>NC_054839.1:4002153-4627153 GCF_018345385.1 Vulpes lagopus | reverse complement strand
TCAGAATATATTCATTTTTTTAATATATTCAAAGGACCTAAAGGAAACCCTAGCAAATTTCTGGTGCCCCCTCTCTGTGTATCCCTCCTGTTGTGCTCCTCTTTCTCACTGACTATAGCTGCTGGGCCTCCCAAATAGTCTCCCCTCCTCAGCCCAGTGAGCCAACTGTGCGCTGCTTGGTTTCCAGTCTTGCACAGTTGAGAATGTTCCTTGCACCACAACATCAGGTGGGGCTACTGTGGGGTTCCCCGCATCTGTCCTGTCAGCCTCTTTTCTAATATCTGGGAAAATGTTTGTTTAACTTCTTGTCCAGTTCTGCAGGTGTTGACAGTGAGAGAGCAAATCTGCTACCACCATGGGATGAAATGGCAGTCTCACATGTGACTTTGTGTACTTAAAAAAATAACATTCGAGAATACATTATGAATAGCTTCTAACACTAATTTAAAAAAATGTTCATTGTATTATCATTTTTATGCCTAACTAATAGCCTGGTTCATGAGTGTTTAGGGTTTTTTCTCTCTTGAAATACATATACAAATTTGGTAGATTAGCATAACATTCACTGTATTTATCACTGGGGCAATGTTAATTACTCCTCAAACTCAGTCATGGTCCCAACTGCATACTCTATAACTGAAAGGCTAAATTGTAGCTACCTATTATCTGCAACTCTTATGTAAGTTAATAAAGGAAAGAAAACAGGAAAATATTAGTATATAGATGACGGTTGGGTAGATAGATGGTGAGGATGATAATGATATATGATTGATAGATATATAGATAAATGATAGGTAGATGATAGATTGATAGAGAGAAGATAGATGATAGATAGATAGATAGATAGATAGATAGATAGATAGATAGATAGATAGATAGTAGATAGATAGATGATAGGCACCCATACACATACACACACACAGAGGAAGAGATATCAAGCAAGAATATGGTCCACCCACAAACACGGGTGCATCAAACACACTAGAGAGGAATGACCGTCCGTAACTGCCACAGCTGCTCTTTCTCTGATACTTCCAGCTTCTCTCTTCCATTAGCCGTTCCATCTGGCCTTGCCCACTCCTGGAATCTTAGCTAGCAGGTGTCTAAGTAATGAAACTGCATCTTTCATCCCTTCCTAAGCACTCTGGGGCCCTGGTTTGCTTTGGTTGCTGTAGTCTTGCATTCACTGTCAGTCATGTACTGACATCTCAGCAGGTGAGAGATGTCCCAGAAAATTCCTGGATCCTGGACAGACTCCCCCCACCCACACTGTGCGGCAGCAACCAATACGTCGTGTGTCCTTCTCACATGACTGTTTGAGGGATACAGATTTCACAAAATTCTGTTTTGTTCTTTATTCCCCTCTTGTTTTGGAGACAGGACAAGCAGTCTTCATCTGTATAAAGGACACTGGCGTCCCGTTATCACCGCCGTGCGGGGTTACACCTGTGCGTGGGGGCAGCTGCGCTTGGCCGCTGAGCATCCAGCGCGAAGGTTCGAAGGTTCGGAGGTTCGGAGGTTGATGCTGGCGACTGCGCTGTTCCTCCTCCCTCCGCCACCTCCCTCCGATGCTGGAGGGAGCTGCGCACCGCACTTCGGTGCCAGCTAGGCTTCTCTTAGCTCGCGCAGCTGGCAGGGGCTGCTCGGGGAGAAGGGAGGGCGGGAGGAGGTAGTTCGGTTCGTTCTGCTTGTCCTGCCAGTTTCCCACCAATAATGGTCCCTCCGTTTGGCAGCGGTTGCGGGTTCCAGGAACAGCTGGTTCTATTTGCAGGCATCCTCCTCACTGCCAGAACCACTTCATCACATCTTTCAGGCAGGCACCTCCCACTCCTCAGATGTGTGGGTCCCAGTCTGGTGAGCCCTTGTCTGAGATCCTGAGGTCCCAGCAGCTGTCCACCAGCACCCTCGCCGTAGAGGTCTGCGTCCCAGCTTAGCGCGGGTTTCTCCAGGCTCATGAAGCTCTGGCACCAGGGAGGCCACCCCCGGCCAGGAGCCCAGGTCTGTGTCCACGATTGGATTACCCCCAAGTGCTGCTCCTTTTATCAGGGGCTCTTGAGATGTGCTACACTGGGCACCACATCACTGCCTCTTTGTTTTCCAGTCTTCCAATATCTATTTAACTAATATCCTGTATTAAATTATCTCAGGTAACAACAACAACAAAAACCAATAACAACAACAAGAAACTGTTAGGGTTTCTGTTTTCCCAACTTGATCCTGTCTGATATAGATGTCAAACCTCCTAATTTGAAAGCATATTAGTAAAAGCAATCTGTGAACATAAACATCACGATTATACTAAACTCTTTATTTTCACTAAAAAGGCATCATAGGTTTGAGGGGTTTTTTTTCCCCCTCCAGTAGTCTCTTTGGAAACAAAACTGGTCCTATGACACTCCCTGTTCACTGGGCAATTATGTTAGTAACAATTATAAAGATCAGCAGGCTGACTTTTCCTTAGATTTTAGACAGCAGATGACTAATTAACCTTTTCTTTTTCTTATACCAAATAAATTCTAACAATAATATAATCCTGATACTGGGTTTTTAAAAAGAAAAAGTAAGTGCCCTTGGGTGGCTCCATCAGTAAAGCATCTTCCTTCAGCTCAGGTCATGATCCCAAGGTCCTGGAATTGAGCCCTGCATCAGGCTCCCTGCTCAGCGAGGAGTCTGCTTCTCCTTCTCCCTTTCCCTCTGTGCTCTCTTTCTCTCTCTGTCTCAGATAAATAAATAAAATCTTTAAGAAAGAATTAAAAAGAAAAAACCCTTGAGATTTACTTAAAACCAATGCCATCGGGTAATACCCTTACCTTAGGAAGAGTAAAAGCCAGTTTCTGACTCAGGACCTAGAGGAACAGTATCATGAGGTGTTTATTTTCCAGAAATAAATGAGTGTATTCTAAGGTAACAAACCACGGAAATGAGTGTTTGTGATCCCAGTGGGCAGCCCATCCATCGAAACCCCTTTCTAGGGAGACAGAACATAAAGACTCCTAACTCTGGGAAATGAACTAGGGGTGGTGGAAGGGGAGGAGGGCGGGGGGTGGGGGTGAATGGGTGACGGGCACTGATGGGAGCACTTGACAGGATGAGCACTGGGTGTTATTTTGTATGTTGGCAAATTGAACACCAATAAAAAATAAATTTATTATTTAAAAAAAAAACTCCTTTCTATTAAGGAAAGACTTAGGCTTATATGAATTCATGTCCACGGTATATATGATTTTATGTTCTATCGTTCCAGTTAATTTTGGACTCCAGCTTCCATTGTCCCCTGTCTCTGTCCATAGGACTGTGAGGCAGCCTGAGGTCTTTGTCATGCCAAGACGGGTCGACCATGGGCCCTTCCTACCTCAGGTCACAGATGAGCAAAGAGGTGTCCATAGGGGCTCTTGGCCAGCCAGTCATGCTGTCTGTGGTGTTCGTGGGCCACAGAGACCTTTGGTAAGGCAACACGGTCCTACCGCCACGTGGTCACTGCTTCCTGGTGTCTTGCTTCCTATCCAAGGCTCTGCGAGGATCAAGAGACCAGTTCCCTCTGCTGCGAGGATCAAGAGACCGGTTCCCTCTGCTCCTAGGGCAGGAAAAGATGCCTCTCCTGTCTCTTCCCTAGCCTGGGAGAATGCCTTTTTTGTATGTGTGGACTGTCCTCAAAATATTATTGTTTGTGTGAAAAGCCTCAAATGTATATCCATTTTCTGTGTCTTAAATTATCAGAGTTACAAGAGCCAATAAGAATTATTTAACTCCTTCATCCAGCATGCTCTGCAATCGTGTCTACTATACATACACAGACACTGAAAAAGAAACCTTTGATATGACTACCTTGGAGCATCTTTTAGGTGAATGTTTCTCTAAATGGATCCCAACAATATCAGACGTTTATGAAAATGTATTTTTTTTACTATGACTTGAGTAAACATTTAAAAATGTTCATCTGGATTTCTAATGTGTTTCTGAGAACCACATGAGATTTCAGGGCCTGAGCTTGCATTTGTTTTTATTATAGTATTTGTCATCATTGCTTCATTTTAATTTTATTAAGCAGGTGTTCGCTATTTAATGTCATTTAATTTTGAGGCACTTATAACAGAGAAAATTTATAAAGGAAGTGCATACAGGGAGAAAAATCCAGTGGTTATTTCTGATACTGAAATGAGGACAACATAGGTTAAGACAATTCACTTAACAATGCACAACTTATTCAACCAAACAATCCCCATTCCTTGTCAACTGAAACTTAGCTTTTACAGTGCTTGTGGTCTTGAAAACCCACCAGATGATTTCCCTCACACACTTCCAGAGGTTTGATTTATAAATCAGGATTCCTGTAACAAGTTGTAGCTACAAAAACAATCAATGGGAAATCCACGAGGGATCCTCAAGATTCTAAAAGACCCTAGCCAATGGCCTTAGGGAAAGACCACCTCTGACTTCTTTGGGACTTACATATGTCTACGGGCTGTGGGTGAGCAGAAGTAAAACCAACAATTCCGTGAATTCATTCTCTATGTTTAGAACGCTTCCTGCCTCAGATTTTGTGGGAGCTGTCTGAAACCGCCTTGTGTCTCCTGGATGGATGGAGACAGCCTTAGAGCAAAGTCCCCTCCGCCAGCAGCCCAGTTGTAGAGTGCATACCCGGGAGGGTCACCAGCAGACAACCACCCCCACTCCCCACAGGAGCAGCAAATTGGGACCCATGGTGGCAAAGACTGACTCTTGGGAACTGGGATAATAGGTAAAAACATGTTTTTTGGTGAAATGCTGCTCCACTTGGAAGGAATAGATGACCTATCTTTTCACACTGGATTAAGTTCTTTGTCTTCTGTGTTGATAAAACATCTCTAATCCCACATGCAGGCTCATGTAATCTGATTTTCTTCAGCAGAAATACGTGGAGGCTTACCCGAACTTTGGTTAGTTTCTGAAGCTGGGTTGTGACATTATATTGCCAAATCTTGTACCAGAGGGCTTCTTAGGTCATCTGTCGATATGATCAATTGATCAATTTTCTCTCTTACCTTTTATTCACATTTTAATTATTTTCTCCCAACACCATGTTCAGCTTCCTCCTCCACTAATTTTTCATCTATGGCAACCAATCTCCATTTCCTCACCTGCCAGATAGAAGGGGGTTGCATTAAATACTATGGATTTTATGCGTTGGGTGATTACAGAAAACATTCAATAAGAATTTGTTTTTTAAATTACCTCTAAGATACTAGATTTAAGCTTTATAAAAACAGACCCTAGGCAAATGTTTTTATACGTTTCACTACTTGGAAAGTCCTAGAGCCTGAGTGGTTGTCGCCATGTCCTCTAGCCTAAATTCAGGGTGCAACTTTGACCCCAGAAAATATACCATTGATTTTTCTGCTCACAATACAGCTATGTACTGTCTTTCATTAGTATCTCAGTATATGCTACATACCTTGCAGGGTGGCTGGTGCCAATGAGGTGGAAACTTTTGGGCACTCTCTAGGGTAGGAGAATAGCTAAGCAAGGTGAAGGGAAACGTATTCACCAGATGGGAAGCCGCTCTCAGATTTGCAAACTATCTAATTTAGTTTTTCTTCTTCCGGAAGCAATCTTTTAGCATTCAGCTTTTACCATGGCAGGAATAAGTGTATCCCTGGGAAGGCCCAGGGCTGGCTTCAGCTAGTCTCCTGCCTGAAGAGGTGAGTGGAAATGACACTGTGGACAGCCCGCTTCCTCACATCTTCCCTGCACTCCATGTAGGGCCTGGCAGCCCGTGTGTTGCCTGCCGTGTGTGTCCCTTTGCAAACAGGGGGGTCTCAGGTTGTCCGCGTGTGAGCAGATGGTGGGCAGGCGGACGGCCCCCAAAGTCCTCTCTCTGCTTTCTGGAATTGATACTGTTTACAGTTTTCTTTTTTCTTTAAGTCTTTCTTACCAGCTGGAGGCAAATATCTCACTCTGTCCTACAGCAGCCCTGCCAGAATCTGTCATGAGAATTTAGAGAAATGGAGAATTTCAGTGATCTGAAACCACAGCGCACTGCTGCCACTTCCTCTTCCAGAACGCTCCTGCCCGGCAATTCTACAGACCTCTGCTGACACGGTGTGAGCCTACAGGGAAAGCTTTTGCCCTCTGGAAAGCAGAGGGAGATTTTGACCCAGACAGAGCTCAGCAGTGTCAGACAAATTAAAAAACAAACATCTTCTTCCGTAGAAGCCAATACATTTCTGACTGTAAGAGCCACTTATAACAGAACATGAAAAGCACTTTACTACTTAACATGACATCTAAGCCCCAGTATTTCAGGAGAGGTACACGTGTTACTGGACAGCAGCCATCAGTGTCCGTGGGTTAAGGGTGGTGGTGCTCAGTCTTAGGGTGTAAACATTTTGAACTAATTTCAATAATGTGACCAAAATACAGACAGGGCTTTTTAATACCAACCAGATTATAAACTAATAGGCTAATTTTCAGTATCATCCAGCTAAAACACTCCCACGCTAAATGCTGCATAATGCAACATATCCCAATCATCATTCTGTAACTACTTTGTATTATGCTGAGGTGATTATTTGTGCTATTTCTATGCATGTTGCTAAATCAATCACAACACTATGTACAGTGAGAGACAAAAGCCAGAACCTCGATATGCCAAATAGAATACAATAGGTATTTTAATTTTCATAAAAATACTAGGGCACGTGCCAAGCAGTATTTCTGAATATTTTATGTCAATACAATGCCTGCTTAGATCCTCCTAAGTACCAATTCATAGTTTAAAATATTTAATTTTATGTCAGATTAATGAAATATTTCTTCACAGCATATTATATAGAAGAAAAGCATACAATAAAAATATTAGCATCAGCTTTTATTTCGGGAAATAAAAAATCATTTTTCTGAGACAGTCAAGCCAACGTCGAAGTCATTTTCATAGATTTCAATAATAATAATGATTTTATCTTGCCAAATGAATGCATTATATTGTCTATATGGAAAATGCTCAAAGGAAATTTTTCCTATTATGTCTTTATTTGAATGGACATCCAAAAAAAGCAAATGTCGTGGCCTTAATATGAGGTTTTCTAAATTTCAAAAACATATCTTTAAAAATATAAATGATGCTGGTGAAAATAGGATTTGCGTTCTTAATAACAATCACATGCTTAACGACTATCCTCGTGGCTGAGGCTTGGTGCAGCTTCTCTCTCCTCTCCTCCAAATACGTACATCAAATCACACACATCAATCAAAAGGAAATTAGAAGCATTTCTATCTTTATTCAGTTTCTTCTATAAAAGGCTACTGGGGAGAGAAAAGTATATGCTTGCTGCTGGGACGTATTTAAATCTTCTCTTATTATGGTGAGCCCAGCCCACCAACTTCCCAGGATGGCAGCTGCCCCCAGTGCTCTACTTCCACACTCAACTCTCAAGCCCCCAGAACTCTTCTACTTTCTCTAATTGCTACACAAACCTCATGTTAGCTTAACTATTCTCTCTTGTTTTGTGTGTTCTGCCTGTAGACTCGACCTTGCCTCCACACCTACACAGAGCTCTTACCCTTTGTAAGCCAGATGCCAGAGGGATAGGAGAATGTACCTTCTTTGTATGTTTCCTATAATAGGAACACACTGGTAATTTTGATTACATGTCACACAAACATAAATTACTTCTTGATAGTACTTCCTTTCCCCCCCAAATAGGCCTCCCACTCCTCAGATGCTAAGGTGCACGTACACACAATTAGGGAACAGCATTTCCAACTGAACTGATTTTGATAGCATTGACCATAGGAATTCTCTACTGAGATAGAATTTATCCCAAAGGGCATTTGGAAATCTTTGTCTCTGTTTTTTGTTGTTTTTTTCTTTAATGATATCGTTGGCTCAAGAGTGAAGTTGGCATCCAGTGGCTCCACAGGTGGAATCATTATACCCAAATGCCAATCAAGCCCCAGTGAGAAACACTGAGTTAGAACAATGAACATTGCATTCTTTGGAACATTCTACCAGAAGGGCTAGAAGGGATTGGAGAGGGCATTTGGTTGTGGAATTTGAACAGGAATTAACATAATCTTACAAACTCAGGAAGAGAAAACATGGAGAGGACTGGAATTCCAGAAATCCCTTTAAGAATGTGGAACAGAAAAAAAAAAAAAAAAAAAAGAATGTGGAACAGGAGGAGGATCTGAGAGGACAGAAGATACTTACTGCTGCCATTCAGGGTCATGCAGTTTCCTAGGAAGAGAAAAGAAAGCATTTATACCTCACCCCCATGTTTGTCAAACCAATATCGCTTATCCTGGAGTGGGGGCTCCGCAAGCAGCTACATCTCTATCTTGCACAAGTTGCAAAATTGGATGAAAATAGTAACTTGAATACATACCTGTACCTCCATGCTCATTGTAGCATTATTCACAATAGACAAGATTTAGAAGCAACCTAATTGTTAGCAAATGAATGAACAGATAAAGATGTAGTAGATATAGACACGTAAAATTGAGTATTATTCAGCTACGAGAAAGATGGAAATTTTGCCACTTGCCAGACAGAGATACACATAGAGGATATTATGTAAAAGAAGTTAGCCAGACAGAGAAAGTCAAACATTATATGTTGTATGGTCTCACTTATAGGTGGAATCTAAATAAATAAATAAATAAATAAATAAATAAATAAATAAATATTGAACTCATAGAAACAAAGAGCAGACAATGATGATTACCAGGGCCTGGATGGGGATGTGGGGGCAGAAATGGGGAGGTGCTGGTCAAAGCCTTCAGTCATTAGGTGAGTAGGTTCTGGACATCTAATGAATATCAGGGTGACTGTAATTAATAATTCTGTGTTGTGTACTGGAATTTTGCTATGAGAGTAGATCTGAAGTGTTCTCACTACAGGGAGAAAAGGTAACTATGAGGTGAGGGATATTAATTAACTTGATTCACCTGATGGTGGTAATCAATTCACCACGTATACACATCAAATCATCACATTGTACACTTTATTTTTTTTTAAATTTTTATTTATTTATGATAGTCACAGAGAGAGAAAGAGAGAGAGAGGCAGAGACACAGGCAGAGGGAGAAGCAGGCTCCATGCACCGGGAGCCCGATGTGGGATTCGATCCTGGGTCTCCAGGATCGTGCCCTGGGCCAAAGGCAGGCGCCAAACCGCTGCGCCACCCAGGGATCCCCGTTGTACACTTTAAATATGTGTGATGCTGTTATCAAATATACCTCAATACAGCTGGAAGAAAGAGAATAAACATAGGTCCAAACTCTGTTCCAATCCTCTAATCTATGTAGGAGCACTGAGCCCAGCCTCCTTCTCCCAGGGGAGGACTGAGCCCATGAAAATGCTCAGTTGCCCAGAAGAAGGCCATGTTTCTGAAAACATAGTGTAGAGGGCTGGAGACTCCAATCAGCCCGCATTGAGAACCTGAATGGAAAGTGGAATTTGTCAGTTCAAAAAACTAGGTGAGCATGGGAACTCAGAGAGATAAACTGAGCACAGAAAGGAATTTTGCCTTGAGAGCAAGTTAGGGAATTTGTGATAAAGGTTGTTCTAGATTCATAGTATGCTAGGGTCAGATTAACCCAGGACTCACCAGGTAAGAAATCTAATGGGAGATTCTTCTCCTGTAAATTGGGACCCCAAAGGGCTACTTCCTCAGAGGAAGGGAAATCACTGCTCCTCACAGAATCCTCCTCACACCCAGGAGTACAAGTGAAATCACTTGCATCTAAGAACACAAAGCAACAAAGTGCTCCCCTGTGGATGTATATTCCAGATCCATACTGAAGAAAGCCTAGAATCTTCTTTGATTCATTTTGGCCTTCCTGTCTCCCAGGTGCCTGGAAGATGCAAATGAAGACCTTCCTGGAAAAATGCATTATCATTCCTGGTCCTGGAACATTCCCACAAACAAATGTCAAAGAAAACATGCAACTCAGTCATGAAATGAACACAAAGAAAGGAGAATCCATAAGCAAAGCCTTGTGATTTAACAGAGAGAACATTCAATAAATAAGACATCCGATCTAACAGAGGAAGACTATAAAATAGCTATATTTTATATGTTTAGTGAATTTTTTAAAATCCTTGAAAATATATGAACAAGGTGTGATAAAGAATTAACAAGTAGATTTGAAAATATCTGGGAATTGGGATAAGAAAAAAGAGGAAAAGAGAACACATGAAGATGACCTGAATGATGACCAGGAAAAGAAAACCTGAATAGTGACAATGAGTAGCCCAGCAGAGGGAAAAATTGAATTACAGAAAGAAATAAAAGAAAATACTACAATCATGGATTCCTCTCGAATATTCTAAGACACCACGCAGAGAATTTCCAACGGGGTCACAGGGGCTCTAAAAGGTATCAGTTCACTAAGGCTGTCATAATGAACACCAACTGCTAAGTGGCTAAAAGCCAGTCTGTTGTCTCAAGATCTGGAGCCCAGATGTCTGAAGTCGAGGTGCTGATGGGGCTGTGTGCCTGCTGATGGTTCTGGGAGAGAATCCTTCCTGCTGCTTCTGCTTTTTGGTGTTTGATGGCAAATCCTTGCCATTCTTGGCTTGTAGACATATGACTCCAGGAACAAAGCTGCCCCCATCTGTACAACTTCAGGTCATCTCCCCTCTCTGTACATTGGTCCATGTCCAAAATCTCCCTTTCTGTAAAGACACCAGTCATCCCAGGTGGGGGCCTACCCTAATGATCTCACTTCCACTTTCTTATCTCTGTGAAGACCCTGTTTTCAAAGAAGGTCACATTCTGACATCCTGGGGATTAGAACTTCACCATATCTTTTTGGGGAGACATAACTCATAACGCCAAGTCTTTGCTTTTTTTACCCCTTAATAATAATTTTAAATGAAAAACTCTTTGTATTTTAAACTTATATTTTAAACTATTTTAGCTATTATTAGAAGGTCATTTTTAAGTGATCTCAGAAGCCAAAAGTTTTGAAATATTCTTTTGTGCATTCTGATGGTGTGGAAGTTTCCTTGTAAAACAAAGCCCAAAAGTTACAAAAGCAAAGCAAACAAAATTATAGTCCAAGTATTCCGGTATTTTAGCAGATGAGGTATACCTGACAGTAGAATAAACAGTTCATCTCAAGCATGATTACATTGAGAAAAATAAAAGATTACTTTAACAAGGCCCTGGGTTTTATTTTCATGCACGAAATAATGCTTTTCAACAATAAACAGGAATTAAAACAAAACAGATTAAAAAGAGAGAGTTCTTGCACTGGAGGATGGATCTGAATAAATTACCCAGAATACAGAACAGATGGACAAAGAGATAGAAAATGTAAAGGAGAGATTAGGCCAAAATACTCTCCTAAAATAGAAAGCTAAGTAAATATTGTGACCTCAAAAAAAGAAAAGACTAGGAGACATGGAGGAAGGAGAGAGAACACCAAAAACATATCAAACCAGAATTCCAGAAAGAGGTTAAAAAAAATAGGTCAGGGGAAATATTTAAAGACATAGAAACTAAGAATTTTCCAGAACTCTGAAAAAAAAAAAAAGTTTCCAGGGCCCAATGAATTCTAAATCATATTTTATATGCTGTCAAACTGAATATTTCTCCTTCACAAAAAAAAAAAAAAAAAAAAAGATGGACGGTTGATTTTTTTCTACTTCCATTTTCTAAACGTACACCTGAAATGGTATTTGTTGTCTTTATCTAAAACCATAAACTGTATAGTTTTAATAATAGCACAAATGATTTTTAGAAGATTCTTAATTTTTAACATTCAGCTTTTCCATTGTAATAGCAATTTTGATTTTTTAAATTATTTTTTAATTAATTAATTTTTTTTAGAGAGAGAGAGGGAGAGAGGGGGAGGGAAAAGGAAAGACAATCTCAAGTAGGCTCCATGCCCCTAGTGGGGCTCGATCTCACAACCTCAGATTATGCCCTGAGCTAAATTCAAGAGTTAGTTGTAGGCTTAACCAACTAAGCCACCCAGCTGCCCCAGCAATTTTGATTTCTACATGATTTCCAGGTGATGGCTGGTCTTTGTCTTACTACCTTATTTGCCTACCATTTCAATATATACTTACATATTTATATTTCCTAACCTTATATGACTTATTTCTTTAGTAGCTCAGACTTTAAATGATATTTTCAGGAACTGCGCATAGGAGCTTAATGTAATGAGTTAAATATTGGTAGGGGGTATGGATACATATTGGTTCAAATATTTTTCCAATCAGCATTTGTAGATACCACGCCATTATTTTTCCAGCTTGTTAAATAACTGCAAAGAAGCATGCTGTCATTTTATTTGCACTATTTGTTAATAACTTTAATTTTATTTTTAAAAATAAGAATGCCAGTTGAATGGTCACCTGATCATGACCAGATGTGTGTCTTTGCTTTCTATAGTCTCCAACCTTAGCAAGTCTTCTACAAAATCAGGTTATGTTTTACTCATCCAAAAGCTTTTCTTTCTCTCTGTATTTGCTTACTTCTTCTCCTTCTCCTATTCCATTTTCCCCTATGTATTGTAAAGGATCTGTCATGTACATAGTACCTTTTACCCTATCCTCTCCCACTTACCTTCTTTCCTTTCTGTGACTGGTTCAGAAATGTGTTAAGTCCTAATTCAATTTCTCTTTTATAAAATCTGCTATTTAAAATATCTTGTTTGTCTTCTTGCTTCTTTAAAAATCTTTGCCAACATATTCTATTCCAACTATTCTCAATTTTGCTTTTACTGTCTCTAGAATGACCTGTAATTTTATCATAATTTTTTAATTTAGAACATGAAGATACTATAATTTTCATTTTGGTTTTGCAAAAGATTATCTCAGAAATATGGATTTTTCCTGTATTCTTGGCATATGCTCTCTTCAAAAGAAGACAGGCAATCATTTTCTATACATCCCAACTGAATTTGTCTCTGCTAACAATACAAAAAGAAATCTGTTTTGACAGTTGACTCTCCCACCCTGCTCCCTAGAGCATCTTTCCAGGCAACAGTAGCTTGTGATAGAAAGAAAACCAAAGCCACAGTGAGGTACGATATTTAGTTTTTTTGCACTTTTCCCTCCACTTGGACCACATAGCAAGAAGAATGACCAGCATGACCAGTGCCCAACATGATCTTAAGAAATCTTCCAGTTCAATACATCCCTGTTTATCCACCACACCAACCATTTCCCCATTTTTTCAAGGATTTGCCTCTGTGTGAATTTGTCCAAACTGCACCTCAATTTCTTCCTCTTGAGGTTGTAGAAACATAAAAATTCTGCAATTCATTACAATATCATTCTTGTATCTAAAAGTATCTTGCTGAATGAGTCTTTTCACTTTTAATGGAATGACTTGTTCTGCTTTTACAAACAAAACAAAGTATGTATTCATATTTCAAACATGCAAGTGTGTTGTTGAAATAGGGAGGAAGGCGAGAATGTAAAAGCCTAGGATGTTACAGGGATAAACTGCATGGAGACTGAGAACATCGAAATGAATACAGGAGAGAACCAGGATGCGTGAATTGTTGAAATCTTTATTTATGTCACAAGAAGGAGTAAACCAGAAGTTAGTGGGTGACTGTCATTTGTCTATGTTCTACAAGAGGGGACTGAAGTACAAAGACATTAGTAGTTTGCCCTGGAAAGAAGCAGAGCCTAAACTGGAAACCACTTATCTGGCTCCAGTGCCCACACTCTTAACCCTTACCTTTCCAAGAACAAGGGGTAAAGTAGGCCACAACCCTGGGAAAAGCATCATAATGATGGATAACTCTACAATTCCGTTTTTTTTTTTTTTTTAAGGTTTTATTTATTTGAGAGAGAGAGAGCACAAGGGGGGAGTTAGGGGCAAAGGGAGAGGGAGAAGCAGACTCTCCGATGAGCAGGGAGCCCCATGCAGTACTCAATCCTAGGACCCTGAGATCATGACCTGAGCCGGAGGCGAGAATCCTTCACTGACTGAGCCACCCAGGTGCCCCTACAATATGGTTTTTATACCTGATTCCCTGCAAACTGAATTTCTTTCAATCCATTGTTTTTCTGAAGTTGTGGTATCACATTTGCATTCTAAATATTAAATGACAGGCAAACAATCTTAGTTAACAGACTGCTCTAAATGGTGAGTAAAATGTGTCTACTCACAGCCATGGAAGATGATTGCATCATAGAGGGTGCAATTTAATTGTTCACCCACTTATATATAAATGGCTGTTTTTACATTCATAGTGTGTTCATATGCGCCAAAACATGTATATCCATGTATACCCAGTGAAAAAATTTGGTTATGCCATTTCCTTCAGAGCCAACAAGAGGGCAGTTGGCCCTATGTGGGGGCCTGACTATATTCCTGATGGCCTTCAGCCCAGGTCACAAGTCTTAGACTGTCTTCCAATCCATTATGTGATTCTATTTTCTTGTCTTAAGCCAGACCCTTCTTACATTTGCTTACTTCATAGTACTATGTAGACATACAACCATTAAAATACAAAGGAAGTAAAGTAAAACATAATTGCAAGTATAATTTGTTTTTATGTATCTGTGAATAAAGTTCAAGGAGTAGAGGTGCCTGGGTGGCTGGAGCAGTGGCCGAGCATCTGCCTTCAGCTCAGGTAGTGAGTCCGGGGTCTTGGGATCAAGCCCCACATTGGGCTCCCCACAGGGAGCCTGTTTATCCCTCTGCCTAGGTCTTTGCCTCTCTCTGTGTGTCTCTCATGAATAAATAAATAAAATCTTAAAAAAAATAAAGGTCAATAAGTATTTAGAATTAGGTTAATGCAAATAACTATGAGCCTTACAATAAACTTTCTCTAATAATAAACTTTGACAGTCTCACCCTATCTCTAATGTACATTTCTGGGAATAAGAAGTATTTGTTTGATGAATGCCACAAGAAGTAGGTCAAAGATAAACTAAATCACAGAAATGAGCTAACCCAACAGGATATTATGTTTTTTTCCCCAGGAAAACTTTATAAAAATACCAAGTCTTTTTACATGATGTTTTCAGTTACAACCAAAGATTGCAAGACTTGACTTTTGCACCCAAGTTTTAGAGCATGTCAGGTCAAGTAGATTTGATTTTACATACGACTCTAAAAATTTATGCTGTTTTTTATATTTATCTCCCTTCCTTCTAACACAATTAAAAAGCCTCTTGCTTTCTTCACAGTAATCAGAACATGAAATATTACCTGGTGTTCCAAACGTAGCCCGTGGGGTTCCTTAGCATGTCTCTACAAGGCTCTTGGGAATTCTGCACAAATGTTGGAAAAACACATGCTGGCAAAGTCATTAAAAAGGAAGAAAACAGATGGTTCTTCGGCTTGAATTTATGCAGGCAATTTTATATGCTCAGGACAAGTTCAATTAAATAAAAATTTCAGTGTTATTTTTAACTAACAAATAACTGTCCAGCCATTTTCTGTTTTAAAAGAAGTAATTGGCTTTTATTACACTTTCCCCTCTAGCCCTGCCCCACTGGTGAGAGTACTTGGCATTCTCCATCCTAAGATATCAAACTCTGCTCTGTCATAAAGTCTTAAATTCTAATCACCTTCAATGTGGGGAGACCACAGATCATGGTGGTTAAGAGTTTGTGCCCTGGGGTGGACAGGTAGAGCTTAGGTCCTAGGACAATTAACTGTTCTGTGCCTCAGTTGTTCTGTTTTGTTTGTTCAGTACGAGGAATAATGACAGCATTGGCTTCAGAAACCTTTCATGAGAACACAGTATTTGGAAAAGAGTTCCTGGTACTCAGGAGGCATCCAATCCAGCTTCCACATCTTTATAAATCACTATGTGTTTGCATCTACATGCACAGAGCAATGCCATCCCCTCCTCACCCCTTCCCCCAAGGGTTAATTGCCTTTAATAACGTGTCTTAGAATACACAGAACACTAGTGAACCTCTTCCATGTGAGTCATTCCCTTAAATGGTTTTTCATTCTGAGACCCAGTGTCTTGTCTCTTACTCAAACCAAAGGTGTCCAACAAGAACGTGAGGTGATAATAGGTCCAACTTTGCCACTAGGAATGAGGCTGCTTCAGATTTCTTCATGCTTACTTATCACACTGAGGCCTGGACATCTTCTGCCTCAGCATAGTAACATTATTTGGAGGGAGGAAATAAGAAGGCCAACCACTCATTAATTATGAATAGAGCTATGTTTGCATACAGTGAAGTTTTGTGTTACCCTCACACAGTATTCTCAGTGACAAGCTTTGTGAGTGTGAGAAAATACAATGCAGTGACCTCTCTATCAAAAGGACTTGATAAAACAAGAGATATCAACAGGAATAAGCCACTTTTCTCTGTTTTTCATACATCAAAATAATAGCGAATCATCCTGAAAAAGTAGGTCCTACCAACCAAGTGACTAAAATTGTGTCTGTCCCTGGCTAATTGGGAGGCTAAAGAGGCTGTCCCTGTTGTGATCAAAGGGGTAGCTCTTTGAAGGTCTTTCCCCACACTGGGCTTAGAGACATGCTCTTTTTAGCAGCACACTTATAAAAAAGAAAGGAAAGAAAAGAAGAAAGAAAAGAAAGAAAGAAAGAGAACAAGAAAGAAAGAAAGAAAGAAAGAAAGAAAAGAAAAAGAAAGAAAGAAGAAAGAAAGAAAGAAAGAAAGAAAGAAAGAAAAAAGAAAGAAGAAAGAAAGAAAGAAAGAAGAAGAAAGAAAGAAAGAAAGAAAGAAGAAAGAAAGAAAGAAAGAAAGAAAGAAAGAAAGAAAGAAAGAAAGAAAGAAAGAAAGAAAGAAAAGAAAGGAAAGAAAACCAGGTCAAAAGAGTCTTTTCTATTATCTGGAGTAATTACAGTGGAAGTTTTGTGCCTCGTGCTTCCATTTTGTAAAGAATGAGGAGGATTTGGAGCAGCTGATAAGTGAAAAGCATATTGATTTTATATAGCACATCAAGGGTATTAAACGTGAAGCCCATTCCCAGGGCTTGATTTCATCTTTTATACTTACTTTTTTGAGATGGAAACATCCAACCATGAATTCTAGCTTTGATGTAGCAAAATAAGAGTTACACTGGACAATTTTGCTGAAATGCTTAAGCCCCCAATACCCTTTAACCACTATCATGCCTGCCAGAATTCTAGGTAAAACAGCCAAAAACTATTGAGCATGACCCACAACTCCCTGGCAGTGTCCTGTAGACAAGGACCAGAATGATACAAAGAATTTGTTGCACAGAAACAAGAAGGGGAAATGAGTATATATATATGCCTAGGAGGTAGTCCAAAGTTGAAAGGTGTTCTTTGTTAACAATGTTTCTAAAACTTAAAGTTGTTCCAAAATTCTGTTTTAGATCTCTGATTATAAAATAAGCCATAATTTTCCAACTTTCACATGCACACAAAATGGAATGGAAAGAAGACAGTAATCGTTGAATCAGACATCTCCCATGTTTGCAATGCTTTCCAGTTTTCAATATAGTCTCAATCATAATGCAATAGAACAGGACATTTCTTGAAATAGTTCATAACTGGGTACTAGAAAGGGTCATTAAATTTAACTATAAAATTTTAAAAACTGTAAAACTAATCTCTCCAGAGACATAGCTAGAAATACAGTAACAAAAACCAGTGTAATGGTATAATCATTGAAACCAACACTTGGATTTAACTGTAATTTAAAAATCCGGGCTGGTTAATCATTTGTTCTCTTTTGAACAATTAAAAACATATCCCTGGATACAGTTGATGTGCAAATCCCATGTCCTGGACCCCCTCAAATAGATTGAGACACATCAATAGCACAACCTTCCTTCCTAAAAGGTCCTCTGTTACTTGAGATTGGCTTGCCAAGGTTATTCTGAAAACTATCTTTAAATAGTTTTCGAAAAATAAATAAATAAATAAATAAATAGTTTTCGAAAACACCTTGTTTGAATTTTATTCCATATTAAAATTTTTCTTTATATTATTTGAAAATAATGCTAGTGATTTTCCTTCAAACTTTACATATTTTTTAAATTGTTCACAAAGCAAACATTTTGCTTGGGTTTCCTGCCCCAAGTGAAAAAATCATGTTAAGGCAGATTTACATTCTCATGAATATCAAATTGAGACATTCTATACTGACTATTATCATTTATTCCAAAATCAAGAGTTACTGGCAGCTGTCCTCATTCATTAGAAGTCACTCAGTTGAAACAAAAACTTCAGTGGAATCAGGAGGTTACAGATTTCCCTCAGTATCTCACACATTTGCAATGATTTTAATCTTATATTCCAAATGTTTAATGTATTATTATATTTCTTAATTAAAATATAATTCTAAATTATTTAAAGATGTCAGAGATTGAATTCAAAATATTTCTAAAATTACACTCACACCCCAAAAATAAAGCCATTGGGTTTTGTTGATGTTGCTGTCCATTTAAGTAATCAGGTTGAGTTGACTTGTGGAACACAGACCTAGTGAATCCAAGGAAAATCATGAGATAATCATTTTTCCTAAAAAAGAAAATAGATAAACCACATTTGTAGGTTCCAAAATATTTCCTGAGATAGCAAGTTTCAATATTTTGATATTCTTTTATTAGGTACGCACACACAAAGCATTATTATTTCTTCTTAGAGAACAGACTCTTATCACCTGTAATGCCCCTCTCTCGATCTCTGATGATTTTATTATTTCTAAAGTATGTCTATCTGAAATTAATACAGCTACTCCAGCCTTCTTTTGATTTGTGTTAGCATGTATCTTTCTCCAACCCTTTGCTTATAAGTGGTTTTTGTCTTTAAATTTTAACTGGATTTCTTGTCGACAACGTATTGTTAGGCCACCTTTTTTGCTTTTAATCCACTCTGACAATCACTGCCTTCTAATTGGTGTTTTTGCACTATTAATATTTAGTTGAATAATGATACACTTGGATTGATATCTACTCTGAATATCACATACTACATATGTCTGATGGAATTTGTAGATCTAGGACCTCTGTACATGAGGAGGCTCCCCCAGAATATAGACCCCAGGTCTCTCTCATTCATGTTAGCCAACCCTCACTGCAGCATCTGGTCAAAATTATCATTTAAGGGTTCTTAGCAGTTTGTATTTCCAACCAGCTGTGCTTCAGGGAAGCTCATTTCAGCTCTGATTCTCTGCATTTACTGTCTCTCCAGATTTGGAGGCGGCTGTTCTCACTATGACCTCAGTTCTCTGAGAGGCCCATTAAAAGTCATTGTTTTTGTTTTTTCTTTAACTTTTTTCTTGTTGTAAGGATGAGACTTCCAAGGTCTTTACATGAAGAGCTGAAACAAGAAATCCTGCAATAATGTTCAACATTCAAATATTAGTCAATGTAACTTACTGCTAAGAAATATATCACTATGTCACTATATCTCTTATCAGTAGAATAATGCATGATATTTCCTTATTCTTCAACATGTCCAATGATACTTGTCCAGCTGATCTCTTCATATGAAATTATTCTAAGCTTCTCTATTTACTTTCACTGTAATATTTCATAATCAACAACAGAATTCTTTCACCTTTAAAGCAAAAATCACTAAGTAAACTATCTAGCTGGGAAAAGTTATGCTTCATAAAATCTATATTGCAATGGCAAAGACACATCAATCATATTAATCTTAGATATATTAAAGAATATATGACTTTGAATTAAATTACCCACATATTTTAGAAAGTGTTTTCCTTGAGACTGTTTCGATTTTCATTTACTAATCTCAAAGCCTGAAAACATTTCCTAACAGAATTAACGTATGTACACTGAAATGTGCGTAGATTTGTAATTAAAGACTACTGATGTTCCCTTAAATAAAGATAATATAATAATGACTTAGACAAAGTAATTAAACACTCTTAAATTAATTAAAAATACTTCCATTTTCCTGAATTCAACATGAAAATCTGTTGTTTTTTGGGTCAATATGAAAGTTTCATCATTCAAAAGTTAGAAAAATAAAACTGAAAGTGTATTCAACAGGGAGTTGATAAAAATAATCCATATAATATTCCTACCAGGTCACTAGAAAAGACTATTAAATTTAGATTCTATAGAAAAAAACACATGGCAGAAAGGAGAAAAAATTGACACACAGATTTTTTAAAATAATTACACACACATATATGCTTGAAACAAGTATGTATATGTATCTCCTTGGTAAAAAGCAAAATACTATGATGAAAACTAAAAGTTTAAATACATATGAAGGTTTTCTAAATTCATAAGAAATGTTTACACAATCTCAGAAAATTAATTTGTAAAATTCATGAGATATGATTTACATAAAAGTAAAAATAATAAGTAAACATATGTATGGAAAACACTCAACCTCATGTAAATTATAATTTAATTGAAATAAACTTGACATATTGAAAAGTTTAAATGCCTAATGTCTATAGAATGGCTGTCTCAGACTTTACTAAAATATAGTAAAATTGTAATATATCATAAAATTGTATTATTAATTTAAAATGCTAAGACTGTACCCTGTAAGAAACATTACTATTTTCATGCTGTTTAGTAATGATATATTCTGTAATCAATTCCAAAGAACCATTATTAAATATAAAAGATGCATAAATGCAGAAAGATTTATAGCATTTTGAACATATTAAAATCAGAAATGAAATTATTTTTAGTAGTATGCAATAATAAAGGAAATTATTCAGTAGGATGTTATATAAAATAATTTAAAATAAGTTAAGATAGTTAAGAAGATATGATATAACAGTAGGCAAAATGTTTACATAAAACCTAATCAATAAAAAAGAACACATTTGTCCTGTAGTTAAAAACATATTAAAAAATAATCAAATTATGATTGTCTTTTTTTTCCATTTTGTCTCATATCAAAATTGTGCTTAAGTCATAATAAAAATTATATATAAAAGCAAAGCAGAATTAGCTGATATTAATACATTTATGAGTTGAAACAGATAATTATATGTAAGAGTCCTTATTGTTGCCAGAAATCTCACTATTTAAGATTACTCTAAATAAAACTATTCAGCAGTGGAACTAGATAAAATGGGAAAATTTAATTACCAGAATCCTTAGAGAAAAAAAAAAAAGAATCTTCCTTCTCTTCCTGTAAACTTGTGAATTTTGTTCCTAATGTTTCCATGTGAACTTATTTTTATAAATGTGCTAAATAAATTCAGAGTTAAAATAAATCATCTAAGTCTTTGCTTTAAAAAAAATAGAATTTCACATTACTGATCTCTCTCGTAGAGATGCATGCTACTAATGTATACTCAATGAACCCAGTATGAGAGAGAGAGGGAGAGAGAGGAAGAGAGAGAGAGAAGGGAGACAGGAGGGTCAAGATGGATGGAAGGGACAAAGAATATTGATTTATCAGTTTATTACATTTTTAAATGTCTTCAGTGGAGTGTCTCCAAAGTTTTCTAAATAAATATGTATTTATAAATAAATATATATGCATATTTTACAAACTTGTTGATATATTTTATTGCATATTCATAAGTAATGGTATTTATACCATTCAAGACTAGTAATTTTTCACTATTTCCAAGCTACAGTAAAGGTTTTATTATTTAAAGATTCTTTAAATATTATTAAATAATATAGCAACTTCAAGACACAAAAATATTTTTAATGTTTTACTAAAATCTTAAATTTAAATAATATTAAAATGAAGTCCTTTCCACCTAATTGGTTCATAAACCTAACAAAAGTGTAGGTGATAAAGATATCTATAGAAATACTCCTTTCTCATGTGATGGAGTATTTAAGACAATATACCAAATATTTTCTCCTAGGGTAATTCTTAAATCTATTCATGATGGGTGAAGAGAAGGTCCTTCCAAGAGAAAAGGGTGATATGTGAGTTATGAAAAGAAAGAAAAAAAAATCAAATACACAGATCTGAGTAGGGAACTCAGTGTTCTGGTGAAGGCAAGATAACGTTGGTGACCTGGGGGGGGTCAAAGGTCATTACAGGAGAGGGTGATGATCTCCATGATTCATTGTGTATTCCAGTAAACAAAGTGCAACTATCTCTTATGTGTTTAGGTCATATGCAGCAAGTAACAATGTTCTTAATAATCACATTGTAATTCATCAGCAGATAATAAGAAATAGTACATATGAGGAGGTGTTCTTGGAATCCTAAAATCCTTTCTTCAAGAAACAATTCTGAAATACACAAGAATATCCCTAAACTCCCCTTTTCTTTCAATATTAAACAGACCTTGTGCTCAGCTCATTCTGAGCAAACACATGTGTAGAGTTTATGGCACATGTATTCAGGGTGGGGGGAATGTGTGTTTCTTTAGAATATAAACTCCTAAAGGATAGGCATTATGCTTTCTTTTTGCAAACTTGTTACAGTGGCTTCTTAAAATAGTTTGTGTGTAAAATTTGTCTGCAGAAGAATCCGTGATTCAAGAAGAACAACAACAACAAAAAACCCAGCAGCAGTTCCAGCTGTGCTCAGGATCATGGAGACAAGCTGGAAGCAGCTCCCCTCCATGGTGAAAAAGAGCTAAGCAAGAATACATCCTTATCTGCATCCTGGCCCTTGTACTCCCAGGGAAGCTCTACAGCAGGCCTGCTCCTGGGGCCCCTCCTGTTAACTGCCTGGCCCTCAGAACCCTTTGGGCTCTCTTTAAGTTTTTGACAGACTGGTTGCCTGAGAGGGGGCTCAGGGGCCGTACACCCTGGCCAGGCTGACTCCCCTTTTAATTCTGAGTGTTGGGCCTGGCAAGAAGTATGTTCTGAATAAATATTTGTTAAAGGTTATTAACTACCTGCCTAGATGTTCCACACTTTACTCATGTTCAACAGTCTGAACTGAATTCAATTTTTCTTCCCAAAGCCTGTTTCTACACCCACTTATCCTATCTTAATCTTATTATCCTCCCAGACACAGGAGCAAGAGAGATTTCTAAGTCAAATTTATTTCTTACTTGCCTTTATTCACTCATAAATAATTCATTAATTCTACAAATATTGCTGCTAGGAACTAAAATAAGTGCTGGAGACACAGAGTCAAACAAAACACAGCCTCTGCTTTCAAAGATAATTGTGTCTGGTGAGAAAGAGAGACAAGTAAATCAAGATTTAGAGGACAACATGCAAAGCACAATGGCAACACAACGAAGGAACACTCACGGGGCAGAGGCCAAGAGGCCTCGGCAGTCTTTCCAGGAAGGGAGGTGTAATGGGGAAGGATGGATGGATGCCACTGGGAGGGATGGGGATGGGGAGAGGACACGGCTTTTACAAACCCTCAGAAGGTCAGTGCTGAGTACAGGGAGTGCAGGGTGGCCAGTGTGGACACTGAGGTCCAGGGTGTGAGGCTCAGGCCAGAGAGGCAGGGAGGCCAGCACAGTCTTCCAAATGTCCTGTGGGTGCCAGGGAGGATGAGCTGAACATGCTTCCTTTACCAGGAAGGTCATTTTGTCTTAATACTTAAACTCTCTGGAGAGGAGTTGAGAGATTTCATGCAGGGCTTAACAATGTGTGTGCGCGTGTGTGTGTTGTGTGCGTGCATCTGTGTATGTATGTGTGTTGCATGTGTGCTTGTGTTTTATGTGTGTCTCTCTGTCTTGTATGTGTATGTATGTGTGCTATTATAGAGAATATATTTCCCATTATGCCTCAGGCATCTAGCGAAATACCTTGTCAAATTTTTGGTATGGTTTCTATATGTTTGTAGCAATTCTCTCTAAGTTGTGAACTAGCTCAAAATGGAAAGACAGGGTTAGGACTTTGTTCTAAACACTGAGAAACCAGAAGCAAGCATGAACTGGTCTGTACCCTGGAGAACTCACCATCCATAAATAATAAAACTGTGTACAAGATAATGTGGGGAAAGTGGTGTACTAGTGGGGTTGGCTCTCACAGAATGTCAGGGACTGAGACCGGACAAGCAGGCTTCCTGCCTGAGTCTCTCGCCACCTGGCACTGGGCTCCAGGCCACCAGGCTTCCTTCTCCAAGTACACAAACTCCCCCTTGATAACTTACTCAGGAACCTCCTATATGACTGAGGACAGGCTCCTTTGTACATAGTGAATTCTCCTCTTCCCCAAACCCTCAGTTCAAATGAAAACTCATTTTTATGAAAACGCTATACATTTTTTTTAAATATCTGGAGACGTCAATGATGCAAATATATTTCAATACTTCTTGGTTCAAAAGACATATAGTGACAAAATGGGAACTTCGATTCAGTAATATTTTAAATAAGTTTTTATTACTACCATTATTATTATAATAACAATATTGCATCTGTGTCTATTAGGAAGATGTGGTCTGTGTGTGTATGTGTGTGTGTGTATGGTGGATGTGGGTGAAATAGATGTTTGAAAAAAATAGATGTTTGCAAGAATTATTTATTACAAAAGCTGAGATAGTCTCTGTGGTTGGGCAGCAAAGAGTCAACTATGGCTTCTAAACATAAAAGAGATGTCCAGTAGGATGAGAAAGTTAGAAGAAAAAAAAAAGGCAGTAAAATGGATGAGCATGTTCAGATCTCACCGCACAGCTCTGGGTAATGCCAGTTCACAGACCCCACAGAGTGGGCTGGGCACCAGACAGAGGGGCTTCCTCATGTATTATTACCTTATCTTCGGGTAAAGCAGGTAGAAAAATAATACAAGAAAAATAAGTAAATATGTGAACTACGTAAATGGCCTATTATACGTTATAGGGAATTGGATTTGGGTTTCAAAGAAGAGTTATCTAACAATGTGACAGACAAAAATGATGAAACCACACACACACACAAAAAAGAGACAATATGTCTATAACTAATACAGCTATTTTCAAGAAAGCTTGTGAGTGTGACATCTGAGTTTTAAAAACTCGTAAATATACATGTTCTCATGGAAAAATCTTGATATGTAAGATGCAATACTTTTGAGATTGAATACACATAACATATGGTAGGGGCCCAGGGCAGGCTGCCCCAAAATGGACCATAGTGGCCTATTGATTATTTTGAA
Source organism: Vulpes lagopus (assembly GCF_018345385.1). Classification (NCBI taxonomy): domain Eukaryota; kingdom Metazoa; phylum Chordata; class Mammalia; order Carnivora; family Canidae; genus Vulpes; species Vulpes lagopus. Next base: position 4,602,233 of record NC_054839.1, on the reverse strand, counting down.
TTGAAGCTACTTGAGAAACAACATGTGCAAGGGCACTCTGAATCTCCCCTGCCCTCCTGGAGAGCAGGAAACAAATCTCCCATGTGAAAATACCATGCCTCTGCAAAGAAGTCAAAGACATCCTTATTGAGTAAGGGACAGGAGGGGCTAGGTGAGGAGAGGTAGGTAGGAGGAGGTAGGTAGGTAGGAGGTAGCTCCGTCATCAGACTCAGAAATCCAGAGATGAGGGAACACTTCAGACCACCCTCTACTGGGTGTCCAAGGGAGGGAAATCTTATTTAAAAACAGTGTCCTGTGTTCAGCAGAAGATTACCAGTCCCTAAAAAGAAGTAAGTCATTAAAGATGTGATCACTAGTTGTTAATCCAGGGTGCTTGCCAGTAGAGAAGTCAAAAAGATTTAGGTTCCTTGGTTAGCTTTCAATAAAAGACCAACCCCTATGAGCCCCTAGTGGCAACCCTGCCGGGACTTCTTTTACTCCTGAGAGCTTTTTCTGTATTCTCACTTAATAAAACTCTTGTTTTACTCACTCCCTTTTGTCCACAAGATTTATTCTTCGACTCCAAATCTTTAGGACATGAATCTCGCTCTTCTGCTTCATTATCAGTAAAGACTGGGACTTTCAAGGTGAGAAAACTGTAGAAATTAACCATGTTATTATCTGTTTTTAATTTTTTTTTTACTAATCTACTACCTCAGCCCAAATTCTGCTTAGAATTCTGTCTTAGGGCAGCCCCAGTGGCGCAGTGGTTTAGTGCCGCCTGCATCCCGGGGCGTGATCCTGGAGACCCTGGATCGAGTCCCACATCGGGCTCTCTGCATGGAGCCTGCTTCTCCCTCTGCCTGTGTCTCTGCCTCTCATTCTCTCTGTGTGTCTCTATGAATAAATAAATAAAATCTTTAAAAAAAAAAAGAATTCTGTCTTAATAAAAGCTTTCAAACACCTGTTTTTCTTATCCTGTAAGTTCTTCACAAGTTCATCATCTCTCTGCCTAACGTGTGTAAAAACTGGCTGCCTTGGTCATTTCTTTGGGTCTCAGTTTCATTAGTAGGCTTTTGTGAGCATGAAATAAAACTTTTTTTTTTCTCGTGTTAATCTGTCTCATGTAAATTGAATTCTTAGTCCTGATGGAAGACATTTGCAGAGGAAGAGCTCTTCCCCCCCAGCCCACACACACTACAACTCAAGATATAACATGAGGAGTGCCTGGGGGGATTCAGTCTGCTAAACATCTGCCTTTGGCTCAGGTCATGATCTTGGGGTCCTGGGATCAAATCCTGCATCAGGCTCCCTGCTTAGAGGGGAGACTGCAGCTCCCCCCTGTTTGTGCTCTGTCTCTCTGTGTCAAATAAATAAATACATAAATAAAACCTTTAAAAATATATCAAAACTATCAGGAGATAGTTTGATAAAACATGATTCAGTAAGTCTGCAGAGGGTCCCACCATTGGTATTTTTATAAAACTCCATGGGTAGGTCTGAGGTGTGCCAACAATTGAGAATAGCTGGCCTAGAAGATACTAGATGTGTGTAGGCAGCAAGAGTTAAGAGTCCCCTGCAAAAGAAAGATGAGACACAGCTTTCCTGACATTAGAAAAGTCCTTCTGGGCCCCAGGACATCTTCTGAAAGAAGGTAAGAGCAAAGAGCCACTATGGGCCAGGAGATAGTTTGTCACATCAAGGACAACAGATCGGTGGTAAAAAAAAAAAAAAAAAAAAAAAAAAAATCCCAGGGCTGGTTCAAATGTGAAGACTGACCTGAGTGCATTCTTGAGTTATCTGCAGATAACCAACACCAACAGAGCCAGAGAATCGATGGTGGGGACCTTTGCAGCCCTGAAGACTCTGGACTAAACTCCCGTCTTCTGCCCAATTCCATGCTGAATTCCCAGCATGCAAGCCCCTTCACGAATATGCGTACACCCTTGGCTTAAACTTCCTTGGTTCTGTTATTCAGCAAGACACTGTTTGGGGAAAGAGCCTTGGTGTTCTCCCTTCTGGTTGCCAGTAAAACGCTACCTTGTCCTATTCTTTGGCTTCATCATGTCTTTGGGCTCAATGCCCACCAAGAAGCAAGCTCAGTTTTGGGTAACAGATACAAATTAAGTAAGTAATTTGTATCTTACGGCCAAGTAAGAATTTTAAATAATAGCGAAACCAATGACTGATGTCACGTAGTATCATCAGGCAAAACACCAGCAGGACTCTGATAAACAAAATCCTATGTGGACAGTGTGGGTATTGACAGATAATCTAGGAACTTCCTATAAAATACGCCATTTCTGAAATATTTACAGTAATAGCACTGCTCTCTCCGCAAGGCTCAGTCAGCATCTCTTCCGATTTGATGCATCTTCTCATGCAACTATAATAGCAACATATTAAATAAACCTAATGATTTCCAGCTCATCTCTTTTTATAGATGAGCGAACAAATCTTTGTGATTATCCAGGGCCTCTCTGGGAAACCTCAAGCTACTTTTAGGTTTAAAAGATATCCTGAAAATTATAATTTTTCTATATTTAAGATCCAATGTAGGGATGCAAAAATCACAATAGTTGCCGCAGGAAATTTGGACATTTGATTAAGACATGAATATAGGTGCCTTGAGAGGCAACACCTGGGGTAACTGTTTAATCAAACTGACAGTAAAGCATTCAAAATAAACTCTGCCATTTCATCAATAACAAAAAGATTCCTCAGAGCTACACAGAGCTAAAAAAAAAAAAAAAAAAAGATATCACTCACATTCTAGAAGAAGAAGAAAAGCAAGACAAACTGAAAATTGATGACTTTTTTTGAGCTCATCTGAGAATTGAAGCCACAGGGCAGAAAATGCTCCTGAATTCTAGAGAGACCTAGAAGTCTGCAGAAAGGAACAGAACCCACACATTGGCCTGGGGGCAGACATGTCTGGGTGCAAAACGGATCTGCTAGCAAGATTAACTAGAAACACCTTAGAAGCTGCTAAAAACTGAACGTGGGCTCTCCTGTGAGTGCCATGGAGGACACTGACATAGAGGGCTTGTCACATTCCTATGAACCTTTACCCCAGGACACATCTACCAGGATCTCAAGTTAAATCAGAAAGAATCCACTTCTCCTCTTCACACCCCACCATGAAAATCCACCTAGACCTAACCTATCTTCCTTCACTAGAGAAAACACTGCTTGGGTCAGCAGAGAGAGGAGGGCTGGCATCCCACTGCTGTTGGAAGAGGGGACAGAGCACAGACTCATTCCTCCCTTCTTCTCTTAGTGGGAAAAGGCTAATCTGCAGGAGAGGAGGGTCAGAACTGTAGTCTTGGGGCACTGTAGCCAGGGGAAGTGGGGCAGGGAAGAAGTGACAACCGCAGGAGGACAAGAGGTCTTGTGAAGGCCACACACCCAAGGTCCAGGCCCCCCAGGATTTCCCTACACCTGAAATCAAATCAGTATACAACTGAAAACCCACCTTCTGTCTGCCCCCCATCCCACAGTCACACTAATGAAACTCCAGCAAAAAATAAGGGAAGACACCAGCAAAGGGGAAACTCTCTTAAGGGACAAACACAGAGTCAAGACTTAACACCAACCAGGGAGATAGAAACAAGGTATCACTAGAGCAGTTGAAAGTCTGTGGTTTCCGTAACAACAACAAACTTCAACTTCAGTGACCAGAGCAAAAAAACCTTCAAATTCAGCCCAAATCCTGCCCAGAAGAAAACAGATCCTATACTAAAGGCATGAAGGAAGGAACAAAGTGAATACTGCCTCAGTATCTACTGTCCTACACAAAACTGTGAGGCACATGGGAAGTAAAGACAAAAACAACACCACAGTCCAGAAGGCCAAAGTCATCATCATCATCCAAATCTATTAGGAAATAGATGTTGAAAGTATAAGACAGAGACTATAAAATAATTCTAATTAAGATGTTAAACTCTATCTGTAGAAAAAGCAGACAATGTGCAAGATCAGAAGGCAATTTCAGTTGAGAGATGGATACCGTAAGAAATAGTCCAATGGAAATATGAGGAATAAAAAGCACCTTGATGGAAGCTGTAGAGATTGGTTGGTAGACTCGACACAACCAAAGAAATCAATGCTGGACTTGAAATGGGTCAGGAGAAGTTATCCTAACTGAATCAGAAAAGAAAAAAGATACAAAAACAGAATGGAAACGCCAACCCCTTGGGACAATAGCAAAGACTCTACCACACTTGTAGCTGGAATGCCAGAGGAACTGAGTGAGAGAACATAATGGAAGAAATACCCAAAGGAAGGGTGGCAGAGGATTTTCCAAAATTACTTGCAGATGCAAAACCAGAATCTGAGAAGTTGGAAAACACTAGATATAGTAAATCTCTCTCTCTCTCTCTCTCTCTCTCACACACACACACACACACACACACACACACACACACACACACACACACACACACACGCCTGAGCATGTTGTTTTCGAACTCTGGAGCCAAAGACAAAGAATCCCAGGGGCAACCAGAGGAAAACACTTCCCCTACAAAGAAACAAAGGTTAAGACTTATGACACTTCTCATCAGAAACGGAGCAAGCCAGGAGACTGCAGGAATGCCATATCCAGAGCATGGAAAGGAAAGAACTGTCATCCTGGAGTTCTATATTCAGAAAAAGTATTTCTCAAAAATGAAAGGAAGTAACCAATTTCCCAGGCAGACAAAAACTGATGAAGTTCATTGCCAGCCACTCTACTGGATAAGAAGCGTTAAAGGAAGTCATTCATGGAGAAGAAATGATACCGGTCAGAAATCGGGGACCAAACAAAGAAATGAAGAGTGCTGGAAAAGAAATAAAATGTTACCATATTTTAATCTCTCTAAAAGAATTGTCAAAGAAATCATATTAACAATATATTGTGTGATTATAGCCTATGTAAAAGTAAAACATGTAAGCAAATTGGCAGGAGAGGGGCACCTGTGTGGCTTAGTTGGTGGAACATCTGAATCTTGGTATTGGCTGAGGTCATGATCTCAAGGTCGGCTCCACATTCAGCAGGTAGTCTGCTTGAGATTTTTCCTCCTTCTCCCTCTGCCCCTCCCCCAGTTTGTGCCCCCTAAAATAAATAAATAATCTTTTTTTTTACAATATTTTTAAATTTAAATTCAATTAGCCAACATAAAGTACATATTTAGCTTGCGATGTAGTGTTCAGTGATTAGTTGCATATAACACCCAGTGTTCATCACATCATGGGCCCGTCACCAAATTACTCCACCCTCCAACTCATCTCCTCTCCTTCAACCCTGTTTATTTCCTTGAGTTAAGAGTCTCTCATGGTTTTTCTCCCTCTCTGATGACTTATCAGTCAGTTCTTCCTCCCTATGATCCTCTCTACTGTTTCTTATATTCCACATATGAGTGAAATCATATGATAATTGTCTTTCTCTGATTGACTCAGCATAATACCCTCCAGTTCCATCCATGTCGATGTAAATAGTAAGTACTCATCCTTTCTGATGGCTGAGTAATAAATAAATCTTTTTTAAAAAATGACACAAGGAATGAGAGGGAGGAATTCAGAATATACTGCTCTGAAATCTTCGTGCTACACCCAATGTGGTTTAATATTTGTAGGTGGACTTCAGTCATTTAAAAGTGTATTTTGGGGCAGCCTGGGTGGCTCAGCAGTTTAGCGCTGACTTCGGCCCGGGGTGTGATCCTGGACACCCGGGATCGAGACCCACGTCAGGCTCCCTGCACAGAGCCTGCTTCTCCCTCTGCCTCTGTCTCTGCCTCTCTCTGTGTGTGTCTCTGTGTCTCTCATGAATAAATAAATAAAATCTTTAAAAAAAAGTGTATTTTGTACACTCAATGAAACAATCTTCTCATCAGTTGAAGTGAACTAGTCCATGTGCTTTTCTCTATCTTAGCTACCAGTATTTTATTTGTTTTTTTTTTCCAGTATTTTATTTGCACATGACTTTTCTCACAATAAAAATTATTGTCCCAAGGAAGGCATTCTTAGCTCGGAAATTGAGCTATAGTTATAAATGTAGCTAGAGCCTAAGATCCATCTATCTAACTCAATTATATTTTTGATTAATCATATAAGCCTATATTCACGGCCATTTCACTCATAGTATATTCAAGCTGCTATAACAAAAATACCATAGACTAGATGATTTATAAGAAATTTAAATTTATTTCTCACTGTTCTCAAAGTTGGGATGTCCAAGATCAAGATGTTGGTAGATCCAGTGTCTGGTGAGGGTTGGTTTTGATTCCTAGTGTCCATCTTCTAGGTATGTCCTCACCTAGCAGGAAGAACAAGGGACCTTGGAAGGGTCTCTTTTACAAGAATCCCATTCCTGAGGGTTTCATCATTAGGACCTACTCAGCTCTCAAAGGCCCCACATCCAAATATGGTCACACTGGGGCTTAGGTTTCAGTATACGAATTTGGGGGAGGAAACAAACATTCAGTCTGTAGCACATTCCTTTGCAAAATGTAACAGTCTACAATTTCTGCCACCTAATCTCTTACATTGCTTTACATTGCTTTATTGGCCAGTATACCTTTCCTCAAATACACAGACTTAATAGATTCTGAAATTGCTAATAATGTAAATCAACTTTTTTTCCTGAAAATCCAGCATTTTCTTTCTGATCAATGTTACCTCACAATATTTGCTATCCTTTATTGAATCTCCTTACCAAAAGTAGCCAGAGATGCTTGCTATCAGATCTCCCTGTGGGAGACAGACATCGCTGACTGTCCACTCCAGTTGTTGACCCTTTGAATTTGCACCAGGTTTATGCTGAGGCCATGCTTTCTTTGGGTTGCCACCAGTCAATGAACAAACATGGCAGAGGTATTAGTGCCAGCCCATTCCTATCTGACATGAGATCCCTCGAATGGGCAGCCTTGCTTGAGACCTCATCACTGATCTGTGGAACTGTGATGTGACAGTCTCCCTACCCAGCCTGTCTTCCTCCCTTCCCGTGGTGATCTGACATGCATCATGATCTGGAGACTTCCCTGCTCATTGACTGTTCCTGATCCCTCTTTCTTTATCACAAATATCTTCCTCTGAAATTTTTACGTACCTAATCCCATTATGACATCTGCTCCTTAGGGAACTGAAAGTGACATACCATCTTGACATTTATTAAAGCTAATCTTCACAAGCAAATATTACTATCACCATTTTATGTGACAAAATTACTTCCAGGTAATTTGAATTTGGTTTTGCCTGGTTCCAAAGTTCATCCTCTTTCTACTATACAACACAACATCTATTGATAAGTACATCTCTCTCAAATGAGTCAAATGATGCTTGAAGACTAAATCTCATTTTTAGGCAAACAAATGTTATATATGAAGCCCCAATATACCAAATGAAGTCCTATATATATACCAAATCTAATTTGATCAATTATATACATATTATCTGTCTCAAGCTGGATTAATTGCATGATCATTTTGATGAAAGCTTTCAGAAGCATAGAAACATGAATAATTTTATTAAGTACAAATATGATCTATGTACACTTACAAAATACATTTAAATCCTTATTCTACTACTTCTTAGAGATTTGTCAATGTTATCTAATAGGCCACATATAAAAAATACTAAGACATTTTGCTTAGGTAGAGACTTTTAACCTAAAAACCTGAAATTCAATCTTGAATCGAAAGGGCGTTTGATCCAAAAAAAAGATGATATTTCAGAGTCAAGGAGCAGAAGAACTCTATAAATGTAAGTTATGATTAAGAAGTGATTTTTTTTTTTTTTTTAGAAGTGATGTTTTTATACCTAGATTCACTGTTCAGGAACAGAGCAAACTTTTCTATCCCATAAAATCTGGCAAACTTCTTTAAAAATGAACAACAGAACTCTTACTTCCAATTAGAAGTGAGTTGGAATCACTTTTCACTGACACCAGTGAAAAGTGCCAAACCTTCTACCATTAATTACTCTTAACAAACTAGCAGACTAAGCCTCTTCAAATGCCAGGCATAGAATGTATGTTTAGCTAGTTCTTTTATAATGAGATACTGCTCTCTATTTGTCATAAAACAATTCTACAGCCATGATTAATATGAACCCTGTTAAAGAATGCTAATACTTTCCAGAAAAAAAAGAGCCATAAGCTACTATCCAAAGACAAGCATAATAAAAATTCATATATTAGTGTTTTACACAGAAGAAAATGTGCCACTGTGTCAGCAATAGTTACATAAGATTTTTGTTATGTCAAGCAAAAATTTTAAAACTCTGACTTAAATGGCAAGAAAAATCAATGTGGGATTAAAAATATGGTGGTTCAGGAAGAACGCAGAAAGTGTTGGAGGACTCAAGCCATAGAGGTAAATGGCATCTCATTTGCATTTAGAGAAAACATTGTCATTATTTTAATATAACCAAAAATAACAAGACTGTTCTATTCAAAAAGATTATTGACTCTTTGTTAACTAGTAACTAGTGCTTTTTGCTTTTTCTTAACTAGTAATAATTTGTATGGACCTCTCCACGATCTCAGTGACCAAGTGTACGTGAGGCCATTGATCAGGACCTTAGTGTTAATACAAGGCAACACCACTTTTTCATTATAATTACCATTACCATTGTCATCATGACCATGACTGTCTTGTCTTGGTTGTTCAAATAGGCAGTTTTTGTGCCTCTGAACTTAATATTCTTATTCTTTCTTCTACTAAAAGTAATCAAACAGGACAAAATATTTGAGGTGATCCATTAGTAGGAAATATGCAATGAAATATTTAGGAATAAAAGGAACATTCTGTTTGCAACTTACTTTAGAATGGCTGAGAAAAAATATAACATGTAGTAATGTTAATATTTGGGGATTTTGTATAAAATGATTCCAAGAATTCTTTGTACTATTCTTGTAAATTTTCTCCAAGTTTTTAACTATATGTATAAAAAATGTAAATGCAGTTTGTAAATATTTTACCAGTATCAGGTGACTACTTTCATTAACTTTGTGGCCAACCATGATAAGTTTTATCTGATGACTAAGTATCTCTAATCCTTTAGGACCTATTATTGCAAATTATTGTTCAAAGATGAATGAGGTTTCTATCGGTTAAGAAATGATGTTGATAATAAGATCCATCTTTCTTACTGTTAGAGAAAGAAGTTACAACTAATCAAGGAAGAGACAGCTAGAATGAGTCCTAGAATGGATTAGAATCAGACATCATTATGAATACGAGTGTGTATATTCTAGAAAATGCAGAAATAATTTTAGATATCTGTGTATGTATAGGTTATTATGTATACACAGTTTCCTAACTCTCTGCTGAGAGTCTGGAAGCAGTGATACCCCAGTAAGGCCAAGAGTACTTAGCACCCAATTCTTCATTTCTAAATACTATTACCCACTAAAAGGAATCAAGGTATCTTAGAGAAATATCTGATTCTGGGAGTAGGGTGGGGAAAATATAAGATGATCCTAGGTTTGTAGTCCCACCATGTAAGAAAGGGCCCCAAACTAAAGAAACATATAAAATGCTAGAGATATATCACAATGACAAAGCCAAGCTAAAAGATTTCCCAGTGGATACACCTGGAACAGTTTAAGCAACAAAATAAATAATGTAAAATTGGTTTACATCCCAAGGTATAGAAAAACATGCAGGAGTTCACACTGACGTAAGTAAATGGGTGAGGAGGGAGGAGATCTTCTTACAGAAGAATTCCAAATAATATCCCTCTTCTGGGAGGTGGAACTTAATTCCTCTTCCATAAGGAGTTTATTTACCAAAAAGAAAACAAAAACAAAAAATGAAAATAAAACCCCAAATGAAGACAATTATTTGCTATTTCCTATATATTGTCAACCAAAACATTTAAACAATTTTATTGTCAATGTACAGTAATCACTCAACAATATTGCACAGAAGACTGTGGGCTACATTCTCCATTGGATCCCAATTTATATTCACCATTCAAATTGAATTCTCAAGCTACCCAGAACATTTTATTTTATTTTTTATTTTTTATTTTTTTTACCCAGAACATTTTATTTTATTTTTTTTAAATCTTTATTTTATTTTATTTAATTTATTTATGATAGTCATACAGAGAGAAAGAGAGAGAGGCAGAGACACAGGCAGAGGGAGAAGCAGGCTCCATGCACCGAGAGCCCGACGTGGGATTCGATCCCGGGTCTCCAGGATCGCGCCCTGGGCCAAAGGCAGGCGCCAAACCGCTGCGCCACCCAGGGATCCCTACCCAGAACATTTTAAAGGAAATCCCAGGTACTGTGAGGAAAAGACAAGACCAAAAGGAAGATTGTGTTCCCAGCTCTGAGAAATTTATTTTAAGAACAAAACGCAATTGTTCTTTCTCAAGTGGATGTAAACATAAGCAAATAAATCACACCAGAAGAAGAACCTCAATGATAAACTCTCTGAATGTGGATTAAAGTATTCATAATTTACAATAGCAACTTATGCTTGGCAGGTCTATTTTTTATTAATTGTCGCAAGAATTTAAAAAATCCCCAGGACAATGAGTTGCCAAACTAACACTGCAAATAGCTCTTTTCATGGAGCTGGTTCCTGGATATTAAGGCAATATTCAATGAAAGGTTATTTTAATGGCCCATTGTGTCACCAGGAATTTCTTGTGTGATCAGGAATGATAGGGATGATTCTTTTTTTTTTTTAAAGATTTATTTATTTATTTATTTATTTATTTATTTATTTATTTATGATAGACAGAGAGAGAGAATGAGAGAGAGAGAGAGAGAGAGGCAGAGACACAGGAGAAGGGAGAAGCAGGCTCCATGCCAAGAACCTGACATGGGACTCAATCCCAGGACTCCAGGATCACGCCCTGGGCCAAAGGCAGGCGCCAAACCGCTGAGCCACCCAGGGATCCCCTGATAGGGATGATTCTTGATTGCTGAAGAGGGTGTGACAGTTTGGTACCTCCAGTCAGTATTTTCTTGAATTTGGAAATAAGGTTGCAACGATGCATGTTCTGCTCCTTAATCTGAGCATGTCGTAATCCTGACCATTTCCTTCTGTTAGAGTTATCAGTGAGGACTGCTCAAGTACTTTAAATCTAATACTTTTATAATTTTCCATATATAATTACATATGCCCAATGTGATTGATTACATATATATATATTGTATTACATTAATCATATATAATATCAATATGTTAATCATATATTATGTATTACATATATATTTAATTGGGGAAAAAACACATAACATAAATTTACCTTTTTAACAATTCCACGGTGATATTTTGAACTCCTATATCTTTATGGTCATTCTTTGTGTGTCTAATACTATGAAAACAAGGTAGAATAAATAAAAGCATCAATCAATCAATCAATCAATCAGACAGTCAAAGCATCAAGAAGCCTTGATAGGCTTTTGTCCCATAATATTTAATTGGAGATTCACTTAAATCTCTTAAATGATTATCATGGGCTTTTCATTCTTTTCCTAGAATTTCAGTGACGCCCGGAGGCATTAACCCTAAGGACCCTATGACCCTTGAGTGAGGGGCTCTGCAACCTGAAAATTTACAATTTCTAAGCTGATAATGAACATCCCTTACCATGAGAGTTAAGAGAATTTATACTCTTATTTATAGAAAAACTCTCACAATATTGAAGTGTCGGTCCTGGGTTTTCTTTAAATAATGGGTGGAGTATATGTGCCTTGCACAATAATCATCTGCTCTAGAGTGTGTATCTGCCCTCTCAATTAAATCACAGGTGTCTCATGAGCACACGCCATCTACTCTTCACATTTCTACAATGCCGCTAATGCAGGGCTTGTGCAAGGTGCCATACATGTTCATAGGCTTGAGTTTGCCAAAGACAAAAAGAGACATCCAAAAAAATACCCTTATGCAACTTTTCCTTTGCTCTAAAATCTCTAGTTATGGCAGTCTTACTGAAGACCTGAAGGTCTCACATAGGTTCACCATAAATATTGCCCCAAATTAATGAGCTATAAAGTTGGCCCAGTGATGGCCTTGGATAGGGACGAGGGATAATTATGGCAATGGGCATCATGACTGACAAATGATTTGCTGCATATCTATGGTAGAATAAGCCAGAGGAAATTGCTGCCTTGTAGCTCATCAGCCAGGCTTCGTCAATTGGCTTGGGTTAATTCAGTTTCCTGGCATCCAGTTCTTTTAAGAGGTTTATTTTTCACATTGGGTGGCTTTGTTCTGCACTATATCATATCTCTAACAAGTTTGTATCATTTTCTATATAATGTTTCTAAAATGAGAAAACACTGAATCACTTCTAAAGTGAAAAATAAGCTTGTATTCTCATTGTTTTACATTTTGTGGGTTTTTTCATTGTCTTACATTTTGATTATTACAATTATCTGTTTGAAGATATCCCTGCCTTTTTTGCTACCTTTAAATGTGTTGGAAATACGAAAGTCCATTTTTCTTGTGTCCTTATACTTACTGTATTCCTTTATTTTAAAACGTGTCTCCATTAGTTTGAAGCTGAGGAAAGTTGTTATATTCTGTTTACACTGCATTTCTAAAATTCACTGTGCTTTTTAAAAAAATGATATTAGGGAACTCCTTCGATTTCCCTTCTTAACAATGTTATAAATAATACACGTATACATTCTTGCATAGAGGGAGCTAGCAAGTATAAATGCCATGTGCATGTTATGCAGTCATGCTATGTATGATAGTGACTTCTAAGTGTAGGAGTGACCATCTGAATTTCTCTATTCAGTATGTTAATTAATATGTTAACATTAGCACGTTAATTAATTAGCATCAAAAAGTATTCACCCGCTTCTCTTCATTAAGAAAACTCAAGACACAAGACACCTGGGTAGCTCAGTCAGTTAAGCATCTGACTCTTGATCTCAGGTCAGATCTCCAACTCAGGGTTGTGAGTTCAAGCCCCACATTGGGCTTCACAGTATGGATGCAGTCTACTTAAAAACAAAAACAAAACACTCAAAACACTTGATATACAGATTTAGAAAGAAAATATAAGATAGGTTCATTGCTCACATTGAATAAGGGACTGGCAGGACTAGGTAGAGAGAGAGAGAGATAGGTAGGAGGCCAAGGGATCAGGCTCACAAAAATCCCAAGAATGGGGGGGTAAAAGGAAACCAGAGATAAGGAAACAAACCAGACCATCCTGTCCTAGATGTCAGAGGTAGGGTCTTGTTATAACAACTACTTGTGACCAACAAAGAATTACTGGACCCTGACAAGTAATAAGCCATTAAAGGTGTACTCACTAGTTCTTACTCAATGGTAATATCAATAGAGATATTAAAAGGATTTAGGTTCTCTGGCTGGCTTTCAATAAAAGACCAATACTACAAGTCCCCAGTGACAACCCTGTCAGGACCCCTCTCGCTTCTGAGAGCTTTTTCTATATCCTCGCTTAATAAAACTCTATAGCTTAATTCACTCTCCTTTGTCCTCAAGATTCACTCTTCTACTCCATGAACCTCACTCTCCCACTTCAACATCATAGCCAGACAATAGGACCAAAGTAGAACCTGTCATCAAAACCTATAGCAAACTAGTTTAAAAAGAGAATGTTCCACAAAATTTTCAGGGTGAAAGTTTGGAACCACTCTCACCATAGGAATGCCACCGAACCACTGTGTTCACTGTTCTTTCTTATTTCTGTGTTCAGACTCCTTTAGGTGCAAGTGACGCAAACCCTAGACACATTAGCTTACAGAAAGTAAAAAGAATTTATTGGCGTGCAGTGGCTCAGTCCTAGAGCTCCTTTGTACCTAGAGGTTAAAATAATCTCATTCTCTGGCAGGCTGCCTTTGTGTGGTGGCCAAAGAGAGACAGGAAGCCCTGCTTCTATCATCCTCCTGGCTAACAAGCCCAGGGAAATAAAAATCACATCATTGTTCCAGCAGATGACCTCAGAGGATTCTCATGAGCCCTGCTTGGGTCAAATGCTAAGCTGTTTGATAATTACTGTACACCAGGTGGATACAGGATTTTTGTGAGCAGTTCCCGGGTATGCTGGACTCCAGCACAAGACTGGGAGAAGAATCAGAGTTACATAAGCCACATGAAGTGAGTTCTACACAAAGAAGGTTGGTTTGTTACCCCAAGGGGGAGTGGGGTGGTGGAAGATAGAACCTGTGATTTACCTGCTCTGTAGCCACCACTGGCCACTATGGTCTCTGCTCTGTGGAGCCTGCTGGAGTACACAGCCTCCACATAGGCCCTGATAAAGCAGTGCCCATCAAGATGGGCAGATATTGAAGTGGAAGAGCCAGGTTCTCATCTTATGGAGTGAGGAAATGAATCTTGAGGATAAAGGAGAGTGAATAAAGCTATAGAGTTTTATTAAGCGAGGATACAGAAAAAGCTCTCAGAAGTGAGAGGGGTCCTCTGGGGGCTTGTAGTGTTGGTCTATTATTGAAAGCCAGCCAGGGAACCTAAATCCTTTTAAGATCTCTATTGATATTACCATTGAGTGAGGACTAGTGAGCACCCCTTTAATGCCATATTACTTTTTAGGGTCCAGTAATTCTTTGTTAGTCACAAGTAGCTGTTATAACAAGACCCTACCTCTGACATCTAGGACAGGATGGTCTGGTTTGTTTCTTTATCTCTGGTTTCCTTTTACCTCCACATCCTTGGGATTTTTGTGAGTCTGACCCCTTGGCCCCCTACTTATCACTCCCTACCTAGCCCCCACCTGTCCCTTACTCATGATATGTTAAGTGTTCAGGCCCTTTAGCTACTGTACCTTAACCTCCTCCGTTCTTAACTTCCTTGTATAGAAGCTCTGTTTCCTTCCACCAGCCTCTGTGATTTGGATGCCAGCCTCATAAACTGATCTTAATTACCTCCTTTCTATGGTCTTTGCAAGAATGGCCAGAGATCCTTGTATGCACGTGTTTTGACAATTTCTTCACTTGTTTATTGTTTTTAATATTCTCCTCTGTTAATATTGCCATGTAAGAGTCTTGGAGACAGATGTACATCTGTCTTACATCGAGCTTGAATCCCCTGGGCCATCCCCTGGAGCACACTGGATTGCTGTAGGGTTCTATGCTTTTGTCTGCAAAACAGACACAACAGTTTTTAACTGAAGTTGGTGGAATGCTTCCTGGTGAGTGCCCCTAATGGACAAGATCTATTCAGCATTCGAGGTCCAGATTCCTCCTCTGATTTCCAACACCCTAACAGATTATCCTATTCAGGACTGTCTATACAGTGTATGTATACAGGACTGTGTATACTGCGTGTGTATACACAAGGCTCTCTGCTGAATGGTTTGAATCTACCCTATAGCATTGAGCATCCTCCAGGGTTTTAAAAACAATATCCTGAGAGCTTTACCATCCTGGATGCTAACTCTGGGCCCTGGCTGGCACTCTGGCAGAAGGGTTTCAGGCATGGGCTTCCATAAGCTGGCTGTAGATATCAGGTGGCCTCAGGAGACACTAAGAATCTTCTCAATGGCATTTCTGCTGCTCTTGGAAGGATGAGATAACCTAGCCTAAGAGTGGCTGGTTTTAAGTTTCATAGCTTTTCTGACCCCTAATGGTATCACAAAGCACTGCTAATGTTATCCAGAGTAATGATGTGGAAATTGGGGTTCAGAGCCGATGGCCACGAAAGAATTCTTGGGACCTCTTTGGTGCAAAAAGATGTTTTTTATTAAAGCTTGGAGACAGGACTCCTGGGCAGAAAGAGCTGCACTAGAATCCAAGGAGCAATTGATTGCATACTTTGGAGCTGGGGGAGCTAAAGACAAAGAGGATTTTCCAAAAGGACTTTCATGTGCTAAAAAAGACTCTTTGGATGTAGGAGGCCTTGCTATTGTCAAGCTAAGGTTGTTTTTCCCTCCAGCAAAGCATTCACGTGAAGACAGTTGGGAGTTTCCTGGAGGAACTGTCACACTCTGCCTGCCTCAAGTATTTATCCGTGGGCTGCAAGTTATAAGGGAAGTTAATTTTATCTATATTTCCTTCTTGCCTTTGTTCTCCACATCAGTAACACTCCAATGAGATCTTCTCACTGAAATGGCATCTTGGAAATGTGCCTTTACTTCTGGGCATTGAACCGTTCAGAGCCAGGGTAGTGTAACCCAGAAGGTTTAAAGACATCATAATGTGTGAGTGAGCTCTCAGGGTGCTGGGCTGAAGCTAGATCCCCTTTAGAGTATTCTCTGGATATAAAATTCTATTTTGTAAAGAACATATAGTGAATCAATGTATATTTTTTCCAAGTTAGTAGTAAAGGTTTAAATTCAGTGATATGAATAATATAGCATGATTGAAGGAAGACTTCGATCATTTTTATAAAAAGGCACATACAGTTGTTGTTGTTTTTTTTTTTTAAATCTGGGTGCCTTTAAGCCCCTTAAGGGGCAACTGAAAGAACATGTACCACAATGTCTTGAGAAGAGAATGCACCCTAGAGGAAATATCCACTCAGTTTCTTGCTTAAAATATAGCCATAATGCCCTTGAGTCAACTCTGAACTAATAATTTCTCTTCATAATAAGGACTACGTTTTCTGTGGATGTGTCATATGAGTGAATTAGCTTGGAGTATTTTGAGTTATGTATAAAAAGATTTATATAAATTATTTTATTGGCACAAATATGGAATGATTTTCTTAGAGCTAAAAAATCAGCTCTTTCAAGGGTAAAGTGAATTGTCAGAACAGAGACTCTGATGTCTCCATACTGACCTGCAAATAAAAACACACTCTTTACTACATGAATAACTTTCACAAGCATTAAATTCACTCAAAGTCCTATTAATTGGAAATGTACAATGCCATACCAGCTACAACAATACCTTTTGCATTTATACATTCTTGCATAACTGTTTAAACACTAGGAAAGTTGCTTTATAGTCAAAGCTGACTTTACTGTGTTGTGGAGTGATGGGAGGGGGAAAGGGTGTTACTATGCTGATCCACACATACCTCTGGGGCTCCACTGACCACAGTTCTTGGCACTGAAGGATATCAAGGCAGATGGAAAGGATTTGACTCCTGCAACTTTCTAAATTCCCTATCACCTTAGGGAATAAGGTGAGAATAGGAACCACTAACACCCATAGTGTTCTCCGCAGGAACCTGAATCTTTGAAATCGAATTTAACATAACATTTCCATCGAATGCAAACAAAGTTTCAACCTTTTTGAGAAAGCCCTGTGAGATTAATTTAATCAACAGAAAGAAACTTAAAAGTCATAACTAAGGCTAGAGTCAACATTGCAAATTTTCAAAATATATTGATTGGAAGTGAGGGTTTAGCAGCAAGAGTCATTCTATTATCTAGAATATCTATTATTTGGAAGTGTGCAGGTGATGGGAGAGGATTTACTTATATATATTTTACTTATCTTATTTCCTTCTTGTTACATACAAATAAATAAAAACGACTCCAATATTTTGCAGTGTTACCTGAAATTGAGTCACACTATGTATCAGCAATCAGCATGCAACTAACTTTTCTTTGGGTGATTATCAAAAGACTAGGATGATTCAGTGTCTTTACCCAAGACCAATCATTTCTCTCACATATAAAGTTGTGGGAGTTATTTTACAAGTTTGACTTTTTCCTCAACTTAAATAGATCTTATTTTCATTATTTCTTTTTTTTAAATATTTTATTTATTTATTCATAAGACACAGAGAGAGAGAGAGGCAGAAACACATGCAGAGGGAGAAGCAGGGTCCATGCAAGGAACCCAATGTGGGAATCGATCCTGAGGCTCCAGGATCAAGCCCTGGGCCGAAGGCAGGTGCTAAACTGCTGAGCCACCCAGGGATCCCCTATTTTCATGATTTCTAGTTTTCCTGTTTTAACATCTGATAGTCAGATGCATCCTATATCATTGATGAATATCATGGTACAATTGACAGTGCCTTGTCTTTCCTACTGGACATATATGACATGATAGTGTAATGTTTAATTGATGGCTTTTTAGTTTCCCTGAAATAAGGAAAGGCCTCCATGAATTCAGACAATTTAGAAGGAAACAGAAAATGAGTGAATCGAATATCACAGGGCAGACATTCTGGGTTCGATTACCAGCAGTAACACTTACATGATCTATAATGTTTGTAGATAAAACGTGTCTAAACCTTAGTTCCTGGGAATACACATGGATTAGGATGGAAATTAAATGAGACAAATGAAAGCATTTTGGCTTTAGTGGGTATTCAGAACATGGTAGTTTCTTTCTTCCATGGTTTCAGTAAAAATCCACATCATAGACAATGAAGGATAATGATAATTACTGTGATGAGAGTTGATAATTTCTCATTGCCTGGGTTGCCAAGCGCAAATAATTCCTCCAGGACTTCCAGGCCTCTTGTCCCAGTGCCTCACCTTCTCCAAGGAGGTCAAGAGAGAGAGTTATCGTATGGTGAGAGATAGTTGCTATTCTTTGTTCTAGAGGTGGTGACTCCCTAGCAAAGTACTGTGGGCCTACCATATTCCTGGGCCCTCCTGTAGACCACCAGGGAAAGGATGGATATCAATGGGGGAATAGGAACCATGATGTTGGAATAGCTTTGCCAACATGGTTGCTTCTAGCAACTATTCTTTGTCTGCGTATGTCTTCATGTGGCCCATCTCCTCAGCATCCCTGAACTCAGCTCAGTTGAGGAGAAACTTGTCTCATAGTTCTTCACATTTCAGCTTTGATTCTCAGTATTCTAAGGAAGAAACAAAGTATTTTGACTTCAGGTGAATTCTTCATCTTCAGGAAATTGTGTCTGCCTAAGCTTTCTGAGATCAGATATTACTGCACTCTTTCTCTCTTCTTCATCTTTCATTTGCCTTGCCTGTGGCTTCTAACCAATCTTAGTTGCTTTTAGCAGCTCCTCCACATGTTTTGGAATCTGTGGTCTTGATAGAAATGGAAATATGTTTTGATGTTTGGGTTTTGTTTTTGTTTTTTTAAAACCCAATTTTTCTGTTTGTTTTTGCATTACTTTTAAGAGAAAGGGCAAAATCTGACCTGATGTTGCCACATAGTTTCCAAAGGCAGACACTTTTTTTTCCTACATCAGCTTGAAATTGCATGTTCATAGTGAAGCATCTAATCATCTGAGGCCATTTTCTGAGAGACACTCTGATTATTAAAAACAAAAACAAAAACAAAAAAAAAAAACAAAACCTGCTCTTGGTCTCCATTAGCCAAGGTTCATAAAGAAACAGAACCAGCAGGATATATATATAGGAGATTTATTATGAGAAATTGGCTCAGTGATTACGGAGGCTGTGAAGTCCCACGATCTGCCATCTGCCCGCTGGAGACCTAGGAGAACTGGTGTGTAATTCAGCCTGAGTCTGAAGCCCTAAAAACCAGGTAGCTGGTGGTGAAAATCTCAGTCTGAGAGCTCGAGAAGATAAGGAACTGTAACAACCTGGATAAGCAGGCAGGAAGCAACAGGGGTGAATTCCCATATCTGCCTTTTCCTGGATTCAGGGCTTCACTCCTGGGGGAGGGAAGTCTACTTAACGCAGTCCACCCATTCTAACACTTATCTCATCTGGACACAGCCTCACAGACATGCCCAGGAAGGATGTTCAATCTGAGTAGTTCTATTAGATTCCCACTGGGAATATATACACAAAATTTGGAGGTTTATTTTTATGAGCAACATGTTAGTAAATATTCCCCCAAACTCTTTCATATTTAAAAGCAAAATCAGGGGCACATGGGTGGCTCAGTCAGTTAAGTGTCTGCCTTTGGCTCAGGTCATGATCTCAGGGTCCTGGGATCGAGTGCCCTGTGAGGCTCCCTGCTCAGGGGGGAGTCTGCTTCTCCCTCTCCCTCTGTTGCTCCTGCTGCTTGTGCTCTCTCTCTCTCTCTCTCTCATAAATTAATAAAATCTTTTAAAAACATATAAATAAAAAGCAAAATCAGTGTGCCTAACAAAATGTTTGGATTCTGTGTTGAGGACATTGACCAGAGGTAGTATCTGCATGGGGTGGGAAGGGTTAGTTATATGTGGATTTTTGCTATGATTTCTTCTACAGTAGATATCTACTTCGCTGACCAAGATATAAAAGCCTATAGTAGCTGCCAGCCTATTGGGCAAACAACTGCCTAGATTAAGATGCAGTGCCCATCCAAAGGGAAGTTGGTATGTTCCCAAGAAGCAAGATGTTGTCATTAGTTGATCTGTTCCAGTAACCCAGTATCCTCTGATAATAGCACTTTGTTCCCAGCTCAGCCTGACTCCTAGCTTGGCTCGCTTGCTGTGGGTCTTGCTGAAACCTGTTTCCAGCCCTACTTGTACATTTAGTCAACTCTGCCAATGGGCAACTTTCCAGCTCTTCAGTACCACCCCCCTCCCCTTTTCTCAGCCACTGGCCTCATGCCTTCTTTTGGCCTGGCCTTGCCCTGCAGATGGGTCACTTAGCAGCCATGCCCTGGCACCCCCAGAAGTACACAGAGATCTTCCCTGCTGGGAGCCTCTATACACAATGAAGTCTTCAGTATTTTATTTTATTTTATTTTTTTAATTTTTATTTATTTATGATAGTCACAGAGAGAGAGAGAGAGAGGCAGAGACATAGGCAGAGGGAGAAGCAGGCTCCATGCACCGGGAGCCTGATGTGGGATTCAATCCCGGGTCTCCAGGATCGCGCCCTGGGCCAAAGGCAAGCGCCAAACCACTGCGCCACCCAGGGATCCCTAAGTCTTCAGTATTTTAAATGTGAATAATTTGAAAGCCTCTAATCCAGAATTTTCATGGATCATAAGGATTTCGACCCTTAGAAAGTAAAATTAGGGGAAATTTCTTTATATCTTTATTTTCTATTTTCTGATTTTTTTTTATTTTTTTTATTATTACTTATTTATTATAGTCACAGAGAGAGAGAGAGAGAGAGGCAGAGACACAGGCAGAGGGAGAAGCAGGCTCCATGCGCCGAGAGCCTGATGTGGGATTCGATCCCGGGTCTCCAGGATCGCGCCCTGGGCCAAAGGCAGGCGCCGAACCGCTGCACCACCCAGGGATCCCTCTATTTTCTGATTTTTATATAAACCTGTGTCCATATTGTATTTTCAGTACGCAATTCTGAGACCTTTTACAGTTGTAATTCCTACTTGATATCCATGATCCTCAAAAGGGTTTTGAACAGCTTCCATATAGACCAGCCGTATCTCACTCTCTCTTTTCATCACTGTCACACACCACAAAGCCACTTATTAAAGAGTATTGAAAGAAGTAAACATGATTATATTCTTAATGTCTAACTGTGCTTTTTAAATTACAATATTCCAATTTATGACATGACTGAATTTTTAAGTGCCAGAGACCTTTGACTAATCTGGGAAGTTTCATAGATCGTTATTTTTCTGCAGATAAACTGCAGGGATCACTGATGATAACAAATCAATCAGTTCTTTGTTCACCAAAATTCACAGAAATTCATTATGACACAGAGAAAAAATGACCCCAAGTCAATTATTTTTAGTGAATTACATTTTTACAAAATGAATGCATCATATAATCAAAATTCAAATATATTGTTTTATTTTAATTTGGGGGGAAACCCCAAGATAGCCCTGGTTTACACTGGTGTATGTCAGACTGTTTCTTTTAATTTCATAGGTCACTATAAGTGACAGGCTCATTCTGATTTTCTGACTTACAATGAAGATCTGCATATTGGCAATTACGTCTACCATCATTTCCTCATTAACTCTCTTAGTGACATTTATTTTCAGAGTTCTGTCGTATTTTGTGACATTCTTAAACTTTAATAATTCAGCCATTTGAGGGATCCCTGGGTGGCGCAGCGGTTTGGCGCCTGCCTTTGGCCCAGGGCGCGATCCTGGAGACCCGGGATCGAATCCCACGTCGGGCTCCCGGTGCATGGAGCCTGCTTCTCCCTCTGCCTGTGTCTCTGCCTCTCTCTCTCTGTGACTATCATAAATAAATAAGAAAAAAAAAAAGATTAAAAAAAAAATTCAGCCATTTGAAAAAAAATCTGCAAATTTTTTTAAGCATGGGTTCTTTTGTGCCATTCCTTGTATATTTTCTAATCATTATCACATCTTCCAAATATCTGCCTGATTCTCATACTGCCAATGTTAGACTTGTTTTATCAGGAAAAATGTTTTTTAAAAATCTAAAGGATTTTTTTTTAATGTTTGTACAGACGGAACAAACAGACTGCCCACTCATAGCTCCTATCAATTGATTTAATGGATGTTGACTCAGGGCATGTAGAAGAATTGTGACAGGATAGGCGTTTTAGAGCTGGTTAGAATAAATGAGTCAGTCATTATGAGTTAGACTCTCCTCAAAGGATTCTGGTTTCTTTATGCCACACATAGGTCATCTGTTAGGCGAACTTTAAGCAGGAATAATATTGCAGTGGGTGTACCGGAATATTTAAATGAAGGAAGCATATTGAGTGCTTCTTGTATGAATATCCAGAAGGGAGCACAGAGATTGTCAGGTTGGACAAAAAGTGAAAATTGTATCAATAATTTGATATCAACATACAGATCACTAAGGAAAAGTAAAATATTCTCCTGTCAGACTTGTCATAAATAGAATTTCCCTAGAATAAAGGGGAGACATTGATAGAAAATCCTAATTGGGAGGACAGTTGTTGTCTTAAAATAGACATTATAAGGTTAAATTTATAATTGGGAAGTCTTATAAATTTTAATTTAAAAGCTTCTGTATCTGTTAGTGCATATTGGAAAATACTTTATGTATTAGGATTTGTTATAAAAGAAATTATATGAATCAATAGAACTACACAAAATATCTGATTCTTTTAAGGTAATAAGTCCGTGTTAATACAATTTTGGGGCACGTGGAAATAAGATACAAATGATAAAGAGGCAATGATTACACAATTTTGACCCCCCAGGGGGAGGAAGGGCTGACTGTTGAGATGGAGAGTCCTGTGAGTTGAGGTTAGGGACTGACCCTAACCACGGAACAGTGGGACAGCAAAAGGTATGCATGGGGCCAGTTGCTCTCCATCAGGACACCTGCCTGCTATGAGGCTTTTGGAAAGCTTCCAGAAGGAACTGACTCAAGGTTGCACCCTTCCATGGACATTTCCTGTCCTTTAGTTCATCATCCTTTCAGGGGAGGAAAATCTAGACAATGATATGGGGGATTCCAGGGATTTCACTTACTTTGCTCCTAAGTATGCTTCTTTTTTTTATTATTATTGAAGATTTGTATTCATTTATTTAAGAGAGAGAGTGAGAGATAGAGAGAGAGATAGCAGGGGTTGGGACAGGGAGAAGCAGACTCTGCTGAGCAAGAAGCCCAATGTGTGGCTCAATCCCAGGATCCCTGGACCATGACCTGAGCCAAATGAAGACAACTGACTGAGCCCCCTCAGGTGCCCCACAGGTATGCTTCTGAAATTCATCTCCTAGTTTCATAAACATGAACTTAAATGACAGCAGCAGCAACAACAACAAAGCACATCTATATAAACACATGTACAGTGCTATTCCTTTGCTGGGGCTGTTTCTTTGCTGGGGGTTTGCAGACACACAAATCATGTGTCTGCAATATTTAGGCAAACACAGACTGAGGTTTGGTGTGACTTGCTAAGAATGATACCCAACACAAAACCAATGCTTCGTTGGTTTTGTTATTGGGACTATTATTATTGACATCAGGGATAATGTGGCAAATGAGAGAAATTTGTACTTAGAAATGAAACACAATGACCCTAAACAGTGCACTATGTCGTGACACATTATGTTGTCAGAGCCCAGCCTGCTTTATGGAGGCCATGGGTAGAAATGCATTTAAAGAGAAGCAGTCTATAGAATGTTTCAAAGATGTCAACAAAATGTTTGGGTTTTTTAATTACATTTTTATTTTGCATATAATTAGATGTATAACCTAGTCTTCTTTTTAACATTTTATTTATTTATTCATGAAAAACATAGAGAGAGAGGCAGAGACATAGGCAGAGGGAGAAACAGGCTCCCTGCAGGGAGTCAGATGTGGGACTTGATCCCAGGACCCCGGGATCACAACCTGAGCCAAAGGCAGACACTCAATCACTGAGCCACCCAGGTGTCCCTAATCTAGTCTTTTTTTTATTTATTTATGATAGTCACATACAGAGAGAGAGAGAGAGAGAGGCAGAGACATAGGCAGAGGGAGAAGCAGGCTCCATGCACCAGGAGCCCGACGTGGGACTCGATTCCGGGTCTCCAGGATCGCACCCTGGGCCAAAGGCAGGCGCCAAACCGCTGCACCACCCAGGGATCCCCTAATCTAGTCTTTTTAAAAGAGAAAATGTACTTTGAGTTCAGTCTTGTCCTCATTGAGGTGAAGTGAGAATTGCTGGAATAACTACGGAGTAATCATATACATCAGTTGTGACACTGTAAGTGGCAATACAGTGTAGCATAGTTCAGAGCATGAGATTTTGTTTCAGACAGTACTGAATTCAAACCTATTTCCACCTGTTGGTAAGTGATGAGTCTGAGCAGGTTACTTCACATCCTTCAGACTCAAATGTTTTTCATGTCAAACAGGGATGATGACAATAATATACCCGTGAAAGAAATAATGTAGCTTAACTGCTTGGCATGGTGCCAGGAGTTCTAGCAAACTTCTGATAAATGATATTTATGGTGCTATTGTTGCTTCTCTTTCTTTTCCCATTCTAGCAAGCTGAGCCTGATTATTTTCTTTCTTGAGAGAATTGTTCATGAGATGAAAAATCAAAGAACCTGTGGTCTGAAGCCTTGGAGGAAGGGGCAGTGGTCCTTTTGAGAGTATCCAGGGTAATCCTACTGTGAAGCCAGGGTTAAGAACTGCTTTCTGTCATTGTCATCAGAGTGAAAATCCTCATAACCTTAACTCCTGGGCCTTTGCACAAGACTCAGTTCCTACATAGGAGAATCTTTCCACATTTCTGTGGGTGATGTCTCCATGTTGAAGTCAGGGCTCCACTGAGTGTGTGGGGGAAGTGAAGGTGGGAGGGACTTTTACCCCAGGATGCTGGACACACTACAACCCAGAAGGGTATAATGGTACCCAGCACAAATTAGAACACAGCATTTGGGGTCTTCTCAGGGACTTCATAGGGTGATAGAAATGTTTTACAACTTGATTTGAATGATGGTCTCTCAGGTCAAAAATCAACCATCTGAATGCTTAAGGTCTGTGCATTTTATTACATATAAATTCTAAATAGGTAAATACATAAATAAATAAACAAATAAACCGCTTAATAGAAATACCTCAGTGGCTCAAATAAACTGTCTGCCATAGGAGGATGAGATTTATAATCAGTCTTCCCATAGCGATCCATATTACAGTTCAATAAAATAAAAAAAGAAATTCAGAAGGAAGAGACAAATACAGTAGTTCTTTTGATATTTTTTACTTCTGAGTTCAAGTTAATGGATAAAAGATGGAGAATTCTATACAAATGCACATTTATAAATCAAATCATGTGTCTGCAATATTAGGCAAGCACTCTTCCATTGTCCTCATTCATGATGAGTGGGCGCACTGCTGCTAGGTGCTTCATAAAAGGGGCTTTAACATTAATATGGTTAAAACATCACACAGATTCTCTTTTAAAACTCTAGTCTCCTAGACATCATTTAAAAAACTGTTCCTTAGATTAGCATTATCATACTCATTCCCAGTTGAGAAAACAAAGTAAGATTTTAGATGCCTTAATAAAAAAATAGATCTCAAAGGATTATGTTCTGCTATCATTTGAGGCATGAAACACATATATTTCTATAAGCACAATGGTCAGTACATCTATTCATGCCTTCGTTTCCTGTTTTGAACTAGAAAATAAAAAAAAAGTTAATGGCAGAGTGCACTGAAAAATCTATATTTGCTTGTACATCATTCTGTGATTGGCTTTATGTAAAAGTCCTAATGGTGTATTTTGTGTAACCCTTAGAAATCCAAATGTGGGGCAACCTGTGTGGCCCAGTGGTTTAGCATCTGCCTTCGGCCCAGGGTGTGATCCTGGAGTCCCGGGATCGAGTCCCACGTTGGGCTCCCTGCATGGAGCCTGCTTCTCCCTCTGCCTGTGTCTCTGCCTCTCTCTCTCTCTGTCTCTCTCCTCTCTGTGTCTCTCATGAATAAATAAGTAAAATCTTTTTAAAAAAAGAAATCCAAATGTTTCCAAGTGCAGCATTATTTTTACATGTGAACAGTCATTCACATGTACACCCACCTTGCTATACCTCTACCTATGTCCACATATTTTGTAGCCTGCAAACTGAAAATAACTGTTACTAATCGATAATCTATTTTTCATCCAAAGATGCTTATTAAGCACCAGCTATGAGCTGCATCATGTTTGAATATGTATAGGAATGATAACCCCCCAGAAATCCTGGTTTAGACACCCTATTCCCTGTTTTGAGAAACAGGTGGAAGAAGTCTCTAAGATAAGAATGTAGTAGTAATGGAAACTGTGAAAAAAAAATGATGAAAGCAACGTTGGAAAGGTAGCACAGGAGTAACGAGAATGCTGAAAGGAGGGAAAGCAGACTGAATAATACAGAGAATTAGCCATGGGTGAAAAAAGCAGTTGAATCTGTAGTTTGAAAGGCTGCCCCAAATACCAGGATCAGTTGGCCACCTCTCTGGTGTAATTCCTGAATTCCAAGAGAAAAGAAAATATAACGTGCACTTTGTGATGGGAAACATAAAATGAGAGAATAAAAATGAAATCAGATTCTTTAGGAACAAGCCTGGTAGCTGGATGGCAGTGGAGCAATATTATAAATTATGGAAAGACCAGGACCGGCACCAAGAATCCTGTGGCAAGCCAAGACAGCATCCATCTGCTCGTGCAAAATAAAGATAGTCTCGGAATTGCAAAGTTCAGGAAGTGTCTGCCTGAGCCGCTGTTGGCTTGCTGGCTGGAAGCCCACCCCACGCCCTGCCCTCCCCGGGGTCTGTGTCCCAGGCCCCCTCGCCAGCTGGCTCCTCTAGAGCTGCCAGGACGAAGAGGGAAGGAGACACCAGGATCTTTCTTCCTCCTCCTCTCTGCTTCAATTTCCATCCTTTGGCTGGCACTGAGTCTCCTACGGTTCCAGCTCCCACCACGGTTCTGGCAGTACCACCTCATTCCCTGATCCCTCCAGCCTTGCTGGCACGGCTGCTTCTTGTCACTGCTCGCCCAGGGCTGCCTCTGCCACCCGCGGCCTGCGACAGGTCCTGTCAGTGAGACAAGGTCTGTGGGAGGTGGTTCAGAGGGTGTGCAAGAATTATTTAGCATTGGTATGTTCTCATAAAAGAGGAAAAAGCCTTGGAAAGCACACCGGAACCTCCAACGTCACAGGGGGAAGAAAAAGAAAAGAGAAGAATTCAAGCCACGAATGATGATAAAGAAAGAGCAGAAGAGAAAATAGTGTCAAATAATTATTAAGTATAAGTACAACTTAGAGATTGAGAGTAAGTTTATCAAAATGTCAGTGGGTTAAACAGCTGTGTCACATATAGTATCAGACTCTGTTAGAAATAAGAAAAGCTATATATTATTTATTATTATTTACAAAAACACTCAAAAAGAGGTGGCAGGAAAGAAGAGCAGACAGCCAGGTGTACCATGCAAAGGGCAATGAAAAGAAAGCCCCAGATGTTACTTTCATATTAAATAACATGCAACTCAAGGCTGAGGGCATTAAATAGGGCACCGAGAGGTAGCATGTGTGATCTAAACATTTTAGCCTTTGAAGAATAAATCTTTAGGCCCACAAAGAGGAGGCAGTTAAAGCAGAGATTTTTTTATAATATGTTTGTTGTGTGCCTCACTTTGCCAAAGATGCTGATGGAAGGGACAGAAGGGCATCGTCAGACTCACGGACCCAGATGGCAGGTGAACCCATAAAGGAGATGCTTTCTGACCGGGAGATGAGTATAATAAAGCAGGTTTCTCTCTGTCTCTCGTCTCTGCAAACTTAATAAGTGGACCTCGAATTTGCACCAAGCTCTTGAGGCTCCTGAGAGCGGCTGCTTGGTGGGGACCAGCAGCACTCGTGCTCATGTCTGGGAGCGGGGCTTCCAGGCTTGCACACTTGCCTGCATTGGTGGTGCTAACCAGCACCAATCTAAGACAAGAGTTGCCCTCTGCCCCCTGAGAGGTCATTCAAATGTTTTCTAGAGTTTGGGTACAAGGAATCGCTAATTCACAACAATGTATCCCCCAAACACATTCACCTGCTTGGAATTTCAAAAATATCTTCTCCAAGGTCAAATAAAAGTGAGTCAAGTTTCCAGCCTAGGTCCCCAAATCAGAACGAACGCAAAATATGCAAAATATTCTCAGAGACAAGTGATCCTAAACAAAGTCGTTTCCAGTGGTAGGTGCCCAGATGCCCCTCAACCCATCAGTGCTTTCTTAGGAGAAGGCTATAAACCTACTTCCATATCAGGATTGCCAAGGAAGAATCAGAAGTGTCTGGTGAATGAGTGGACATAAGAAGTAAAAGTGTAAAATGATTTAAAATGCTTTTAAATTCTTAAACTGGAATGACCAAAAGAATGCCAGATCATCAATAGAAATGAGGAAGTCAGGGCTGTTTACCTTTCAGGAAACTTAACATATTGCTGCATGCATATTATGTGTTGCTAGTGGAAATGCTCACTAGGATCTGGATAAATGAGACTCATGCTTGGAAAATGGGTCCAAGGGGGAGGATGGACAGGGGTCATTCATAATAGGCTGCTGGGGATGTGTTATTCTAAGAAGAATGGAGCACAGATTTGAGGATGACATGTGGAGAATTCACAAGAGGAGGTCAGTAAGCACTCAGGGTCCTGTGTGAGACTTCAATGTGCCCTAAAGAACAATGCAATGATCAGAAAGCTGCATTCTACCCAGAGACCCTGTGCTTCTGCACACAGCACACACATATTTAGAAAAGATCAGGGAAATGTTTTCAGATGGAAGACGGTGAGGGCGAAAGCTCATAAAATGCAAAGTGAGTAAAATTGGTTGGTAAATCACGCTCTGGGTTTGAGTGAAGATGCTGGGAAGGAGAGAAGGCAGCCCCCACATGGTTGGTGAGCGCTGGCAGCCCAGTGATTTCCAGCACCTGGAAGGTATTCCTGAGAAAATATTCACCTAAATCCACCCAAACAAATAAAGTTTTCCTCAAATTTCTAAGACCTATATAAAAGAAATCCATAGCTTTTGTTATCTCATGTCCCATTCCACGTTCTCTCCTTTGATCTGTCTCTCTTTCTCCCTCTCACACACACGACGCACACACACCACACAAGTATGAGCAAACACTTCACCACCTAAGCCACATCACAGTTGGAATTGGGGGCTGCTTTGTTTGCTCGTTTTCATAGAAATGATCTCCCCTGAGCAATACCTCCTTGAGGGCATGAGTTATATCTGTCTTCCTTCATCATGATATTTCCTATGTCTGGACTCGTGTCTTGGATGTACAAGGTTGTATACGCACATATGTCCATATAAAGCATATGTATATGTACACATAGCACATGTACACATATACGTACACATTGGACAAAAGCATTTAATGGCTCGGTAATACTATGTTACTTATGACTGAAAACATTGGAGCACTAGTACATCAAATTTTAAACAATGAAGCTGTGAAAATACAGTGACAGGGCATTTCAGGGTCATTTGTGCAGACATGAAGGTTCTGGATGTGAGTGCACCAGAAACACCTCATTCCCTGGGGAAGACAAACGTGGGAGAACCATAAGATTGTCCCTTGTCCAAGTGAAAGCTCTCCCACCTTCTAGCTATCGTGACTTAATTTCTCTGGACTTTAGTTTCTTTCTTTTATAAACACAAAGTCATAATTTAAATCGTTGCTGAGTAGATGCCAGAGGAGAGCACAGGGAACCGAGTCCCATCCGATGCTGGAAACTCAAGATCATTGTTGGGAACGTTCAGAGCAAATGATGGGGGTTTTGCCTAAACATCTCACACAAGTCATTGCTTTAGGTAGTTTTTCCTAATCGTTTACAAACATCTGATAATACCTGATTCTAAGACATCATGTAGCACTAATGACAGATGAAAATGCATCTAGCCTGGAATTCCTTATGGCAACATCCAAAATATGTTTGTGCTGTGCTCCCCACACTTACCATACTAGGTACAATGATCAGAAAGCTGCATTCTAAGCTGCATACTAAGGAAGTACTCAAGATTATTCCATCATTTCTTTAAGTGAAATAAACTGAATCCTGAATGTATGGAGATTCACTGTTGATAACACTAATTAATCTTTATCATCTGGAAATCAAAGATTTTACCTTAAATATAATTTGAGAATCGAAACATCCAAACGTCTGCCCTAGTTAGTATTGGGTGCTATAGGGCCCATGTGGGGTTTGGGACTGTTCAGCATTCTTTTCTTGGGAAACAGTTCCCTTTGCTCTATAGTGCAGGTAGGAGTCCAGGAACCTAGGAGTGCACATGACCCATGCTGCAGTGATCAGATTCTCCCACTAGGGAGCTGAGAACTTGTGAAGACATTTATAAGGGGTAAAACCCACTGGAAACTTTTTATTTATTCTTTTGTTAACTTCTATGTCTTGTTCAATAGTAGTTTTTACTGTACCTTGTAATCACCTAGGGAGCTCTCCAAAAATGAGAGGAGAGAGAGAGAGAGAGAGAGAGAGATGTGTTTTTATATTATACCCTAATGATCATCTCTTACCCTATAGAAAACTGTTCTGTTTACTGCATTCTTGAAAAAAAAAAATGTGTATTTTGCTTGGTGTGCATGCATTTTAAATTTTTTTAATGGTATTGAGTTAAATATAATCTATTGTTTCTTTCTTTATTAAGCAAATGCTTTTATTTTTAAAAAAATATTTATTTGAGGGAGAGTGAGAGTGAGAGAAAGAGACAGATAGAGCATGAGTGAAGGGAGGGGCAGAGGGAGAGAGAGAAGCAGACCCCCTCTCTGATCAGGAAGTCCTAGGTGGGGCATGATCCCAGGACCCTGAGATCATGACCTGAGCCAAAGGCAGATGCTTAACTGACTGAGCCACCTAGATCCGACTATCTATCTATCTATCTATCTATCTATCTATCTATCTATCTATATCTATCTATCATCTATCTACACTTTTCACCTAATAGTCCTAATTATACATTTATATTTATATAAAATCCATTGCCTCTAACTGCTGCTTTTAACTGCTGCATAATACCCGTTGGTGTATTATCTATCAATTGTAACTTTCTTTTCTCCTAGGGGTGGATGGTCAACTTGAAACCAACTCACCATAACACAAATAATGCTGTGTGAGAATTTCTTCGAGGGTAGACAGCTAAGAGGAATACTGTGCTGTGTGCATAATTTGGCTAAATGACAGATGGCCAAATCACTTACAAATGGCTGCCCTAGTCCACATTCCCAATAGCAGACATGAAGTTTTATATATGTTCACATCCTCACTAACTCTTGGCAACAACCAGTGTGTTAATTTTCTTCATTTCAAATTTCAAAGGGGATATTTTTGTTTTATGTTTCATTTCTATATTTGTCAATGATACTGAGTATGTCTTCACAAGTTGGTTAGCTTTAAGGGTTTTTTTTTCCCTTTATAGAGATTATCCCTTCATAAACTTCATTCATTGTGATATCAGAGCTTAAATTTTAATTTTTTACTAAATTCTGATTAAATTTTTGCCTTTATTGTTCATTTCCAGGAATTCTTGGCACACCCTGGATATTAGTTGCTGGGTTTAGACTTGAAAATATTTCTTTGTGTTACTGTTAATTTCAGCCTCGGGGCCCTTAATTTGATGCCCCAAGTCTTTTTTTCCTCATATTTTTAACATGAGTGCTTTTTACAAGTTCTGGGGATGAGTCTACTACTGGTAGCCAGGATTCATTCTGGGTTCAAATCCAACAAACAAGGTAGATGCTCAAGAGTTTTGTTGCTGGTTCCTGAACTATTTTATTCTTGTCTTCTCCAAAGCCTACTTGACCAGCTCTTGTTTCAATTCTTTGAACTACTCACTATCCTTCCAGTAAGTGCCTTTCTTAAGTTAATTAGAATTGTTTCTCTAGATTTCAATCAAAAAAGACAACTGTGGAATTTTGCATGACAGAGTGGACCCCACGGTCAGACCCTAAGGGATTACAATGAGCCATCCTGCCCCATGCTTGCAAGAAGGAGATGGGGGATATTTGGTGAAGGGTATTAGTCAACTGCAAAATGCCTTTCTCAGTGTATCCAGCCAGAAGTAGTAACTTCTCACCCAAATGCCGCACTGACTCAGAGCCCCTTGGATGAAGCAAGTATTTTTGAAAAAAATCATGCCATAATATTACACACATGGACTTTGAACTTCCCATTTACCAGGTTCTCTACAAAATGTGGGAAAGGAAACACCCACCATTTTAAGGACTTTTGGACCCAAATCCTCAGGATTCAAGGCTATATAGGTCAAACATCAGTGGAAGTGGAGCTCAGAGAACTGATGACAAATGCAGTTTAATATTCTTATACAACATGTCACCTTGTAACTTTTTCCCAGAGACTGAGTGTAGGAATAACATGGACACTTCAATGATTTGCAAATTTTCCATATTAATTTGTCATTTGTCATCATAGCTAAAGACACCTATGGAGGGTGATGAAGCCTTGTCCTTTCATATCAATATAATACAATGTTTCCTTCAATTAAGAAAGAGCCACAATTCATTCTGTCTGGCTAGTCTGAGGTCAGATTTTTTTAAAAAACTTATTCCCATGCTCCTCCTTCTTTATAATTAAAATTAAGTCTCAGCCCCCTCAAAGAACTTCAAAATGAATTGTGTTGTTAACGGACCTAGAATCCAGAATGGAAGAGGTCCCTAGGATTTGTGGGATTTCTGCATAGACATTGGGCTTCATCTCAGCTGGTATGCAGGCTTAGAAAGATTTACAGAGAGATAGAAACAGATGAGAATTGGTCATAAAAGATGTAAGTTCCAGGTAGGGCTCTGCCACTAGCCATGTGTGCACATTTTATTTTCAGCAGCAAGGAAGTAAGTGCTCAGAAACATTATGTGATTGATTAACTTGCTATATGATCTGGATGTGAGTTCTAACTACTTGAGTCTACATTTTGCCTGAACCAGGGGAGTAGAATAGATGTAAACTAAACTCTCCCCAGTTCTGTGATCCAGTATATTAAAACATTTCAGGCAGCCCCAGTGGCTCAGTGGTTTAGTGCCACCTTCAGCTCAGGGTGTGATCCTGAAGACCAGGGATGAGTCCCATGTCAGGTTCCCTGCATGGAGCCTGCTTCTCCCTCTGCCTGTGTCACTGTCTCTCTCTCTCTCTCTCTCTCTCTCTCTTTCTATCTCTCATGAATACATAAATTAAAAAATCTTAAAAAACAAAACAAAACAATTCTACCAGGAAGCTACCACTTGTGAAGCATATCACAGTATATTCTCAGACTTTTATAACACACTGTCTCCTTTTGTTTCATTTATTTTTTATTTTTTCTCATACTGTCTCCTTTTAAGTAAAAATTTCCTCATGTTTTCATCATACAGTGACTTAAATCTGCATGACCTGTATAAATCCTTATTCCTATAAGTCCGATGCACCTATAAAATCCAAAGAGATTGTAAAATAAATGAAAGTAAAGCTAGAAGAATAAACTTATTTCCAACCAATAATATTTATTCATCTAGATAATTTTGTTGAAATTAAACTATAGATGCTGGCTTTAACAATAAAGAATATGTATTTAATAATAAGGAAAAGTTTGCCCTATTTCTATTTTAAATTTTGTTCCACATTGACTTAAATATACAATATAGAAAATATCTATTTGCATTGGTATCTTCGATAAAATATTGATAACTTTGACTTGACTGCTTGAGCTAATCAAGCTTCTCACTTTAACGAAACTCTGTCACAAAAGCTTCTCTAATGATGATTTTAATTAGCATTCCTGTGTTATTTGAATACAAAGTTTGCAGAGCTGCATTTCTGAATTCTACATTTCGTGAGCATATATGGTAATCGCTGCCAGATTCAGGAGCAGAAAAGTCTTCGCTGAAAATAAACTGTTGCAAATTGACAAATGTGTCTGCTCACAATCTGAAGGCGGTAATATCTGTGATCACAGAGGTCTTTTTGAACTCAACTATCATCTGCCAGTGAGAGATGTGTTAGGGCCCTAATTCCTCCATCAATTTTCTCAGATTACTACAAAGCCCTCATTTCTACAGCGTACCACAAACGTTTCCATGTGGTTTTTAGCTGAGTGAAGTTAAACGCAAAAGTAATTTATTATAGCAGAAATAAACAGCTGGGATTCAGCTACCGGCATAAATCAGATGATCCAAAATACATTTGTAGTAAATGTTTAATTAAAGATAAAATAAAAAAAAAAATCAAAAAAAAAAAAAGATAAAATCAAACACTTAATGTAAAAATATGGAAAAGCTGAAGGCCTCTGAGAAGGTCTCCTAGGCTAGGAGGGGATTTGGGGTCACCGTTTGAGAAATGGGGATTCTGAGCATACTTGCTGTTAAAAATATTAAGGTTCTTTTTATAAGTGATTTCTTAGAACGCATTTTCTTTTATGTAAAAATGTAAAAGTAAGAAACTAGTGGGAGAAGCTAAATATATTATTGAGGCTCCAAACGATCCTATTATCCATTGATGCTCTCTGGTTTTCTTATAGGACATAGAATCTGTAGGAGATGAAGGTAAATATTCAACTAGTGACTTGAAAAATTCATGTAGATGAGAAATAGTGTCCCTAGGTACTCTCGAAGATCCTTGTTTTACTTACCTTGTTTATCTACTCTGCTCCTTTGAAGCAGGCAAGAGGAAAACCTCTGTAAGTCCTGTCTTTCCTGTGTGCAGTGGGGATGCTAATGAGTATAACATTTTCAAAGATAATAGAAAGTAGGAGACAGAGGAACACCAGGGCATGGAAGATGAACTCGCTGGATCATTGGCTCCCCTGCAAAGAGAGCTAGCTGACCCCCTAACATAATAAGAAGGCAGATTATTTTTTAAAGGTATACATTTCTGGTATTTTGGAAAAGATCAGTGTTTGTCAGCAGGATACTTCTACAATTTCAAAGAAAAACTTTGGTGTACCATCCTTTCAATTAAAAGTAGGTAAAAATGTTAATAGACAAGTGAGCAGAGTTCAACTTGCAGGCCTTTCCCATTAGAGCAGTCCTCGGTTCTCTGTGACAACGAAAAGCATCCGACATGTAGGAACTTCAAGATCAGTGTATTGTAGTTTGTGGTGGAAAGAGTAAGTGAAACTTTTAACACTGAATTCCTGGTAGCTTTAACGCAGGGTTAATGATCATTTTTGAGCTTGCAAACTTCCATAATTGTACCTGGAACTGAATCATTGATTATTTTCAGTAGAAAGGATCGGTAGATACTTGCTTATCTTATCTCTTCATTTCAGAGCTAAGTCTGACTGAGGGAGAATAGCTTACTTGTAGGGACATAGAGATGTTTGCTAGATGAAATTTGGGTTAGAGTGTTCGTTTCATGATTAACTGCAGTATGGCTGGGGCGGGGAGGGTTTTAACTTTCCTAAGCCTCACTGATTCTACCTATAAAATAGGAAGGAGGGGATCCCTGGATGGCTCAGTGGTTTAGCGCCTGCCTTCCGCCCAGGGTGTGATCCCCGAGTCCCGGGATCGAGTCCCACATCAGGCTCCCTACATGGAGCCTGCTTCTCCCTCTGCCTGTGTCTCTGCCTCTCTCTCTCTTTCTGTGTGTCTGTCATGAATAAATACATAAAATCTTTAAAAAAAATTAAAAAAATAAAAAAATAAAATAGGAAGGAGAGTATCCATCGTATGAGGTTGTCATGAAGATTAGGCCAAATATGAGCATAAGGTACCTCATATACAAAAAATGCCTAATAAATGGCAGCTATAATTAGCAATGCTTAAAATCACATGATTGATTACTACTCTATGAGGGTGTATGCCACAGAAAGCATATGTTCTGCAGGCTATTACCCCATATAACACTAATCATCACAAACTATTGCAGAAGCAATGTTGGATTAACAAAATAAAGCTCTTGCCTTGACTTGCGTATCAGTGAAGTATGTGATTTCGGGTACTTCACTGTGCCTTCCCTCTTTCTTTCTCCTTAGTAAAACAGAGGGTAAGCCTAAATATCTTTTAAGTGCCTTTTCAGAGATAAAATGATATCATCATCTGCATTTGTTGGAGTTCCTAGTCTATGAATAATATGCAGACTGCTCACACCTTTTAGAAATGTAGGTGAAGATACTGCTCTTGAGTTGACAAAATGCTTCAGCCAACAATGGAAAAATGTCTAATTCTTGACCGTGCCATTCCCAATACACTTTTATTGCTCGGTGAGAAACCAATCAATATACAAGTTATTGTGTGGCACTTATGATGAGGTGAGGTGATATGTCCTATGGAAAACTGAAGTTTGAAGAGGTAAACATACACATAAGAAGAAAGCTAACCTCATTCAACCCTAAGCATAGTCTATGGTAATATCAGGTGCTAAATTTAGGCTGAGTGTATGAATGAAAGAACAGGAGATTGAACGTTAACTGTTTTAAAATTGGGTAAGAGTCAGAAAATAAAGAGACATCCAGTGACAAAGAAATACTCCCTATCCTTCTGTCCAGCACTGTCTTTCACTCACAGGTATGTTATTCTTTTATTTGATAGCACTAGTCACTGTACGGATTTATGCATTCCATAATTCAGGCATAACCAAGAAAGGAAGAACTGAAAAACACAAGTAGTAGAAAATCACCTTTTCCTAAAACTTTTTGGAATCTCTAAACTTGCATTGGAACCTTCAATCACTTCATGCATTTAGAGAATTTTTCTCTACCTGAAATTCTCATCCCCCTTGTCTCTGGCAATACATGCAAAAAGAAGTGTGTATTTCAAGGTCAGGCTTTGGGGATGATTCAGGGCTCTCCCACATTCCTGCCTGACACAAACCTGTTAGAATCTTCCATCACTTTTACAATTCCTTATTTGACTTCTCACCAACTGCTTGCCAAGGATGTACTGTGGCTCAGTGAGACTTTTGCTTGCCTCTTTCATTCATGTTATAAATGTTATTGTATGCCTACTAGCTTCTAGGCCCTGTGATAGCTCTTTGTGATATAATAGTGAACACGTTCAAATCATACTTATAGACAACATGTCTTTGGTAGCATCTAAAGAACCCAAGAAGATGTGCTGGGGTGATCTAGAGATGCCTTGTAAAATCAAGAAAATGTTCAGTCTAATTTCGCCCATGGTCTCAAAGTAAGATTTTTTTTTTTTTTTTTTAAATTCCAGTTAGTTAACATAGAGTGCTATACTAGTTTTAGGCATACAGTAAAGTCATTCAACACTTCCATACATCTCCAAATAATGCAATTTCCATTGCTGTCCATCAAACAACTACTCATTGCTGAACTTGGAATGTGGGTACTGACATGGGAGATACTCACATAAAGGTGGGGGGGTTAAGTGCCTTGATCACATTAACCATAGAGACTGCAATTCCCAGTACCATGTGAGTTTTGCTCGAGAACTGCTGCCATGAGTTTAGTGCTTTCCAAAAAGAGTCGTTTCAAGCCACCTGTCCTATAAAAATAAAATATTAGAATTCCCCCAAACTAATAGTAAGATTTTAAGAGAGTTTTTTCCCCTCAAGAACATAGAATTTATTGTTTCTTTATTGAAGATTCTTATGTGAGTGCTTCTTATTTCCTGATGAGATTTCTACTTTGGCAGGAAAATGCATGTTCTTCATAATCTCACTCCTACTGTCCTTTCCTTGTTAATCACTCCCCTACTATACATCATCTTCCAGCCATAGCAATAATGTCTTCTCTGTGTTCTGGACCCATATGCTCTCTCATATAATAGGGCTTTTATGTATGCTGCCCCATTTGTCAGAAATGCTCCATCATTTTGTTCTATTAGGCAAACTCCTACTCTGCAAAATCTCTGCTGAGGGCCCTCTTCCCTCTGTGCCCTTACATACTTGCCAAGACCTTCTAGTAGAGCCCTTACCAATTTATACCATAAGGCACAGTCTTATATTGCCCATCTAATCTAACTGGGCATGAGTCTTTATTTTTTATTATTTTTTTTGGGGGGGGGGCATGAGTCTTTAAAGGCACAGTATATCACTGATTTTGTATCACCAGCAATTTCGGCTGAGTCAAATAAATTAAAAGTCTAAACTTTGAAGAGCAAATGTAGGTAGTTCCAAAAGCAAGAGACTTTAAGAGGGAAAATGGCTCAAGAATGATAGAAGGCTCTCCTGATGAAATCGTGAGGATACACTAACATATGACCTAACTAAGGGAAAAAAAAATCTATTTGAAGAGGCTTATGTAGTTGTACAGTCTGTTCTCCAGTGAGTAAGATATCAGTGGGAATGTACATAAAAAGGAAATGTAGCTAGGTGCAGAGAAAGGATAGGAGTAACTCAGGAGGAAGGTGATTCATTCCAGGGCACTAAGCCATCCTTAGAGCTTCATTCTACTATCGGAAAGCAGGGTCCTTTCATGGGGAAGCAGGATGGGGAAGAAAGATCACAGTGTCCACCAGACCACAAAAGATGTGCCTGGGGACAGTTTTCTATCCTATTTGGATGATTGAAGTGTGAAAGTAAATCAATCAGATGGATAAAATGTCCTAGTTTCATGACTTCATGGTGATATTAACAAGGGTCCTGACAGCATCTGCAATATAGGTTATACTTTAGCTCACACAGAGAAAAAGATTGGCAAAGAATAGACCAGTTATTAGAGCCACAACCAAATAAGTTAGTAGAAGTTCATCTCTAGTGGGATAGAAGAGTGTGTATCAGTCTGGGGAGGTCAGTTATTGGGCAAGGAAATTATAGTGTGGGATATTAAGACTAGGTGGCTGTTGGGTTTTTACAGATACAGGAGAGGAGAGTAGAAAATAGTAGGAAAATTATCCACTAAAAGATTAGTGATCTTAGTGATCTCCAAACAAAAGATTCCAAGCTTGAACTGTGAGATGTATTCTCTCCCAGAAGGAAGTGGTGATTCTAATATTTATTGGTTATTTCACCTAGGTCCTCTAGCAGAGGGATGTTAGGAGAGATGAAAATATATAGGGCCAACAGTGCAACATGGCTACATAGGCTACTCAACCCTATCTTTAGGAATAAGAACAAACAAACAGAAATGTATTATCTAGAATAAGATATATAACCAATACTCTATTTGTGAACTGTCAAGTGCACACCAAAAATGTCATGTTATGTTCTTAGCATAAACTTTAAGATAGAAAAAGACACACAAACATATCAAATGGAGATCAATAGTCAGGATTCAAGATAATCTCAAACTATGCTGTATAAATGCAAGACTATATTTAACCAGAAAAAGAAAAACACGAATGATTATAGCACTACTTAAATGTAGATGAGGGGCTAAATTTGTGAATCTGAAGAATTTGTGGATTTGGAACTAGTACTGATAATTTGAAGTTTGAGAATTTATACTCTGTATAAATAAAGACTTTTCCCTTTTTTCCAGTAGTAGAGACACCCAAACAAAATTAGAACGCTCTGCCTGTGTAACATGTACACTGTTACAAAACATGCTTATTAGGGAAACACTTTGTACAATACATTAATAGGTAAGAAAGAGACTGGAATTTTCAAATCAGTGATACCTACAACTGTGTTATTACAAACAATAATGTTATGAACATTAGGATCCATGAGTGGGACTATCTCAGGGGCCATACCTAGAAGATATCCTCACCATCAGGAGCAGATATGCTCAGCAGCAGTATATAAGTTTAGTTTGTTCTTTTCCAATTCTTATAAATGCTATGTCTTTTCCTTGTCTTATTCTATTCTTCATAGTGAATGGAAGCAGTAAGCATGGCCATTTTTGTATCCTTTCTTGTCTTAAGGGGAATGCCTCTAATATTTCTTCATTAAAAATTGTGCCAGTAAGAATTCCATTACAGGAAATGAAACCACTCCAACTATTTTAAACATAAAATTAGTTAATATAGAGTGTTTGATACTGATAAAATATTTTAAAATGCTGGGATAATGGAGTCTTGACTATTTATGAAAGAAAATGTATACATATACTGACTTGGCTTTCTAAAACATCCAGGAATGTACTTGCACCTTCCAGATCTCATATGTTTATCAAAGTGGAAGGACTTAATTCATTTTCAGAACCCTATCTGTGAAGGAGCAGCTTTGTGCTTTCAAGTTTCTGCATAGACTCACTAGAAAGTATGCTGAGAGCCAGTGCTGTGTCCTCTCCAACCATAATTCTCTTCCATGGACACTTCCTTGCACTCTCAAACATCCTTGTTTACCCTGCCTCACTCCCTTGAAAGGGAGACCTTAGTGCACCAATCACTGTACACATCTCTGGGTAACATCTTGTCCTCTTCCAGGTCAATCATTATCCCGCCTTACTGTCCTATAACCTAAGGACTTAATGGCTAAACCCCATCAACACTCCTTTTATTCATGCTGTGAAAAAGGGAGAAGGACATTGTTTCATTTTTATAAATACATGCTTAAGAAAGCAAAGCTGAAAATAAGAGTAGTTGCTAGGGTCCTAGTTTCTGCAATTAATCAAGAGAGTGTGATTGAAGTTTAAAATGTGTTTTCCTCCCACCTATTTCATGGGAGCATCTTAGCTGGATGAGTTCTTTATTTGTGTGGAGGGTTAAGGTGGAGGAGGCAAATCTTTATTTCCACAGGGCCTGAGCCCCTCATGGACTTGTCTATACGAACTTGCTGAAGTCTTCCATGAATTTTTACCACTGGATGTGACATTAGAATGAGGTACCTCACAGGATTATATCGGATTCTAATGCATTCATCCTAACTCACATTGCCAGAAGCAGCACTAGCTTCCCACACTTGTCAGGATACACAAGCCCAGCTCACAGAATATTTTGGGGCTATTGGATCAATGGCATGAGGAAAACAAAATGGCAGTCTCAATGGAAACATTATTATATCCTGTGATGAAACATCTCTCTCTCTGAGGCCCTAGACTTCTGATAGAGTGGAGTCTAAATTCATGATGATGGATAACAAGTATTTTGCAAATGGGTCTTAGGTATAAGAGTGAAAGATGCTATTGCTTCTTTTACCACTGGCTCTCCAACCCAATCTTCCAGCTATGGAGGAGACAGCATTATTTCTCCACTGATCTTTCAGTGCATTCATTACACCCCACAGGATGATAGCCCACACTGTCAGGGTATTTTCTCCCAGTTTATGCTGTACCTGAATTGTCACAAGTCAACTGCATCTCATAACTGGGTACAGAGCATGAGTGAATGCCATGGCATGAGTGTATTGGTTTGTGTATGTTGCCATTAAAAAAAAAAAGGAAAGAGAGAAAACTTTCATGAGAAAGAGTGTAGTATGGAATACTATAAAAGAGAACAAGGCATTTAATAAGTTTACAGTGATAGTCCTGGAAGAAATATAGCAGGCATGGAAGTCGAATCCATTTTGAAAGTAAGTATAGGGACCTCCACTGTAATGGAAACAGGCCCATGGAGTCAAGTAGCTGGCGGCCCTCAAGGCTATAATGCCTTATCTGGAGCTTGGCATCTGTCTCTGCTCTGCTACAGTGTTGGCTATCAGTTCAGCTTTGTGGATTATAAATCTGTATTATTGAGTATACGTATATTGAATATAAATTACATTCAAATTTATAAAATTATGAGATTCCTTTGGTTATCTTTTTTTCCTTTTCTTCCCTTTATTTACTTCTAATAAAACTGCATTAGGTTCAGAGAATGTATGGTACCAGTTACTTTATTTGCTATCTGTTAATACCTGCTTTATGAGTCAGTCACAACTTTTATAAATGCTTTACAGTACACTTGAGAAACGTGGAGAAACCTATCTGGAGTCTATTTTAAGTAAACATGGATATATATTCTCTTAAATCAGGCTATATACACGTGTTGTTTTTAACTTTTAAAAAGTAAATACAGGGACGTTTGAGTGGCTCAGTGGTTGAGCGTCTGCCTTTGGCTCAGGTCATGATCCCAGGGTCCTAGGATCGAGGAGCCCACATTGGGCTCCCCACAGGGAGCCTACTTCTCCCTCTGCCTACATATCTGCCTCTCTCTGTCTGTCTGTCGTGAATAAATAAATAAAATCTTAAAAATAAATAAATTAAAAGTAAATACTCCATGAACATTTACCTATACAAACTCTAACACATATTACTAAAAATAAACTTTTTAAACTTTATCT
Source organism: Vulpes lagopus (assembly GCF_018345385.1). Taxonomy (NCBI): domain Eukaryota; kingdom Metazoa; phylum Chordata; class Mammalia; order Carnivora; family Canidae; genus Vulpes; species Vulpes lagopus. The sequence continues at coordinate 4,559,991 of NC_054839.1, read as the reverse complement.
CAGAACCTGTCCACAGAAGTTGTCTAAGTCCCCAAATCCTCATGAAGACACACCACTTAGGGACCCCTGGGTATCAAGTACCAAAAGGAGGCTTCTGTGGGCTCATGAATGTGTAAAAACTCAGGAGGCCTTGTAACTGCCCACGTAAGTTGTGTTTCTTCCTCTACCTCATTCTCCAGGGAACCTGAAAGTACAACTTTCCCAGAGAAAGATCTTTCCTTCTCACCAAAAAGCATCAGGAAGAATTGGAAGGAGAGAGGTCCATGCTACCCCAGGTATGGAGGAGGCTCAACTGCAAGAGAGAACAAACATGAGGGGCTGGCTTTTGAAGGGGGGCGACAAGGCTGTGTTCCAGAGTCTGCTGGGCAGGGGGTGGGGGTGGGGAAGAAAGGAAAAAGACGGGGATACCGTTTACAGAATGAGAAGAACTGGAGGTTCCTTCCTCTCAGGCTCTGTCTTGTGTCTGCATGGAGCCTCTCTGAGGGAGAGAAATAGATTCCAGCTCTGCTGAGAAGTCTGCACAATTTAACAACTTGACTAACACCCCGGCTAGGAACCAAGTCACTGAATTTTGTGACATTTCACCTAGACTGCATAAAAAATAAGCCCTTGGGCTCCTGCTGCCCAGCCTTCTTCTGGGAAGAAGGCCACTGTCTGATGTGGAGGACCTCGGGGCACACCCTCATTGCCTCAGAGGGCCCTGGGTCTGACAGAGGCTGATCTTTCCAAGCTTTAACGCAGCATATCACAGCGACTTTCTCACCTTCGTCTTTGCACCAGGCTTTCCTGACAGTGCTCTGGATTGGATGTTTGCTCAGAAGCCATTTTTTAATTTTAGCCTTGTTTGGCATCTGGAGAGCTGGGAGGCTTCCAAGCCAGCCAGTCACGATTTCATTTCGTTGAAAGTCCTTCCTTGACGTATTCCCGTCCTCTTGCATTTTATAACGAGCAGCAGGAGCAGCCAGGTAACACTTGCCACACCTGGTGGGAAACCTCCTCTGCTGGATCACCCAGTATGGCAGGTGGACCTCCTGCCTTCCACGGGCCTGCAGGTAACAGCATTGCCCTCATATTTCCAAAATCACTGCCCACACCTCATCATTTCCAATCAGAGCCCCATTCGTGGTATATGGGGGGGAGGACTGAGTCTCCACATCCTCAAAGTAAATCTCCAGTACTACCTCTCAGCCAGCATGTCCATTGTGTCCATCCTTAATTAAGTACCAGCATTTCTGGTACTAATGGTAGTACAGGAAGAGGAAATGGGGGGTTGGGGCAGGAATCATGGTGGGTGATGGGGCAGCAGCGCAGGTAGACAGGTGATAAATGGAGAAAAAGAATAATTAAAACCCCTTATGCTTGGCATACTGTTTATGAGGGCCAGTGCAGAACCTAGAATAAAGACATGATTTTAATCATCAAGATCCTGTTTTCTGTCTCAGCTCCAGATCTGGCATTACCTAACTGCATGACTTTGAGAGCATCAGTTTGCTTCTTGGGATCTCCATTTCTCTTCTGAGGAATGAGGATCTACAATTTCCCTTTGGTTCTCAAATCCTGAGCTTGGGTTGCTTTTGCAAAGCATAAGCTCCTTACCCTCCACGTCTGAGGATGAGCATCAGGCAGTGTGTCCTGGGTGAGCTGTGCCATCTCTGGGTCGATGCTTGCATGTCACAACTGTGCCCTCTGTGGTCCTCTTCAAGGAGACATGAAGGAGAGCTGTGCCATCTCTGGGTCGATGCTTGCATGTCACAACTGTGCCCTCTGTGGTCCTCTTCAAGGAGACATGACCTGCTGGAGCGGTCGCTGTGTTTGCCCTGTGTGTTAGTTCTTCCCTCAGTAGAGGTGTTCAAACGGAGACATAGTGACTTTGTTCTCTGTCACCAGGATCACATCTACCTCCTCACTGTCCTCTGCTAATTGATAACAGATTGCTTAGTATTAAGCCTGGCTTCTAACACTTAGAAGACAAAAGGGAGTTGTGTCTCACACCTTGTGTCACACAGCCTGCTGGAATCTAATATCATTGAATATTTTCTGAAGGAGTACAAAAAGACAATGGGTGTTTAAGGCCATATTATCAGTGCTATGTTTATCTATGCAGAGTAAGAAACACTGAAGTTGTTCTGAACCAATGAATGCCATCCTGGAAAACCATAACGAAAGGAGTCCAGGCAGCAAATTGTATTATCTCAGAGATGGAAAGAAGAAAAATAGAGATTTTAAATAAGTTACTTTTAAAGAAAACAATCAAGTATTAAGTAAGCATGCAAGGGATCGTCTCTGAACTCCTGAAAGCACTTCTTAGTTCTAATTCAGTTGGCATTTATGTCAAATTTATTTATATCATTGGCTTTCTCCTGAAGTATCATTTTTTTTTTAAATTTTTATTTATTTATGATAGTCACAGAGAGAGAGAGGCAGAGACACAGGCAGAGGGAGAAGCAGGCTCCATGCACCGGGAGCCCGATGTGGGATTTGATCCCAGGTCTCCAGGATCGCGCCCTGGGCCAAAGGCAGGCGCCAAACCGCTGCGCCACCCAGGGATCCCCTCTCCTGAAGTATCATATTTATCCAAATACATTATACACTTCTTAAGGACATAAATTTATTGTAGGCACTCAATCTATATGTATTTCTTCAATGATTAGTAGTAATTCTAGTTTGTGAAGCACCATATGATATGTAGTGTGCAGATCAAAAATAAATGTCAAGAAGCTTACAGCCAGTTGAGGGACGGTGTCATATTAACAGATGAGGTTAGGAGTTACATTAGTTCCTCTGCTGAACGGGGTCCCTGGATGGATTACTGGCTTCTTGCTCTGTGGTTTCATCACCTGTACTAAAAAAGGCTTACAGTACCTGGCTCAGCTGGGAACAGGACACGTGGTGCCCCTTCCTTGGTGGTCAGCAAATACAGGATTCCATCTGGCCTCTCCTGAAAACACAAGAATTGCGTGTTAAACAGGCATTAACTTAACATATCTGTGCCTGATAATATTATGAAAACTATGAATGTCAACTCACTGAATCCTCACAATCAACCTCTGAAGAAAGCTGTATCACCACCCTATTTTGTAGATGAGGATGTTGAGGCCCAGGGATGTAACCAACAAGCTGCAGAGCTGGGACTCTAATAGAGCCAGTCAACAATAGAGATACTGGGTTCTCATCACTCAGTTGATTTACAAAGCCAGGCATTTGAGAGAGGATGGTTTCTAGTGTTGTCTGTCTTTCAAAATGTAAGTAAAAATTGAAAACTAATGCTTTCACTTTTCAGTTCTGTTGAGATTGAACATAGTTTACTTTTACTTTTTCATTGCACTTCTTTTGAAAATCTCTCATTTCTTTTCCTGTTAATTTAATCATCCATTGTTGATTTGCTGTAATATTTATTCTTCACTTATTAAAAATAATAAATTTTGGTTGTTATAATTTGCAAACATGTGCTTCCATTCAGTCAACAAGTACTTATCAAGACTTTATCATGGGTGAAGTCATGTGCTAAGCACTCAAGACATCAGGAAGAAGCATCTTTTGCCCTCTGAGAGATTAAAGTCTACCTAAAAGCACAGATATTTAAACAAATACAAATACACATGTCAAAAAAGAAAAGAAAAGAAAAGAAAAACAAATACACATGTCAAGGAGATATCAGTTTGATCCTTTGAATCTTCATTTCTTCATTTACTAGCTGTGAGACATTGGCCAAATACTTAACATCTATGTCCTTCAAATTCCTTAATTATAAAATCAAGGTAACAATCCTATGTACCTTATGGGATTATATAGTGAACTGACTGAGTAATCCATGGAAAGTACCTAGCAAAAAGTAAGTTGTAATAAGTTCTGTCTTTGGTTCAGGTCATGATCTCAGGGTCCTGGGATCAAGGTCCCACTTTGGGCTCCCTGCTCAGCTAGGACTCTGCTTCTCTCTCTCTCCCTCTGCCCCTCCCCCCACTCGTGCTACCTCTCTCTCTCTCAAATAAATAACTAAAATCTTTAAAAAAAAAAAAAAAGCACAGACAACAAGGTCCATAAATGAGGTATAAATAAATATAAGAATAAAGAGTCTAGCAGACTCATTATGATCCCAGGAGTGTTAGGGTTAATGGGTTGAGGAAGACTTTTATCCATGAGAAAGTCATGTGAAGAAGGAAATTCTTTGTTGAGCAAGAAGGGCAAGGATGAGAAATAGTAATTTCAGTAAGTTACCTGGAACATGGCCCACTTAAAAAAGAAGGAGGATAGGGCAAATCAGCAAAATGCATTGTGATAATAGACTGAGAAACAGAAAGATATACACATTGCATATTTTTACTTATTCTGTATTTGAATTTATTCTGCAAACTGAAATACCTCTGAGGAGCAGAGTTTTCTGTTGGTGATTCTATAAATGTGGGTTCAAACCTGTCACATTTTTTAATAAGCTTTTATAATGCTGTCTATTTTAAGAGAGAGTGACAGAGGTATAGCTTCATAGAGGTCAACACCTGAAGTCATTAAGCAGATTATTAAACTGTGTCACTAGCTGTGAAAACAAGAAGACAGACAAACAGTGTCAATGTCACCACCTGGTATAACTCACACCTGCTCTAATGAGGGCTGGAGAAGGAAGAGACGAATGCTTCCAGTCAAGGCCATAAGCTCTCAAGGATTTGGTTCATTTCATTGTTACTTTGTTGGTAAAAGCAACACTATCCTTTGAACCTCTCACAATATTGGGTGTTAGGATTTGTCTTTGATTCCATTATGCCCTTTTTCAGGAAAGACTCAGAAATATAAGTGATTCGTCCAAGGCCACACAGCTAGTAAGTGATGGAACTGGGACTCTAGTTTCATCATCTTTTCCACACACAGTGCTTGAGTGTGCACACCTGTGTGAACACACACACACACACACACATACACACAATAAGAATGGATAAACGAATACAAAAATAAATCTTTGGAGGTCAGTAACTTCACAGGGCAATGCACTAGAAACGCTGTCAATTCTTATTCCAGAAATCAAGGCAGGGATTGTGCTAATTCCCATTCCCTACATTTCTTCCATGCCTCTCCATCTTCAACTGCTTACTCTATACACTGATTTTATTTTAACCCAATTGTCACCCTTAATATTGCCTGCAACAGAGTGACAAACACTTGAGTTTTCTAAATTTCTTCAGAACATAACTCTGAAACATAGGAAAGTTGCAATTTTCTTATGAATGATAAGAATCACAAGTTATCATGTACACAACTTGGTCATTAGATTTTATTGGATGTATTGAAGTAGAATTGACCTACAGTAAAAAGGATTGATTTTGAATGTACAATCTGATGAAGTTTCCAAATGCATGGAGTTGTTTGACCCTCAGCACAGGACACCAAACATTTCCTCCATCTCCACATCTCCTTCACTGCCCTTTGTGGCCCATCCCAGAAACCAGTTCCACTTCCTATCGATAGAATTTCACCTCTTCTAGAATAATGTATAAATGGAACTATAGAGTCAGTAGTCTTTCGTGTCTGATCAAGCAGTAACACTTGAATATTTATCAAGGTTAGAGTCCAGATAAATGTGAAATCCGGAGGGCTTACTTGACAGAACCCATAGCTTACTTTAGCACTACCAGGAAGCAATTCAATTCTGCTTTTGTTGGAGAAATTGTAGGAAAATTATATTACATAAATACCTACAAGACTCTCTCAATTCTCTTACATACTGATGTGTTATCAATTATTATTTAAGGGATGCCTGGGTGGCTCAGTGGTTGAGTGTCTGTCTTTGGCCCAGGGCATGATCCTGGGGTCCTGGGATTGAGTCCCACATTGGGGTCCCTGCAGGGAGCCTGCTTCTCCCTCTGCCTGTGTCTCTGCCTCTCTCTGTGTGTCTCTCATGAATAAATAAATAAAATCTTTAAAAAAATGTATTATTTAAAATGTGCTTCTTTGTTTACCAGGTATTTGGTTTTATATGCTATTTGAGTTTCATTTGTGGTTCTTATTTTTTTTTAAGATTTTATTTATTTATTTAAAAAAGGGAGAAAGAGAGAGCACAAGCAGGGGAAGAGGCAGAGACAGAGGAAGAAGCAGACTCCCTGCTGAGCAGAGAGCCCGATGCAAGGCTTGATCCCAGGACCCTGGGGTCATGAGCTGAGCTGAAGGCAGACCCTTCACTCACTGAGCTACCCAGGTCCCCCTTATTCTTTATTCATAATTGAACCAACATCTATTTTGCCACATAGTGCCTTGGACTGTGATCATGACCATTAAGATACTCCTTCTGTCAGAGGATGTAGAAACCAGAGGAGGTCATCTGAAGAAAGAAATGGGGAGGGAACAGATTCAAAGAAAGGGTGGACTTTTTTGGTGCCTAAACCCATTCCTTTTACAACTGCTGCCCCCTCCCCTGAAGTTGCTCTATCCATGAGTCCTCACCACAAGACCTGAATTTCTGATCCCAGATCTAAGGTACCCTCCCCTCAGACCTGGGGAAAGGAGGCTGAGTTTCAATGTACGATCCAAACAGCAGATCACCAAGAATCAATGAAATAAAACCATTCCACTGTGGCTCTAACTTCAAGGCCTCTTTCTGCTCAAGACCTTGACTTTCTCTCCTTATGTTTCTTAAGCCCTTACTCTATATATACACCACACTAACCCCTAGGAAGTCAAAATAACTACAAGACATCAATCCTATCCTAGCTGGCCTCATGGGAAAAGGAAATATAAGTTACTAACTCTACGATCACATTACATTATAATGACTGTAATAGATACCTGTAGACACACACAACTCAAGTTCTCCTTGGACCTGGTCAGAATGGTCCAGACACAGAACACCTTTGAACTGGGACTTAGAGACAAGGCAGGCAGAAGGCACACCTGAAGGAAAGCAGAAATAAGACAGCTCACTGTGTGTTTAGGGAAACTCATGAGTCAGTCTCTTCACCCTCACAATATTCCTAAAACATTAAGAAGTTAAAAGTTCATTATATTCCCAAGCTAACAAATAAGAGATGATTATTAAATACAATTCAGTGCATGCATGTGAACCAAAAGAAAAGAAAAAAGGTAACCTATTTAATATCATTATTAATCCCTTAATTCTCCCTGGTTCGATGTTCTTGAAGTTTCTCTGACCTCCATTTCATGAAACTGGAAGGCTGTTGAATTAATCAGTACATGTGGGAGGCAGCGGAAATCAAGGCACTTTCTTTACTCCGTTAGCCCTCGTCCTGCTGAGGGGTCTCGCCTGCTCACCTTTTCCTCAGTATTCCCTCTAGCTTTGCCTTCTGGAGCTTTCTCATCCTGCATCCCACAGTTTGCCAGTGACATCATTGCCTCTGCTTTTCTTCTCTAATGAGGTGGAGCCTGTATTTGTGGTTCTGTTCCATCTCCCTAATGTTAACCTCCTGCCGAAGGCAGGGCTCTGATTAAGGACTTTCATGATTAGATTAAAATGTTCCTTCTCACTTACCCCCTAACTATCTTTCTAACACATCATGCTATTAAAATACAGCTGCACTACGCCCCACTCCCCTGTAGCGCAGACCGGAAGCCAAGTCCACATGTGTCCCAGACAGTCTTAATTTTAAGGACACGTTTGTGTTTAAAATATTCCCAAACTAGGTCTAAGATGAACAGGAAAACAACCATTAGCACTTCAAATGATAAATAAGGCAAAACAAGACTCTTAGTGATACCTCATCACCACCATCATAAAGATGTGTGGAGCATTATGAGCATCTTTACACTATGGCAAAGATATGGGTGTCACATGAGGCTCCTGGATTTGAGGAAGTTACAGCCAGGATTGGAAACTAGACATTAAAATATGAGTCCCAGTCATGAAGTATGGCAACAGTTGATGTTAATAGTATAGATATGATTAATTGCTTAATATATTTTAAGAATAAAAATGGTCACAGTCCTCTATAAAAAGAAAAAAAAATCACTTCAGGTTGACATGTAATGCACTAAATTGCTACATCCTTCCCTAAAATCTAGCTTATCAAACACACAGTTGCTAGAGCCTTGAAGTTACTGTCATTCTACTTTGTCAGCTAATAAGTTTTCTTCAGTCCTGCTTGGGGCAGGACAGGAGGGGAAACTAATCTTCATTGAGACCATCCTTCAAAACTGGCATTGTATTAATAGTAACCCAAATGCCCTTTGAAATTCAAGTTAAAGCAACTTAAAACCCACCCCTATTCCCTAAGGAATTCTACCTGCCATCATCCTGGGTAGGAGAGTGGGGTTGGTAAGGTCGGAGGAGAGTGATTTGCGGCTTTATAAGCCTTTCTCACTGCAACCACTTGTGATAGGCTCAGGAACTGGCCTCTCCCATGAGGATGGGACTCAGGAAATCTATTTTTCTTTCAAGATCCTATACTCTGGTGTCTATCCTATGTACTGGAATGGCAGTCAGTGTGATGTTTTGCATTCCGGAACAATGCTGGTGCTTTGTATTAGTATCTAGCAGACTACCTGATTCAAAAACCAACTTGTCGTTGGTTAAGTGACCAATATTTGTAAGTTGTTATCACAATAAATCCTTGTAAAATTCAATGACCACAGGCAAGGTAATCCTCAGCTTTCCAGCCTCATCTACAACCATTTTACCTAGCTCCTACATCAAACAATGAGGGTTCTGCATCCATACACATGCTATATGTATATTGCTCATGTGAACTGGTTCCCCAAAAGTCTTCCGAATTTTCATTGCTTACGCGGATATCGCACTGCTTGATCAGCAATGGCTTCCTGAACCCTGGGTGAGTGCCATTCCTTATCACCTGAGCAGCTCATCAATTGAAAAAAAAAAAAAAAAAAGAAACACAACTATACAATATTAGAACTATCTGTTTGTGAATCTGTCTCCTCCCCTAAATTATAAGCTCTACATGTCATTTCACATTTTTGCAATATGTGGTTATAATATTTCAGGGGGTAATCTTTGGACTACACTATATCCAGACACATTGAAAAGCTCAAAGATTGTGACATTTTGTCTTTTACATGTAATTTGTGTCCCCAAAGCACCTCAGCCAGTTCCAATGGAAAGTAGGTGCTTAATATATATTAGTAGATCTGACTTGAATAATGAGCTATGTTATAAAAGGGCTGTATTATATCAATAATTAAAGTTTTAGTCAAGTCCTATGATAAAGAACAAGGCTTAATTCCCCCTAGAAAGGGCACAAAGCTCTTGATAATGCAAGATTAAAGGCCTATTAATATTTCAGGGAAAGTGTGATGATTAACTTTTGTCCATTATGCCCTCCTATTTTTAATGCTATGTCACTTTAGGACTTAACATATTAACCACATGAAATTCAATTTTTCCATTTATTTGACGTTTTTTCTTGTGTGCTTACTGGATGTAAATAACAGCAAATATGAAGCTCTGAAAGCTCTAAAATAATATAGTTCTAGGGAGAGCATAAAAGATCAACTACAGAGCACCTACGACTCATTGGGCTCCACACTCAATATGGAGTCTGCTTGAGATTCTCTCTCCCTTTCCCCCTCCTGTTCTCTCTTTCTCTCAAATAAATAAGTAAATAAATAAAATCTTTTTTTTAAAGAGTACAGTGATAATTAAATTTTTAACCAAGCATAGGATTGTCTTCACTACTAGTATCTCCCACTCTATAATTTCTACTCATTTTCTTTCCCCAAAAGCTGCCAATTGGCAGACCCCACAATCTAATATACACTTCAAATTAGGTCTCATATCAGTTTGTTGAGGAAAATACTTATTGCTCAAAGGACAAATATATTATTAGGCATTTAATTTTACTTAAATGCCTCCTCAGTTTGATATTCTATCAACAAAAGTATTTGTTAAATTGCAAGGCCCAAAAATTTGTGGGTTTGGGGTCAAGATTTGTTCATACCTTGGTTCTCAGAAATAATTTTACATTTTACTCTATGCTTTCAGTGGAATCTCTCTATATATAATACAGAGCATTCTTGGACAGTAGCCTGTATAAGTTCATTATGCAATTAGAAATTGCATCATTACAAAATGCATTATTTGTAATTTCTAGTGTGGGAAAGCAAATGTTATCAGAAATTGATGACTCTTCAGCAGGGTGCATCTAGGTTTTACCCTTGCACATATTATGGTGGGTTCCTTTGATATATTACCACCATCAGGAGAAAGGAATAGTGCCCAGCCTACTGGCTAAATGCAAATTCAGAGGAAGATTGTACCATTATCTCTTGATATTTCTCTGTGTGTGGCTGAGAGCTAGGTGCTCTGCATCTATCTTCCCAACAAATTGCTTTATATGACTTCATTAATAAATAGCTCCACGTTCACATTCCCATGCGGTTAAAGAGAATCAGCGTTAAAAAAGTCAAGTTAGCAGGGCCAAGATAGAACCACTTGTAGAAGGTACAGAAATATATATATATATATATATATATATATAGTATACTCCTGTATATAGATAGGAGTAGGCATATATGTGAAAAAAATGTTAAACTCATTGAAACATTAATAAACCATTCATGTATGAACAGTGAGCTAAAGAAAATGAAAAAATAGTAGTATTTAAACTATATATTATTTCAGATGACTTATTGCTAGTTTGTTTTTTTTTTTTTTAAGATTTTATTTATTTGAAAGAGAGAGACAGCACAAGCAGAGGGAGAGGGAGAAGCAGACTACCTGCTGAGCAGGGAGCCCAATGCAGGATCAATCCCAGGACCCTTCTAAAGGGTGATGCTAATCCGAATGGAACTTCTCTTGGTTCCCTAGTAACTGATGACATTTCTCTGTGCAAGTAGAATGCCTGCAATTGCATGGAGCTGTGGATCCACCCACCGCTGTGTGGATCATGGAGTATATATTCACATTCTCCGTGCCTCTCCTTCCTCATCTTAAATGGATGAACAATAGGATATATAGGGTCATAGAAAAGATTACATGAGATTATATGTGTAAATACACATTATGACATGTAAATGTAAAAACTGTGCCCTTCCCTGGAGCAGGCCGCTCTGCCCATCAGCCTCCACCCCCAGCCTTGCCCAGCCATTCTGTGCCCTTCCCCCTCACCCACTCAGCTAGAGTCCCCCTTCTGCTGAACCTGTAATGAACCTCCTGACACCACTAACTCAATACTTGCAGGTATGATCCTGAAACAGGAAAAACTGGATAAGTCGAGAGAAAGAGTGAAAATGAAAGTTCAACAAGAGAGAGGAGATGGAAACAAGGCATTTAAGTAAAGGAATCAGGAATGGTTTGGGAAGCAGAAAATCATTTAGGGTTCAATACATATGTACTATGGGATGCTATGTGTGTATTCACACCAAGAGTAGACAGACAATGTCTATTTCCCATATATAAACATAAAACTCCCATAAAAATGAGAGGTACATGCATTTTTTAAATAGATGAATGATTTGTAATTTTTTAAATTTAATTTATTTATTTGAGAAAGACAGAGAACATGAAAGAGACAGAGAGCACAAGCCAGGGGGAAGGGGGGAGGGAGAAGCAGACTCCTGGCTGGGCAGGAAACCTGACTTGGGGCTTGATCCAGGACCCCAGCATCATGACCTGAGCTGGAGGCAGACGCTTAACCCACTGAGCCACCCAGGTGCCCCAATTTATACATTTCCTTTATCTCAGTAATTTATCAGTCTATTCAAAGATATCAACTGGCAGTTAGATTGGAGGTTTGCAAGCTTCTTTAAGATAGTTAGAAAGAACTAAATAGTATTCAAATTGTCATCCTGACAACCTTTACAGAGCAAAATGTATTATGAGGAAAGTATACTAGTTATTAAAAGACAATTCTGAACTAATATTTTTCAGAAGAACTGATTGATACCCAAAATGGCTTATGGTTATTTTGTTTTTTTATTAGAATAATTTTTCCTCGCGTATATTTTCCCAATGTCCTTTTATTCAGAAGACATTAATGTAATTTTATCTGAGGAAGTGTCCTTCAGCACCAGAGTTAGTAAAGAAATGAAAAGTACTATCACAAGCATCATCTTGAATACTTAGGGAAGTTGCTGCTCAGAACGGTATTTGATTTTTTCCAGTGATATGATAATAAAAAGGTCCAAATAACAAAATTTGGTTAGTAAAATAATGTCTGGCCTATGTAGCCAAAACCTAAGTTAAAGTCGATTGGGCTTACCTTAGTAAATGCAGTAAGATCACTGAGCAGTCTTGGAGAAGCCAGGGTGAGGAGGAGCAGGAGGAGGAAGGACATAAGAGGAACAGTCCCAGCATCATGTGGTGCAGGTGCAGCGGGAGGTGCCGAAGTCACTAATGAGACACAAGCCTCCTCGTGTGCAGGACCCCTAACAGGCCTCGGCAGGGGCCTGAGCAATGTGTCCACATGGTCCTCTGGTTTTGACAGTTTATAATCTTGATTACTTTGGGGGGTGGGAAAAACGGTTCTCTTGGTCTGTTTAGGCTACTATAACAAAATACCATGGACTAGTGGCCTAAAAAAAACAGACATTTATTACTTGAAGTTCTGGAGGCTAGGAAGTCCCAGACCAAGGGGCAGGCAGATCTAATTCTTGGTGAAGGCCCTCTTCCCCCTTGCAACAGCAGCCTTCTCATTGTGTTCTCATAGAAAGCAGAAAGAGAGCATGCTCAGGTGTCTCTTCCTCTTTTGATTAAGGGCATTAATTCCATCATGAGAGTCTCACCTTTCTATGCTAATCAAATCCCCGTTGCCTCCCACAGGTTCCACCTTCAGATACCATCCCACTGGGGATTATGGCCACAGCATGAATTTTGACTGGTACAACATTCACTGCATGGTAAAGGGTGTCCAGATTATGTGAGCCTCAGGCCCCACAAACCTGTAATCCGCCCCCCAATCACTAGGATAGAGCTAGGTGAGGGCTTTGTTGAAAAAGTCGGGGGGAAAATGGGTGTGAAAAGAGAGTTATCCAGGTATTTTAAAATATATTTGCTCATTCTGATACTCAGTTGTTCCTGGTTTGACCCATCAAGCAAACTCTGTTTTACCCTCTAGAGACTGCAGGTATTTGGTGCAGGAAAAAAGTACAGACAGTATCTAAGGACTCAAGCAATTCTCCCAGCACAGCCTTTGATTTTTCACTCTGAGTTTATTTGTTCTCCAATCCCAAGCCTCTGGAGGATTAGCTGTGGGAGTGGGGTTGCTTCTGGGCTTTGCCCATTTTTAGTTCCAGATTAATGTTTCCTGTTCATGCAATTTTAGTTACTAGTTACATCTGCTTTCCAGCTTCCAAAATTTTACCCTCTCTGGCTTCTCTCTCTCTCTCTCTCTCTTTTGCAGATTTACGCTTTTGCAAATTCCCAACAAAAATGCTAACTGGATTTTCGGAGGGAGCTAAGCAAGCATTCAGATTCCAGAGCATGCAGGGAAAAAAGAACTGATAGAAGAGCTACAAGAAGGGCAGCCCTGGGGGCTCAGTGGTTTAGCGCCACCTTCAGCCCAGGGCGTGATCCTGGAGACCTGGGATGGAGTCCTGAGTCAGGCTCCCTGCCTGAAGCCTGCTTCTCCCTCTGCCTGTGTCTCTGCCTTGAGCGCGCGCGTGCTCTCTCTCTCTCTGTGTGTCTCTCATTAATAAATAAATAAAATATTTTTAAAAAAGAGCTACGAGAATTCTGAAAAGCAAGCAGTAACAGAGAGCAAGATATTAAAATGGTATAATGCATCAATACTCAAGAGACTGACATAGAGAAGCTCAAGAAAATGGAAACAAATACTGGAAGGTATAAAGAAAAATACTAAAAAACTTGAACATGTGGTGGTTTACAAACTGTGAAAAGCCCCATAACCCGAGTTGAAAGGGAAGCATATATTAAGGAAACATGTATTTTTAAGGCATAGGCTGGACCAAGGGATACTACCTAAAATGTATAAGGGATTATTCTAAATTTGTAGGAAAAGACTAACATCTCGTTTTTACATATATGTATGAAGAGATGCATTGAATGTCTCCAGAAGAAAATATAATGAATTATTAACTCTGTGGAATGAGATAAGGGTACAGAAAGGGGCTTTTATTTTATATATCCTTGATCGAAAAAAATCACCATGTGGATACCTTGCATTTATATTTAAAACAAAAGCAAGTTAAAAGGAATTAATAGTTAAACAAAATCTGAGTTATGGGAAGAGAATGGTCAATAAATAAACAGAAGAAAACAGATACTTGGGAAGATATACATTTAGGGAAATAGCACAACACACTGTGAAAAGCTTTTCAATAAAGGGTAATAAGAACTTAGAACAATTTGGCCAGAAAAAAAAAAAAAAAGCCTTGGAACCACACATTATACCAAAACAAAATCCAGACAAATTCCAGGGCCAGTTAAACAAAACTCTAAGGTATTAATTAAACCATAGATAATTTGAAGGAAATATAACTGAATCTTTAATAAACCTATTGGAGGAATTCCAATGAACTTCAAAGTAATTAGAAAGGAAATCTCAAAGAAAATTGATCCATTTGGTGAAATTGTGAATTTACATTCAACCACAAAGACAGTCTATGAAATTTTACAGGGAATGTCCATTGTCTGCTTTTAGCATAGTTACCCAGCCTTTGGGGATCTCTGTGGTTGGGGCAGGACTGCACTAATCTCAGCTACAGGCATGGCGGGGGAGACGGGCCAGCTGCCTCATATGAGTGAAAGAAGACAATTTATTCTCTGCTCACAGTGGTTGGTCAGGGAAAATCCAGTTGCCAAAGGAAAACACTAAGATATGAGGGGAAACTCACGAAGACCTTCTGGGAAAGAGAAGTTTTCTTTTCTTTCTGCAGAAGGAACTAGGAGAGATGCTCTCTCTCCTTATGAACTACGTGATGTGAGAATGAAAGGCTGCAAGGGTTGAAGCCATTTTGCTGGCCCAGGTGAAGTGACTGGAAGGGAGAAGAATGGGGGTGCTGTGTAGCCCCTGCCGGGGGAGGCTGAAACCAACAGTGAGGCAGAGGGCACAATTAGGATGCAATGTAGTCCTGGGCAGGTAGCTTGACTTACTACATGAAGGCTCCCCAAAGGCCAGATTTCTAGCCGCAAACCCAGTTAATTAACTGTGTGTTTAGAGCAGCTTGAACTGGGTTTTGCATAACTTGCAATATAGAACATTGTGATATATATATTTAAATAGATATTTTCTCAAGGTAATGTTTTGGATATCAGGAAGGGTTTTTGAATCATCCACAGACAGCCCCCCAAAATATGAAAATCCACAATCATACCACAGGAACTAATCCCTCACTTTATAAATAATTCACAGTGGGACTCCTCTGAATATAATCTACCCTAGTGCACCTAAGATGGAAACTGATTTATAAACAATTTATATTCTTCTAATGTGAAGTAATACCCTTCATCTCTTAGGATTTCACAATCTGTGAAGCTGTGTTATGTGTATTATCTCATTCAATCTAGGAAATTTAAGGAAGCTGATGATGGCCAAGATCCTAGGAGTATTTTCTAGGAAGAGTTGACATCCATCTCAATCCATCCGACAGTGATAGTGATTCACTTTGCAATTCTCCGTAATCATGCAAGTGCCATAAATCCAGAATTACCACCATTCACACATGACCTCATATCTCCCTAAGCAAGCCCACAACATTTTCTGTTTGATGGTCATTGGTTTGGTAGCCCCACTGCCAAGTGGGAAACTCACAAGCTCGTTGGGAGACAGATGGGTGTGAAATTACTCACATTTACTAAATACGTGACATTTGGAAAAGTTACTTAAACACTTTGAGCCTTGCATTTCTCATATGAAAGTGGAAACAATAAACACCCACATCACAGTTTTGAGCACTAAGCGAGAGAATTCCTTTCACATCCCGTGACCTGTCTTACCCTCTTTAATTCTTCTTTCATACACATATGCAAATTTTCATACTTGCTTAATTTGGAAGTTTGATCGTTTCATTCCCATGCTTGAAATAGTTCAGTGATTGGGGAATGAAGCCTGAGCTCCACCTTGGGACTTCCACCATCATCCGTGTTCTGGCCCTGAGCCACCTTCTCACGTCCTGTCACTTGGCATGCCTTCCGGCCACGTGCCCAGGATGCAGAGGAAGCCCTGAACAGCCCGCATGTTCCCTCAGCCAAAGGAACCTTTACTTAGGCTTTTCCCTACTCTTTACTTAGAGCACATACTTGGGAAAATTTATGAATCCCTTTCTGCCTCTTTGTGATGTCTGCTAATCTTTTTAAAGACCTCTTGCAAGTTTTAGAACCTAGGCTTCTCTATCTCAATGACCCAGAGTTGTCCCTTTGAAGTGAAAACATCCCAGGGGATGACACCCACCGCCATCTCCCAGTTCCTGTTGGAGGGTAGGAACCTAACTATGGCAGGACGCTTTGCCTTCAGTTGCAAAACTGCATCCTGTCATGAGGACATGGGTTTACCTTTACTTTGGGTGCTGCCTCTTCGCAACCACAGATATTCTCCTCTCATCTACCGTTAAGGACCCCCTGCCCTTTGTGGTGTCTGAGTGAAGCTCAGACTGTGCCCTGGCCTCTCTCCTGCCTTGCAGTGACCTTGCATAAAGTCTCCCTGCCTGGCCTACTTTTGTCTGGTGCAGTTTCTGCTTTGACAACCCCCAAAGGCACCAAGTGCAGGCTGTGTTCATGCCTGCCTGAACTCAGGTCCTCTCAGCCTCAAAAAATTTGTTCTCTTTACCCACAGCCTTCTACGTGTCTTATATCAAAGGATTTACTATGTAGTAAATTGCACTTGTTTCAACCCACAGATACCAATGCTTGGTACCTATCAAGCAGAATATACCACCTTGTGTCTCACCAAACAGACTTATAGCCACTCATTTTATTGAACCTTAGTAAGTAAGTTTGATCCAGAAAGGAAGTTGGAAGTCAGAAGGAAAATCCCGTAATTAATTCAGGAACAAAATACTAGTATCGATGCTCTGCAGAGTAATGAGGATACTAAGACCATGGGCTCTTTCCTTCCAGGAGGAGTGGTGGCAAAACCAAAGACAGCTACTTCTAAACCTTCAGAAGCATAGTTTCCTCCAAAGAAAGTGAAAACATTTCATGGATATTTCTTTTTTCTTTTTTAATTTTATTTATTTATGTGACATGGAGCAGAAGAGAGCACAAGTGGGGGGAGGGGTAGAGGGAGAAGTAGACTCCCCACTGAACAGGGAGCCCAAGGTGGGGCTCGATCCCAGGACCCTGAGATCCTAATCTGAGCTGAAGGCAAACACTTAACCCACTGAGCCACCCAGATGCCCCTTCATGGACTTTTCCATATAGCTGAAGATTGCAGTGCTTTTCCTAAGTGTATTTTAAACACTACTAAAATAGATGTTGAAAAATAATATATTTTTATATTATTTTATATTTATATTATTCTATATATTTATTTAAAAATATATTAATTATATTTTATATAATATAAAATATTATTTAGACTTCATATTGTAAAAACAATATGAAGAGGAAAAAAGAAAGAGAATAAAAAGGAATACTAAACATTTGGGGCTCTTATAGTTTTCAAGGAACTGTTCTAAGCAATGTACCATGGCCATGTGGCATGCACGTGGACACTGAGGTCCTGTGTGACAAGAGGCTGGCTAACCATCCAGGTTTGCTCAGCTCAAGAGCAGCACCACCCAGATTCAAGCCCGTCACCCCATCACCCAAGCCTGGGATAATGCTCACTGCATTATAATAAAGCAACATATTCACTTATGGATAAATTCAGACATTGCAATCCAAATGGTACTGTTGGTGTCAGACACCACTCAGCTATAAATTTACATATTATAATGAGCTCTATATAAAGTAATCACTAACTTTGCTGACAACCCAACATCTTGGGGAGAGGATTGTATAAAACTCCTTTCCATCCTGGTTTGCCCACCATATCCCGCTTAAGGAGCAGAGATGCTCCAAGTGAAACAAAAGCAGAGTACACATAAGCTAAAGTTATCAGCACTTTGGTTTCATGTGCCCTAAGAATCTCTCAAAATGAATAAATATGGATGAACATTATTTTCCTATACAAACTACCTGTAATTCTTTTTAGCAGAAGTGTTTTCAGATCAGCCAAAACAATTTTCCCCTCCAATTGAGTATAAGTACCTAGAATATTAGCAGCAAAGAAACTCATATTTTCCCAAGAAAAAAGGGCAATTCCACTTGTAGAGAGCTCATTCCAGTTTGAGAATGATGAAATCCTCAAGGAAATAATTGCATTCCTGTAGGATGCTCTGGCACCTCAAATGGCTTTGCACCTTGGTCCCAATGGTCACTGCTTGTTAATGCACACTGAGACAGCAAGGGAATTGGCAATTGAAAGTATTTTCTGAGAATAATCAAAGATATTCGTTTGGAGTTTTAATAAGTATTTCCAGGAAAGCTCAACAAGATAAGAGCTAAATTAATTTCAGTTTTAAGATTTTTTTTTTTCTAGAGGTAGATAGCAAAGTAGCTTAGATGAGAAATAAATTAATTTTGTATTATTTTTGAGACTTCATGTAGATATTAGTTGTGACCTTGAGGAGGCACATTGGTTTTATCTATTTTGGAATGAGGGTAGCCACAAGTTAAACTGAATTATATCCAAAAACTAAATTCATAAAGCAAAAAAATAAACTGAATATATCCAACCACTGAAAAATGTTGAGTTGACGCGTGTACTAGTGAGCCCAAGCTCACGTAACCATGCTACCTGGTAATTACTCTTTCTGAGTGGAGAGAATTCAATTTACTTTTCAGGAAATTATCCCCTAGATAATACACTTCTGGATAAATATATCGAACTTTCTTCATGGCGGTGTGTTACACTGTGTTTTAGAGTAATCACTGACCTCTACCCCTGAAACTAGTAATATATGTAAATTATCTGAATGTAAATAATAGTTTTTAAAAAGTAAAAATAAATGAATGAATGAATGAATGAATGAATGAATGAATGAATAAATAAATAAGATATGCCTGACTGTGACAAGGGCCTTGTGGATCTCAGTGTACTACATTGCATTTGCTGGACTGAACCGTTAGTGTTTTATCCTTAGGCTTCCTGACTTTTCTCTGGAATCTGACGCTATCTACTGCCTTCCTTAAAAGTTATGTCTTCCAGGTCCAAATAGACAGATTATTTAAATATCTACTTAACAAATCCAAATATGTGTTCCTCAGAGTCAGTTTAACTGCCTGTATGACTGAATTTTACTTCTCTTCCCAGATTGAGTGCATAGGGCTGCTACCACTGTCTGCCCCTTACATCTTTTCTCTCCTATATCTAGTCTTCCCCATATCTTGTGGATTTTGCCTTGTCCATCTCACAACTCTTCTGTCCCCTCCATTGAATGCTGCCTTGGTTCACGCTGTCCTTATATGTTGCACAAAGGCTTCCTTGACGCTATCCCTTGTCATCCATCCACTCTAATACTGCTACTTGAATAAACCTAATCATGCTGCTCCCATCATGCTGCTCTTCTTTGGAAAGTATTCCATAGCTTCCCATAACCTACATTTAAAAATCAGAGTTTTATATTGCCCAGTTTTTAATCTCTACTTTCTTTTCCATCTGCAACATATGCAGCAGTCATTCTGAACTACTTACAATTTTGCAAATTCACTGTTATGGACTGAATATTTGCACATCCTTAAGATCTATGTTGAAGCCATCATCCCCACCTTAATGATATTATAAGAAGTGCCATTATAAGAAGACAAAGAGGCTCCAGAGCTTTCTCCATCTCTGCACATGCACGGAGGAAAGGCCATGTGAGTACATGAACAGAAAGCAGCTATTTAATCCAGAAAGGAGGTCCTCACCTCTGGTGGTGTCAGGTTTTTGAGCATTAACCATTCTAATATGCATGCAGTGAGATCTCACTGTTCTTCATCAGGTATGATTTTTGCTCTGGATTTTTGTTAGATGTTCTTTGTCAAGTGGAGGAGGTTCCCTTTATTTCTATCTGCTGAGAGTTGTTTTTATCATGAATGAGTTGGGGGATTCTACAAAAGCTTTTCTTTTTTTTCTGCTTCATTTGATAGGACCATAGGCTTTTTCTTCCCTAGCCTATTGATGTGGTGGATTATATTAACTAAACTATATTTTTTCATTGATCACATTAATGTATAGCAAAAAAAAAAAAAAAAACCAACAACAACAAGATTCCAGCACAAAACAACTAGAATTAGTAACTTGAGAAGGTGGTCATATACAACACAGCAATAAAAATCAATCACCTCTGTATATTTCATTAATAAGCACCAGAAACAGATTTAGCAGGAAAAAATATCATAGGTAATATTGACATAATTATAAAAAAAATTCTTAGGAATATATTTAACAAGAAAAGTAAACATATAATAAATACTCTACTTTTGAAAACAAAGAATGTAATTTGCTTTAGCTTTTCTAAATCTCTAATTTTTTCATAAGAATTTTAGGATCAACCTATCAATTTCTGCAAAAAAGGGATTGGGGGATTTTCTTAGGAATTAGATTGAATATTTATGCCAATGTAGGGCATATTGCCATGTTCACAATACTAAGTCTTCTTCTTCTTCTTTTTTTTTTTTTAAAGGACTTCATTTATTTCAGAGACAGAGAGAGAGAGTACAAAAACATGAACAGCAGGAGGGGCAGAGGGAGAAGCAGGTTCTCTGCTCAGCGGGGAGCCTGATGCAGGGCTGGATCCCAGGACCCCAGGATCATGACCTGAGCTGAAGATAGATGTTTAACTGATTGAGCCACCCAGGCTCCCCTTTTTTATTCTACTCTTAATGTTGTTTTATATATACCAGTAGGCCCAAGTGTTGTCAGCACAAAATATTTTTAAGTGAAAAAAGGCACTGTCAAAGACATTATACTGTACGATCAGTCCTATAACTCACACATAATCGTGGGCTCCCTTAGGTGATATCATTGGTAGCCTCTGTTCTGTTCATTTTGCTTAGTGTACCTTACTTTCATGCATAATTGCATTTTTATTCAGTTTGAAAGCACATATAAATTCATCTTAGAATATTCATGTGCTGTTAGAAAACCAGCACCTGCTCTCAAAAACCTGTCATGAGTAGGGGAAGAGAGACACAGAGAAAGAGAGAGAGATAACTTCAGAGGGTGCAGTAATAGAAATATCCAGAAGAAGTCAAAACACAGCATAATGCTTTTAAAGCAGTGGCTCCCAAAGGGATGGTCCTACCGTTGGTGAGAGCTATGGACTGAATATTTGTATCCCCCCAAACTGGTGTGTAGAGCTCCTGGTCTGGTGTGCTGGTGTGACTAGGTGGTACTAGTGAACAGTTGAGCTCCCCTGAGGCTGCTCAGCATCTCCCAGCCTTCCTCCCAGAGGCTTAACCCCCACCTTGACCTTCTGCTCCAGCCCAGGACAGAGGCTGCACCGCCTACAGACAGATCTCTCACTCCAGGGGTGCTTTATTTTTTCTTGCAATCTGCGAGTGAAAGAGTACAGTTCCTGGTTTTGACAGGGGCAGCAGAGCATTCCTGAGTGTATTCTCTCCTCTGTAAACTGTGACTTGTACCACCTGGCTCTTCTCTTCGTGGCCATAGTTTGTAGCTGTTTAATCTCTCCGCCAGATTTGAGAAAGGCTCTCTGGTTGATTTCAGCTTGGCCAGCTCCCCATGAGCCATGGCCGCTCCGATTCTTGGGGAAGTGGTGCTGGTGTCCAGCTGAGGTACACGAGGTGCCATGTGAGCTGGCCTCTGCACACCCCCTCTATGACCAGCCACTGCATTCCTACTGGGGACAAAGTACTGTGTGAGGTATTCACAGATCAGGTTGGGAGGGACTCAAAGTTCAAGAAAATATGGCCTCGCCTCCCAGAGAGTTCACAGGGTGGCTGGGGAAGTCACTGTTGTTACACCAGAGAGCCGACAATGCCTAGAGGAGACCTTTGTCACATTGCTTTTAAAACATGGGGCAGTCCAGGTGGCTCAGCGGTTTAGCGCTGCCATCAGCCCAGGGTGTGATCCTGGAGTCACGGGATCGAGTCCCACGTCAGGCTCCCTGCATGGAGCCTGCTTCTCCCTCTGCCTGTGTCTCTGCCTCTCTCTGTGTCTCTCATGAATAAATAAATAAAATCTTAAAAAAAATAAATAAAACACAGGCTGCTCTTTACGCCAGCCCCTCTGACATCCTCCTGCCTTCCATTTCTCCCACCTATCACTCTGCTTCTCCTTGATCTCTCATGATCTTCTCCTTGATCTCTCATGAATAAATAAATAAATCTTTAAAAAAAAAATGCTAGAGCCAGACAGCCTCGTTTAAAATCCTACCTCCTCTACTCAGCAGCTTGGGTAAAGCCCTTCCTCCGTTTGTTGTCTGTAAAATGCACATGATAAAAACACCAACAAAAAGATGTTATAAGTATTTGACAAATGATACACAGTGAGTGATTAGAACAGTGAGAATCACGTACCCCTCCATACGTTTCATCTATTTTTATTATTCTTGGCCTTCATAGGATATGTAATCTTCATACAGAGAAGCTTATTCATCATCAGCATATATACACATGCTACTTTCACATTTAAGGCTGGTTGGGAGGCCCACGAGGAGGATTCAGACACAGTAAAGAGAGAACAGCCTGTTGGTGCCTACGTGTTTTTAGAAGCTGTTCTGCGTTTTTTTCGATATTATATGCTGCCACCTGCTGGAACTCTAGGAAATATTCCCGTTGCATGAACTGAGGAACGGGGCAGTGATGTTTGATAGAATTTCACATTAATACCAAATAAACAAGTTAGATATATTACTCAAAGCACTCATTCAACCAATATTCATGTGAGCGGTTGCTCTCACTGGGTGGCCCCATGAATAACTAAATGCAATCTTAAAATGCTCTGTAAGGTTGTGTAGTCTACAAAAAGGACACACCGATATGATTATGAGCAAGCAGCCTCATACTTATGATAATGACTATAAAGGCTCTCTTAGTTATAAGATCCATGCTTCAGGGAATATTGTAATGAAAAGTAGAATGTGAGACAAATGTGACATTTAAAAGATTGTATTTTTTAAATTAAAGGGAATTTAAATTATTGATATCATAAAACCGTTTTCCTCTTGTTATTTAGAAATGCTTTAGCATAAAATGAGGAAAATGGTTAAACAAATAGGAGACACTGAGATTAAAAAAATCAATAATCTCTTGAGAATGCTAAGGAAAATATAAAATATACTTTAAAAATCTTTCCATTATTTCCCACTAAGTTATGAGATTCCCCCCCCCCCACCAAGGTCTAGTGTTCTGTGATGGGAGCCATATTTTTGTTATACACTATGGCTAAGCTTTGAGCCAAAGTGAGATACAAATCCATATAGAAGCCTAAGAAATAATATAGCTAAATTTCATAAGTAAAGCTTAGAAAATGTAGCTCCTTCTGATCTAAAATTACTTAACCCCCAACAGACTCTGAGAACAATGGCATCTCTCATCACATGGCATACTCAAGACAATGAAGTACCCATCCCCCAAAGGTCACAAATCCCAAGTAGTGGAGTGTTGGGATACATTTCTAAGAGTTAATTATATTAGTGAATCAGAGCATATGCCTCAATAACCACGAAATCATTAAATATTGAATTCTCTGTCTAGAAGGAGCACAGAAGGTTACTGCCATGAACACCAGGTCAGAAAATGTGACAGCTGTCTTCTGAGCATCTAGACACACCTCTGCCCCACTCACGACTCTGATCTATATCCCATGGTATCAGGCTACATTGTGGTTAACATGCTGGGTGTCAAGAATCCGTCTGAGAGTTATATGAAGGCTGTGAGTCCAACTGAAGTCCTATGGAGGCTTCCCCTTGAAATTCTCATATTCACTACAACTCACACACACATACAACACAGTCAACCCCCTGGATTCTTTTCTTGGATCCCTTAAGGGTAAAGAATCCATGACCATATCAAATGGAAGCAACTTTTCTTTTTTTTTTTTTTCTTTTTTTTTTTTTTAATTTTTTTTTTTAAATTTTTATTTATTTATGATAGTCAGAGAGAGAGAGAGGCAGAGACACAGGCGGAGGGAGAAGCAGGCTCCATGCACCGGGAGCCCGATGTGGGATTCGATCCCGGGTCTCCAGGATCGCGCCCTGGGCCAAAGGCAGGCGCCAAACCGCTGCGCCACCCAGGGATCCCCCGGAAGCAACTTTTCAATAGTAAACTCCAAGTAATAAATACGGCCTAATGTGTCCCAGCCAGGAGTGGGGCATTGTGACGATTAATCTTAAGTGTCATCTTGACGGGATGCCCAGACATTTGGTCACACGTGATTCTGGGTGTGTCTGTGAGAGTGTATGGATAAGATTAACATTTGAATCTGTAGACTGAGTAAAGAAAACCACCCGCCCTAATGTGAGTTGGCTTCATCCAATCCACTGAAGGTCTTAATGGAACAGAAAGGTTGGGTAGGAGGAAATTTCACTCTGTCTTCCAGCTTGAGACATTGGTCTTCAACTGCCTTTGGCTCAGGCTTGGACTGGAACTTCCACCATTGGCTCTCCTGGGTCTCCAGTATGCTCATGTCGAACTTAGAACTTCTCAGCGTCCATAATCATATGTAGATTCTTTATAATAAAACAAAAAATATATATACATATTCTGGAAGACCCTGGCTAATCCTGGTATGTAAAAGAATTCATGTTCACGCCCTGGAATCAGAAAGCTGGAAGGATGACACACCTTAAAATGGTTGTGTATATTTCCTGTTTCTTTGTTCTCCAGTGTTCCTGATGCTGGTGTGCAATGCAGGCACCCACAGAGAAACACCTTTCCTTATACCATCAGGAAGCCCCCAAATGTCTACTTAAGGCATGGGAAGGGCATCTGTACCCATGCATAATGGTGGTGATTGCAATATTGAAGACACACATTGGTCCCTCACACATACATGCCAATTTTGTCTGAATCATCAAGCAATGGTTTGTGCTTGTTACACTTTACAGCCTTATACTAAAAGAAGTGGCCCTGTTGTACTCCTAACTCCCTGCTAATGGTCTGCTGTGAATCCACAATGATCTGTATATTTATGGCCCTTTTTGTCTATTTCTAGACTATGAAGTGAGAGCCTGACTCTCAAATCCTACCATATAAATGCATTTTGCTTTCCTTGTATTTGACCACTCAAGTAGGCACAGACCCATGTTCATTCTCAGGTGACTTGGCTCATCATGAAGAAGCATGACGTGAGCATCATGGAATGGCAGGATGGGCAGGGGCTGCACTTCTAGGTGGGGAGTTATTCTGAGCATTCAAGAGGCAGAGCTGACAAATGAGTGCAAAATGTGGCCAAACTTATGATTTTAATAGCTGGATCACCTTCACTTTGTCAGATACTTGTGTGAGATATATATGTGTTGCATATATTTCCATTTAAAATCTGACAACAGGGAACCCTCTTACACTGTTGGTGGGAATGTGAACTGGTGCAGCCACTCTGGAAAACTGTGTGGAGGTTCCTCAAAGAGTTAAAAATAGACCTGCCCTACGACCCAGCAATTGCACTGTTGGGGATTTACCCCAAAGATTCAGATGCAATGAAACGTCGGGACACCTGCACCCCGATGTTTCTATCAGCAATGGCCACAATAGCCAAACTGTGGAAGGAGCCTCGGTGTCCATCGAAAGATGAATGGATAAAGAAGATGTGGTTTATGTATACAATGGAATATTACTCAGCAATTAGAAACGACAAATACCCACCATTTGCTTCTACGTGGATGGAACTGGAGGGTATTATGCTGAGTGCAGTAAGTCAATCGGAGAAGGACAAACATTGTATGTTCTCATTCATTTGGGGAATATAAATAATAGTGGAAGGGAATATAAGGGAAGGGAGAAGAAATGTGTGGGAAATATCAGGAAGGAAGACAGAACATAAAGACTCCTAACTCTGGGAAACGAACTAGGGGTGGTGGAAGGGGAGGAAGGCGGAGGGTGGGGGGGAATGGGTGACGGGCACTGAGGGGGATACTTGACGGGATGAGCACTGGGTGTTTTTCTGTATGTTGGTAAATTGAACACCAATAAAAATTAATTTATTTTTTAAAGAAATAAAAAATAAAAATAAAATCTGACAACAACCGGACAATATTGCAAGAGCAATACTGCAGATAGGGAACGGGGGCTTACAAGGCTTAATATCCTATTCAAAGGCCAGCCAGTGGTCGAGGTAGATGTGGTGCCAACATCCCTATACTATGTCCATCCTCACTTCTGCATGGCTGAAACCTGTGCAGTTAAGATCAGGCTCTTTTTTCCTTGCTATACATTAATATTTTAACTTCACTGAGGATGAAATCTAATATCACTAGCCAACTAATTTCAAATTGTCAGAAGAAAAGTGTTAGATATAAATGCCAAATGGGGTGATTTCGTTCAATAAATTTGACTGATTTGTTCTTTTGTCAGATACTGTATCCTTGAGCTTACTTCCACTTTTTGGTACGCATTTTCAGAAAAACATCTGCTAAAACACCAAATTACTTCATTTCTTTTTCTAACTTGTTCATGCTAATAATCAACATTCTTAACAACTACAATATCATAACTAATTTTCAGGTTCATAATTCCTGAGTAATTAATGCTTTCAATTACTTTATTGGAATAAGCATTTGATAATAAGGAAGACTGTCATTTCCTGTGGTCTTCTCTACATCCATTAGCTTCCCATTACCCAGACAAAAGTGTCCATATAGGGGTCATGGTGGCCAGGTTTCTGTCTTTTGCTATTATGGCTACAAATCCAAACAGAATCATGAGTTCCAACCATAGGTTTTTTGCTTTAAAAAAATGTGATCCAAAAGATGACACAACATGAAAATTTAAGTTAATAAAGAAACTGTGAGATACCAAGTGTCATTGCACTAGCATGCCTGATGTTGTATTGTTATTTTTCTCTTTTTTTTTTTTTGACTGAATATAGTATACTCCATTGATGGTACATGACAAGGTAGGGCTCCCCAAGCCCCTCCCCTTCTTAAGGATGTCTGAGTTGGAAACTGGAGGTTGGGAGATTCTCAGTGTTTGGGGGGATGAGTTGGGGCAGCTGAGGGCCTCTCTCTTCATTTTGCTCCTGATAGGGCTGGTGATCCAGGGGGCTCTTACTCCTTGGAGGCCATGTGGGCCCTAATGTCCACCACCCAGTTGCTATAGCCAAATTCATTGTCATACCAGGAAATGAGCTTGACAAAGTGGTCATTGAGAGCAGTGCTAGCTCCAGCATTGAAGGTGGAAGAGTGGGAGTTGCAAGAGATAGGCTGGTTCTCTGTAGCCCAGAGGCCCTTGAGGTGGCCTTCCAATACCTGCTTTACCACCTTCTTGATGTCATCATACCTGGCAGGTGGCAGGTCAGATCCATCACTGACACATTGAGGGTGGGGACATGGAAGACCATGCAGTGAGTTTCCCATCCAGCTCAGGGATGACCTTGCCTACACTACATACTTAGTGCCAGTAGGGGTGGGGATGATATTCTGGGCATCCCCTAGGCTGTAATGCCACAGCTTTCCCAGAGGGGCCATTCACAGTCTTCTAGGTAGCAATGATGACATGGGCTATGGCCATGAGTCTCTCTATAATGCCAAAGTTGTTGTAGATGACCTTGGCCAGTGGGGACAAGCAGTTGGTGGTGCAGAAGGCCTTGCTAACAATCTCAAGGGAGTTGCCATACTTCTCATGGTTCATACCCAACACAAACATAGCAGAATCAGCAGAAGGGACAGAGATGATGACCCTCTTGGCCCCACTCTTCAAGTGAGCCCCAGCTTTCTCCATGGTGCTGAAGACCCAAGCAGACACCACAACATCCTCAGCACCTGCATCACCCCCATTTGATGTTGGCAGGATCTTGCTCCTGGAAGATAGAGGTAGGCTTTCCATTAATGACAAGTTTCCTGTTCTCAATCTTGACCATGTCATGGAATTTGCTGTGGGTGGAATCAAACTGAAACATGTAGACCATGTAGTTGAGGACAATGAAAGGGTCATTGATGGTTACAATATCCACTTTGCCAGAGCTAAAAGCAGCCCTGGTGACCAGGCACCCAATACAGCCAAATCAATTCATTTCTACCTTCATCATGTCTCAGGGACAGTACTGGCACTGCACCAGAAGATTTGGCTGTCTGTTGAATGGAGAGGAGCAGAGAGTCAACTTTATATTGTTCTGAGGCCCTCTTGCCCTTAATGTTTTAATTACAAATAATAAGTATCTACTTGTGAACAAAATCTTGCTTTGAATTGGTTACATATGCATTAATAGTGTCGCTCTTCCAAGACAGAAGACCAGAAGCAGACTACTTGATAGTTTTCTATATCAGTCCTAAGTTTGGGTTACTGTGGAGATGTTACCCTGATCTCTCAGAAGATTCAACAGGCTTCATTCTCTCCTTTCATTGAACCATCACTGAGAAATCACTCCTCCTTTCTGGAGGCTCACACTCCCAGGCAGTGATAGCTTCACTATGTTACCATACGTCCTACCAGAAATCAATCCCTTTGTGAGCAAAGTCTCTAGACAAAAAATGCTTTCTCTGTGACACAATGAGTTTTCTTATTTGTGGCAACATATATAATCATGAAACTAATAACAATATGGAAACAGGTCAATATATGGAATAACAGACTTCAAAGTCCACAGATTTTGAAAAGAGAAATATATGTCCCTTAACTTCTATCATAAAATGACTCAAAAAAGAATAAAAAAGGTCCAACTTTAAGTTCTAGCCTTGATGAAAATTGCTATGGGGGCCTTGGCCAAATCACTTATCTTTTCTGGGTTTCACATTTTATTTGAAAATTTACTTTTCTTTTCTCCTCCCATCCCCTAGGTGTTAGCCTGTTTCCAGGGCTGATTCCTGAACTCTCACTTTCTTTGGAACCTCCTCCAAAGTTATCATTTTAAATACTGTCTTATGTGTATATGTTGCTGATTCCAAAGTTGACATCTCCCCCTGCGGTGCCCCCCAGACTTCACATTCACACGATCACCTCTTCACTTGGCATCTTTAAAAGGTCCCCAGTAAGCATCTAAAAGTTTATATAGCCAAAGGAAAACTTTTGGTTCTCATGACTCACAGTGACTTTTCTGAATTTGAACACTGATAAATAGTTGATATTATTAGGAAATTACCATTTATTTCTTAGGGATGATAACAGAATCGTGGTTCTTTTTAAAAAAGATTCCTTATGATATGCATAATAAATTTAATAATGAATTGATTGAAATAACTGATAAGAATACATGATGTGAGGTCTGGGATTTGCTTGTGTAGGCTAATGCTGGTGGGAGGTAGCAGGAGAAGAATCTAATTAAAGTACGGATGGAACAAGGATCTCGGTGAGCTGATGATTGCTTCAGCTGGGTGATGATGTGCTGAGAAGCCAGGGCTAAACTATTAAATTCAGAACATGCAGATCATGACCTGCTATGGGAGGAGGCACAGGCCAAATGGGATGGGCAGGTAGTTCTCTCAGCATCTGAGTTTCCACTTTGGGGAAGTGAAAACTCTGGGTCATCTTGACTGAAGGCATAGTTTCAGTACACCCACATTAAAGGAAGAAAAGTCACAAGATGAATTACTTGTAGGTCTCCCAAGTGGGGGTGGGTGGCAAGGGGGGTGCATTGCAAGCCAGGGGAAGGATGGTTCTCTGTCCCAGGTCATGAGTGAGCAAGAGATAGAGAGCAGGGTGGCAGCACTTGTTACTTACAAGGTGGTTGTGGCTAGAGGTCACTAACTCTTCAGGGGCTTAACTCTGAGTGGTTATTTTAAAAGGTGTCCCAGGAAAAACAAGGTGGGGACTTGGGGTGGGAATCCTACACTCAGATCTCTGTAAGTGTCCAGACTCAGATGTGAGCAGGACCACCATACTGTGAAATGCCTAGGCACCAACTTGGAAGAGTTGTCTTATCACAGAGAACTATGTGGGTTTTCATATTATTTGTCCTTCTAATTTGGGGTTATATTTAAAATTTTCCCTAATAAAAATCTTAAAAGAAACTACATCTTCACCATCTGAATAAAAACCATCACCAAAAACTCAGCTGCTGTGAACAAAAGTCTTTGAATCATCTCTGCTTTATCCTTTTTTTCTCCCCTTGTATCTCTTACATTTGCCAAGGACCTGGGTTTTGGAGTGTTTTTGGCACGTGTATGAAATAGCAGAAAGGTTGAAGCATCAAGCATAAGGGATGTAAGAAATGGAATCAGAGAGATGTCTTGGTGTTTTTTTAATATAGGACCTTAATGATCATGGTAAGAATTTGTATTTTATTGCTATTTTATGTTGCATGTGATGCAAAATCTTTGGACAATTTTGTTCAGAGGAGAGTGATCGATTTTACTTTTGACAAATGTCATCATGGATGGTATGTGAAGAATAGACATTAAGGGGTCAAGAGTGGAAGAGGGAAACCAATTAGATGCTATTTCAGTAAGTCAAGGAAATGATGGTGGCTCAAAATAGTGATCTCTACCGAGGTGTGTGTGTGTGGGGGGGGGGGATGGTTAGGATATAATTTTAAGGTTAGGATATAATTTTAAGGTGATTTTCTAATGGATGAATAAATGTAAGGTGACACTATTGGATTAAGAAATCTCTAAATTGTCCTTCAGCTTCACAGTCCTACAAAATGCAGATATTGTGGCATGTTCCATTAATTCTATGACTTCTGGGAGTCACCTCCTTGCAATGCATGCACACAGCAGAAACAGCAAGCACTTAAGGTCATAGAACAGGGGTTTGAGTTGGAGTGGGTAGTTCCCATCTACCCTGCAGGGCGACAGAGAGAAATAAGACTCCTGAATACTGCGTACTATACAGGGACTCAGGACAAGTATTTCTTTCCTCTTGAAGTTACTTGCCTTCTGCAGGGGCATTCTTTACTCTGTCTTACCCAGCCATGGGATGTTCACCTTCCCTTCTTTTTTTTTTTTTTTTTTTTTTAAGAGTTTTACATTTATTTACTCAAGAGAGAGTGCGCACATGAGAAAGAGAGAGAGAGAGAGCAAAGAGGGAGAGGGAGAAACAGACTCCCCACTGAGCAGGGAGCCTGATGCAGGGCTTGATCTCAGGACCCTGGGATCACGACCTGAGCTGAAGGCAGACACTTAACTGACTGAGCCACCCAGGTGCCATTGGGATGTTCACCTTCCTTGTATGTTCTTGGGCTCCACACTCAAGATTTTCACGACCATGTACTTTCTCCTTGCTCTTTTTAGCTTGCATATTTGTATTTATTGGAGCTGGGCTGAAAAATCACTTTGCAGAGAGGTGATCCTTAACTGGGGGCTAAAATGAAAGTATTCTTAGTATCAGGTCTTTGTTACCTAATTCATCATACATAGAGCAAATTCATGCATGAAGTATCAGCCTTGCATTGGTTTTTTAATAAAACTATTCTAAATTCAGAATTAATAGCATAGATAAAGTTTTCATTTCCACATATGTAACTACTCTATATCTCTTTGTATTTGCCTCCCCGTCTTCCCTTTTTATAAGCATTAATTGGTAGTTTACATTCTCGTGTACATGTAGATAAGCAAAGAGGGACAGAAAAAATTGAGTTAAGGGGCACCGATGTGGCTCAATTGGATAAGCATCTGACTCTTGATTTCAAGTCAGGTCATGATCTCAGGGTCCTGATATCAAGCCCCACGTCAGGCTCTGCACTCAGTGGAAAGTCTGCTTGTCCTTCTCACTCTGCTCCTCCTTGCTCTCTTTCTCTCTCTAAAATAAATAAATAAAATCTTTTTAAAAATTTAAGTTAGGATTTTTACAAAATCTTAACTGTTTTATCAGCACCTTCATTTGATTAATATTGGATACATTTAATTTGGTGGGGAGATATCCAGTTTTACATGATAGTAGCACCAAAGAATTTTAATTGTAAGTTCAATCTTTAAAAAAAAAAAACTGATTATGTCATTCAATAGATATTTAGTTAGAATTTTCACTAGATAATAATTCCTTAATAAGTTGAATGTCAGAGAACTTTTAGAAATTATGCAAATGAGGTGGCTGACTTCCACTCATGCATGACACCTTGTTTGAATCTCAAAAGCTGGTGTGGAACAACATGACAAACAGATGTTTAGACAGTGTGCTAATAAAACCCATGACACTAAAGATAAAGAATTTCATTTCTGTGCATTGCTATGATCCATCTATGGTATGTATAGTGGCAAGTAGAGGAGAGAAATCCCACAACATGGGAGGTCCTTCGGCATCCTGCTGAAGCTTAATCATTAATCCAC
Source organism: Vulpes lagopus (assembly GCF_018345385.1). Taxonomy (NCBI): domain Eukaryota; kingdom Metazoa; phylum Chordata; class Mammalia; order Carnivora; family Canidae; genus Vulpes; species Vulpes lagopus. Next base: position 4,527,732 of record NC_054839.1, on the reverse strand, counting down.
ACACAGTGGGTTGTTGTCTGCTCCTGCTATATCCATTCTCTAGTTTCCAGTTATAGCGAAGTATTCTAATTTTATCCACCTGTTGCAATTATTTTTTTTTTTGGTTTTGTTGCAATTATTTTTAATTAAAAATATTTTATGTATTTATTCATGAGAGACACAGAGAGAGAGAGGCAGAGACACAGACAGAGAGAGAAGCAGCTCCCTGTGGGAAGCCCAATGTGGAACTTGATCCCTGGACCCCGGGATCACTACCTGAGCAGAAGGCTGAGCCACCCAAGTGCCCCAATTATTTTTAATTTTTATTGCTTACCAAAAATGTCCTCATTCTAAAGCTAGCTGATTTATTCATCCTAAGCACTGAAAGTTGGACATTGGTGAACCATTCCCAGTGACTTTCATGTAGAACCATGGTCTTGCCAAGGCTTTCACAATACTCTGGACATATTTCCATGAAAGCATTTGTGATATTCTGTTATAATCATGTTGTACTCCATCTCTCTTCCCTTCTTCAATCCCTTTGGCCTAAACATTGGTCATGAAGTCCTATGGCCTGGAGCTGGCACTCTGTTGGCATTCTGTCCATCCCTCAGAAACTACTGGTCCTGCATTTGGTCAGTACTCAGGAAATATTTTATTATTAAACAAATGGGTAAATAAGAAAATTCATTTATTATGACATTTGGATAGAAAGTTGGCATAACATCAAAACTAAACACTACAGCACTTATAGAAAGTGAGGACCAGCCCTTGGTAAATGTGTGGATTATGGGAGTCCATCTTTGCCATCCCCATGGTGCCTTCCTTCCAGGTGGTGCCATTGGCTGGCCATACTTCCATTCCTCCCCAGGCCATTCTCTCCATTTTAACAGAGAGACTGACTGTGATAATAAATAGTCGTCAAAGGATAATGGCTCAGCACCACAGCATCTTATTTCTCAATCAGAAAAATAGTGTAAGATGGGTAATCCCAGTCATCAGGCATCTTTCCTGCCTGTATTCATTCAGGATCTGGGCTCCTTCCTTCTGCGGCTCCTCGAGAGAGAGTGGGAGGGAAGTGGGAGTGAAGATGGAGTGTCTGCTTCTAGAAACCCCTGGTTCTGCAATACTACACATGACTTGTGCTCACATTCTACTGGAGAATTAGTGACATGGCCACACCTTATGCTGAGAGGCTGGGAAGCATAGAACCTCCCAGCTACGACACACCTGTGAATGAACAGCATGAACTGCCCCACTATGCACACTTGCCACCAAGGAAGAAGTAACCAGAGCTCGCTGTTCTTCCTAGCTAGTGGTGGTCTCATTTTTATCTGAAATCAGAACACACAGTTAAAATGGAATTAGATTCATTACTAAACAGAAGGGGTGGAGATAGAACTGTCAGAAAACCTTCTGAACTTATGGAGGCCAGGCAGCTGACGTCCAGTTGTGTACCAAATCACCTTGGTTGAAATATAACATTCTCAAAACTGTGTCTGAAGCATTTGAAACATATCCCCAGTGCAAGTTTGAGCATAAGAGACCAAACATACTAATAAAACCTAACATCATCCCCATCTCAGTAACTCCCTATGGTCAAATTGCTTTAATTTCCTACATGAATGACTAGTCTACCCACAATATGATATTAAAGCTTAGACTATTAACACAGACAGTTCAAATACCAAAGATAATGCCTCTTTCATTAAAGTTGTGGCCTCAATTCTAATGAGCATGTGATTCTCTGAGATTCGAGCATTGCAAGCACCGGTGGCCCCCAGGGAGCGCTGTCGCCCAGCCCCATGTGCAAACATTCCAGGGCAAGCAATCAAAGCATTGTGGTCTATATTACACAAAAGGTGACAGAATAATGGCCTCATGGTGAAATATTCAGCTTTGAAGCTAATAACAAACAGTACACATTTTATTTGCCTTTTGCATTTTTCATTTACTTTCACTTGTTGATGTGAAAAACCTCAAATGTGATGATTTAATAGAAATGGAAATTTTTAAAACACTGAGCTTCCACAATTTGAATTTAGTATCTGCATGTTATGAAACTCTGTGATTAAATGCATTAAAAAGTCAGGCACACTGTGAATTTGAATGGGCATCAGAGCTTTCCCTGATTTTTGTAGGAATAGCTACAAGTCCTGGAGACAAAGCCAATAGAAAGACAGATATTTATCACATAACAGAACCTATGCAACATGTTCCCCTGGAGAAATTTTAAAATACTCTTAAATATTTGCAAAATGTCCTGAACTTCATAACTGAATGTCAGTTTAATTACATTCACAAATAAAATGGAATCTAATTATGCAATGTTTTTGCTCCAAATAGTCTGTGAGAAGAACAATTTTGTTGGTATGCAAATAATATAGAATCTCATGTGGATATTGGAGGTTTCCCTTGTCTTATATCAGGAGTTAAAACATATCTATGCACCAGAATTATATGGGGAATTTCTTTTTTTTTTAAGATTTATTTATTTATTTTAAGATTTTATTTATTTATTTTAAGATTTTATTTATTTATTTGCTTGACAGAGAGAGAGAGAGAGCACAAGCAGGGGGAGAGGCAGGCAGAGGAAGAGGTACAAACAGATTCCTCACAGAGCACGGATCTCACTGTGGGGCTTGATCCCAGGACCCTAAGCTCATGACCTGAGCCAAAGGCAGACACTTTACTGACTGAGCCACCCAGGTGTCCCAAAGATTGATTGATTTACATTATAGCAAGTGAGTGAGTGGGAGGAAGGGCAGAAGGAGAGAATCTCACTCAGACTCCCTGCCAAGCATGGAGCCTGACACAGGGCTCGATCTCACAACCCTGAGATCGCCACCTGAGTTAAACCAAGAGCTCAATGACCAACCAACTGAGCTACCCAAGGGCCCCTAATATGGGGAATTTCTAAAACTGTAGAGCCTGGGTCCCATGTCCAGAGTTTCTCATTCAATGTGGTTTTTGTGGAGCTCAAGAATTTGCATTTTACTTAACCAACACATCGGGCAGTTGGGATGTTGCTAGGTCATGGGCTTGTGTTTCACTGATAAGGGTTTTGGGTTTTGAAAGATTTAGAACAATGCTCCTCAAACTTTCTCATGGGTGCAAATCACCTGCTTTGAAGGACTGTTACAAACCCACATGAAAACGCACAGGACTTTGTACATTGCCAGCCTTAGCCAACACTAGATGAGATTGCCTTCACTAAATGCTGATGAAGAGCTAGAATAAAAGGGAAACTGTTCAACTACTGGAATAAAATGGAAAGAAAACTGGCTGCTAATGTACAGGGAAGGACGCACTGATTAAAAGTCTGTGGTGCTGTATACCAAATGCTTCATGCTTCTGGGGCATGCCCATCATAATTGTGAAAGACAAATGACAAACAGGTCATCCCACTCCCCGTCCTTACTCCTTTCCAGTGTGTTCTCCACAATCAGGTCAGAGTCTTCTAGCAAGCTAGTCTGCGTGTGTCATGCCTCTGGTCATGCCCCCCCCCCTCACCCTGAGGGTAAAAGTAAAATCCTCACCAGTGTCTGTTCATGCCACTGTCTGCCTGGGACTCTCTTTCTCCAACACACATCCCACAGCCACTAATCACCATCCCCTGAATTGGACACCACATCCTGTAGGAAGCCTTCCTTCAACCCATTTCCCCAAGCCACATTTTCATACTTTGTCCCAATTTCTCGTTTTTCCCCCTGTATTCTGCAAATCTGTAAAGACAATGAAAGCTAACATTTCATCATCTTGATCACTGTTTAATCCCCAGCAGCCACACCATGCCTGATATACAGCTGCTGTGTAATAAATATTCCTTCCATCAATGACAGATTGATACATAAGATGTAGTATATGTATACAGTGGAATATTACTCAGCCATAAAAAGAATTTAATGTTGTCTATTGGGACAACACGGCTGGTCTTTGAGGACATTATGCTAAATGAAGTAGGTTAGAGAAAAACAAATTCTGTATGATCTCATTTACATGTGGAATCTAAAACAAAAAAAAAAAACAAGCTCACAGAAAAAGAGAACATAGCAGTGGTTGCCCTATAAACTTCTAGTAATAAAATAGTCAAGGGGATGTGATGTACAGCATGGTGACTATAATTAATAATAATGTATTGCCTATTTGGAAGTTGTTCAAAGAATAAACCTTAAAAGTTCACATCATGAAAAAAGAAACTCTGTAACTCTGTGTAGTGACTAGACTTCCTGTGGTGGTCCTTTTACAATGTATACAAATAACAAATCTTTATGTTGTACACATGAAACTAAAATCAGGTTTATGCCAATTATATTTCAATTTCTAAATAAATAAATATATATACATTTGTTGAGGGATATATACTGTTTACCTCTAATTAACTTTTGTGGGGAAAAAAAACCTTTCTTTAAATTCTTTCTGTGATGTATACTAAAGCCACTTCCTTTGTGTATTTTCTGCAAATGATAATATGGCATGATCGATACATTTATACCTCAACTTCTACAATTTATATAAGCCATACAGATTTCAGTTATCTTTCCTCTCTGAGTTCCTTTTTCCTTGCAAATGAGAACTGTTTGGGGCACCTGGGTGGCTCGGTGGTTGAGCATCTGCCTTCGGCTCAGGTTGTGATCCTGGGGTCCTGGGATCGAGTTCCGTGTAGGGCTCCCCACAGGGAGCCTGCTTCTTCCTCTGCCTATGTCTCTGCCTCTCTTTCTGTGTCTCTCATGAATAAATAAACGAAATCTTAAAAAAAAAAAAAAAAGAAAACCAAACATATGAGAACTGATTAATGCATGGAAATGTAACAGACAAGCAGGAAATCTACTCCTTACAGTTACTGTATATGTATCAGCTTGGAGAAAGCAAAGCAACAAAACATAAGGTGCACTGGATACAGGTACAGGTGTTATGAGAAACAATTTTTTATCACATGACATGGTAGAAATAGAAGTTGAACTGTAACTTGGACTTCCCTGGGCTAGACCAATCCTGAGAGAACAACAGAAATGGGCAAAGCAAATACTGCTCCTTTGTGCCCATAGGCCTTCCCTGCCCATAGAAAACAAGCTAAGATGGCAGGTGGATTGTTGGTCTCAGGAATTTCTGAGGGCCAGTCTCTGCTCAGCTGTGACCAGCCTGCAGCCTGCCAGCAGTGGTCCTGGGGCTGCTGCCGCCCCCCTGCCAGCCTGACTCTCCCACCAGCCTGTGACCTCGCTCTGCGTTTCCGTGTCCTTATCACCTGGAGAGGCCTGTTGGTTTGTCAGTCACCAAATATTTGTTGAGACGCGTGCCAGTCACCAGGCTGGCTGCTGGGACAGTCTGGTGAGGGAAGTAAGCCTGCAGCCTGTTCCCACGGAACCTTGGAGGGTAGCAGAGAACATGCTCTTCTCACTGGGGGCCAGGAGCGCTCCTCAGGTGTACTACGCAAGTGGCCCTAGTTCTTCCCTCTCTAGTGCCTCTTCTCATAAAGAGGTTTTTAAAAAAATATTATTTATTTATTTGTTAATGAGAGACACAGAGGCAGAGACACAGGCAGAGGGAGAAGCAGGCTCCATGCAGGGAGACCGATGTGGGACTCAATCCCAGGACCCGGGGTCATGACCTGAGCTGAAGGAAGATGCACAACAACTGAGCCACCCAGATGCCCCCCCACGAAAAGCTTTGATTGGGTTGGGGCTGGGTGACCTCTCAGTGTGCTGGCCAGAAGCATCCCCCCAGAGCTGCAGACCAAGCTAGACTCCAGGGTTCACTCAGCTCTCTCCTGCTTCCCTTAGGTTGCTGTTACTGCCCCCCAGGAATCTGTTTGAGACTCTTCTGTTCAAAAGAATTCACTCTGGGACCTTGCTGTTATTTCTCATGGGTCTCATCTTTTCTCACTGAGCACCAAAAACATCAAACACTCACAAAAAAGGAAATGCAGAAGTTCTCCATTAAAATGTAAGATGCTACATAGGTATGAACATGCAGCCATTCTTCTGAGTCAGTTTTAAAAGACTGGACATAGGACTTCAACAGAGAAAACTAACCTACAGCAGGGCTTCTAAGAATTCTCCACCGGGGGCATCCAGGTGGCTCAGTGGGTGAAGCAGCTGCCTGGGCTCAGGGTATGATCTTAGGGTCCTGGGATAGACCCTGCTTCTCCCTCCCTCACTGCCCCTCCCCTTGCTCCTTCTCTCTCTCTTGCTCACCCTCTCTCTCTCTCTCAAATAAATAAAAGCTTTTAAAAAAATAACTCTCCACCTGGCAATTCTGACCTCACCTCCAAGTCTGAAATTGAATAAGCAGAAACACTCAAAGTTGCAATACTCTTGTTTCCAAAGGGGGAAAAAAAAAAACCAAAACATCTGGCAAGCAGGAGTATTCATTCCTACTTCTTCTGGTATTTGGGGGAAAAATCAACAAAATAAAGAAAAGTTGCTCCTTTTGTCCAGTCATCTCCCGATGAATGTACAATAACTCAATAAACCAGAAGGTGGGGCCTATACAACAGACAAATGGCTAACTTAGGTAGGTTAACAAGTACCAGATAAATGGTATTCTGTGGCCAGAGTCGTGGGTAAAATGCAGTGTGGTGAGAGAATCTGAAATATTAAAAAAATGACAATCAGTCTAGAGAATGCACAAGTTGGGAACCGGCTGAATGATAAAGCTGTTTCTGAAGTGGAAGGTCTGTAACAGGCAATGCGTAGAGATCTAATTTTTCAGTGTCATTGACTCAGGACAGTATCCAGGCAATAAGTGATCCAGGAACCAGATAACATGTTGTGGAATCAGAGTAAGTTTGGAAGAAAAGAAACAGAAATATTTAGTCTGCACACAAAGGTGAGAAAAATATGGAAAAAGACAAAACAAAACAAAATCTTGTTCTCAAAAACAAAACAAAACAAAACAAAACAAAACCCAAACCAAAAACACCACCCTGATCTAGAAGAGGAATCAGCTGGCCTGCCGGTGGTGACACAGGCACACTAGCCAGGTGAGCTGAAGCCTCCAACCCCACTAACCTGCTTATCTCAGGAAACCGCACCTGCCCACACATGCCTTCTCAGTATGGTGAAGCCAGTGGGCATATTTTTAAACTGCTGCTACTGTGTGCCCTGAGACTGGGAAGAATATGATTGAACAAGGCTAACATTTAATATTCTTGGTCACTTACTCCTGACTGGGCACATTTCTCAGCTCTTTATTTGTCCTTTATTTCTTCTTTCCCAGCAGCTCTCTGAGGCCAATTCCAGGATAAGAAAGTTGAGACAGACAGAGGCTAAGTCTTTTCCCCAGAGTAACAAGGGGGACTTCCATCCTACACGTCCTGAATCCAGAACCACAAATTAGAACCATTTCTTTGTACTTCTTTTTCAAAATCCTTCCCTGACCTCCAAGACTGGATTTGATGTCTTTCCCATGGGCTCCCTTTCATCCTGGGTCACTCCATACTCCTTGGATGTCATGGCCTGGTCCTGACATTTGATTGAACCAAACTAAAGCAAGCACACTGTCTTATTGCTGTATCACCAGAGCCCACCCTCGAAGAGGCCTTAATTTATATCTCCTGAATTAATAAAAAAACAAACATATAAACCAATTAATATTAAAACAGAAAGGCCAGGGGCACATGGGTGGCTCAGCTGGTGAAGCATCTGCCTTGGGCTCAGATCATGATCTCAGGGTCCTGGGATGGAGCCCGGCATCTGGCTCCCTGCTCAGTGGAGAGTCAGCTTCTCGCTCTCCCTCTGCTCCTCCTCCCATTCATGCTCTCTCTCTTTCTCTCTCTCCCCCAAATAAATAAATAAAATCAAGAAAGAAGAAAGAAAGAAAGAAAGAAAGAAAGAAAGGGAAAAGAAAGAAAGAAAGAAAGAAAGAAAAGAAAGAAAGAAGAAAGAAAGAAAGAAAGAAAGAAAGAAAGAAAGAAAGAAAGAAAGAAAGAAAGAAAGAAAGAAAGAAAGAAAGAAAGAAAGAAAGAAAAGAAAAGAAAGAGACCAAAACCAAACAAAAAACAAACAAGGCCAACAGAGGAAAATTCACTCCTGACCAGTAGGTGGCAGCAGTGGACCAATGTCAAGAAAATGCCCTGGGCGACCTGACCAGGTCCTCTTGAGCTGGGTATGCAAATGCGTTACCAGTTTTGCCAGAAGAAGTCACCTTATCGTATTAATAAATTGAGTTACTCTTCTCTAGATGCCTTCCAGATTTGCTGCATCTTCTCCCAGCACCATAAAATCAGAACGGTTTTAATTACTCCATTTGTAATACTATTTCTGTTGGATCTGTTTCTTCACTAGCCTATCCTATAAAATATTTATTTTCAAAGAACTGATAAGAGGGTTTATATGTTTTATTCATATAATTAAGGCATAGCTTTTTTTTTAAGGCATAGCTTAAGTATATATATGATACATGGCCCAATTTTAAAGTATATTTTCCTATTCTTGAATATTTGTGGTTTGAAGAAATTCTGCCTTTGAAAATAGCAACGAGATGTTAGAAGAAAAGAGTAACCCAGACCTAGCATCCATTGCCATTGAGGAAGAGCAGAGTAGATGTGAACAATTTTGCCTTTAGATTTAACCATCATGCAAACATTCCAGAGAAAGGGGTGCTCTGCAATAAAATTAAGAATGTTCCTCCCACAATTATTTGCATAAATTCCCATTCCTTCTGGGGCACCTGGGTGGCTCAGTGGTTGAGCATCTGCCTTCAGCTCAGGTGATGATCCCAGGGTCCTGGGATCGAGTCCCACATCGGGCTCCCCACAGGAAGCCTGCTTCTCCCTCTGCCTATGTCTCTGCTTCTCTCTCATGAATAAATAAACAAAATCTTTAAAATATATAAAAATAAATTCCCATTCCTTCTAATAAAACTATTTAGACTAGTGCTTCTCAGTGTTTAGTTTAAGAGATTTACATGCAAATCACCCAGGTAATGGCTGTTAAAGCTCCCTGTTTAACAGCTAAAGCTGTTAAAATGCAGCTTCTGATGGTGGGGCAGGTCCAGAAACCCCACATTTCCAGAAAGTTCCCAGGTGAGGCTGGTGGCTCTACACTCTGGACCACAATTTTGGCAGGATCTGGAGTACAATTATTTCCACAATTTTAAAAGCAACAATGACCTGTGCCTGTACTCATTAATAGGTACACGATGGCCTCTGATCAAATTTTCCAGGCATGAGTATTTCTTAATTATGTTTCGACTTATCTTAATATACTTAGCTAAGTTATTATATTATGTATTAAAATACAATCATTTCCTGAAATTAATGTTGTAGCAGTTCCTAAATTTAAATCAAAGTGTAATATAGTTATCTCTCAGACAAACTCTCTCAGAACTTGGTGCCTTTAGATAGCAGTAATATCACTCTATTCCATGGTTTCATGGGCTGGGAGTTCAGACTGGTACTGCCTGAGGTCAGCAGGGATCTGCACTCATGTGTCTGTAGGACTGAGCTCAGCTGGGTAGCTCTCCCATTCCTGGATTTCAGGGTCCCTCTAGGTGGTCTCTTCAGCAGGGCAACTGCACATCTTACAGGCTGGTTCAGGACTCAGGAATCAGGGTAGAAGCTGCCAGCCTGCCTAATAGAGAGCCATGGAACTAGTGTGGCATCACTTCCACCATATTCTCTTAGTCCAGACTATGAAGGGCCAGCCCAGGTTCCAAGGAAGGAGAAAGAGCCCCTTCTTTGCCACAGGAAGTGTCAAGGAATATGCATCCATCTTGAGTCTCCCATAGAGAGTTAATATCGGTGAGTAGGGGCACCTGGGTGGCTCAGTCAAGCATCCAACTCTTGATTTCAGCTCAGATCATGATTTCAGTGTCTTGGGATCCAGCCAGCATCCAGCTTCCTGCTCATCATGAGTCTGCTTGACCCTTTCTCTCTGCTCCTCCCCCTGCTTGTGTGCTCTCTCTCTCTCTCAAATAAATAAATAAATAAATAAATAAATAAATAAATAAAATCTTTAAAAATTTTTCAGCAAGCAAAACAACATCATGGAATCAGGGCATGTCTGTGTATTTGCATGGAGGGGTAGGAAGGACTGGAATATTTACATCGACTTCTTTCCTCTGTAAAATTGGTCACATTTCAACTTGACTTTCTTTGCATCTCTCTTCATTTCACTTTGAAACCCACTATAGAGATGTAAAGGTGGGTGGAAATTGAGATGGACACGTTCATGCTTCAGCAAGGCTTCACTGTGAACACATTGTTCTCTTCCTCATTCTTGACACCTCCCTCTCTCCTTCACTTGTTTTCCTGTACAATCATTTGTTGTACGAACCCAGTATCCATACTTAGTAGTAAGACTCGGATGCTGGCAGCAGCCATGGTCATGAGACCATCTTGAAGAGGTGGGGAACGCGGCTGGCAGCACTTTTGAAACTGCCCAGGTCCTGCATTTTCCTATAAAACCTTCAGCTTCTTACCCCAGGTGGGCAGTTTGGAAGGCATCAGCCCGCCGCAGCCTCCTCTGCCTTGCAAGGTCATAAAACTGTCCTTCCTGTTCCTCTTTTTCCCCAAGTTCTGGCTCTGCGTTATGTTTTGGCTTGGGATCACAAAGGTCGGTTTTCGACAACAACTGGTCTATTGCATTCATGAGATGGAACGCCTTTAGTTGTTTTTTTTTTTTTTTAAGATTTTGTTTATTTATTCATAGAGACACACGCAGAAAGAGAGGCAGAGACACAGGCAGAGGGAGAAGCAGGCTCCATGCAGGGACCCCGATGTGGGACTCGATCCCGGGACTCCAGGATCACGCCCTGGGCTGCAGGCGGCGCTAAACCGCTGCGCCACGAGGGCTGCCCCACCTTTAGGTTTGTACATATGTTTGTTAGTATCAAGAAATGCATACCTTCTCTCTAGGTCTCAATATTCCTATTGTTAAATTAAGAGTAAGAACTTAAATAATTGCTAAGCCTCCTTAGAACCCTATGATTATAGCATATTAATCAATTTAGTCACCTCATGTGTAATATATTTATAGTATTAAAAATATTTAGTATAGTCAGTGTTTCAGAAACACACCAATCCAAAACCAAAAAACATATATACATATATATAAATAATTGTACATATATATATATATTTACCTATTTACACCCTAACTCTGCCTCGTCTTTACTTCCCGTAAATGCTTCAAGAGCTTCTGCATAATTTACTGCTTATTTAAAGATTTACTACTTTAATTATAGACATCCTCTCTCTTTGAAAATTCTTCAGATGTTTAGGGAAATCTTAAAGCTCATTCGAACCCATATAATTTATTTATATAACATAATTTAAAAGCTTAATCAAAACATTCCTGAGTCCAAATTATTATTGGCTACTTTAAGTCTTTTGACCTTTTTATACTTCCTATAAAACACTTTCAAGCAGCTATAATTTTCAAAGAGTTAGAGCAGGAAAAAAATCCACCCATTTATTACCTCTAGATAGCTCTAAAGATGAGAGATTGTGAATCTTGAGATTGGCACTCAGACCTAGAAGAAGGAGGGAAAAGGTTATCATAAAAATGTCATGGGGCTTTCTAGATATTTCTTTAAAAGTGCTGGTACATGTTGGTTTTTTCAGGGAGTTAATTTTTTTTTGTTTTTGTTTTGTAACACAAGCCTCCAAGAGAAGCGGGCTCCGTCAGGAGACAAGTACATCCTCAAGTACCTTAGGGTCGGGTGAGGAGAGATGCCAGGTGAGAATAAAATACAAAGCAAGACATGACAGGCAGGCAGAATGAAGGGAGAAAAAAATTGGGGTTTGTAGATTTGGGACAAATGCTCACAAAAAGCAGGTATTTGCAGCTCCAACCTAGATTTTCACACAGTACATCTGCCCAGAGTAAATGCCCTAAATCTAAAATGGAAACATACATAAAATAGTTCTTAAATAGACATGGTTTTATCCCCCCAAATGAATAGTACCTGTATGGGCTGAATTGTGACTCACCTTCAAAATTCCTATTTTGAAGTCCTAACCTCCAGGACCTGAGAATGTGACTATATTTGAGACGGGATCTTTAAAAAGGTGATTTAGGTAAAATGAGGCTGTCAGAGCAGGCCCGAATCCAATATGACTTATGTCCTTATAGGAAGAGGAACTTTGCACACAGAGGACGCCAGGGATGGTGTACTGAGGAAAGACCATGCGAGGACATCGCATCCGCCAGCCATGGAGAGAGGCTTCAGGAGAAACCAAACTCGTTCACACCTTGATGTTGGGCTCCTAGGCTCTAGAACTGTGAGAGAATAACTTTCTGTTGCTTAAGCCATCAAGTTTGGGGGATTTTGTGATAGCAGCCCTGGAAAGCCAATAGAGTGCCTTCGTATGATGCAAAGAGCACGAGTCTGAATCTCAGTTTCTCCATCAACTAACAATGTTCTCTAAGGCATTTTTTTTAAATAAACATTTTTATTTTAGGATAGTTTTAGATTTATGAAACGATGCAAAGATAGCTCAGAGGGTTACTCCAAAGCCCACAACCCAGTTTCCCATACTGTTAACATCTTACGTAAGTATAGCATATTTGTCACACTTAATGAATGAGTCAATGTTGATGCATTATTATCAACTAAAGTCTACAGTTTATTTGAATTTACCAAATATGCTTTTTCTGCTCCAGGGTCCCATCCAGGGCATATGACATTTAGTTACCACATCCCTTTAGGCTCCTCTGACTCTGAGTTTCTCAGACTTCTTTGTTTTTGTTGACCTGGACAGCTTTTGGGACTACCAGCTGCTATTTTGCTGAACATTTTGGAGATGTTCCTTATGTTTTTCTTGGATTAGATTTGGGTCATGGGATTTGGGGAGCAAGAGCAGAGAAGTAAAGTGCTATTCTCATCACATCGTATCCAGGGTACCTGCTATCAATACAGCTTCTCACTGATGATCGTGCTCTTCCTCACCTGACTGAGGCATTGTCTGTCTGCCAGGTTTCTCTACCATAACATTACTCTTTTCCTCTGCTCACACAGTAAGGCAAGATTTCACCCTGACCCTCCATTTCTTCCTGTGGTAGAACATAAACAAAACTACTTCAAATCTATGAAATGATGTTTTCATTCTACTTGAGGACCTGGGCTGCACCTATTCACATTAAGTCACCCATGAGCAGGACAGGGAAAGTTGCTACTCACACATATACCCCTCCCCAACTCCAAAGCTGACATGCATCCTCCAAAATTCTCTCTTCCAGCCCATTCTCCAAGAGCCTCCAGCCTTCAATTTCAGGTTCCATTGCCTTCAATATCTCTCTTCACTTTCCTAGTCAAAGAAACGTTGAATCATGACACCAATCACTTAACACAGTCTTTAAGGGTACAAAGCCTACTTTGGCTTTAACAAGTTTTGCCAGTATTCTTGTTGCTTTATGGAAGAGAGGACTTTTGAAGCACGTTACTCTGCCTTTCCTAATGATATCACTTGATGTCATGTCTAATTCTGTATTACGTTCTTAAGGGGGGCATGGCTGGCTTAGTTGAAAAAGCATGTGACTCTATCTTGGGGTTGTGAATTTAAGCCACACATTGGGTGTAGAGATTGCTTGGATAAATAAACTTTTAAAAAATCTTCTTATAGAAGAGCTGGAAAATTCTATAAGCTTTAGGCCCCCAGAAAAATGTATCTGTCCCTGGTGCCAAGCAGCTGTTTTAAGTCCTTTACAGTTATTAATCTAATCTTCACCACAATCCCTTGAGAGAAGCCTGTTATCATCACAATTCTACCTAGAAGTGGAGTTCAGCTCAAAGCTAGCAGAATTAGCAGCCCAGAGTCATCCTGCCGGCAATACTAGACTCAGAGTCCAGCATGCAACCACTGCACTGACACAACTTAAAACTGGTAGCAGGTGCTTCCTGCCATCAACAATTCTCAGGCCCTACTCCAATCATAAACCATCTATTTTCTATGATTAGTTTTTGAATATGTTCTAAAGTTAACTTCAGTACCTCTCTATGCCAATTCCTTGTTAGCCAAGATATATCTGTATTATATAGATAGATAGATAGATAGATAGATAGATAGATAGATAGATAGATAGATATAGATATATCTGCCTTTGAAATTAGACATCATTGCTCCACCAGGGTGTTAGTTTTTATTTTTCTACATCTGTACTAAAAAGTGTCAATTCCATAAATTACTCATCAGCAATCCTACAAAATATTGTTTATTTATTTGCCAAGTCTGCAGCACTATAACAGTCTATTTCTTGTTTTATTTATTTTTATTTTCTATTTATTTTACATGACTTGGATAAAGTATAAGTATAAAAGTAAAATAGTACAATAATATCTGATCAGCTAACCAGTAGGTATTTGCTATGGACCTCTATGAATTATAACTGAAGTGGGAAAAATCCCCTGAAAATGTTGGTAAGATTTTGCAATTCCCTGAATGACCTACTAAACACTACTATAACTATAGTAAAACAGAGAGAAGTATGAGTTTGTTCGGTTTGGGCTAAAAACACAGTAGGATTTCAGAGAGGGAGGGGTTAGAGGAGGCTGCAGGACAGGTGTAGGTGGGAATGGCCCACGCAAATAAGGTGAACATTCAGAGACAGAGAGGGGGGCCAGTGGTGCTCCGAGATCTCTGTGAACCCAGGTGAGGCTATAAATAACAATAAGGCATATATCTTTCCTGTCTTCTTTGTAGAAATCATTTATTAAAGACTGATGGGCCAGTGGGAAGCCTGCTGATTAGAACAAAGGCTTCAAAAAAAAAAAAAAAAAGAACAAAGGTTTCATGTTGAGAAATGCAAGCATAATGAGTGATGAAGCAGTGGCGGTGGTGAAAGCTGATGGACATACTGATGAGCCCAGGGACATCTGTGACCAGGAAGTAACGTCCTATGGTTTCTCAGGACTAGACCGTTATATTTTCTACTTGCTCTTTCTCTCTTTTTATTTGTGGTCCTTCTATATGCACTACTTGTGAGTTGATGTTTTATTCACATAGAAGTGCTAAACCATATCCAGTCCTTAAGCTCATCCTAAAAGTTCCCAAGACAGGCCTGAAGAAATCTAGAGTCCTGTGATTCTCTTATACTATGTTTCTTTTAAAAATTTTATTTATTTACTTAGAGAGAGGGAGAGAGAGCATATGAGCAGGGGGAGGAGCAGAGGGAGAGAGAGAGAGAGAGTGTCAAGCAGACCCCATGCTAAGCATGAAGCCCATTGTGGGGCTCTAACTCACTACCCTGAGATCATGACCTGAGCTGAAACCAAGCGTCAGTCGCCTGACTGTGCCACCCAGGTGTCTATAATGGCCTATGATACACATTCCTAGCTTCCTGATTTATGGTTCCTGTCATTGACAGGAGCCTGGTGAATTTCTATTTCTTATCTTTTCTCTGGTATTATTGTACTACAAAATCAGTTCATGGGATCCCTGGGTGGCTCAGTGGTTTAGTGCCTGCCTTCCACTCAGGGCGTGATCCTGGAGTTCCAGGATCGAGTCCCACATTGGGCTCCCTGCATGGAGCCTGCTTCTCCCTCTGCCTGTGTCTCTGCCTCTCTCTCTCTCTCTCTCTCTCTCTCTCTGTGTGTCTCTCATAAATAAATAAATAAAGTCTTTTAAGAAACCCCACAAAATCAGTTATTTGTCTAAAGAAAGTGGGAAAAAATGTGTCCGCGAGGTGCATTCTCACATGGCTGCATCTGGTGACCGGGACTCAGAGCTGTGAGGCTGCCTGGAGGTAGGACCAGCACACCAGCTTGAGATCCTGTGGTCCCTGTGTGGTGTCAGCAACACAGCCAAGTCCATCAGAGCTGGATTGGCCCTACCAGTTTAGGATTCAAATCAAACATAACTCCTGTCTTCCCACTAAGTAAAAACTTGTGAACTACATGCAGGAGTAGATACCTGAAAAATTAAATCAGCCAAGAGGAAAAAAATGAACATGTCTTATGAATTCCAGTCAGAGAGAAAAATAAGATCTCTGATTTCAATGTTCAATTTCAGTTCTCAGGGTTTCATTTTTAATTTCATACTAATTTCATTTCACTAGAATTCTCTCCTCAGTACAAAAGTAATAGAAAACTAAGAAAAATACAAAGAAAAAAAAAGATAGTCACAACAACTACACTTACATATATTTGAGGGTCCTATTTTGATACAAGATCTATGACTTTATATCTTTTCTATGCATTTAAAATATACTTTAAAAATGTATACTGTATGTATATTTCAAACGTTGCATGCCATTAAATTTCCTTCCTCAGTAATTTAATGGCTGCCTACCATAATCGCATATGAAACATTCTATTTATATAACCATTCAGATTGTTTCTAATTTTTTTCTGTTGCAAACAATATTATGATGACCATCCTTGCACATCCATCCATCCAGCCATATATATGGGATTTCACTTTAAAGAGCAATGCTAACTGAGAACTGGATTACTCTATGTTCAAGTAAATGAATATGATTAAAATTATGCATATCATCTCCACCTCTCCCATCAGGTATTTGATGGTAACTGATAATTAGCAACTGCTCCTACAGTGATCTCATTTACACTAATTAACCAAATCAAATAAGTTGAAATTTATTGTCCTGCTCAGTGAATCATGAGGCTGGCAGCTGCTACTACCGAGGCAAGCATTATGTCTGGCTGTTAACAGATTGTCTAAAAAGTATTTTGCTGATTATCTTCTAATGAACTTATCCTTAGGAGATGATATTGTAAGAAATACATGACCAAGTTTTTCTACTGAGAAAAGTTTAAATTGATTTTGCATTGGGATTTCCGATACAAAAGGTGAAGCTCCTTCAATTAATAAATTTACATTACAGCTTGAGATGCATGGAGAACAGCCATTCTGAGATACATTGTGAAGGAGAAAACTGCATCTTCTCCAAGCCTGTCCTCCAGTTTTGTGGGGTAGAGAAAAGTAGCACTGCTGAGTGGAGCCCGGTATACTTGGCAATGACTGTGTGCTTTAATTTTCCATTTAATCTAGAGTATCTGTTTTAGATTAGCCATATCTTATCTTTCAATCTATATTTACAATAAAAGGACCAATATCCAAATGTGGTCACTGTCATTGCAATAATAACAAGGAAATAAAATGGTGGCTTGCTGTTGTAGTTAGACAGGTTTTCCTTCTTTTAAGTTTTTATTTAAATTCTGTTAGTTAACATACAGTGTAATATTAGTTTCAGGTGCACAATATACTGATTCATCACTTTCAGATATCACCCAGTGCTCATAACAACAAGCACCCTCCTTAATTCCCACCTCCCCTCTGATAGCCATTGGTTTGCTCTCTACAGTTGAGAGTATCTTTCTTGTTTTCTTCTCTCTCTTTTTTCCTTATGTTTGTTTATTAAATTCCACATGAGTGAAATCAACTGCCTTATTTCGCCTAGGATAATACTCTCTGGTTCCATCCATGTAATTGCAATTGGCAAGATTTCATTCTTTTTTGTGACCAATATTCCATTGTATATATACCACATCTTCTTTATCCATTCATCAGTGGATGGACGCTTGGGCTGGTTCCATTATTCGGCTTTTGTAGGTAATACTGCAACAAACACAGGAGTGCACGTATCCCTTTGACGTTTGGGCTGGTTCCATTATTCGGCTTTTGTAGGTAATACTGCAACAAACATAGGAATGCACGTATCCCTTTGAATAGTATTTTTGTATTCTTTGGGTCAATATCCAGTAGTGCAATTGCTGGATTGCAGGGTTGTTCTATTTTTAACTTTTGAGAGAACTACAGACCAATATCCCTGATGAACGTGGATGCAAAACTTCCCCATAAAATACTGGCAAACTGAATCCAACAGTGTATTAAAAAAATCATCCACCATGATCAAGAGGGATTTATTCCTGGGTTGCAAAGATGGTTCAATATTTGCAAATCAATCAATGTGATATATTGCATTAATAAAAGAAAGGACAAGAATCAATAATCATTTCAATAGATGCAAAAAAAGCATTTGTCCAAGTTTAAGAGCCAATTATAATAAAAACCTCAAGAAAGCAGCTTTAGATGGAACATACTTCAACATAATCAGGACCATATATGAAAAACCCATAGCTAATATCACTCTCAAAGAGGAAAAATTGAGAGCTTTCCCTCTAAGGTCAGGAGCAAGACAGGGGTGTCCACTTTCATCACTGTTACTTAACGTAGTACTAGAAGTCCTAGCTATAGTAATCAAACAACAACAAGAAATAAAAGGCATCTAAATTGGCAAGGAAGAAGTTCAACCTTCACTATTTGCAGCTAACATGGTACTCTGTAGAAAACCTGAAAAACACCATCAAAGAAACTTCTAGAACTGACACATGAATTTAGTAAAGTCACAGGATACAAAATCAATGTACACAAATCTGTTGCATTTCTATATACCAATAATGAAGCAGCAGAATGAGAAATTGAATGATTAGACAAGGTTTTTAGAATTAGCGATTATTCTTAAAAAACAAACACAAAACATAGTTTGAATATAGCTTGGTTTTCAATGCCAAACATGAATGCCAGGTAAATTTAATCAGTGTAAAAATGTATCAGGAAAATAGTCAAGTCTTCTTAATCTAGCCTGTGACAATTAAATGGCATCTCTTGACTGCAACAAAATTTCTATGTAATTAAATTGGCATTTATTTTCATGGTTTTTTTTCAATAAACAAAACATTTTAAGATATTTTATTTCTATATATCGAATAACCAAATATGCTATAGTTTTTCAATACCAAAATAAACATAAAAAATGGTGTTAGTTTTCCTATCAGCAAGATGGTTACTGCACAGTCACATAGGTAAGGCAACAATATTTTTTACATCCCTGAGCAGCAACATGGCATAAATATTGGAAAATGCTAAGGGCTGTGGTGATAATAGTTATTGTTGTGAACAGGTAGTTCACTTGTTGGCCCTTCCTTCAATAGATTTATAATTTTTAATAGATAATACATCAACACAGTCAACATTTGGAAGGCACAAATGAGTATAAAGAAAAGAGAAAATCTCTATCTCACTTCTGTCTATGTAGACTCTCATTTGCCTTCTGTAGGGAAGACAGTTCCTGTGTGATCTCCAAGAGATGAATAGCTTGTACAGTTATCTCCAACCTTCCAAAAGTTCGCATTATGCCACTTTGCTTTTATGAAAAACCTGTTTTTTGCCAATCATAAGAAATTCGAAGAGGATTTTCACTCTAACAAGAAAAGGTGAAAAACAGAAAGAGCAGTCAGCACTGGTTTTACAGGGTGCTATGGAGGCAGCATGTACCTGGAGCAGCTAGGCCAGCCCTGCCCACTCCTTGCCTTGCAAACATACTCAGCATCTCCTCATCCAGCCACCAGAGCTTTGAAATGTTATCTGTGAGCATCTGGGCCTTATCTTGATTTATTCTGTGCTTGTGTTAGCAAGATGTGTCCTAAGGTCTCAGAAAAGCCTAAGAAAGGTGAGCTTTTGGGGCCTGGGAATGCTCAAAAATGTTTCTGTATTAATTAATGGTAATTGTTTCTTCATTTCATGTGGAGCTTAAAGACGTTTTCATGGGAACACTCTACTTTTGGATATTGGGGGGAAACCTGTATGAGCACCCTAGTCTATATCTCCCTTAAAAAAATATGAATGGTGGGACACCTGGGTGGCTCAGTGGTTGAGCATCTGCCTTTGGCTCAGGTCATGATCCTGGGGCCCTGGAATCGAGTCTCACATCAGGCTTCCCACAAGGCATCTGCTTCTCCCTCTACCTGTGTCTCTGCCTGTCTCTATATGTCTCTCATGAATACAAAAATCAAATATTTAAAAAAATATATAAATGGTAAAAGAATTCCCTCAGTGCCCTGCAACTTCCTGAGATATAGTCAGTAGAAAAACAGAGAAACTCTTAGAAAAGAAAAGGCATTTTTTAAGTAGGCTCCACACTGGTTGTGGAGCCCAACATGGGGACTGAACTCATGATCCTGGGATAAAGATCTAAGCTGAGATTAAAGCTGGATGCTTAACTGACTGAGCCACCCAGGTGACTGGAAAAGGTATTTCTATGCATATCAGAGTTTCATGTTCTCATGGGCTGATGTACCATCACTTATGAAATCAAACATCTCTTAACATTTATAACATTTATTTCTTCTCCATCATAGTGTAACTTTACAGTAACTATCCTTGTAAATATGTCTTCTGTGTATGTGTAACACCACCTGTAAAGTAAATCCCTGGAAACTGAATAACTTGGGCAGAAGATACATGAATTTTTAATTTTGACAGGTATTGCCACTTGCCCCAATAGAAGAAGATTAATATGTACATGATATAAATATTTGAATTAAAAAACCATAAGAATATGTTTTCTCACATTCTTATTGAAACAAAATATCAACGTTTTGGTTTGTAAATTTTATAGCAAAAAGAAAAATATACTTTAGTATGTCTTTGTTAGCCATGAGCAATCTATCTTTTTATAGGTTTAACATCTGTTTTGTTTAAGCTATATTTTTTTGGTTTTGAACATTTTAAAATAGTCATATTTGTTATTTCTTACATAGATGATAGTCTTTCTTGTAGAAGCTCTTCATATCATAAAGAAAAAAGTCATTTTTCTACTATTTCATTACAAATATTTCCCCTTCTTGGTCACCTCCTTCTACTGACTTATAGTATTTACTGCAGATTTTTTTAATAAATTTTGTAAATTAAATTTAGCGATCCTTTCTTCTCTGGCTTCTACTTTGTTTTTATTTTCAATATGTAAAATACTCTTCCCCTAAATTTGTATTATTTATATGGCTTTGTTTTCTTACTTTTATTTTTTAATTTTTATTTTTTAAGTGCTTGAGAGAGAGACAGTTTAGTAAGCGGGGGGATGGGGAGAGGGAAAGACTCTCAAGCTGACTCCCCACTAAGAGTGGAGCCTGACTTGGGTCTCCATCGTGACCTGAGCCAAATCAAGAAACACCAGGTATCCCCTTTTTTTTTTAACTTTTAAATATCTGGTTTGTATGAAATATATTTGGTTTAAGCAGTGAGGGTTACAAATTATTTTTTTCTAGATGACTACATAGTATCTCCAAACTACTTATTAAATAATCCATGTTTCCAGGAACCTCAGTGGTTTAGTTAGTTGACTCTTGATTTTGGCTCAGATTATGATATCAGATTCCTGGGATGGAGTGCTGCATCTGGCTCCACACTCAGCAGGGAGTCTATTGGAGATTCTCTCTCTTCCTTGGTCCTTCTGTCTCTTCCTCTCCCCCCCAAAAATAAATAAATCTAAAAAAAAATGACATTGATATGCAATGTCTCCTTTACTTTACGCTTAAGTTCACACATGGTATTCCATGGAATTTGACAAAGCTAAATCCCACAGCTCAGGTTTATGCATTAACAAGGCTAGCCACCCCAGATTTACCCCAGTATGTCATGGACAAATATGTGATCCAGACTGATGCTGAGTTAAATATAATACTGTTATGTAAGTCTACAGGTTAGACTACTGTAACAGGAAAACATCAAATTAGGTGAGATTAAGAGCTATTTTGAAATTTAAAGACATTCCTACAGTGGAAGTATAAAACTGTATTTATGTCATAATTTATACTTCATATCTAGAGAAAAAAGCATATTGTATTATACCTGGTTTCCTGAGGTTTTTGCAAACCATTTTATTGCCTTCATTTTACTGGACAGTCTAAATTACACAGTGACTTGTGGGCCAGAGAAAAGCAGCTTATAAATAAAAATAATGTAATTTTTCCTATGCATTATTTCTGTTTCTTCATAAACATTAAAGTTATATGATGGATTCCACCCTCTCTTGCTATATATAGTTTTGCAAAGTTGGAAGAAATTTACTCCAATTTAGGAAACAGACCCCAATGCAAAACCTATAGTTTTCTTGATTTTAATGAGCTAATTTATATAGAGTCATATCCCAGCCATCCAAAAAAGGGCTTAGGTCCCAGATGCCTATCTTTCTCATTATAAACGTTCCAAATTATCAAAACTCATTCAGTATCACTCAGGTCTTTGAGGTTTGACTGGGCTAGTAAACAAGTAGGGTCACAGCACAGGTCTTCCAGAATGGTAATTAATAATAAATAGCACTTATGTAGGACTTTACATCTTCAAAGAGCTTTGCAAACACTAATTAACCCACATACTAACCCCTTTGAACGAAATAATCAGGAATGAGCATTTGTTTTATGAATGAAAAACTGACTCGCAATAAAGCTGTGGTTATGGCTAGTCTGAAGGCATCACTAACAAATAAAACAGTGTCTTCTCCCATTACATTTCACATGATTCTAGAACAGCTTTCTCCACTTCAACACTGTGAAGCTCCTTGTCTGGTTAATTGTGGGGGACTTTCCTGTTCATCATGGGATATTCAATGGCATCCTTGGCCCCATCTACCATATGGCAGTTGCACTTCCCCAGTCTTGACAATCAAATAGTCTCTAGGTGCTGCCCAGCCCCGGGGCGGGGGCGGTGAGAGGAGGGTTGTGTAAAAATCCTCCCCAGGGGTGAATCATTATGTAGAAGAAAGGGCAAAAAATGATTGACTGCCTGTTGGAAGGTTTTCCCTTACAAATAACAATTCTTTTCTCCAATTCACATTCTGTTATTACCATGTGTCACAGAACCCCTGCACCTGGTATTCCCCTTCTACATTATATACAAAATAATACCTGATATGATGCAGTGTTCCAGGCATTATGCATGTACACGTATGCACGCATGCACACACACACACACACACACACACACACACACACACACAAACTAGTCCTCAAAACAACGTGATAAAGTAGGTGCTGTTATTACCCTATTTTATACAAGAGGAAATCAAGACACAGAAAAGTTGCATTGCTTGCCCAGATATGCCCAGTCTGAATTCAGACTCAGGCACCTTGTTCTGGGGTCTGTGCTCTCAACTACTGAGTTATAACTGTATGTATATTTATTCCAGCAGAGAATTTTTAAGCAGTGAATACTGGTGATGTCATTAGTGTCAGTATAAAGTCTCTTAAAAATAACAGTGACGCTACGGACAAGGAAAGAACTCTCAAGAAAAAGTAGTGAAGCAATACTGTGTAGTTGTATTCTAATATATTTATGAACCTCGATAAACACAAGACACACTGAAGCATAAGAGACTCATGCAGCATTATTCGTATCCTCAAAGCACTAACTCAAAAGATAACATCAGACAAATAGATTTTGAGGCAGAAAGTTATAAGAAGCACAAAACATATAGGTTCCTGGGTTGTAGGGAGGAGATGCATCATGACTAAGAAACTGGGGCAGATTACATGATAAAAATGGCATATCAGCTCTTCAAAGATGAATAGGATCTAAACTTGGGGGATTGTCATAGCAGGTACTCAAAGAGGACATTTCAGAAGAAGAAACAGGATGTTCATGGAGGTATAAAGGGTGAAGTATAGTCAGTCAGTTTGGCTGGAATTGGCTAAGCAGAGAAAAGACAAAATTGAGGGCAGGTTAAATGTGTTACACTCAATTTAGATTTTTTTTTCTAGTAAGCCTTACAGAGCAAATGGTGAAGAAGGAAATATTTCTTTACTGCCCCATATGCCCTGAACACTACTAGCACTTTGATATGCAGTCCTTATTTATAAATTTATTATTATTATTATTATTATTATTATTATTATTATTTATAAAAACTGAAGGTTTTCAGGAAGAGGAGAGCATTATGAGACATGAACTAGTTACCTATTGCTGCATTTCTAACTGAAGGCTCAATTTGGAAAGCATTTGCTTCCCTGCTCTTGTGGCTGTGGCAGCACCTGGTTTCTCACAGATGTAAGATATTTGACAGCTTACTTCTGTGAAAGTCAGCAGAGAGAAAGAGGGAAAAGTGATAGAAGGAGGGAGAGAGGGAAGCGGAAGAGGGAGGGAAGAAGGGAAACAGGCTAGGGAGAGTCAGCTAGTAAGACAGACTTATACAACATAATGTAATCATGCAGTGCCATCTATCATTGTCATAGTCTACTGATAAGAAGTCAGTCACAGGTCATATCTATGATCTAGTGGAGAGGATTGTACAAGAATGTGAGCACCATTATGCAGGGATCATGGGGATGACCTTACACTATACCCACCGTAGTCCATCCTCTGACAGATATTTCATACATTTCTAAAGAAGTTTCTTTGCATGACTTTTAACAGTATTGCAGTTATTAGTGAATTCTAAAGAATATCATAAGAAATAAAAGCCTCCAGGATGCAAGCCATCTGTCCTTACATGACATTCATACATGTTTTTATATCCTTTTGCCCAATTCAGAAATTTTAATATTGTTGGCATTCAGGTAATAGTCTAAAGAAATACAAGAAAACATGTATCTTTTATAGATATGTAAAAATAGTCTTTAGTGAGGCGGCTGAGTGGCTCAGTTGGTTAAGTGTCTGCCTTCAGCTCAGGTCATGATCATCAGGCTCCCTGCTCAGAGCTTCTCCCTCTCCCTCTCCCCACCCCTACCACTCTCTCTCAAATAAAATCTTTTTAAAAAATAGTTTTTAGTTAACATTATTGAGGTCTAGTAAATGTGATCTTTTAATATATATAATTCTAAATGTATAAAAGAGTAATATTAAGAATTAATACCTCCTTAATAGAATACATATTTGGCTATTTTTCATTAATTATTCAAACAATAGGTTCCAAATAAAGAGATACCCCTAACACATTTAGGATCATTAATTTAATCTAAAAAGTTAAATTTTAAGAACTTTAAAGTTATATATAATATTCTAAAACATATTTCATGTTTCATGCTGTTTATTTTTGTTACTTTTTAATTCTCACATTTGCTATAATGCTTAAGACTTAGTATGTATTGAAAACCATTTATTGGGGATCCCTGGGTGGTGCAGGGGTTTGGCTCCTGCTTTTGGCCCAGGTGGGATCCTGGAGACCCGGGATCGAGTCCCACGTCAGGCACTGCCTGTGTCTCTGCCTCTCTCTCTCTCTCTGTCTCTCTCTCTCTATGTCTATCATGAATAAATAAATAAAATATTTTTTAAAAAAGAATGAAAACTATTTATTGATTTTACATAGATCAGGATATTATCCTACTGTCACTACAACTTCCCAAAGATATAAAATGGCTTTTAATTAATTCAACTAGTACATGATAACCCTAAATGAAAGGTTACAAATGCATAATAATTTTAGAGCTGTGAGGGACCTAAGGCCATGTTGTCCTTTACAACACTCAACAAATGCCAATACCGAGATCCAGTGAGGATAAGTGCTACATTTGGGGAATACACATTATTTACTTGAGATCACACATGACATGATACCCTGAATAACAGTAAAATGACTATTTAATGTCATAACTATAGATCAGGGAAAAAATCAGTTGGTTTTTTTTTTTTTTTAAATCAGTTTTGATCAAGGACCAATTTGGATTGTCTCTGGCACATTTCTACCAGAGAAAAAGCAGAGATGAAGAGAAATGGGCAATTGCTTTTGTTTAGAGACTATTATGGCCCAGGTACTCTATCAAGTCTTTTAAAATATATTTGCTATTTACAACAATATATAGGAAGAGTGTGCGGCCAGTTATAGAAGCTCAAGAATATGGAGCTTCAGGCCCCCAGATAGAAAGACAAATTTACATCTAAATAAAACTTTCTTATTCTACAAAATGATTGAATGTTTGTGTGTCCTCCAAATCTGTATGTTGAAATCCTAACCCCTAACAGTGATGGTATTTGGAGGTAGGAGCTTTGGAAGGTGTTTAAGTCATGAGGGGAGCCTTCATGAATGAGATTAGTGCCTTCCGCCAGGTATGATACAATAAGAAGTCTACAGAAGACACCCCTCAACCAACCATGCTGGGACCTTGATCTTGGACTTCCAGCCTCCAGCCTCCAGAACTGTGAGAAATAGATGTTTGCTGTTTAAGCCCTTCAGTTGACGGTATTTTTGCTACATGAGCTTGAACTAAAATGGGGGGAATCAAGAAGTAAGCCTTAGACAGGAACTTGAAATACCTTGCTTAAAATTCTTCAATGTATTTTCATATTCTGCAGCATGGCATTAATCTTTCAAAAATCTATCCAAATTTACCTATATCTTTCCCTCCCACCTAATTTTGAATATTTTACACATACTCTCCCCTGAATTTTTGTACTCCCCACGCCTGTATTACCTTCCCTCTGCCAGGAAACACCCTCCATACCACTATGCCTGATGGAATTCTACTTATGGTTCCAGAATCCACTCACTTATTAACCCCCATTGGTATAATTAACCTCCTCTGGAGAGGTCCAGATAAGAGCAGCAGATAAAAGCTGAAGGGTCCTTTCTGTATGCTGGGTGCTATAATTCTGTCCTCAAACATTCTGGGTGGGATAGATAGTTTCCATTTGAAAGTTTAGAAACTAAGGTCCAAAGAGGCTGTGATTTGCTCTGATAACACAGACAATTGGTGCAAAAACTGGAACAGAGCCCAGGATAACTAGATCCTAAAGCTTGTATTCTTTTCATTACAGCATATGGCTTTTCAGGGAATCCATCATTCCTTTATCTAGGAAAGCACTTATCTTTTGTATTCCAATTACCTATCTTTTGGTATTCTGTGAGTTCCTTGAAAGCAAAGGCTGTCATACTCATTCTTTTAAACTTATATGACTATCAAAGAAAGTACAAATGTATGTTGGCTGAAACTGAATGGTAATGGTTTATAGAATAGCTCTAGTGCTCAGGGAATTCCATATTAGATGTTTTAAAGCTGTATTCAATCTATTTTCCCGAGTGAGAATTCCAAGCTTCCAAATCAGCCCTTTTCACTTCAATGTCAAACAAAGTGCATGACTGTGAAGTAGGTAGGGTAGCTACCTGATTTTCAAGGAAGATGCCATCAGCCTAAAGATAGGAACTCTTTCAGAACGGTGCTAACCATCAGGGTTGCAGAAAAAGGTGTTCCTGAACAAGAAATATCTCATCCTGCTTTCTGGCAGGAACCCATGGCTTTGAAGAAGAGCAAAGTAGGCTTTCCCATCTGATTCAGAGGATACATTCCATGAATATTTATTGAATGACCGATTACAACAGTGAACAAACTATATCAAGTGCCTTTATTCATGGAATTTGTATTCTAGTGGTAAGAAATAAAGGTAAAGCAAAGTGAAGGGATAGTGAGTATTGGGGATGTGAGTGGAGGAAACTATAGACCTGAAGGAAGTTGTAATCAATAGCACACAGACCAGTGAGATTACAGTGTGGTGAGCAAGGGGGTACCTGGTAGGAAATCAAATCAGAGAGCTAACAAAAGACAGGTAATTGGGGCCAAGTCCAACTGGCCATTTATTTATAAGATTTTGGAAGTTATGAGTGATGGGAATTCAGTAATTCTGACCAGTGGAAGAAAAATGAATTGACTGCATCTTTAAAAGTAAAAATGTTGTTCTGGAGAGCAATGATAAAAGTGCAAAAAGAAAAGCCAGTGAGAGGTCATATTCTGGATTATTTGGAAACTCTAGCCAGTAAGACTTGCTGTGTATTGGAAATATGAGAACAGATGGAGCCAATGATTGCTCCAAGGTTTTCATCTTGAGCAGCAGGGTGAATAGATACACCATTTAGTGAGGAGGGGAATGCTAGGAAGGAGTGTAAGTGTATTTGAGAAATCCAGAGAAATCCAGAACACTTGTAAATTAAATTAGGTAATCTAAATGTTAAAAAACAATCCAGGTCTATAAATATGAAAAAGACTGATCATTGACAATTGTTCACACTGAGCAATGTGCACATGTAGGTTAATTATACTACTCTCTTTTTCATTTTAAAATTTTGATATGATATAGTTACACACATTAAGTATGAGAGTTTCATTAGACTTCATGTGATGATGTTATGTGGATAGATACATGAACTGGAGTTCAGCAAAGAAATCAGAGCTAAAAATACATGAGAGGTATTAGCAAAGTTAAAGCCAAGGGATGGGATGAGAATACCTACAGAGCGAATAAAGAAAGAGAATAGGTCCAATGCTAAGAAACTAAACTCTACAACATTTAGGGATGAGAAAGATGAGAAGAAACTAGAAAGGTACTTTGCATAAATGCACATCAATTTACTAAAAAATACATTAATTTTGAATAAGCGACTCCATTCTAAGAATGTATAAGAAACAAACAAAACTAGAATACACAGACTATGATTCAGATTTATTATGTTTAGTAGGAAAACAAAAAAGCGTGGGGGGGCAGCAGTGGGTGCAAGGTCAAATAACCTGTTAGGTGACAATAAGGGCTAGCTGAATACATTACACTACATTCAGTAGGACAGTGTACAACAATTTAAAGTGATGTTGGTATATTTTAGTGACCTGTTGATATATTTTAGTGACCTGTAAATCCACCCATTGAGAAAAGCTGATCATATACAGCATTATAGTTTTATATTTATCTGCTACACTGTAAATAAAGTATTTTGTGCTTTCCTTACTATCAATAACATAAAATAGGGAATGTTAATAGCTTTGGTGGTAAAATTATGTACTTTCCTCCCTTATTATTCTTACTGGTGTCTATTTTGTAGTTTTTCTCAATAGGTATCCTAAAACTTTGAAAGTTTAAGTTTTTAATAAAGTTCATTCTAATATGAAATAGAAAGGACCTCAAATAGGAATCTGATTTGAATCTGTAAAAAATTATATTGATACCATATTTATGATTGAAATAACTATTAGGAAGTGTTCTAAAATAAATACATCATACATTTTAATAGCATATTAAATATTTTATTTAAATTAAGAAATATAACAATAACATTTGTTCCACTGTTTCGATAAAATTTCAAATTACTTACAAATAAATAATAACATTTCCTCAGGTACCATATTTCAAGTATTGCAAAGGTGTCATGAAAACATATTTTTCAAAATGAATAGACTGTATTCCAAAATTTGGTATATAAATCTAAATGTAATACATATTATACATACTGAATTTAAATAACCTAAGGATAAAAATCATTTTAAATAGTCAAAGCAGTTTACCCCTATGTAATGGAAGTCACGAGACATATGCCATTTTGACATGTACTCAATGGATTACATCTAAGAAAACCACTCTCTGTGAATACTGTTTATCCTGGTGTACAGTTCACCTAAAAACATTCTCTTTAAAACATGCTCTAGTTTTGAAAAAAAAAAAAAAATGTGGGTCAAGTATTTTTAAAACTGCAAGTTTCTTTTAATTAAATAGATCTACTTTTATTTCTCCTAATTTACCTAACGATGCCATTAACAAGTTTTTTTTTATGAGGTTTTATTCCCGAGGTTGTCCTTAACTTTAAAAATTTGTTTACATTTCACATTTTATATTTTCACCTTCAGTTTAAAAGACATAATATATGTCCGATTGTAACAATTTTTTCTTGCAATGCTTTTATTAGATAAAAACTATTAAAATTTTACTTCAGAAAATCCACTTAGATCAATGCTTTTAATGACTCTAAAAGCTTCTGAATGTATTTTATTAATATTTGGGTCAGAATTCTAGATTTCAGTAGGGATAAACTGTTTATTTCATCTTGGTTTTATTTATTTAAAAAAAACTTTTTTTTTTTTAAAGATTTTATTTATTTATTCATGAGAGACACAGAGAGAGAGGCAGAGACATAGGCAGAGAGAGAAGCAGGCTCCCTTTGGGGAGCACGATGTGGAACTCGATCCCAGGACCCTGGGATAGGATCTGAGCCAAAGGCAGATGACCAACCACTAAGCCATCCAGGTGTCCCTCATCTTGGTTTTAAAAGTCATTAAATACTACACTGTTAAAATGAATTTTTTTCTTGGCTTTGGTCCATTCAATGTCTTATCTCAAAAGTTAAAATTATTGTTTTTCTATATCTAATATATTTAAGCATAAATTTTAAGGGATAAAAATATAGTTTGATATTTTATTATGACCACATGTTACAATGTGGCCACCAGATCACAGGCTTTCCTCACTAGAAAAGCTAGCTTTAAACCAAATATTGATTTTCCTCCTGCAACTCACACTTGTCTATTGACTCAGTTACCCAATCTTGTTGCAGGATTTTAAACTTTCTCTTAAGAGTTCTTCGAAAAGATTTTAAAACTGCAACACGACTATGATCCTCCCCAATGATTACATGAGACACTCCCTGAGCTAAGCAAGAAACTACTTTTGCTCCATGAAATTGAAGCTCCAAAGCTGTAATTGCTAATCTTGTTCCCTCGATTTTGGTACTCAAGTCATTAATAACAGCATACAAGTCCACATAAACAATACAATGTCGGAACAGACAGAGTGGGGAGCGGTCCCAGGAATACCGATATTCTAAATCAGCAATCAGAGAAGCCATTTCTCTTGGAGTTTGTTTGCTAGAATTTTTAATTCCTGAGAACACTTCCTTCAGTTGGTTCAAATCTGTATCAACAAAATAACTGTCACCATAACAATCATATTCACGGGCAAAATGTTCTTTTGTCGATGGGCACATGTGAATCATAAAGCGGGGCTGCCACGGCACACAGCTTTTGGTCTTAAAACACTCTAACAGCCACTCAGGCTTGACGACATCATGTTTATTTGAAGAAATGATGTTTTTTACTCTGATGTTCTCTGATCCTGCAATCACGCAGTACGTGTCTGGGCCTGGGTTTTGTACTATATAACCACCAAATTCTGCAATTCTGTTCTCTAGGTCAGGCTTTGGATGGCTGTCTGTTCCACTCATAACACAAAACTCCACATCTTCAAATATATTAGAAACCTTATTTATATTAGTAAGGTTGGGTGCTTTCAAGTGCTCGATAATTCCAATAATTTTCTTAATCTTTGGGGCAGCTTTCCGCTTCTTTTCTTGTGGTTCATCATCACCACCTATATCAAGGTGTTTAGATGCAAGCTTTCCAGACGCTTTCCCTCGAAGTTGCTCTAAGTCATCCACGGTAGTACATTCATGCCACTCCTTGTCTTCCCTTATCTTTTCAATCCGTGGAAAACGCAATGTGCAGCCAGTTTTATACATATCACTGGAGACAATCTCTGTCGCCTTAACTTGAACAATGACAGAATTACAAGGCTCAATGTATACTTCTGGCTTCTCTGTTCCACATAAAATGCTGCTTGGTAGAGCTTTTTTATGGAAAGGCTTCCAATGTTTGGCCAATTTTAAACCCAGATCATACAGTTCTTTCATAGTATAACCTGAACCAACACGGCACAGAGTATGAAACACTGACGGTTTTTCACCAGGAGGAGGCTTCTCTGCTACAGCACACAAAAAATGAGACATCATTCCACCTCGTGAACCTTTGCCCCAATAGCCCCCAACAATTAAGATGTCCAGTTCATCCATCAGCCCATCTACGTACTCAGGCTTAATTTTTAACCATCCTTCACCTCTTTTGTCTGGCTTGTAAATAGATAGAGGATGTTTTATCATGATTCCCTCTTCTCTTTTATCTATTGCTTCATTCAAAGCATCGATTACCTCTTTCTTAGTATGAGCCTGTGTTTTTTGCACTATTTCTATTCTACCTGGTATTGGTGTAAAAACACTAGTAAGAATTTCATACCTCTTTTTCAGGGTTTCACGTCCCAGCTTTTTATTATTAACCATCAGTACATCAAAAACACAATAACAGGTTTGCAGATCAGAATCCTCCACCATTCTTTTGATATCAAACTTATTCCCCTTTTGCATAAAAGTTTGTGTATTAGGGTTGAAGGCCATCATCTCGCCATCCAGGATACAGATCTGTACATCTGTTTTGAATGCACTGTGAATGAACGGTGTAAGAGAACCTTCCCGTGGAGAATCGCCGAACTGATCCTTATAGTTATATCCGTTTCGGGAGAAATACTGATACACATCCCCGTCTTTGTGCATTTGCATACGCTCACCATCTAGCTTGGTTTCAATGTAGAAACTCTGGTGTTTCATGTCCTTCTCTATTCGCTCAATATCTGCTATAGCAGCCAGCATAGGTTTAAAGGCAGAGAATAAAGTGATAGAAATATCACTGAGTCCTATGGAAGGATCATGCAGTTGCCTACAGACTTTTTCCAGATCTGTAGTGACATTATGCAACTCGGCAGCGTCATTATGGAAAGCAGAGAATACAGATTGCTCACTAAAACCAAGTTTTAAGTCCTTTACAATCATCCGTATAAGCCACTTTTGTTCCAGTGCTGAACTCTGAGTTATTAGCTGAAGAAGACTTTTCTTTATTAGGTCCTTTCTTCTGGCAGAATTATTGCTGGCAATTGAGTCTAAAATGTCATTTACTTGCTGTACGGTTAAACTTCCTTTCTGCAAACATCTTGGTTTCAACACAAAATACGCAATTGTTGCAAAGTCCCCAGCATCTCCACGAGTTCCAGTGGGTGTTCTGTAATTTAAAAGTTTAAGGGCGTCTTTTCCTTCTTTAGGTAAATTAAGCAATTCGATATAAAGTTTAGCAAGCATAGTTTCTTTGATTCCATAGGCCATTCTCTCTCTTTCTAGCTGAGGAAGAATAAGTCTCATTGCTGGATAAAAAGAGTCTCTGACATCTTTTTGGTTCTTATGAAGGGCATCATGAAATCTTCTCCAAGAATCTAAAAATTCTCTGAAGTGTCTGGTTTTTTCTTCACGTCCTTTACTTCTCTGTATTCGTTCTAAAGTTGAACACAAATCTGCAAAAGGAACGTGAGATGCAACAGTTTGTGAAGTCTGTGTGGCAGCCATAGAAGCGATGGTGAATCCTCTGGTTTAACTAATAAGGCAAAAAGAGAATAGCTTTAAATAAAAGATAAAATTCAACTAAATATTTAATGTAATGACCTTACAGAGAGTGCCTCATTTGTAATAAATGTTTATCAATGTTTGCCACATGAAAATGAATTAATTCTATAAATTATATCTCTTCTCAATCTCTACATTCAGTGAAAAATCAACTATTTTACTTCAATCTTATTTAGTATTTATTATCGAAAGTATCACCAGCCCCTTTCCCTACATTTACGATACTGAGATGGACCACTTTGTTTTTCTCCCTAAATCCAACTTTCAGTGAATTAATGATTCCATTCCTTTTTTTTTTTTTTTTTAAGATTTTATTCATTCATGAGAGACCCACAGAGAGAGAGGCAGAGACATAGGCAGAGGGAGAAGCAGGCTCCATGCAGGGAGCCGGATGCGGGACTCGATCCCGGGACTTCAGGATTGCAACTGGGCGGAAGGCAGGCGCTTAACCGCTGAGCCACCCAGGGATCCCAATTCCATTCCTTACTTAGCACATAATGCCAAAGAATAACAATAACAGAAAAACAAGGCTCAATTAATTTCGTTTCTGGGTTTCTGAGGGAAGGCCTTTCCTTACATTTCTCCTCTTCTCCTGTCAGACTACCACACAACATCAGAAATAGATGTTTTTAACAAATCACTGACTTGAAACTCGGCTTTGCAGGAAGAAAAAAAAAAATCTTCTTTCAGCCAAACAAAGCCTATGTCTATGTTTACTTTCATTTCACTACTAGCTATGCCAAATCACTCCAGTATTCAAAACCCAACTCAAAAAACCTTCTCCATGAAATCCTTACGTAATGTACTTCTTTTAGCTCTATTTTATCATAGTAATTTAAATAGCTTTATAAATTCAAATTCATTAGTACAGTTTTTTGTTCATATTCACATGCCATTTACCCTCCAACAATTCACCAGCTACATATGCACCAGGGAAACATACTATAGGCAAATAGTTTGCTTCTGCCTTAATACAGCATACATTCTGTTAAAGAAAAAGGGGATATAGTGGGAAGTAATTATAAAATGCTAAATGTTTTAACAAAAGTAAAATGTCACGAGACAGTTTTTCACTGAAGCATTGTCTAAAGTCAGAGAGGAAATAACAGGTACCTTGCTGGGTTAGGGTCTAGACTATTTCCTAAAGTGGTCACCACAAGTGTGACATTTCTTTGAAATTTTAAATATTCATGCAAATTCTTTTTTTTTTTTTTTTAAGAGGTGGGGAGGGGCAGAGGGAGCGGGAGAGAGAGAATCTTAAGAAGGTTCCATGCCCAGTGCAGAGAATGACACGGGGCTCAACCTCACACCCTGAGATCATGATCTGAGCTGAAATCAGGAGTTTGATGCTTAACTGAGCCACCCAGGCATCCCAGAAAATTCTATTAAAATCTATATGATATCAGAGCTATTATATTATTTAAACTACGTAACATTAAAATCAATTCACTCTCCCAATAAGGACTTCAAGTAAAAATGTGCATCCTTAGAATATAAACTACATTCTGTCTTGTGGTTTCAGACACCTTCTGGCACATCCCCATGTTGCCTAGAGAGCAGGGAGTCAGAGCAGCCTTACAGGGAGGAAGGAGGTCTATGTCATCTCTGGAGACCACTAGAGTCCCTGCAGCAGCAGACAAGAAGGCACACACACTGCCGGCACACCGCTGCATTGTCTGATATCTGGCACAATAGATCCAATGGCTGGATATGGGACCACTTTTACTACAGTCTCCAGAAACTCAGGAGGGGTGATCTGTGTCCGTAGCGCCTGGCACTTGGTAGGTCTGTTTGTGGAATGGATTACTGAGCCCCTAGAGTTGGGTCCCTGGAAGATCACATTAGGAAAGGCCAGCAGCTGGTCATACCCCCGCAAACCCCCCACATATGCCGGTTAGGATTCAGTTTGGTCAAAAACATTTAGCAGCTGTGACTGCACTAGGTAAGTTTCTCAACACCCATTTGGTGGCCTTTTGGCAGAAAGGCCACACTTCTCAGTCTAATGCCTGACAAGGGAAATTCAACTTCTACGGAGTCAGTTAGACCAAGAGGTAAACCCATGAGACACCATTTTCCTGAGACTTTTATCTTTGAATCAGTAACTGCTCCCTCTCTCTTCTCATCTGCATAACTGACTGAACCACCTGGTTATGTATGTTCACTGTCTACCTCTCAAAACAGGCTCCCTCAAGCCAGTATATAATCTTGTATTTATAATTCATATATTATATATAGATATAATATGAAGAATGTTAAGAAATACTTTTCTGAGCATTCAAGATGGGTATATAGTTTCTAAATATCTGAATATTCTACTTGGTCTTGGTTTCTCTCAACAATCTGCAGGCAAAGACTCAAATTACTTTATAACCACATTGAAATCTAGGTTAAACATGTATCCCAAAATTGCTCTAAATATAACAAGGGTTCCAAAATTAGTATGAGTAGGCTTAAATATTTTTACTCGTTAAAATTGTACCAAAAAAAATAATAAAATTGTACAAAAAAGTCAAACATTAGAATTTCCAATGCTTTTAAACATTCTTATTTTATTTTCTGGCTTCTGAGGTTCCTAGCTGATGTTTTTGATTTGTGGGAAAAAAAAAAAAAAAACGTTTGTGGTTAGGGTTCAGGCTCTAGAGACCACTAAATGTGAGTTCAACTGTGAACTCAACAACTTAATAGCTGCGTGACATGGGGCAGCCACATAATGTCTTTGTCAGTTTCTGTAGTGTAAAATGGGGATAATGACTGTAGAAGGTGAGATGAGGATGACATCAGGTATGTACACAAGGTGCTTAACGCAGTACTTGGCAGTCAGCAAATCCTTAATTTTAGTTCTATAATGCTTGTTGATGCAAGTGACATTCAAAATGTAAATGTTACAAAATATTAAGGAAAAAAGGGAAGGATACGCTTACCTTTTAATAAACATAAGCAAAACATTCAAGAGAATGAGTACAATTCGTATACAATAATGACTCATCGTCCACTCAGCGGCTGCCTGTCTTGTCCTAAAGTGACACGACAAAACACACTAGCAAGGTTGTACTCAGTGACTATGATGACTCAGTGTGATTTTACAGGAGAGAAAGCGACTGGTGCAAGTTAAGTGTCCTTCGTACAGCCCCTGAGCAGACGATGCTCTTTCCCTAGGGGACAAAGGTTCACAGCGGCCTCCCTTCCAAGCACTTGTGACATTCGGGGGGAGTCTCAGCAGAAAGGAATCTGGGGCAGGAAAAGGCCAGAAGGCGGTGGGAGCCGAAAGGACGACAAAAGACGAGATGTGAGAAGAGCAGCAAGGCTCCAGCCTCTCTGTCCGGCTCCAGGCAGCGGTGCCCGCCTGCGGAACCACGGGGGGGGGGCGGGCACACCCCTCCTCCGCCCCCCCCAAAGGAAGCCCGCCACGGACCCGGGCAAGCATCCCGTTACCTTTCTGAGCCCGAGGGTCCCCACCGGCTTGGGGAAGGGGGTCCCCGCAATCAGAACGTCCACAACCACTGCAACACCGCAGCCAGCACGGTCCCGGGGGGAGACGCGGGCGAACCCCCGCCCCGCCGCCGCGTCCGGGGATGGCGGTCCCGATCAAGGACCCCGGGCCCAAGGCCCGCCTTCTAACGCAGCGCGGTCGCCGAGGTGGCCCGGGCCCTGCACCTGTGACGCCCGGAGGGGCGGAGGGACTGCCACACTTTTTGTCCCGAAGCAAGAAAAACGAACTTTCAAGCCCACACGCCTGCGCCGGGCTGAGAAGACTCGGGGCGGCCCCCCCTCCGCTCGTCAGCCAGTCCCGGCGCCCGCCTGCCCAGGCCCTTCCCCCAGGCACTCCCCACCCCGCCCCCCGAGCCGCGCCGCCGCGCAAACGTCCTACCGGCCCCGGAGCCGCAGGTGAGGTCACCAGACCGGAAGCCGCAGCACCGGGAGCCGGTTCCGCCAGCTGCCCCGGGCGCAGACGCATTCGCCGCTGAGGCCGGGAGACGCCCCGACTGATCAAACCCTGCGTCGGCGCAGTCGCAGCGCGGGGCCGTGACGTCACGGGGATGCTGTGCGCAGGCGCGGGGACGCTCGGGCTAGGCCGGGGCGCTCCTGGCCAGGCTGCGGAGGGCGCCGGTAGCTGCCGACACGACTCCTGTTAGCCTCCCAGAGGAGCAGTGCCCTTTGCCAGTGGTTGACCGATGAGGGTGGATTTCGTCTCTGAGCGAGAATCGAGCGCACGGGGCCATGAGCCTAGGCCTCGGTCCGCGTGGCGTGTTCCCTAGCAAGTGACGGCGTCTGAGTGTCTCACTGCTTGGTTGTGACAGTGCCCAGGACTGAAAGGGGCATCTTCCCTCCCAAAACGTCTGCTGTTTCATTCAAGTGGAAAAACAGGCATTTGCAAAATTGCCTAAGGCTGCCCTCTGCTACTTGTTTCTCACGATGTTACAACTTTGATGGGAGTTCTTGTCTCTTCATGCAGAAATAATACATAATTCATAAAAATACGTAACACATAATTTTTGATACAGACATAAAGAGTTGCATGCCCAGAAATCAACTATGGACTCTTTTAGCGTCCGTTCCAGGATTAAAAATAAAATTATTTGGCAAACCTTTATTCAGCACCAATACAGTAATTCTGCTAAGTATTCAAGATTGAGATGAAAACAAACTCAGTCCTTATGTCCCAGGAGCTGTTGATTTCTACCAGTGTTTTGTTACGGCCTGTCCTCTTTCATGGAGAATTGAGAAATTATCCATGACAATGGGGGAAACAACTTTTGGAATTATTTCCTCAGCATAAGATATTGTTGCTCTAAGATGTGGTATTATAAGAAAGTGATATTTTGCTGCAATGGATTCTGAGAACATTTTGAAGCTGTTAAGTGCCCTTAGGGGTCCTTAGTGTACAAAAATCGCATTTTACAAAACTGACACTTATTTAATTCACAGTATTAGTTTGTAGTAGAGCTAGACTTAGGGCTCCTTCGAGTCCAACAACAATTTCCTTGTATGTCCAACTCACCTAAGTTATCCAAAAATGTCTCTGAAATCAGCTATGAAGTTTTAAAGTCACAGGATACTCTGGTGATGGTAATTTCTCTACCTACTATTTAATTTATTTTGGAGCAGCACCCAACAGTTTTGGTAGAGGACATCCCATAGTTGCCCATCTTATGAAAGGGCATTTGTCTGTGCACATCTGCAGCTTGTTCAGCATCTACTGAGCTCCTACAGTATCAGAGTTTGCACTTTATGTTGCTGATCTAAGAGAAGAACCATGGATTATGAAACCAAACTCCAAATTGATTCAAATTTTAGTCTCCAATTTACCATGATATTTTAGCTTTTCTAACGGTTGGTTCAAAGATAAGGGTTTCTCATTACGTATTTTCTAGAGTTGCTTTGATTATTACTTTATATAAGTAGTCTACCCTAGTGCCTGGCATTTATTAGGTGACACAGGAGGCTATCATCAAGAGCCTGGATTTGACCTGGAGCGCTCTGACTGATGGCAAGATACACGTCTATTTGTCGTTGTTTGTTTTTAATATGAAATATTTTCTCTATATATAAAATAAGGTGCAGAGAATAGAGAATGGCTGAGGGAGGGGGACAAACATCTGTAGAAAAACTATTTAGTACAACTTGGTCCCCAGGTGGGTTGACAGTGAAGCTAATGAGAGGCACCTGGATGTCTCAGTAGGTTAAGCCTCCTCGGACTCTTGATTTCAGCTCATGATCTCCGGGTGGTGAGATGGAGGCCCCTGTTGGGCTCCACCTTCTGCAGGGAGTCTGCCTGAGATTCTCTCTCTTTCTCTCTGCCCCTCTCCCAACTTGTGTTCTCTCTCAAAATAAATAAAATCTCTTAAAAAAATTTTTTTAAAAAGACAGTGAATCTAATGAAATATTAGCTTCAAGGGCTCATTTGTGTGGCCACTTCCCACGCCCTGGGCTCTAGCAGTGTTCCCCTGGGCCCGTGCTTTTGTAAAATTTGCAAAAATAAGATTATTTTGCATTCTTTTCCTTTGAAAGCCCGTCTAAATCTCCCCAGGTGCAGGCCTCTGCTAGAGGTCGGAGAGGGCTGGGTTGGGAGAAAATAGAAACAAAATGAGTTATGCATGCATTTTAAGTACGTAGGGGAATACACTGTAATGCGCTCATAACTCTATTAGGCAGACACGCTTTCTTATGTAATTAATATTTATTTGTGTGCACACTTAGAACTGTGTCCCGAAGGGAAATCTGGAGCATTACAAACACTCACCTGGGGGCCCCCGGAGGAGTGTCGAAGGCCTCCAGAGGCCCCCTGGCGCAGAAGCCGCGGGTAGCGCGCCGCGAGCTCCACTGGGCCGGGGTCCAGGCTCCACGGTATCTTGTCCTCGCGGGCCACCGTCGCGGGGACTCCCCGCGACCGCCGCTTGTGCGCACGCCCGGGAGGGCGGGCCGGTTCGCGCTTGGGGGAGGAAGGCTGAGAGGAGAGCAGGTGATGTGGGTGCCGGCGGGGATATTTGCCGGCGACACCGAGCGTGGGCCGGAAGTGGAGGAGCCGAGAGCGGCGCCGCAAGAGCTCCGGGCTAGACCGTGGCGACGGCGGCGGCCCCTCGGCTGGCGGAGGACGATGAGGAGCGACGGAAGCGGCGCCGGGGGACGCTGCTGCGCGGCGCCGGCTTCCGTGTCCGCGGCCGACTGCGCAGCCTGCGAGCGGGTCTAAGTAAGTGCGGCGCGCGGCGGCGGCGGCGGCGGCCGGGAGCGCTCCCGGCGGGGGTGGGAGGGCGGCCGGCGGGGTCTGCCGCGAGGTGGGTGCGGGGCCCGGCGGGGGCGCGGGCGCGGGCGCGGGCGCGGGGCCCCGGGCTGCCGTGCGGGGGTCGGGACCTGGTCCGCCGCGTTCCCAGGAGCGCGCACGGACCAGTACCGGGAGGCCCCCGCGCCCCCCGCGCCCCCCCGCGCCCCCCGCGCCCCCCGCGCCCCCCCGCGCCCCCCGCGCCCCGAGGGACAGCGAGCCGGAACGTCCCTGGCTCGGGCGCGGGGACCTGGCGCCGACAGCCTTCGACCTGCGGGTTCCCGGGCGGGAAGTTTGGGGTGTCCAGGGACCAGCGCGACCGCACCCCGCATGGCCGCGGCCGGTCCCGCCGGGGTGTCTGTCCGCTGAATGCATTTCCTGCAGAACGCGTCATTAGCCTTACTCCTGGGGTGTCATGACCAAAACCCCATATTTTTTATTCCACAGCCGCTTCACATGGGGCAGCTAGGTGGTAACTGAGTAGGTACAGGGGCTTCGCGTGCTGATGTTTGACGTTGGGTGATCCCCTCCCGGTCTCCCTGGCACGGGTCAGTACTTCTCCGTGTGCAGGCTTAGATTAATCACGTCTTTTGCTTAAAAAGTTCAATGTTATTTCAGTAAGTAGCCGTTGGCCGCTACCCATGTAATGCCATCTCACTACCCTACCCCAAAGCAGACTGCTCCATTCAGTCCCTGTGCATGGACTTACTATGTGCCAGGCGCTGTGTACTGAAAATACAGAACCGAAGAGATGAAGTCCTCGTCGTCAAGGAAGTCCCGGCCTGTGTGAAGCAGATAAATTCGTTATCCTGTGGTAGTAGGCGGCACCACGTAAATTTGTACTGACTACAGAATGTGGAACGGTTGCTAGTAGGGAGCAGAGGTCCCTCGCAGGCTTCCTGAGGGAGCTGGGTTTTCACAGAAAAAATAAGGCATTGCCCAGCTTATTTCCTGTGTGCACATACTCAGGTATTCTCCAGTGAGTCTTGTCTTATTTAACCCAAGTCTAGCAGAAGTTCTAGTTGTACTTACTTTCCCTTACCCCGCTGTGGGTGGATAATAAACGCTTTGAATGTGGTCTTAGTTAGGGAAGTAGCTGCACTAACACACTATGTATCACGCTAGATCCCAGCAGTTTTTCAATTATGTGTTTCACCTCCCATTTACCTCGGAGGAAACCTATAGTTAGAGAAGCTAAGTGAGTTGGCAGAAGTCACCCAGGTAATTACAGACCAAGCCAGAAAACAGGTCTCTTTCCGCTGCATCACACTGCCTCCCTTTGGTAGGTGATTTGAAATGACGCGTCTAAGCCAGCTCAGGACCATCTGTGCGTCCAGACCCGGGAGCCCCACCTGCCTTCTCGGGCACACCTGGCCCTTGCCCTCTGAGTGACAGGCTTCACCAGCTAAGTGAGAACTTGGTGATAGGTTCAGGAGGCTGCCAGGCCTGACGTTTTCCTGTGATCTCCCCTCTCTTGCTGCTCATTTCAGGGGAATCTATTTCTGTTTTTCACTGATTTAGAACTCAGTTATAACTCAGATTCTAAAATCTTTCTAATTCTTGCTTAAATCTCATTCAGGAATGCCTGAGACCCTTAGATAACCCTTCTTAGGTTTGGACCGAAGAAAAGGGATCCAGTTTTTCTAATTTTTCTAGTTGAGATGTTTTCCCCCTCAAAGGATACACTTCATAATGAGTTATTACATATTTTGTTACTATTTCTTATAGGTCCTGACTCCTACAGCAGTACCTTCTGAAGTTGCAAAGCTGTAGTATTTAACCAAAGTGAACTATATACATTATTGAGTTAGCCTGAGAATTTTATTTCTGCAACGTTGGTTTTATGAGAAAAATGATTTTTAAGTTTCATCCATCTAGTTTTGAGTAAAGTATCTAGAACAGTACCCCCTCCATAAGTTGGAAACTTTGTCTGAATTTCATTATCAGTTTTAATTCTAACATTACTTATTTGCATTTTTAGCTTTTGTGAATCTTTTTAAATAATTTTCTTTCTTACAGATATTTATAATCTCAGGACAAATTGTGATTGGCTTCCATAGTGACAGTGATCTGTCATCTTTGTTCTCTCAGAGTTGGCTGTATTTGCCAAGTTTTCCATGCTTCAAGTAAAGGGGGCAGCAGGAAAATGCCATTTGTGTGGCTGTCTGATGTGTTTGAGATATCTGCTCAAGCAGGTTTAAATCCCAATGTAAAAAGCTATCTCAACTATTCAGTTACTCTCCAACATTTTCATAGGCCATTGTTGTTCATTTGTCCCAAAGGACTATTAATACACCCTTTTTCATTATTGATGACATGTGGATACCCATTAGGGAAGTAGATAATTCATTCTGTGGTGTCTCCAGCACAGAGATAGCTACTTGTGTTTCCACGTCAGCTGTGCAGCTGGCATGATTTCTTAACTTCCCTGCGCAGAAAAGGAGATCTTTGGATGCAGGAAGGTTGAGTCTGAGTTCTGTATTACTGGGAATGGGATTGGAAACTGAATTCCTTCAGAGTGCTTGAGGAGCAGCATGGGATACTCATTGTTTGTCTGTGATCTGGCTGTTAGTGATGACACATGAATTTGCTTTCTAAGTTTTACAGCCTTTGCTTGAACGTGCACCGTTCTGTCACTTGTAGGTATGTTGTTTTGTTTTGTTTTGTTTTGTTTTGTTTGTAGGTACGTTTTTTAATGAATGATCAGTTTTTATTTTTAAACAAGCTATTCCCCAAATTATCAATTTGAGATGGACTTAAGGGCCTTGAAAAATAATAGTATATTCATGAGTGAGGACTTTTTCCATTGTGTGTATATAGTTGGGGAACCTTCACTCACATTCATAGAGGGAATTTGTCTTTCACGTGCAGGTAAACATCTGTGGTTTTTTTTAACGATCTTGTACTGTTGGCAGAATCAGTAAATCACCATATACTGTGTAA
Source organism: Vulpes lagopus (assembly GCF_018345385.1). Taxonomy (NCBI): domain Eukaryota; kingdom Metazoa; phylum Chordata; class Mammalia; order Carnivora; family Canidae; genus Vulpes; species Vulpes lagopus. Next base: position 4,485,291 of record NC_054839.1, on the reverse strand, counting down.
TACAGTGTAAACATTTGCAATGAAAAAATAGTAAGGATAATGAGCATTTACTTTTTTGTGTGAAAATTCTGACCTTTATTAAAATATAATTTTAAGTGTGGTTGAAAGAATAACGTATTTGTCTGATTTACTCTCCCTAGTTATCGAGGCAATAATTAAAATGTATTCATTCCCATAATTTGGGTTTTAGTCTTGATATATTTAAGTTGTTTTTAATTTGTAGATAAAATATTGCTGGATAAAGAACTGATCTGAATAGATTACCAACTTCAAAGGGGGGTGATAATATTTTTTGGCAAGGAAGAAGTTGATGGTGGTTGTTACTCTAGACTTGAAAGTAATGTTTAATGTTTGCCATCATGTACATTACTTTTCTACTGGAAACATTAACCTGAGTTCTATTAAAGCAGAAACAAGACATTGCAGAGTTCACAGAAACTCATGATCATTCCTTGTATATTCCTAGTTTTCTTTTCTCCTCTCCTAGTAATTACACACTCCTAAAACATGCTATGTCTGTAGTTTTACGTAAAGGTTGCTCAGCCAGAGTTATTTTCTACAACTTTAACTACGTGTGCTTTAAAAATGTGTTATTTGACAGGGGTCTGGGAAGGAGACTGGAAAGTGTATGATGAATAAAATACTTCACAAACCTCAACTTAAATATAAAATCACTGGATCTGTGCACATCCGAGATTGCTGGAGAATCATTTTTAATCTTGGTGAATACTTACCTCTCCCTAACTTTTCAGTTACTTGTTAAAGTCATATAACTGGGCCCGCCAACCTTCTGTGGTAGTTAGCAAAGACTGTTTATAATCTGATGCTTATTTTCCAACTCTGCCTTTGATTTTTCTCTATCACCTATAAAATAGAATTTGTGAGACCTGAGCATCCCTGGTGGCTCAGCAGTTTAGCGCTGCCTTCAGCTGAGGGCCTGATCCTGAAGACCTGGAATCGAGTCCCGTCGGGCTCCCTGCATGGAGCCTGTTTCTCCCTCTTCCTGTGTCTTTGCTCCTTTCTCTCTTTCTGTCTTTCATGAATAAATAAATAAAATCTTAAAAAAAAAAAAAAAAAGAATTTGTGAGATCTTAGGGATTCTTTCTGCAAATGTGGAAACTGAAACCCAAGCTAAAAAAATGATATGTGGGAATACCCATTCAAAATAGGTTGCCGGGATCCCTGGGTGGCGCAGCGGTTTAGCGCCTGCCTTTGGCCCAGGGCGCGATCCTGGAGACCCAGGATCGAATCCCACGTCGGGCTCCCTGCATGGAGCCTGCTTCACCCTCTGCCTGTGTCTCTGCCTCTCTCTCTCTCTCTCTGTGACTATCATGAATGAATAAATAAAATCTTAAAAAAAAAAAAATAGGTTGCCATATTTAAATATCGACTTGGCTAGTGATTTGAGAATGTGGGAAGCAGCATTCACCGGGTACAAGCCTCACCCAGAGTGACACAGAACCTTTGCCTAGGCAGAAAATTTCCTCTCCACAGCTTGTCATCTGTCTTATGTTTAGGATCCTTGGGAACCTGAAAAATATTAGGTCTTTTTATTAAAGATACTTCTCTTCGGGATCCCTGGGTGGCGCAGCGGTTTGGCGCCTGCCTTTGGCCCAGGGCGCGATCCTGGAGACCCGGGATCGAATCCCACGTCAGGCTCCCGGTGTATGGAGCCTGCTTCTCCCTCTGCCTGTGTCTCTGCCTCTCTCTCTCTCTGTATGACTATCATAAATAAATAAAAAAAATTAAAAAAAAAAAAGGATACTTCTCTTCCAAAATCTAGCAAGCTTTAGCAACCTGCATATGTTGTAATGCACAAAATACTTAATGTAGTACTTCTTTCTTTGGGAGTGGGGGTGGGGATTTTTCTTTTTTCTTTTATTTTAATTCCAGTATAGTTGGCATACATTATTATACTAGTTTCAGGGACTTATTCTGGGGATCCAGTAGTGGCTCAATATTCTCAGTCAGCATGATGCCACACATTAACAAATTGAAGGATAAAAATCATAAGATCATTTTAATGTTCAGAATAAACTATTGAAAAAATCAAACATCTGGTTTTATTATAAAAACTCTCAACAGAGTGGGTATGAGAGGATATACTTCAACAAATGAAAGCCATGTAAATATAAAACACTCAAAAGTAACAGCATACTCAGTGGTGGAAGATTTAATGCTTTAGCCCTAACAAAGATCAGGAACAAGACAAGGAAGTCCACTTGCCCCGCTTTGATTCCACCTAGTACTGCAAGTCTCAGCTGTAAGAATCTTCTTAGACGTGGCCTCTTTTCTCCTTTTAGTTGTGGAATCTGTTCTGTCAGTCTTCAGGACAATTTGTGGGGTATTTAGGATGATTTGATAGTTACCTAGTTCTCTCCATAGTATATCATTCTTAATTTGAAGGAGACAAGTTTCTGGAGGAGAAAGATGGTAAGGTTATATAGTTAGGCACTATAGAACAGTGTTTTTCAAACTTTCTGGTCTCAGAACCCTTTACATTTTAAAGAATTACCAGGGATGCCAAAGTGTTCTTGTATATGTATACTCTAGAGAGAGGTATTCATTGTTAGAAACTAAAGCTGAGAGTTTATGAAATATGTAAATTATCATTTTAAAGTGGCAGCAAAATATTTATTGCATATTAATATATTTTTTATTCAGAACAGCTGTCTTTGCAAAAAAATAATAATGAGGAGTATGGCATTGTTTTACAGATCTCTGTAAATATCTTTAATGTCAAAAAAAAAAAATATCTTTAATGTCTGCTTGATAGAATACAGGCTGATCATCACGTTTCTGTATCATTCTCAGAAGGTAGGCTGTTTGAGGGGAACTTTATGAGGCAGATCAGGCTTGCACAGACCCATAGTTGATAAGAGAGTAGTATTATGGTTATTATGGATACTATTCCAATACTAGACAGATAGCATCTTAAGGGTTAGTTACGTTGTGGAATCTGAAACCTGTATCAAAGAACTTTTGTAGGGACGCCTGGGTGGCTCAGTGGTTGAGCATCAGCCTTTGGCTCAGGTCATGATCCTGGGATCAAATCCTGCGTCAGGCTCCCTGCAGGGAGCCTGCTTTTCCCTCTGCCTATGTCTCTGCCTCTGTGTGTGTGTGTCTCTCATGAATAATAAAGAAAATATTTTTTTAAAAAATCCATCAGTTTATCTCACAATAAACTTTTACTCATGCTTTGTTTATGTGGTATCATTCATTGGTTGTTTGGAAAATATTTGTTTGCTGTGTTGGGCAGATAGTTCCAAATGCCGATATGTTTGAAAGGTTATCAAAAATCACATTTGCTAATAATATCATTACCACAATGCCATCAGAAAAGTCTCTGAAGTCATGGGAAGCTATTGGCAACTTCACATTCATTTTCTGTGGAATGTGTGCCAGACACCTAAGCCTGAGGAACCATAGTTTTGTTAATGGTCTTTTTTTTTTTTTTTTAAGATTTTATTTATTTCTGAGAGACACACACACAGAGAGGCAGAGACATAGAGGGAGAAGCAGGCTCCATGCAGGGAGCCTGATGTGGGACTTGATCCCGGGTCTCCAGGATCACGCCCTGGGCCGAAGGCAACACTAAACTGCTGAGCCACTGGGACTTCCCGTTTAATTGTCTTTTTAAGTAAAAATATTATCACCTAAACAAAGCACATAGTTCAGCTCACAACTCAGACTGTCAGTACACAGCACTAGTGATCTGGTGTCCTCCTCATTGTGTCACACACTTGTCACTCAGAACATGGAAGATGTGTACTCATTGGTTGAGATATAATTAATACTTTTTTAATGAGTTTTTCAGTGACATTCTTGAGTAAAACTGACATTCCCCCCCTTTCCTGGAATTCATGGGGATAAAGAATAGGACTCCTGGTTGCTCTGTCTTGTTTGTTGCCAGGCAGCTGCAGTCGTATGCAGCACTGGTTTTGTACCATTAGTGCAAATAGTGTCTTAATATAATTATAATGCAGATCTCAGAGACACGTCAGAGGGTCTTGGTGTCCCTAGGCATCTGCAGTGCAACCACCTTTTGAAAACCACTGGCAAAGGAAGGTCTCAGGCTTAATGGGAACGTTAAGCTCATCCAGTTTGGCTGCTCTGATTTCCTTGACACTGTGATGGCCAAGTATTTACTTAGATTATGCCTGCATACTTCCACTTCCTGTGAATAATTATGCTAAATGGATAAAAATATGTGGCATAGACAGCTATTTGATGGCAAGTAAGAGAAATCCTTAATCAGGGAGTTGTGCTTTGTCCTGTTTTTTAAAAGTTTGCATAGATTTCCACATGGTTTCTCTAAGTAAACAAGCATGATAAAATGTAGAGATGACTAAATCATGTTGTAAAGGACACATCATTATGGCTTTATTTTTCTTTTGCTGTGTTTAAGGGCAATTGTGATCTTTGATTTTCTTTGTCTTCTCTATAATTAAGTCAACTTATATTACACGTGCATTGTTATATATGCCCCGTGTGTTTCCTTAGTAGATCACGAGCTACATGAGGACAAGGGCTATACATTTATTAAATTTAAATAGTCTGTAGTCCCTAGGCACTATCATGCACATAATGGGATCTGTACATATTTGTGGCATGACCTTTAACCTTTAAATAGTAGGGAGGGATGCATTGGAATCTGACAAGGCTGGGAAACTGAGGGACCGCTTCACTGGCCTAGGATGGGTTTGAGAACTCCCGTGGGCGTTTGTGGTGTTCTGAGGACTTGTCATTGAGGAGGGGCATGACTTTGCTATTGCTCTCTTTTTGTTGAGCATGAGGTTAGACAGTATTTAAGTATTTTCCCTTAGGCATGGAGCCATTCGCATTTCTCCAGGTACGTATATATGAGGGAGCACATGAGGTGATGGAGATCAGGTGAGCATGCCTATCACTCACTTGGTTGACTTATCACTCTACTGACACTGTAGCCAACCTGATGGTTCTGACAGTACAAGATGTTGCTAATATTTCAAAACAATTTTTTTTAAAAGGAAAACTTTCATATCTACTTTGCCTATACATTATAATAAAAATTAGTCATGCTTCCAATAGAATATTTCTTTTTGGGGGGGATTTTCATTTATTTATTTGAGACGGGGAGAGAGAACATGAGCAGTGGGAAGGGGGAAAGAGAGAGAGAGAGAGAGGGAGAGAGAAGCAGACTCCCCATGGAGCAGGGAGCCCCATATGGGGGCTCTATCCCAGGACTATGAGATCATGACCTGAGCCAAAGGAAGATGCTAAGCCACCCGGGTGCCCCTTCTTCTTTTTTAAAGATTCATTTATTTATCTTAGAGTGAGTGTGAACACAGGAGCAGGAGGAGGGTCAGGGAGCCCAACTGCCTGGGGCTCAATCTCAAGACCCTGAGATCATGACCTGAGTCAAAATCAAGAGTTGGTGTCTCACCCGACTGAGCCACCCAGGCACCCCTCAATAGATTATTTCTTGAGAAGTGCTTACTAGTATCAATTTGAGGCCTCTAATTACTTCATCTAAATAAAAAGCACAAAATTATTTTTAATGTTGATTTTTCATTGAATCACGACCTGTGTGTGTTATAATAATGTGCTTAAGCTTTAGTTTACTTATTATTATATATTGAGCTCCAGAATTTCACCTGTTTTTTTAAAGTGTTTACACATCATGCTTTTTTTTTTTTTTCATAATTAACATAAAACATTCAAAATGTAAGATGAGGAGAAGGGTATGGTTAGTTATAGATAAGTTTGAGGTGTCACTGAACATCAGGTACTCAGGAAACAGGTAAATTGAGACTGTAGATGGAGTAGACACAGAATCAGAATAATTTATACAACCAGTATGATAATTGGAGCCATGAGAGAGAATGAGATGGCTGAGGGAAAGGAGATAAATGGACAAGACCTTGGAAAATACCTATATTAGGGGTTGGGTCAGAGGGAGGACTGCTGGAATTTGAGTATACTGGAAGCTGAGGAAGTCAGTGTTTGGTGCTGCTTAGGGGTTGTGATGTTGCAGTGTTTATTGAGAAAGAACCATTGGATTTATTAGCAAATGAGGTTTACTTTTTATGAGAGATCGTGATGAGAGCTCATGCATCAGATTCTCCTATATTAAGTAAAGATTAAGTGAGGTGGTTAAAGCCACAGCTGGATGGGTTTTAGAGACTTCAGACTGTGGGATCTGGTGTGATAGAACATAGTAAGGTGGAAGCATGGAAGATGAGAAGATACTGGTTGTCTGAGTTTCTGTTGTCTGTAGGTCTAATGTTCTTTCCCTTTATGCAACCCTTCTAGTTAGTATAAAGTTGATTGTTTAGGATACTAAGAGGCCTCAGCAAATGCATTTGATCATTCAAAAGAACCTGGCAGATAATCCATCTTATTTGGCATCACATTTCATAAATGTTTTGCCCCATAAAATGTACTCTAAGGTATAACATCTTGCCTTGTTTATTGTCCACGGCCAGCAATGGTCTTGGGTTCAGGTGGATATTCACACTCTCAAGACCTGATAGACCATACTTGGCATTCTCTCGCCTTTGTTGAAATATATGGGATAGAAAAGCCAGCATGTTAGTATCAGGTGTGTTGTTCCCAAATAATAACTCAGGCTAGTGGAAAGATGATGTGGTTGGGAGCAGGTGCCACTCTGACTTAGCTGCTTCCTGCTTACTGGGAAATAGTATCTTTTGTAATAGCTCATGGGCATCCAGGACTTAGCAGAGGACACGCCAGTTACAAGCCATATCCCTGTTGAGAAAAGGCCACCTTTATACTTCCTCCTGGACATGGGTAGCCCTCCTCAGTATTTAAATCTAGATTTAGGGACACCTGGGTGGCTCAATGGTTGAGCATCTGCCTTTGGCTCAGCTCATGATCCCTGAGTCCTGGGATCGAGTGCCACATCAGGCTTCCCATGGAAAGCCTGCTTCTCCCCCTACCTGCGTCTCTGCCTCTCTCTGTGTGTCTCTCATGAATAAATAAATAAAATCTTTAAAAATCAATCTAGATTTTGCTCACCACTCGGGGTCAAGTTTACCACACAAAACATTGTCTAGAAATAGCTAGTATCCCACCTTTATGGGTTTCCAGGGAAACTACTAGAAGGTTAACCAGAGGTCATTTTTTTCATGCCTGAGAAAAGGTTTTACTTTCTTTACTTACACTAAATTATTGACAAAATATATGGAAAACTTGCATACCACTAGCTATGGGATCTATACAGTGGACTGTATTAGAGGTGGCATTCATTCTTACTGACTTTCCTAACATCTGGGTCTGTACAAGTTTTACATGTGAGCAAATGCCTCCAGTAATTGTATTTTGCTGATCGTTTCAACAAATTTAGTAAATAAAAAAATCCTTCCTATATTAGGTTTGCTTGCTCCAGTTCCTTTAAGAGTATAGAGGTGTGACACAGACTAGGGATCAGAAATTATTAGCATAATTGGGTTAAGTAAAAATGACAGTCTGTGAGTAGAGGTCTCTTTCTAAACCACTGATATGCCAAAGCATAGTAAATAGAAGACAGCATACACACTTCAGAGCAGTTTTTATTCACCTGTCCCCCTTACAATTGATTTCTATTTGATATTCTTCCAAATGGATTGACTTTGATTCTATCTTCTACAGTTTAAGATTATAAGATTACATTTGTTTATCACAAAGTCATTTAGCTACATTTATCACAAAAGTCACAAAGACTGTTCAGGAATGCTCTGTTGAAAACTGCAAATTTAATTCCTCTATTTCTAACCAGAAATGGACTCAAATATGCCATATATATATATGCTCAGAATACAGCTATGTTTTCTAAGAAGTCTAATAATTTAGATACATTACTGGGTTGTTCATTTAAAAAGCATCTTAGTCTTGAATGTATGTCAAGTGGTGTACTACCCAGTAGGGATATGGTAGTGAAAAAGGAAGACAGTTGTTGGCCTTATAGATTTAAATTCAAAATTGTATGTTGAAATTAGAAATTAAAGAGGATACTTTTAAAAAGATAATTTTTCAGAGTTTGAGTAATTGAAGATTATAACTATTTCCTATATATTATATATACACATATGTATGTGTGTGTATATATATTACATATATGTATGTATGTAATGTTGTAGTAGATTTTGTTTGATTTGAAAACTGAGTCAGCTCTTGATTATGCAAGATAATAGGGACCCTTATCAAATTTCTAGATTTACTTTGTACATTCTGATGTTGATGTTAATTTGAGCAGAACATGGTTAGAAACATGGTAGTACAGCTAGAAATACTAGTCACAAAAGCAGATGAAATTACCATATCTCCATAGTATTTGTAAATGCTTTTAGTTTCATTTGGTAATACTGACCATCCTTATATATAGACATTTTAAAGATTCTCATTGTACTAAAAAGGAAATTCAAAATGGAAATAAGTGACAAACACAAAATTATTCAGCAAATGTATGATAGAGCAGAATTTAGGGTGATGAAATGTTAGTGTTTTTTTCTACTAAATCACCAAATAAATGGTGTTTGAGTTACTCATCTCTCTGAAAACTGTCATAAATGATTGGCTTTAACTATGAAAAGACCATGAAATTGTTCACTAAAGAAATATCTTAAATGGTATATATTTTCCAAATAGTGCAATCTTAAATGGTATATATTTTCCAATAGTGCAAAATATACTTGTATTTTATCTCAAACTCTGCTAATCCTAATCATTACATAAATTTTAAAAAATTATGTATAAAGTTAACACTGTTGTATTTTCACATTTCTCAAGTACACCTTTTTGGTACAAATGAAAATCATTGATACCACTTATAATTAAAAAATATAAAAATAAAATTAAACATTAGATGAAAAGTTTAAGTGGGCCGGATGTGTTGTTAAGACTTATCCACTATGTTGAAGGAATATAGAGTAGCCCTATCTGATTCTAAGCTCTGTTGATACATAGCTGTCATAGGTTGTAAAAGATATTAACTGATAATTGATCTGGAACAGTTTTCAGTATTGAATGTAATTGGCTGATTTGGCTGCTAGAGTGCGGACTCTTTCAATCCGGTCTTTAACCAGTTCTTGATACCTACTGCTCAGGTATTGCCTCTGTGGTTTTTAAGCTTGAATTTTTGTTTCACCTCACATATCGGCTTTTCTCTGGCTTACCATAGTACTCATTGTAATAAAACTTGCTACAACTGGGTGGCAGTATTGATTTCAGAGAAACTTTAGAAAAATGCTATGCTGTTTATGTTCAATGAGAGTCATTTGAACAAGAACTCAAATTTGAAAGTCTGTGTTTAGTGAAATAGTAAGATGTGTTTGGTGAGATAATAGTGAAAGATCATATCTATTAAGTCATCTAACTCCTCTTTATAGCTGTCTAATTTAACTTGGTTTTATGATTTTTTTCAGTGTTTAGTTCAGTGAATGAAAATTTCACATTTATTAGCTTATAGAATACAGTAAAATTTTTAAAAGCTAGTCATTAACTGTTATTTATTAAATTTAAGAATAACTTCTTTATGGTAGTTTTATTAGTGAGTAAAAGAGAATTTAATATTTTTAAAATTAAGCAAATGTATAAATAGATGACTGCTACATAAGAAAACTTGTATCTCACCTTTTTTGCCTTTTTAAGATACCATACATAGACTTTTATTTGATAACCAAAAAGCTTTGGCTTGAATCACTTTACTTCTGTGTTTTCTTCTATCAATTATAATTTTCAGAAATCTTTAAAGAAGTTTTTCTCTAGTAAGTCATTTTCTTCATTTATCTCTGGTTCTCAAATAGAATTGCTCTATTGTTTCACACTTATTCCCCAGGTGTTTGTGGCTTTATCAATAGCAATCATAGCAACCTGTTTTGACTCAATGATATGAAATTGCAATAAGAGCTATATGAACAGTTGTGCATTATTTCATGATGCTGACAATCTGAAATTTTAATGTGTACAATAAAGTCTTCAACTTTTTCTAAAAAATAATACAATATTAGAAACCCGTGGTTAATTTAAATAAATTATTGTTCTAAGTTTAACGGAAAACCTCCAGGGAGAGAAGAAAATATTTTATTCTGACTTTAGTTTGTTTACTTATAATTTATAATGTGAAAAAGAAAGTTGACAATAAATTATATCAGAGTGGCCTTGGTTAGAATATGTTAACTATCTCTTTAGTAAAATTTGCCTTCAACCTACCTAGCTCAGTAAAGTTGTAGTTTACAAAATCAATATACAAAAATCTGTTGTGTTTCTATGCACTAATAATTATCAGAAAGAGAAATTAAGAAAACGGTTTTATTTACATTTTCATAAAATACATAGGAATAAATTTAATCAAGGAGGTGGGAGACCTGTACACTGAAAACTATTAAGACATTAATGAAAGAAATTGAAAAAGACAGAAATTGATGGAAAGATACTGCCTGTTCATGGATTAGAAGAATTGTTATGTCCATATTACCCAGAATAATATACGGATACCATGCAATCACCATCAAAATTGCAGTGGCATTTTTGCAGAAAGAGAGAGAACAGTAATCCTACATTTTTGTGGAACTACAAAAGATCTCAAAGAGCCAAAGCAACCTTGAAAAAGAAAAAGCCGGAGGCATCACACTCCCTGATTCAAACTATATCACAAAGGTCTATCAAAACAATGTGGTATTGGCATAAAAATAGATACATAGATCAGTAGAACAGAATAGACTGACCAGAAATAAACCTACACACTAATGGTCAGTTGATTTATAGCAGAGGAGCTAAGAATATGCAGTGGGGGAAGGTCAATTTCTTCAACAAATAGCACTGGGAAAACAGGATCTCCACATGCAGAAGAATAAAACTGGCCCAGTCTTAACACCATAAACAAAAATTTAACTCAAAATGGATTAAGAACTTTAAGGCCCGAAACCCTAAAACTCCTAGAGGAACACTTGGCAGTAGGCCCCTGGACATCTGTCTTGGCAGTGATTTTTGGATCTATGATACCCAAGCATGGGCAACAAAAACAAAATAAGTAAGTGGGACTATATCCGACTATGAAGCTTCTGCACAGCAAGGGAAACTGTCAACAAGTGAGTCGATAGCCTACTGAATGGCACACTATCTATGCAGATCATATATTTGATTAGGGGTTAGTATCCAAAGTATATAAAGAAATCACACAACTGAATAGCAGCAAAACACAATGTGATTGTGAAGTGAAATAGACATTTTTCCAGAGAAGACATATAGAGGGCCAGCAGGTACATGAAAAGATGTTCAGCATCACAAATTGTCAGGGAAATGCAAGTCAAAAACCACAGTGAGATATACCCTCCTACCTGTCAGGATAGCTCTTATCAACAAGACAAGAAGTGTTGGCAAAGATGTGGAGAAAAGGATATCCTCATCCACTGTTGGTAGGAGTGTAAACTGTGCAGCCACTGTGGAAAAGAGTATGGAGGTTCCTCAAGAAATTAAAACCACAACCAGCAGATGATCCAGCAATTCTGCTTCTGGCTCTTTATCCAAAGAAAACAAAACCACTGACTCAGAAAGATACGCCCCCCCCCCCCATGTTCATTGCAACATTATTTACAACAGCCAAGATATAAAACAACCTAAGTGTCCATGGATGGATGAATGGGTAAAGAAATTGTGATATATACACATGGCAAACTATTACCACACCATAAAAAAGAATGAAACCTTGCTGTTTGCGACAAAATTTGGTGGACCTGAGAGCATTATGCTAACAAAGAAGTCAGAGAAAGACAAGAAAAAAAATTTTTAAAAAAACTCCAAAAACCAAACCCAAACCCCAAGTTTTTAGATACAGAGAACAGATTGTTGGTTGCCAGAGGCAGGGATGGATGAGATGGGTGAATGTACAAACTTGCAGTTGTAAAATAAATAGCCATGGGGATATGGTCTACTGCTTGGCAACTGTCATTAATATGTCTTGCATATTTGGAAGTTGCTAAGAGAGCGCATCTTAGAAGTTCTCATCACAGGAAAACAATTCTGCAACTATGAATGGTGACAGATGTTAACTAGACTTACTGTGGTGATTGTTTCCCAACATATATCAATATCTTTATGTGTATACCTGAAAATAATATGTTATATGTCAATTAAACCTCAGTACAGTTTTTTTCCCCCCTCAACCTACCTAGCTCACTGGTAAGCACACCAAGAGCTTTGGGATTATCCTAGTTGGCCCCTGGGCTCTTCTGCCTGAGGAGCTTGTAGCACAGCAATTTACTTATGCCCCTGAGCCTCCATATCCCTTATATAAAAATTTGGGAACATGACATCAACTGATTGTCCTATCAAATCAAGGAGAAAGCAGTAATGAAAGTACCTGGCTGTAATTACGCACTTTAAAAAAAAAAGTGAATATAATTTGATGAATTATATGTGTTTCTTAAACACAGTAGTGGAAGGAGAAAGGAGACTTGAGAACTGAAGGAACAAGGGAAATTAGAGCAACGGTGGATGGATTGATGTAGCCTTTCAAAGATTCTCGTAGGACCATGATTTCTTATATCACGGAACTAACTTTTAAAATAATGTATGTTGAATTACTGATTCTCTCTCTCTCTTTCTCTTTAGGATACTTTCGGAGAGCTACAATGGAAAAGTCCTGGATGCTGTGGAACTTTGTTGAAAGATGGCTAATAGCCTTGGCTTCATGGTCTTGGGCTCTTTGCCGTATTTCTCTTTTACCTTTAATAGTGACTTTTCACCTGTATGGAGGCGTTATTTTACTTTTGTTAATATTCGTATCAATAGCAGGTATTCTATATAAATTCCAGGATGTATTGCTTTATTTTCCAGAACAGCCATCTTCGTCACGCCTTTATGTTCCCATGCCCACTGGTATTCCACATGAAAACATTTTCATCAGAACCAAAGATGGAGTGCGTCTAAATCTTATATTGATCAGATACACTGGAGACAATTCACCTTATTCCCCAACTATAATTTATTTTCATGGGAATGCAGGCAACATAGGTCACAGGTTACCAAATGCATTGCTTATGTTGGTTAACCTCAAAGTTAATCTTTTGCTTGTTGATTATCGAGGATATGGGAAAAGCGAAGGAGAAGCAAGTGAAGAAGGACTCTACCTAGATTCTGAAGCTGTACTAGACTATGTGATGACTAGACCTGACCTTGACAAAACAAAAATCTTCCTTTTTGGCCGTTCCTTGGGAGGAGCAGTGGCTATTCATTTGGCTTCTGAAAATTCACATAGGATTTCAGCCATTATGGTGGAGAACACATTTTTAAGCATACCGCACATGGCCAGCACTTTATTTTCATTCTTTCCGATGCGTTACCTTCCTTTATGGTGCTACAAAAATAAATTCTTGTCCTACAGAAAAATCTCTCAGTGCAGAATGCCTTCTCTTTTCATCTCTGGACTCTCTGACCAGTTGATCCCACCAGTAATGATGAAGCAACTCTATGAACTATCCCCATCTCGGACTAAGAGATTAGCTATTTTTCCTGATGGAACTCATAATGATACATGGCAGTGCCAGGGTTACTTCACTGCCCTTGAACAGTTCATCAAAGAAGTAATAAAAAGTCATTCTCCTGAAGAAATGGCAAAAACTTCATCTAATGTAACAATTATATGATGTTTTTTTTTTTGATTAATGCACTGTATTTTAATTTGTGCAGAATGATAAAGAATGTTCCTTTCTAGTAGTGTGTTATGTCTGTACTTGTCTGAAGAGTGACATTAAACTTTGAAAGGACTTCAGTGCTCCTTTGAGATGATCCAAATAGTTTTTTACATTTGAAGAACTATAATTCTTGGGATTATTTCATACATTTTCATCGAACCTTTCAATGTGGTTATGTATCCATACCTTTAGTTTAATATGCCAGTATAATAGCATATTGTATTCAAAAGTTTCTTGTTACCTCAGTGGTGTGCCCTCTGTGACACATGGATTAATGGCTGGGTGCGGAAGGAGATTTGTAAACGAGAAACCTTTGAGTATTCTGCCTTTAGTAAATACCAGGACAATCATGGTAAGCAAACGTAGTCTGTAACTGCATTCTTCCCCTTAACAGTTAAAATGAAATGCATGATGGTATTTTATTCCTTGAATTATGCAATGCAATGTTTTTAATGTAAATAGTACTGGTCATATACCTATGTATATGGTAACCTGGGTCATATCTATTTTTATGTAAACTCTATTTTGTTCTTGGCAAGAAGTGAAATTGAGGCCTGTGTGCAGGTTGCCGTTGACTTTTGCTCCGGTGAATGCTGAGATCCAGCTTTTTCTTACAAATAAATGGGACCCCATTTTCCAATATACATGTACCGTGTTTTGTTAGGTACAGTCTGGATCATAGCATGTAAAAATAGAAATTTAGGATTTTACTGCAGCTTTGATGTGCATATTTGAACTTTTTAACATTTGTAATTTTGGTGGCAAAGAGACTTTTAGCTTCTGTCGGTTTTGTACGTCTACAGCTGAACCACTACTAGCAGTCATAATGATAATTAGAACTTGTTTAAGAATGAAATTAGCAAGTCTTACCATCATTACATGATTGTACATACGATTTTATAGAAACTCCCACATTTGATTTTTAAGTCCAGTATCTAGGTATATCTAGCCCACTAAAGTCAAGATCTCATTTATTGGACTTTCTGAAAATAAAAGTTACAAAAACAAAAGCAAAAAAGCTGTTCTTTGGTTTAATGTTTCAGTTGTTACGATAGCACTGAAAGACAGTTTCAGGAAGTCTTTATTTTTTCTTCAGTGTAGGAATGTGGGAGTGAAGGAACTCTAGAGCTTTTTCTTACAGAACCTATTTCCACATTTAACAATTAAATGGCTATAAGTGAGAAGTAGCACTTAGGCACATAGAAGAGTAAGAAAAATCTTGCTTTAAAAAAAAAGCCTCTTAAAACTTGCAGGATTTACTTAAAAAAAAAATAAGCTATGAGGTATAATTGTGCTAGGTTGTTTCGAATCGTCTTCAAAAATTAGATGTAATTGAGCTCTGTACATTACATTACATCAGCTTTAACATATTTTGAATATTTTAGCTATATTTATTGGCTTTGTGCAAGCAGCTAGAGTAGAGGAATAATGGGTCAATATTCTTGACTTTAATTTTAAAATCTTTCCAAGGAGATTGGGCTAGAAATACTTTTGCTGCATAACATTCTAAATCACTCTATGTCAGTATTTAGAAAATAAATTCTAGCAAGTATGATTTTTAAGGACACTTTTTCTAAAAATTATTGTTAGTCATGCTTTAAAAAAAAGTTGGTAATGCATATCACAGAAGGTGTATTTTTTTTAGAAGGTGTATTTTTATGTATAAATTCACCATGATTAAAGGATACTTTTCATCTTGTCAATCCTTGATATGTAGAATGACTAAATAGTAATATATTAAAAAGAAAAGAGTTAATACAACAAATGCAGTGTCCTTAGGCATGAGCTTACTTGGCACACCTTAGACTTGTATCAGTCTTTTAAGTTTACAGAGTACCTTTGTGTGTTTTCATGTGATTATTTGGTTTACTACTCATGGAGGGATTTATCAACTTTAGTTGTAAATATGCTGATGAAGTATAAAAGCTTTCAACCTTTTCTTCATCAGTGTTTTGTTCTTATGCTGCTTTTTTTTAAGGGTTTTTAAACAGGTTTTTGTTTTGTTTTTCCCTAAGGCCAGGATTTCAAAAATTGTAAAGTACTTGTTTCCATCCTCACCTTCATTTCTCTTCGGATTAAGGAAGTGTCTTCCTGCAGCAGAAGGGGCTGTGTTTAGGGTTGTAATACATCTTTCTTTCCTCGCTTCTGTATTTGAAATTTCTTAGATGGGTAGAGAGTAGAAGACAAACTCTTGTTATTAGAGGTCCATGAAGCTCATGGCGTCATTTTTTCAAAACATCTAATTTGTGGCCAAAGCAGTCGGTCTTAATAAAATGTGAATGCTTCATAGGTCACACCTTCATTTGGACCCATGTCCTAGTGGGAATAGAACTATGTCTGCCTTGTGTATTAATTTCTGCCTCATCTGCAAGAGCAGCTCTAAGAGATTATGAATGAATTTTAAGTTATTAAGTTAATGCAAATTTGGAAATCGTATAACGATTTTAAATACAGGAAGATACAGTTCATTTAGATCAAAATCATTATTTTGAAAGGGATTATTGGAGGGGAAATGGCAAAAAGGATACTGAGAAGGATATTGCAAACTATGGGGAGAAAGAATTTGTGACAGATGAAAGGTAAAAAATATTAAATGAATAGAAATAGCTGGAAAGGGAATATGACCTCGTTCTTGGATGTAGATCCAGGAAATGATTAACTGAGGAGATTGGCAAAAAGGATACCTAACAGAGCAAAACAATACATTTGTATGCAAGGCGTCTCTAATGGAGAAAGTGACTAGAGCACCTGAATTGCAAATACTTTGACTGTAGAATTGATACTTTTATTAAAATAGTATTTTCCTTTTTGTTACTGGGCAGCTTTCCTGATGAGCTGTAGACACTTGATAATCACCCAAGTTCCAGCTTTGGTAATGTGTCAATTATAGTCTCTTGTTGAGAATTCATACCACCTGATGCTTTTATATTCATTTCTTATTTTTGTAAGATTTGGTTTGAGGTCTGAATAGGTTTGTTTGGTCAAATTACAGAATGAAGGCCATGTTCAATTTTATATAAATTTTCTCTCAATGTCAGTTTAAGGGCAGTTTTTTATTATTGAGTCCCTTTCTTCCTTAAGGTCGGGAAAAAAATAAGGTACTTTTAAACAGGATGTCACAGAAATCACTTAAAATTAGGTCATGATTGAGATATACTGAACTCTTCCACTGACCTCCCCCCTCTCCATTTTTCCTATTATGTTTGACAACAATTAGAGAAGAAGAAAAAAAAACTGTGAAAAACATTCGTTATAATGCTTTCAGATTATCCACTTAGATTTATGTATTTTCATATCACTCAGGTAAAGTTAGAAATGACAGAGCACAGACATCTATTTTTTAAATCAGTAGGGTAGAAAATGAAAAGCACTT
The DNA here is from genome assembly GCF_018345385.1 of Vulpes lagopus. NCBI lineage: Eukaryota > Metazoa > Chordata > Mammalia > Carnivora > Canidae > Vulpes > Vulpes lagopus. The sequence goes on along the minus strand of NC_054839.1, from coordinate 4,468,245 downwards.
CTGTTTATTTATATTACCATATATGCACATCATCTTAGCTAATCAGAAATAATATATTCATTTGTATAGCAGAATAAATACATTCATCCTACTTATAGTTGACATGTTTTTGCCAAATGGCACAAATATACCTCCATTTATATTTTGTATCTTAAAAATGTAGTTTAAAAATAGGACTACATATAAGAGACACTTTTTACAAAAAGTGCCATATACTCATAATGTAACAGGGATGAGTGTGTGTTGTTTAACATAATTTATAACAGTTTCTGTCAGTACAGTGAATACTGAAAAGTCAAGTTGTTTTTGGCATATTCAAGTACATTCAGGATAAAATACGTTAACCCAGTTTCATGATGTAAATCATATTTTTGTTATTTGCCATATTTTATTTGAAGGAGTAATAAAATTTTATAACTCAAATTTGAATGTTACCGTAAACGATGTGCTAGCCATGGCAAGCAAGCATTTACATTTGTTTTTTTTTTACAATAAATTTCTTTTAGAATATACTTTCTATTTTTCTGTACTGACATATGCAATAAATTGATAACATTAAAAGTTTGATTAATGTCTTAAGATAGTTTGTATTCAGTCTTTTTTTTTCCCCAATTTTCTATTGAATTATATGGTAGGACATTAAGGTTTCCTTAAGGGTTAAATAAAATTTCTGAATTCATATGGAAATTAATGAATTTTTATTGTTGTAATGGTAAGGATGATAAGTGGAAGTTAGATTTATATTCTCTTCCTTCATATTATCCCTCCACAGACATTTAATTTAGGCTAATTGTAAGTATTTTCTGTAATATGAACCATTGGTGAATGACTAGGCCCCAAAGCATTTGATTAGCTAAATTAATCTAGGAATGAATAAATTTTAACTGTTCATCGTCCTTTTGCCTTCAGATTCATAAAATGCCTTCTCACAAAACTGGTCTTTTTTTTACTCCCATTACTATGGAGTTGATGGTTTAGTATGATTAAAAATGGCCTGATATTCATTTAGTCTTTAAGAGTCTGTAGCTTGCTTTCCCTGATAAGAAACTCACATGTTTCAAGAGTGTCCGAACCAGTCTGATGATAGGAACTGGATGACAAACCTCAATGGCCCCCTTACAAGGGGAGGTGAAGAGTTCACTTATTGGAGACCACCATTCCGTTGATAGATGTGATGGGAGGTGAGATCTCCCATGTGCTTTACTGAAAGGTTGCCAACCTGAATCTCAAGAAAAAGTTTTTTAAACTACTACTTCTTATTTAAAAAAAAAATTTTTTTTTCACATTCCTATTTCACTCTCCCAACTCTTGCTTTACATTCTTTTACATGCTAAAAGCCATCAACAGTTGGATCAGTTAGAGAATATAAGGAAAAGGGAGGGAAAGACATTTTCTGAATACCTACGAGTGTGAGACCTGATGGTAGAACGTGTTAATGATCACTGGCCCCCCACAACAAACCTTTGAGTACTTTACTCATGAGCAATTTACTTGTTAGGAATGTTACCCAATAAACCACATTTTCCACAAAGCATTTAAATGCTTTTCTGTGGAAGATCTAGAAGTTAACCTTATTAAGACTGCTCATTCTCTTTTTTCAGCCCTTGATAGAAAAGTAAGACCCAAAAAAATATGAGTGTCCATCTTTCTCATGTTGTGAAACAGGTACTTTTGAAATAGATCTTACTGTTTATTTTCCCAGCCTTACCATGCTGGTCCCTGAAATTATTTTATAATAGCGAGCACTTTTATTGAATGCTTGTGACATACCGAGTATTGTTCTGACTCCTTTTTGTCGTTTTTTCTTGATCACAAAGTAGTGAACTGGTTTCTGACTTTGCTGATCTCACTCCTTGATCTTTGTCCTGTTCTAACTTGCCAAAACCACTCCACACCTTTTCCTACCAAAGGGTACTTAGTGACTGCATTTCTCATCAGATCAGAGTCAGACTTCTTGGTCCGTAGGGTCCTTCACAAAGTAAACTTAACCATATTCTCCTAAATGGTGGCGACTCCTCTTCCATGAATCAGATTCCTTTCTCATCTCTGCATTTACTTAAGCCTGGTGCTTTGACCTCTAAATTGAATGTCCTCTCACCTTGCTGAGCTCCCATACCCAGAACCCAAATTCATGGTAGTTCTAGGAATAGTTGCTCCCCTTTCTGAAGATTATGGCACTCACTACCTTTTGTAGTCTGGTACTTGATTATATTCAATTTAGTTCTTCATTATACACACTGTTATTTCCTTTTTGTATGTCTTGGCTTCTATAATAAACCAAGATACGGTAGGCTGCCATTTGGTTTCTTTCTGATTGATACAGCACCTAGCACAGTGCTAAGCACCTTGTAGGTTTTCTGTGTGGAATGTGCTCACTGAAGTTAGTCCACACTTTCCTTCTCTAAGAACGAAGAAGATGCACAGAGGCAATTAATAAAATACTTTTCATATTTCTTAAAGGTTTAGATCTAGAATAGCAACACCTATAAGGGAAGGTAAACACACACACACACCAGCCTGTGATTAAAGTAGAAACATCGAAGGTATCCATGTGATTAAGTCACATCGCTAAGATGTGACCACTAAGCTTGGCATTAACTGGTAGAAGTACAGGGTAAGACAACAAGGGCCACAAAGTTAGCAGGCACATCAGTGGAAGGCCAAAGAACCCCTTGTCATGGGGTTTCTTCTCTGGTTGATAGTGATTATGTCCCAGTTTTGTTATCTTCCATTACATTTTTAACCATGTACCTGTAATTCCCCTTTTAAAATTTTATCATGATCCCTATTATCATTTTTTAAACCAGTAAGATATGCACTTAATGAGGCATATTGGGTTTTTTTGTGTGGCCTTTATTCCCAGGGCATATACCTTGAGGTAAACACAAGTTCAAGGCTCCTCTATTGTATTCATGTAGACCTGTAAATATGGGATGGACTGGGTTAAGGTAGAGCCCAGGGGGAAGCTCAGAATCTTGGGAGATAGTTGGTAAACAATTGTAATTCTCAAATAAAAGCAGACCTGAAGATGAATGATAAGTGATGTAGTATTGCTAAAGCCTTTCCCAGTCTTTTACTATATTTCACCATTATCTGTTATTTGGACTTCTGCATTTTCATCAGTAACATTGTAAATTACAGACACACAGGCATCAAGCACACAGTGTCATCCAGTAGACTAAACTTTGTAAGGATGGACACAGTTCTCATTTCTCCTCATTGCCTTGGACACATAGCTGGGATTTAGAAAATAGTAGATGGATGAAAAATGTTCTTTAGATATAGCAAATACTCCATTATATGATGATATAGATGGAAAATATATGTAAATACCTTTGCACTCCAGAGACTTTATCTGAAGAGCAGAAAACCCTGGAACTTTGAGTAGTTTGTTCGTATCCCTGTGTCATCTCAGAAGTTCGTAAAGGCTGAAGTATTCACTGAAGTTAATCTAGGTATTGCTGTTAAGATGATTATAAAGGTTATAGCCCAGCATAAGTGATGTTATTATAATTCAAACAAGAATGGTTAGTTTACATGACATACTTCTTTACTAAGAATACCAGATAGGGTATATAGCTAATAATGTTTTATACAAAATAGAAGCTTTTCTTGAGCGATTTAAACATTTTCATATAGTCTTGGAGAATTGTAGGTTCTGGACACTGTTCCTATAGTTCTGAATAGAACTCTCTTGTGAAGACCAGTTTTTCTCAGTTTGACATCATATTTGGTATATGTGTTTTGCACACCTTAACTATTTGTCTTACATTTTCTATGGGGGAGCTAATCTAAAATATAAACCATTTGTGTTCTAATAGTATAACTTGTTTCCCTTATGTAATAAGAATAATCGTTGCTTGGAGCCTAAAATTTAAGAAAATATATTAATGAGTAACTCATTGCCCTTTAATTCTTATTTATTATGAGTAGAACTGGAAGAAAAGCTGAGGGCAAATCTGCCTGAGGAGTAGTTCATAAGAAGGACTTTTAGCAAAGTGTTCTTATCTCCTACTAAGCTTTTGGAAAATGCAGAGGAGGAATGATCCTGGCATGTGAGAATAGTACACATCCAGATTATAACGTGGCTCAGAAAATAGCCTTATTATTATTATTTTTTTTTTCCTTTCCTCAAGATTAGAGAGCCCTATGGCATCTTGTTGAATTCCCCCTTCCTACTTAAATCTCTCATGTCTTCCTCTGGAGTTACTAGTCTTTCAATTCTGTATCCCCCTTTCTTTATTTTCCATCCATCCTTTCATTATATTGTTGTTAACAATCACAGACTTACAGAAAAGATGAATTTATAGTAAAAGAATCTTTAATGAAGCATTTAAAAGTAAATTCCCAAGCTAATGGCCCATCATGTATGAATATTTTAATGGGTTTAGCTAAACACATTCTCCTGCATACATACTCAATGCAACCATTAAAACCAAGAAAATAACACAAGTAGATTATTATACCTAATTCTCAGATCCCATTCATATTTTGCCAGTTATACCAATATCCTTTATGGAAGAAGGATCTCCCTCAATGAAATGCTAGCAAATTGAATCCAGCAAAATACAAAAGGACTATGGACCAAGACCAAGTGATCTTTATCGCAGGAATGCAAGTTTAGTTTACAATCTGAATTAATGCAATACACTATGCATATTAATCTGCTTGGGCCACTATAACAGAACCCAGACTTGTGGTTTAAACAACAAAGATTTACTTTGTCACCATTTTGGAGGCTAGGAATTCATGATCAAGAAGCCAGCAAATTTGGTTTCTGGTAAGAGCTCTCCTCCTGGCTTACAGATGGCCTCCTTGTTGATGTATCCTCACAAGGCCTTTCTTCTGTGAGTAGATGGAGAAAGATCTCTTCCTCTTCTTGTGAGGACACCAGTTATCAAGGTCATGATTATGATCTTGGTTTACTTTATCCCATTAAGGTGTTTGTTTGTTTTTTTTAAGGGAGGTGGAGGAGCCGAGGGAGAGGGAGAGCGAGAATGCTAAGCAGGCTCCATGCCCAGCACAGAGCCTGACATGGGGCATGATCCCAGGACCCTGAGATCATGACGTGAGCTGAAATCAAGCATCAGACACTCAAATGACTGAGCTACCAGGTACCCCATTAACTTTATCCCTTAATGCAGTCACACCTGGGGTAGGGCTCCAACATAGAAATATTTGGAGGACATAATTCAGTTTATAACACTGTGTGAAAAGAAGAAAGCATTTGACAGTATACAACACACCTTCTTGATGGAAAACACTCAGTAAACTAGAAATAGAAGGAAACTTAGGCCCATAATGAGTATTTACAAAATACTTGCAGCTAGCATCATGTTTGAAGGTGAAAGACTGGAAACCTTCCTCCAGATCAGGAACAAGACAAGGGCGTATACTCTTGCCACTTCTATTTAACATTATTCTGGAGGTTTTATGCAGACCAATTAGGCAAGAAAATAAAAAGTAGCCAGATCAGAAAGGAAGAAGTAACTATACCTATTTATAGATGAAATGATTTGTATATAGAAAATCCTAAAATCAGAACTAATCCCAATAAAATCAGAACTAATAAATGTGTTCAGCATGGTTTCAGGATTCAAGATCAAGGTACAAAAATCAATTTTATATCTGTGCACTATTAATAAATAACCCAAACATGATAATGTAGTGGGTTGGATTGTGTATCCCCTGCCAAAATTGATTTTTGACATAAGTTCCAAGATAATTTGGTATTGAAAGGGCAATCTTTTCAACAAACAGATGTGTCACTGGATACCCACATGCAAATGAATAATTTGGATTCCTACATGACACCATATAAAAAGTAAGTCAAAATGTAACAAACACTTAGAAGAAAACATAGCCCTAATCTTTGTGAGCTTGGATTAGGTAGGCAATGGTTTCTTAGCTATGACACTGAAACACAAGTGGCAAAAGAAAAAACTAGATAAATTGAGCTTGATTTAAAAGAAAAAAAAATTAAAGTCTGCCTGAACATTATAAAGAACATGAAAAAACAACCAACACAATGATAGAAAATATGTAGATATCACATGACTGATAAGGGACTTTTTCTAGAATATGCAAACATCTACAACTCAACAATATAAAGACAACCCCATTTAAAAATGGAAAAAGGGGGATCCCTGGGTGACACAGCGGTATAGCTCCTGCCTTTGGCCCGGGGCGCGATCCTAGAGACCCGGGATCAAGTCCCACGTCGGGCTCCCGGTGCATGGAGCCTGCTTCTCCCTCTGCCTGTGTCTCTGCCTCTCTCTCTCTCTCTCTCTCTCTCTCTCTCTCTTTCTGTGACTATCATAAATAAATAAATAAATAAAAATACCTTTAAAAATGGACAAAGGATTTGAATACATTCTCCAGAAGAATACAGGTGGCCAATAAGCACATAAAAAGATGCTCAATGTCATTAGTGATAAGGGAAATATGAATCACAACTACAATAAGATAGTACATCACACCCACTAGGATGGACATAATCAAAGATGACAGCAAGCATCAGCAAGAATGTGGAGAAATTTTGAATGCTTACATTACTTGTGGGAATGTAAAATGGAGAAGACACTTTGGAAAATAGTCTAGCAGTTTCACAGAAGGTTAAGAATGGAGTTAGCATATGATCCAGGGGTTCTACTCCTGGGTATATAGCCAAGAGAACTGAAAATATGTATTCACAGAAAAACTTTGATTGTACATGATTGCTCATAGAAGCATTCATTGTTCATAATAACAAAAAAGTGGAACCAATCCAAATATGTGTTAAGTGATAATTTAATAAATAAAATGTGATGTATCCATACAGTGAATATGCTGTTGTTCTGCAATAAAAGGAAATGAAATACTGTTAGATGCTATAACATGAAGGAACCTTAAAAACATTATGTAAAATGAAAGAAGCTAGTCACAAAAGACTATATACAGTTGACTCCTGAATAATGCAGGTTTGAACTACAGTGACAAAGTTCCACTTATACACAAAATTTCAAAATGTAAATACAGTATAATGCTGTATATGTATTTTCTCTTATGATTTTCTTAACACCTTTCTTCTCTAGCTTTACTGTAAGAAAGAATACAGTATATAATACATATAAAGTACAAAATCTGTGTTAACTGCCATCTGTAAGGTTTTTGGTCAGCTATAGGCTATTAGTAATTAAGTTTTTGGGGAGTCCAAAGTCATACATGAATTTTTTTTAGACTTTATTTATTTATTCACAAAAGATACATACAGAGAGAGAGAGGCAGAGACACAGGCAGAGGGAAAAGCAGGCTCCACACAGGGAGCCCGACATGGGACTTGATCCCGGGTCTCCAGGATCACACCCTGGGCCGAAGGTGACGCTAAACTGCTGAGCCACCCCGGCTGCCCCATACATGAATTTTCAGCTGCATAGTGAGTCAGCATGCCTAACCCCCATTGTTGAAGGTTTAAGTGGACTATATGATTGCATTCATTTACAGTGTCCAAAGTAGGCAGCTCTGTTGAGACAAGAAGTAGATTAATGACCGAAGGGATATGAGGAGTGACTGCTGATGGACGGAGTTTCTTTTTGGGGTGGTGAAAATGTTCTAAAATAGATTATTATCTATCTCTACCTCAACTATGTGAAAATGCTGCAAATCATTGAATTGCCCCTCTTAATGGGTGAGTAGTGTTGCATGTAAATTATATCTCAATAAGGCTGTTACAATGGGTGAGACCATTTAGGGATATTTTAATTAAAAAATCTTGGATTCAGATGATAATGTTGGATCTGGAGAGGAGTGGATGGATTCAAGATATACTTGGGATGTGGCTGATGGGGAGGAGTGGAGAAGAATACAGAATTATTAGTTCTGTGTCTCTGCCTTTAATGCCTGGATGATGGGGAGAGCACAAGAAGGTTTTGACAGAAATGCTAGTTTAGGTTAATTTTATGATGAGTTTGAAGTGCTATAGAACAAAATAATGAACATTTCTCATTCTTTTAACTCCCCAGCACCCTCCCTTGCTTTGGCAGTTCTAGCTGAACTGGGCTCCCAATGTGGGGTACTCCTCTCACAGCAAAGATACAGGTTTCTGTGTGGGATCCAGACTTTGGGTCCAGACTTCGAGGTGGAGGGTAGTGACATGGAAAAGAAAGGCCGTGGAAAACCCACACCAATGTAGGCAGTGGCAGAGAGCAGCAGCCAGATGTGGATTTCAGAGCCTCTGGCGCCTTTGGTTCTAGACGTAGTTTCCCAGAGATAGGAGTGTAAATGGTGGTGCAAGCTGAAAGATCTGTGCCAGTGGCAATAGCAGTGGTAGTTTCATGGGCCCAATTCTGCATCATGATTAGGAGAGATATATAGATCTAGAGCCTCCAAGCATGATTCCTTGGTTCTTTACAAAGATTCTAGAAGTTACCCCAAATCTGTTCAGTGAAATCTTTTTCTATTTAATTAGCTAGAGATGATTTTTATCACTTGTACCTAAGAGAAACCTGAAGGATATGATATCCAAGATGGCATTAGATTTTGGGAAAGAGATCTAAAGATAGTCACTGAGGTAGTCATTAGTGATACCATAAAGATGGATAGTGTGCAACAATGGGAATGTACTTAATGCACTGAACCATATATTGAAAAAACAGATAAAGTGGTAAATTTCATGTATGTTTTACAGAAGTAACAAAAAGGGAGAAAGTTGAGGAAAAGAGTCTGAAAGGACAGGCGGAACCTAGGACCTAGTATGAGGAGCTTGAACATTTAAAGTTAGGAGGAGGGATCCCTGGGTGGCGCAGTGGTTTGGCGCCTGCCTTTGGCCCAGGGCGCGATCCTGGAGACCCGGGATCGAATCCCACATCGGGCTCCCGGTGCATGGAGCCTGCTTCTCCTTCTGCCTGTGTCTCTGCCTCTCTCTCTCTCTCTCTCTGTGACTATCATAAATAAATAATAAAATATATATATATATATATTTATATATAAATATAAATATATATATATATATATATAAAGTTAGGAGAAGAGAAGATATCCCTGGAAGAGAAAGAGAAGGATGTTTTCGTCACCTCTTGGTAGAGTAGCTGGCACTTGCTAGTTTTAGAACAAGGTTTGTTCAAAATGTGAATGAATGAATGAGCTTAATGCTCAGCTAGAGAGCTTTGGAGGTTGCTGAGTATTGATTGCTTATGCAAATACACATGGGTTATAAAAGTTGGTGTATCGTATCATGGTGAAAAAGATTAGCAAATTGGTGTCACAGCCCAGAACAGCCTTTTTTATTACAGTGCAGAGTTCGCAGGAACTGAAGACAGACAGGGGTACGCTCAGCCCAGCACCACTGACCCTGTATGTTGTGAGAGGCAGCACAGCACCTCTGAGACACTTAACAGTCATGACCCGTCAGATCCCTGGGTGGCGCAGCGGTTTAGCGCCTGCCTTTGGCCCAGGGCGCAATCCTGGAGACCCGGGATCAAATCCCATGTCGGGCTCCTGGTGCATGGAGCCTGCTTCTCCCTCTGCCTATGTCTCTGCCTCTCTCTCTCTCTCTCTGTGTGTGTGACTATCATTAAAAAACAAACAAACAAACAAACAAAAAAACAGTCATGACCCGTCACACATGCTTGCATTCAATGTATTGTCAGTCTATTAAGATGTATTCATGAATTTAGGTTGTTATTAACAAACTTCATTACAGTTGGATCACCACAGCTTTATTTAATTAGTAACGCCAGCTCCTTTCCGTTGACAATAAAAATGTCAGAGTTAATTTTTATGTTTCTTTTTCTCCTTTGCTGGATACTTAGAGGTGGCAGAAATGAACATATTCAGATAAAGTGTAAGAGAGACATGGTGGCATTTACATTTAGATGTTCTGTTACCTTGAAATTGTTTTATTTTGAAGTATAACCAATCCTTGAGAAAGAGCAGATCAAGGCAGTACTGGCTCTGCTGCCATCGTAGTGGGAGAGCAGGGGAGGCGGGGAGGCTGGTTGGTCCAGAAAAACTATGTCCGGCCTTGTATCTGGATCCATTCACTTCTCTATGTGTATTTCAGTACTACTCTTGTTGGATCTTTGTAAGACAGTTTGGAAATCATTTAGTGCAAATCTTTGATTTCTTTTTTAAGATTTTTTGACTGTTCTAAATCATTTGCATTTCTCTACACATTGAAATCAGCATGTTACTTTATAAAAAAAAAAGTCTGCAAATTGACGAGCTGTTTATTAATTTGGGTCAAATTAATATCCTAAAATATGCATCTTTAGGCCTTAAGTTCTCTCAGTATCTTTTTTAAATTTATAATTTATCTTCAAGTAACACTTTGGTTTTTCCATCTCTTGCCTTTGTGCTTTTTTTGTCAAATATTTTGCCTCTATATAGCTTACATATTTATTATTATTTTGTCATAAGTTAGTTGCCTTTCTTTGTAGTAAAAATCATATAACAAAATTTACTATCTTAATAATTTTTAAGTGAACAGTACAGTAGTGATAGCTGTATGCACCTTGTGTGTCAGATCTCTAGAACATTTTTATCTTATAGAACTGGAACTCTATACTCACTGAATGACTCTCTTTTTCCCCCTTCCCTAGCCCCTGACAAATGTCATTCTACTTTTTGTTCCTATGAACTTAACTACTTCAAATACCTCATGTAAGTGGAAGCAGGCAATATTGATCTTTTTGGGATTGACCTGTTTCACTTAGCACAATGTCCTCAAGGTTCATCCGTGCTGCAACTCATGACCGGCTCTCCTTTTATTTTAAAGCTGTATTCCATTGTATGTATATATCACATTTTCTTTATCCAGTCACCAGTCAGTGGACATTTAGTTTCCACATCTTGGCTATTATGAATAATGTTTCAGTGAACATAAGTGTGCAAATATCTTTTTGAGATCCCATTTTCAATCATACTGGATATGTAGTAGGAAGTGAGATTTGCTGGATCATATAGTACCTCTATTTTTAATTTTTGAGGAACCTTCATACTGTTTTCCAATAGCAGCTACAGTATTTTACATTCCTACCAACAGAGTACAAGGGTACCACTTTTTCCATATCCTTGCCAACACTTTATTTTCTGCTTTTTTTTTTTTTTTGTCATTATAAGTGACCATCATATTAGTTGTGAAGTGGTATCTCATTGTGGTTTTGATTTGCATCTCCCTGATGATTAGTGATGTTGAGCATCTTTTTCTTGTGCTTGCTGACCTTGTGTATATCTTCTTTGGAGAAATGTCTATTCAAGTCTTTTGCCCATTTTTAAGTCAGTTTTTTTTGGGGGGGGGTTGCTGCTGTTGTTGCTAGTTGTAGTTCTTTATATATCCTGAATATTACTGCCTTATTTGATATATTATTTGCAGTATTTTTTCATTCTTTAGATTGCTTCTACATTTTGCTGTTTCCTTGGCTATGCAAAAGTTTTTAAGGTTGGTATATTCCCAATTGTCTATTTCTGCTTTTTATACTTATTCCTTTGGTGCCATGTCTAAGAAATCACTGTGAAATCCAACATCACGAGATTTTTTCCTGTATGCTTTTTGTTCTACAGGTTTATAGTTTCAGGTATTAAGTTTAAGTCTTTAATCTATTTCAAGCTAGTTTCTGTATATGGTATTAATGGAAAGGTCCCACTTTATTCTTTTGAAGGTGGATATCCAGTTTTCCCAGCACCATTTGTTGAAGAGAGAGTATCCTTTCCCCGTTGTGCAGCTCTGGCAACCTGGTCAAAGATCATTTAATCATCTACATGGCTATGCATTTTTTTTCTGTCTATTCTATTCCCTTGGTCTGTGTATTTAGTTTTGTTTTGTTTTTAAGACTTTATTTATTTATTCATGAGAGACAGAGAGAGAGAAAGGCAGAGGCACAGGCAGAGGGAGAAGCAAGCTCCATGCAGGGAGCCTGACCTGGGACTCGATTCCAGGTCTCCAGGATCACGCCCTGGGCTGAAAGCAGTGCTAAATCGGTGAGCCATGCGGGCTGCCCTGTGTATCTAGTTTTGTATCAGAAACATGCTGTTTTAATTATCATAACATTATACTATGTTTTGAAATCAAAAAGTGTGAAGATGTTAGTTTTGTTTCGTTTTGTTTTTCTGTTAGGATTGTTATGGCTATTTGCAGTCCTTTGAAATTCTATATGAATTTTACTATGATTATTTCTATTTTTGCAAAAAAATGCCATCGACACTTTGAAAGGGATTGCATTAAATCTGTAGTTCACTTAGAGCATGTTATAGACATTTTAACAATACTAAATCTTCCAATCCATGAACACAGTGTATTTTTATTTATTTCTGTCTTGTTTGATTACTTTCAGCAATGTTTTGTAGTTTTCAGCATACAAGTCTTTTGCCTACTTGGTTAAGTTTATTCCTGATTATTTTATTCTTTTTAAATGCTATCGTAGATGGGATTGTATCTAAAATTTCCTTCAAGTTGTTCATTGTTACTAGACAGAAGCACAACTGATTTTTGTGTTGATTTATATTGTACAGCTTTGCTGAATTTATTAGTTCTAATAGTTTTTTTTTTTAAATTGAATCCTGTCTTCTACATATAAGATCATGTCATTTGTAAACAGAGATGGTTTTATTACTTCCTCTTCAATTTTGGTTGCCTTTTATTTCTTGCCTAATTGCTCTGGCTAGGACTTCCTATATAGTTTTAAATAAAAGTGTCAAGAATGGGCATTCTGCCCTTATTGCTAACCTTAGAAGGAAAGCTGTCAGTTTTTCACCATTAAGTATGATGTCAGATGTGGGCTTTTAATATATGGCTTTTATTATGTTGAGTTAATATTCTTCTAGTTTAGTTTGTTAAGTGTTATACCATGAAAGAGTGTGCGGTTTTGTTAAATGCCAACAAAAGCAGACCCTAGCGTGACCATTTTGATCAAAGAATCAATGAATGAAGCTTCTTTCTGGCCTGCTCTGGGGTCAGATGGACTCACATCTATGCTCTCACTTAGCAGATTGACTTCTGCTGTGCTTGGATTTAGTTCATAATTGGTGCCATCAGAGATGCCCTCAGCTCCACTACTCAGCTCTCGAGCTGTCCATGGGGCAGGTTATCTGAGAGGGGAATGTAGGAAAAGGAAGGAGGACATGATGAGTATCTTCAGTACAAGTATATTTCTTTTAGAATGTATGAATTCTAGGAAGATTTGTTGGCAATTATATTTAAAAACCATAAGAATTTAATTTTCAGTAAAATTATTGAAGAATTGGGACATTTTAGTATAGAGATAGCTAGAATAGCAGTTTTATTTGGTGTCAGTGTATGAACAATGGACTGTTTCATTTTTCAAGGTTAATAGGAATGAAATTTAAGTGGTTGTTAAGATCCTGTGCTGACAAGGGTAGGAGAAAGTGTAGCTGCAGGATTAAGAATTGTTACATTTTTGGAGACCAAATTGCATCTATGTATTGAAATTGAAGATTTGTTTCATTACTTTTAACCCAGTGTTTTCACTTTGGGGAGCCTATCCCTAAAATATAAGTAGATGAAGGCATGTGTAAAAGTATAATGTAGCATTTTTGGAGTAGCCAGAATAAACAAGCAAGCAAGCAAATAAAAAACCTACAGAACAGCTTGAAACTCCATCAGTGGGAAATAATAAATTATAGAAGGAACTAACTCTTTTTTTTGATCTGCAGAAATACTCATGATATATTACTGAAACAAATAAGTTGCAGTGCAATGTGAATAGTAATAGTCTCTTAGGAGGCCTATACATATGTAAGAAGGTTCCGACAACCTTCTTTTTTTTAGATTTATTTATTTATTAGAGAGAGAGAGAGAGAGCAAATATATGTGAACAGGGGGGTAGGGGCAAAAGGAAAGAATCTCAAGTAGATGCCCCACTGAACATGATGCCTGACTTGGGGCTTGATCTCAGAACCCTGAGATCATGACCTGAGCCAGATTCAAGAGTCAACTGCTTAACTGACTGAGGCACACAGGCACCCCCTTTTCCAACAGTCTTTATGTTTCTTATAAAACCTAAATTGTTATACAGACAAGGTCATTCTACATAATAACCAACCTTAATTCATTAAATCTGATTAATTGGCATGCATCACATTTGCCATACTGAAGTATAATAAATTACCAGAAATCTAATGTATTGTTAATCTAAGTTATGCTGATAAGATTCCGATATAAAAATTTCCATAGGTAGACAAGTGCACATTTAGATATACACTAGCCTAAATTCTTGATTATATAGATGTGGCCAAATTAAAGACATGTGGCCTACACAATGGGTACTATTTACTGCATTCTTTCCGTGTATGGAGCGTCTATGATACATCTGTCATTGTACTATTTTGGTTCTATAAAGGCAAGCAAAACAGACTCAGCTTCTGCCTTCATGGAGTTTGGGGAGATAAACAATTAACAGGCAAATAAAGAAATATATGCACATGCAATACAAATACACAGTAAGTGTTATATTCGGAAAGAATAGAATTCCCTGAAAAAGAATTGACTGTCTTCTACTTGGAAACAGGAAACATCATATGTTGTTTTTATTTCTTTTTTGTTGTTGTTCTTTTAAGACTTTAAGTAATCTCTACACCCAATGTGGCCCTCAAACCCACCATCCCGAGGTCAAGAGTCACACACTCTGTGGACTCAGCTGCCTCTGTTTCTCTAAATCAAACTAACCTGCCTCAGCCTCCCTGACCTGTCTGGCTACATCATCACTCTAGGTGATTGAATGGAGAATGGTTCTGGTGGAATCTGGGAATGGTTGCTGGTCGAAGAGCCATCAGACTGACCTGGAGCAGTGCTTCTGATTTTCAGTATATTATGACAACTGCTGAAGTGCTTGCTGTCTAGGCCTGTGTTGGGTGATTCTAATCCTGAGTTCACTGTAAAGCAGTGTCACTCTTTCCATACCAGGCTCAGTCAGGAGATCATGTCCCATGGCTTTTAAGGACACAATTTGTCTCTGGTGCCCACACCCACACAGGCACCTGTTAGAGGCCCTACACGATGGGAGACATGGGTGTCCCTCCTTGGTGGAAGCTACCCCCTTGTCTTTCCAGTCTGTATTCTGAATGTATATCTATTAGAAACTGACATAAATGCTATGTAGTTTGAAAATCCACATCAAAAGAGCATGTGGTGGGCACAGACCCTGAAGGATTAGAGTGGAAAACAGCTGATCTGCCTTTTGGAAGGAAGGATAGAAGCAAGAGACACATCATTAAAGCTGGCACAGTTGTTTAGCTGGATTGTTTTCATACCAAAAACTCCATTGCAATTTCAGTGCTATATACAAGAAATAATGGCTAAATGAAAAATCTGCTTTTTATATGATGATCAGCTTTGTGTCATTTTACTTTTGAGAAAAAGGATAATTACGCACATAGACAAAGACTGAGGTGACATCTTCAACATTTGCTTTTCCTAGAACTTGTAAATAGAAAAAAGTGCTTGATCTTTTGTTTCATTTTGGGGAGGTTACAAAATGTTCATGCCTACTGAGATGTTGAAATAACAGTAAAATGAGTAAGCATTCACTTGTCACTTAGAGTCAGAATTTTGGCATAAATTTTTTTAGAAACTTTTTTTTTTTAAAGATTTTATTTATGTATACATGAGAGACACAGAAAGAGAGGCAGAGACACAGGCAGAGGGAGAAGCAGGCTCCATGCAGGGAGCCTGATGTGGGATTCGATCCTGGGACTCCGGGATGACGCCCTGAGTCAAAGGCAGATGCTCAACCGCTGAGCCACCCAGCATCCCAATTTGGGCATATTTTGCTTCACCTGTGTCAATCTGCTACATCCATCAAGTATCTATTCTTTTATGTTGAACTACTGTAAAGTAAGTTACAGTGTGATGACACTTTACCCATTAATACTTCAGTGTGCATCACCTAAGAATGAGGATGTCCCCCTGCATAAGCACATTATCAATATTAAACCTATAATGATGAACAATAAAGCAGCCAATTCATATTCAGCTCCCCTCATTCTCTCCCCATATGTCTTTGAAGCTTTTTTTTGTTTTTGTTTTTTAACCGGGATCTTCATCTGGTTGTACATTGCATTTGGGGTTTATGTTTTGTATTAGAAAAGAAACTATAATAGATTAAAAATATGCAAATTCACCTTTAAAAAGTAGGATGGTCCATTGGACAAGAATAACAAATCCAAAGGAAAATAGTTATTCAGAGTAGTGGTCAAGCACCAGGGCTGAGACAGTAGAGTTCAGATTGACAGTACATGTCCTGATTTGTCCTGACCAAGGACACAGTGACCTAGAGAGTGTGGGTATTTAGAGCAGATGTGTCCTTATAGAGGATGTGGATTTCTTTTGCTAACATGGGTAGATAACAGTTACTATGAAATAATCCAACTAGGGATCCCTGGGTGGCGCAGCGGTTTGGCGCCTGCCTTTGGCCCAGGGCGCGATCCTGGAGACCCGGGATCGAATCCCACATCGGGCTCCCGAAGCAAGAGGGAGCTTGCTTCTCCCTCTGCCTGTGTCTCTGCCTCTCTCTGTGACTATCATAAATAAATAAAAATTAAAAAAAAAAAAGAAAGAATCCAACTAATGTGTTTCTAAATTTGCTTCACTACTGTGTTTGCAAATGAATCAGCATATTTGAGGAAGTTGCAGCTCACTGAACACAGTGTGTAGTTTTATTTCACATTGTAAATAAATTAGCATTTATTGTTAAAAAAGAATTTAGAAAAAAAAATATATATGTGTGTGTCTTTGACCCTGGTTCGTAAATCCCTTGAGATATCCTAGATGATAGCAGTGTCTTCTGTTCTAATTAGGTGACTCTTGGTAGGCTCCTGCATGGAGCTGATCACCAAGAAAACCAATTCATGATTAGAAGCTTGGGATTTTCAGCACCCTATCATCTCCCTTCTCCAGAGAGGAGAGAGGGTCTGGAAATGGAGTTAATGATCCATAGTACCCAAGGAAGCTTTCATAAAAATCCTAGGAGCATTGGATTTGGAGAGCCTCTGGGTTGGTGAGAGCATAGAGGTGCTGGGAGAGTGGTGTTCTTGAGGAGGGCATGGATACTCCACACCCCCTCCCACTTACCTTGCTATGTGCACCCCCTTCATCTGGATATTTTTGTATCCTTTATCATATTCTTCTATAACAAACTGCTAAGTAGTAAGTAGACTCTTGTCCTGAATTCTGTGAGCTGCTCTAACAAATTAGTCAAACCAGAGGCGGGATGGTAAGGACCTCTGATTTAGAGTGTCTCCATCTGAAGCACATGTGACACCCTCAACTTATCATTGGCGTCTGAAGTGAGGTGGAGGCAATCTGAAGTGACTGAGCCCTTAACCTGTGGGATCTGATCCTGTCTCCAGGTAGATGGTGTCAGAACTGGGGTAAATTGTAGGACACCTGTCTGGTTTTGTGGAGAATCACTGATGGGGGAGAACACCCATATATCTGATGTTAGAAGTGTTGTGAGTATGGTAACTACGTGACAGTAAAAGAGATGCATAGGAGGATGACAGAGATTTTCTTTACGAGCATATTTGAGAAAATTTGCCAATCAGCAAGCAAGAACTATGTGTCTATCTGTAGCTTTATTTCATAGTGCAAACAAGTTAACGTGTGCTTTTTTTCTAAGGTAATTTTTTAAAGCGCTTTAACATTGTCCATGGTTCTTCACTAATCAGGGAAATGGAAATCAAAACGACAATGACATATCAGTTCACATCCATTAGGATGGTGACTATCAAGAAATAGGAAGTAGCACTTGTTGGCAGGGATGTGGGGGAATTGGAACCACTTTGCACTGTTGGTGGGAATGCAAACTGGTGCAGCCACTGTGGAAAACATTATGGAGGTTCTTCAAAAGATTAAAAATAGAAATACCATCTGATTTAGCAATTCTACTTCTGTGTATATTTATCCAAAGGAATCGAAAATGGGACCTCCAAGAACTATTTGCACAAGAACATTCTAACAGTATTCAGTAGTTCAAATGTGGAAGCAATCCAAGTTGATCATCATCCCTCACTGATGGATGAGTGGATAAACAAAATGTGGTATTGCATTAGACAGAGTTCTTCCCAGAAACAACAGAATAAGTGTATATATGCACGTTATAATACTAATGCATATATTCTAATGCAAATCCAAAGGCCTAAGAACCCAGAGAGCTGATGCTGACAGTTCCAGTCTGAAAGTTAGCAGACTCCAGACCCCAGAAGAGCCCATTTCAGTTCAAGTCTGAAGACAGGAAAAGACCTATATTCCAGCCCTGCAGTCAAGCAGGTGCAATTCCCTCTTATTTGGAATAAGTAGTTTTGTTCGGGCCATCAACAGAGTGAACAGGGACACACACATTAATCATAGACATATATACCCACAATGAAATGTTATCTGGCCTTGAAAAGGAAGGAGATTCTGATATAAGCCATAACATGGGTGAACCATGAGGATACTATGCTCAATGAAATAAGCTAGTCACAAAAAGACAAATACTATATGGTTCCACTTATCTGAGTATCTAGAATAGTCAACATCATAGAGACCAAATGAAGAATGATGGTTATCAGGTATGGGGCAGAGTAGTTGTTAGTTTAACGAGAATAGAGGTTCAGTTTTGCAAGATGAAAAAGTTTTGGAGATGGTGGGTGGCAGCAGTTCCACAACAGTGAGAGATGGTTTTATTTTGTAGGTTTTTTTAACACCATAAAAAACAATCTAGGGCCAGAGGGCGTTATAGGCAAAGGACAGTTGTGGGAACCAAAATACCTTTCTCTATACTGAATGGAGTATTGCACACACTTTGCCACCTTCTGGAGCCTGAGATGATGTGTCAGTTTTCTTTGTGATGCAAAACCCAAGACATGCAGAAGTTTCCCAAAGTGAAATAGGTTTCCTTGTCTGAGTTGGGGTGAAAATGATAAATTCAAAAATCAACTATGTTAAAGAGAAATCAAAGAGTGCCTTTATAAAGGGTCAGGTGGTAAATTTTATGTTATTTGTATTTTAATGCAATTTTATAAAAAGTGAAAAACCATCTATAGTTAATGACTTAAGGTTAGTGTTCTGAAATGGTAAAGGATTTTTAAAAAACTTATTAAGTAATCTCTACCCTCAACAGGGGGCTCCAACTTACCACCCCATGATCAAGAGTCACACACTGTACCAGCTGATCCAGCCAGGCATCCGGAAATGGTGGAGGATTTTAATTTTTTTTAAATTTTATTTATTTATTCATGAGAGATACAGAGGGAGAGAGAGAGAGAGTCAGAGACACAGGCAGAGGGAGAAGCAGGCTCCACACAGGGAGCCCGACGTGGGACTCGATCCCGGGTCTCCAGGATCACACCCTGGCCTGAAGGCGGCGCTAAACCGCTGAGCCACCCAGGCTGCCTGGTGGAAGATTTTAATAGTCACTAGTAGATTTACTTGTCATTCTTGGTTAAGTATCACGAGAACTGCTGGTTGATAAGTGACAATGAGAATTTTGCAGGAATTTTGAGCTGCATCATGATTGCTTCTCCTAAGTGTGGAAATACCAACATGAGTCTGGATTGTGTTTAATTTTTGAAGCTATTAGAAGCCCATTATTCAGTTTAAAATATGTAAACAGCTGAAGCCGTGAGATAACAGATTATGCTTTTGGTTAAAATTCTGGAAATCACCCTCTTTTTTTTACACTAGTGGTGGAACAAAGAAACCTGTTTTTAAGATAAATAGACAAAAGTCAGTTCATTTTAAATGCAGAAAATTCAGAAGTAATCAACAATAAGATTGATGAATTTTTACTAACATATAAGTTTTATGACTCCACACAATTATCTAACACAACTTTTACAAATTATCATATAAATTAGTTGGACCATCATTTTGGTAATGAAACAGTTTGAGAAAAAGAGGGTCTTTTATTTAGCCTTATGTTTTGAGTAGTGGGAAAACACACCAAAGAAGTTGCCTGTTGTCAATAGAGGACTAAACATAACAAGATTTAATTTTCCTTGAGATAATATCTATATGTCCTTTTCTATTGTTTCCGCCTCCCATGGATAAGTTCTTAGTGGCAGAACCGTTGCATCCAACCAAGTTCGTATGTGTTTTCAGTGTTACTAGGTATTGCCAGAGTCGTTTCCAAAACAACTTTTTTATTTTGCACTTTTGAAAGAGTTCTGACATTCCAACTAGAAATACACAATTAAAAACTAACCATCAATGCTGATTACCTTTATTAATTTTCACTTCCTGGATTGTTTTGGCTTATTTTATTCCTCTTATGTCCTCTTCTGATTTCTTCAGAATATTCTTGGGTTTTGACGATAGCTTTGTTTTTAGAGCTCTGATCTCGTTAGCATTATTGCCATTTTAATATAAATTGTTCCCTTTTTTCATCATTTTCCAATTCTGACTTCAGTTTTGCAGACATCTTTGATTCAGATTTTTTTTTTAATTTTTTTTTTTATGTTTTTATTTATTTATGATAGTCACAGAGAGAGAGAGAGAGGCAGAGACACAGGCAGAGGGAGAAGCGGGCTCCATGCACCGGGAGCCCGATGTGGGATTCGATCCCGGGTCTCCAGGATCGCGCCCTGGGCCAAAGGCAGGCGCCAAACCGCTGCGCCACCCAGGGATCCTTTGATTCAGATTTTATCTGTGATTGCAGTTTTACATTTTCAAGTAACTCTTTGGTGAGCTTTTTAAATGATTTTTATTAAACTATAATCAGGGAATGTGGTATTTCAGTTTTCTATTGCTAAGTGACAAGCCACCCTGATTTTGTGGATTCTAACAATGATGATTTATCATTTTTGTGATTCTGTGGCTTTCTGGTTGATGCATCTCCTGTTCCCACCTACCTCATTATCATGGTTGCCTGTCCCTGGCAGCCACGAGATCTGCAAAGCTCAAGATGGCCTCCCTCACATGTTGGCCACTAGATGCTGGCTCTTGGCTGGGAACACTCCCGTGTCTTCCTATCCCACAGTGGATAGACTGGCTTTCTTACCCTGGGACCCTGGGGTGCTTCTCAGTGACTTTCTTACATGGTGGTCTCAGGAAAACAGCCCAAGAGAGTATAAATTGGAACTCGGTTGCATCTCCCATATTCTGCTGGTCAGAGCAGCTCACAAGCTCATCTCAGACTCAGGGGGGCAAGGAAATAGAGAACTCTTTTGATAGGAAAAGGTGCAGAGTTTCATGGCACCTTTGGACTTCCCACCAGATGGTTTATTCTCACAGTCTTCCAAAACTACCCACCATCCAGCTGCCTCTGGCCCCCCCTGCAGTTAGGCTCCCCCTGGGAGCTGGTAGGAATCACAGAAGGACAGATCCACACTGCTTCCCCAGGAACACCCCGGAATCCCCTTGGGTTGTGCGAGGTGATTCCCTTCCCATGCGGACACCCACAGTGCTGGTTTCATGTCCTCCCTGTCGAGGCAGGTGACTGAGTGGGGTCTGGTTCCTTCCAGAGAAGACCCCTCCACTATGCCCGTCTGCACATGGCAGCACTGGTCATCATGTTACTTTCTGAAGATCCCAACACCACGAAATAACTGACGTTATAAAAAAAAAAAAAAAAAAGTAAAACGGGAAAGAAGACTCTTAGTGACTGCATCCAGCTTTCCCAGCTGTGGCTACCGACCTTTTCTCTTTATATTGTGGTTTTTAAAATGTGGACGCGTGGAAAAAATCTGAACGAACATTCAAACCCATTCAGCACAAAGAGTCTGTAATTGCAGACCTATAAATATCCTCAAGCGAACAGAATTTGTTAAGGATGCCCCAGGAGCTTCCGCATTTAATCATGTAGCAAACCGGCTGAAAGAATAAGGAAAATGTATGACTTAATATAGAAAATCCCTGAATAAGGAACAGGAAGATTGATTACTTCAGCAGCTCAGCAGTGTGGTGAGAGACCCAGGTCTCTTCCTGACTCTGCGCTCCTACCCGCAGCCTAGCAGTCAGGCCAGCTAACACACTTCCAGGTTGTCCTGTGACGACGTGTGCCAGAGCAGGAGTTCCTTCTGTTTCTCCTGAAAGATGATGAACTCTCTCTCATGAGCCCCCCTCACACCTGGTTGTGAGGAACCTCGCCACTTGGTCCACGCTGAGCAACCAAAGACAATGTGTATGGAATCACCAGGCTTGCAGTTCAGTAATTAGGATTTAAAGTGCAATTGGTCAGCATCCCACAAAGACAGACACCTAAACAAAATCAGTTTCTACCCTACAACCCAGCAATTGCACTATTAGGTGTTTATCCAAAGGATATAAGAATGCTGATTCCACCCAAAAAATGCTGATTCAAGGGGGCACATGCACCCCAATGTTGATAGCAGCACTGTCCACAGTAGCCAGATTATGGACGACGCCCAAATGTCCATCAACTGATGAATGGATAAAGAAGATGCAGGGGGCGGAATCCCTGGGTGGCTCGGCGGTTTAGCGCCTGCCTTTGGCCCAGGGCGCGATCCTGGAGTCCTGGGATCGAGTCCCATGTCGGGCTCCCGGCATGGAGCCTGCTTCTCTCTCCTCCCGTGTCTCTGCCTCTCACTCTCTCTCTATGTCTATCATAAATAAATAAATAAATCTTTAAAAAAAAAAAAAAGAAGAAGATGCAGGGGATATATATATACACACACACATACACACATATTTATACACATACATATATACATACATAAATGGATTACTCAGCCATGAAAAAGAATGAACTCTTGCCATTTGCAATGATGTGGATGGAACTAGAGGGTATTATGCTGAGCGAAATAAATCAGTCAGAGAAAGACAAATACCATGTGATTTCACTCATATGTGCAATTTAAGAAATAAATATGTGCAGTTTAAGAAATAAAACAGATGAACATAGGAGAAGGGGAGGAAAAATAAAATAAGATAAAAACAGAGGGAAGCAAACCATAAGAGAGTCTTAACAATAGGAGACAAACTGAGGGTTGCTGAAGGGGAGGTGGGCAGGGAGATGGGGTAACTGGGTGATGGGCATTAAGGAGGGCACTTGGGATGTGCACTGGGTGTTATATGTAAGTGATAAGTTACTGAAATCTACTCCTGAAACCAGTACATTATATGTGAACTAACGTGCATTAGTTTATTTATGAGAGAGAGAGAGAGAGAGAGAGAAGGAGTGCACACATAGGCAGGGGCTGGGGGAGGGGCAGAGGTGGAGAGAGAGAAAGAGACTTTTAAGCAGGCTCCATGCCCAGAGAGGAGTCTGATATGTGGTTTGATCTCACAACCTGAGATCATGACCTGAGCCGAAATCAAGAATTGGACACTTAACCAATTGTGCCACCAAGTGCCCCTTGAATTTAAATTTAAAAAATAATAATAAAGTAGTGCTGAAGGTAGAAAAAAAATCAGTTTCTAGATTTTGGGCAGGAAAGAGTCTGTTTAGATGGTGAAGCAACCTTAGGCATGCAGACAATGCAGAAATACATGTCTGACCTGGGCACTCTACTTCCATCACTTTACTTCTAACATTTATTGAACAAAATTTCAAATAAATTATTTTAAATGTTTGCAAGTTCTGCCTTAATGATTTTTAGAGGCAGAGAGTAAGATTTCTTGCATGAAATCTTAACAGAGATTCATTACTCTACTTCTACTCTAGAGAAACAATTACTCTATCGTTTCTCCCAGTGTTTTCGAGATGGGTTGAATATGACCAGTTTTTATTCAAGTGTACCTAGGTGTGAGTGTGTATTCTGTGGCCTTATATGTGGCATGGACAGATTCATTCATGTATATGGAATAGGTAGATGATGGCATTGACTGACACATACCCACCTTAATACTAATTAAAATTTTATTCATGTTGGTGTTACAAGGGGAAAGAAGAGCAAACTAAACTGCACTATCATTGAAAAGTATTGAGGTCGACAGAAATTTATTGAAAGCACACACTTAAACACTGTTGTTCAAGAGCATTACGTCTGAAAGCAGCGCCCCGACAAACTAAAGACATATTTGCAAATGAAACTAAATCATTAACAAAAGTGGATGTTTTTCCCAAGAGTGACACAAATTAAGCTCCAGTAAATGCACATGCTCCTCTTTTTAGTGTAACTATTGAGAAATAGGAATCAGCATTGCCCGGATTATTTTTTTGTACACAAAATGACCAGAAAAATACATCATTACTTCACAGTTACCAGGTGATTAGCATTTAGCCTTACAAATCAGTTTCACTAACTGCATATATATTTCCAAAAGAAAACAACATGATTGTTTCTCAAATGTAATAATTATTTGTATCCAACTGTTTACCACATTTTGAGCTCTTTAGGAAGCCAGTTTTACCGAGATCCATTGTTAGCTACATCCGCATATCTAGAAGAGCTCTTGTTCACGTAGTTGAGAGGTCCACATCCTCAATAAAGATAATTTATCCTCAAAGAAGAGGTATAAGAGAGGTTTCCTAAAGGTGCTAAATCTTCATAATACTATTAAGCCAGAAGTTCCTAATTAAGTTTTTTTTAATATTTTATTCTCTGGTTCACACCCTTGGATAAACTCATAACTTAAATTCTTTTCACCTATACTCTCACATGTTCCTATCTGCCCAGTCCTGAGTGGACGGGACAAGCAACATGGATTCATTTATTACAAGTGGTGTAGCTGTGATACACGGGAATGTTTTCTATTTCAGGTGAGAAAAAAAAGTAGGTAAGAAGTAGCTGCATCCTGGCAGAGAGCACTCTGTGGCTCAGGTATGGTAGCTTCCTTCTCTGAATAAACTTGTGGTGTGGGGTGTTATTCAATGAGTGGCAAGCTATTTGTTTAACAGAATTTCAGTTAAATTATTGTCAAGACATTTCCTCAGCAGGAAACAGATCCTTGATTTATGGAGTAGTAACTTCCTTTTGTTCCTCTAATAAGAAATTCAGGAGCACATGAATGCTGCTTGGTTTCCACTTGTCTTCAGAGAAATTCGGTCGTGTGATCACCGTGAAGGATGTGCACATGGCAGTAGCCATGAGCCTCACATCTGGGTCAGGGGAAGCCACCGGCCTGCCGCCTTCTGTGGAAGACGCACCAGCCCTCTCTATGCTTAGGGCTGCCCACCACTTGATCCAAGATTAGACACTTGTTTTAAATTGACCTACACATAGGCTGGTCAGTGGCACTCTCTGAAGACAGTCGGCCATGAAGGTGTCTATCCAAAAGAGCAATGAAGGCAGAACTAATTCTCCAACGCAATCGAACTATTCCCCCTCTCTGGAATTTTTACAGCAGCATATGGACAAGAGTGTCCCACCAAAAGTGGAAGAAAGTCAACTCACAGAAAGAAGCAGTGGCTACAAGTGTCCTGAGTGAAAGCACAGAGCAATGAATTTCTAGCACTGCCTCAAATTCTTTTATTCTATATGTCTTTGGGTAATATTAACACACACACATAAACCTGAGTGAGCTTCCCTTACTTTCAATCAGAAGGGTTTAGTATAATCCCCAAACTGATTCTTTCTTTCTTTCTTTTTTTTTTTTCTAGTGTGTGTCCCACTGATTGGCCTGGAAGCAAGAGCTATGACAGGAGACGTGTGTTACGTGACATCTGACACAAAGGAGTCTGTTCACGCACTCACCTGAGAGATCGGAGAACAGCTGCTTTGGGCAGCCAAGGTAATCTTCATTGAACTTTTTAGAGGTGTTATTTTTTTTTTCAAGTTCTGTAAAAGTCATTTAACAAGGTCTTAGAACTCACAGACATAAAGGAACCTAGTAGGTAAAAATGAGTGTCTGGTGACGTCACCCCTCGTGAGCCAGGGAGGAAGCAGGAACTCCTCAGGGAGGCTGCTCTGTGACTCCTGACAGAGGTGAAGATGTGCTGACACCCTAGCAGGTGTCTCCCGGGGAAATCCCTGCAGACATTCCAAGGAGACCCGCACGAAGATGTCTGTGATGGTGCCATTTGTAATAAAGAAAAATAGTTCATGTCATAAGTGAAAATGGATGAGAAATGGAAGCATATTAAATCTAGTTTGTCCTGGTTCCTATAAGCCCCGTTACAGTTCCCAAGGACCCTTACCATCCCATTTCACAGACAGAAAACTGAATCCCAGACACACCATGTGTTTTGACCAAGGAGAGTGAGGATTCACACCCTGGCTCTGGAGCTCCTACCCTCACTTACGTTATTTCTGTGACTTTCCTTTTGAAGCTGGCATAGGGACATCATGTGAGACAGAGCTAGCACTCCGGTCGTGGCACATGGAGGATTCAGGCCCAGCCAGGCCTTGGCAAGTGCTTAGTAGCATTTGTTGAAGTGTGAGCTCCTGACACAACATGCAGGTCCTAGGAGCCGAGCAGCCCAGACACCAGGAAGTACCCAGGAGCTAGCCATCAAGACGGCAGGACCGCTGTCTTGGCGGCAAGACCACATCCAGCAGCCGTGATTTGGAACTACCATGACTCTGGGCTGAATCAGATTGTTCGCACACACAGTAGATTGGGGCAGGGTCAGCCTAATAAGGACCAGTAGATTAGCTGCTTTAGAGAAAGAGCACTTAGTTCATGGTGGGCTGGACTGAGGCACTTGGAGCTGGAGATAAGGCCAGTTTTCCCAGATGCTGTCGGCCTGAGTGGACACTTGGAGCTCAGTGGGAATGCTTCCCGGCTTGGCCGTCCTGTGGGTGGCTGACTGCCGGGCAGTGAGTCCCAGAAGGAACGCAGTACACATGTTTCCCTTCAAAATGCATCCCCTGCATATAAAGAAGCCCTCATGTGTAATCTAAGTACATCCCCCAAATTTAGTCACATTCTTTTTATCTCATTGCTAAGATAATAATAAAGAGAATATTCCCTAGTGGATGTCTGTGCCTCCCCTGAGGAAATCTCGTTTTATTTCCTACTCTGAAACTGTTCATAAATCATTCTCCAGCTGAGTACAGTTCAGTGCTAGTACTTAGCTTATCTGACCTTCACATTAATTATTTTTATTACAGCAGCAGGAACGTCAGTGTGTTTTCCCCCTGCCCTCCGAAGCCATGTGGCCCCGAGCAGAGTGGCTCCCGTCCTGCCACCGGCGGCTCTTCCGGTACCTGTCCAGCTGCCCCAAGTGTACCAGCCCAAACCCCATGTCCTGTCATACCAATGGATGCACGAGGCCCATTTGTGTGTGTGTCTTAGATGCGATTAAAATTCTTACAAAAACTGAAAGCGAAATGAGGAAATGATTGGGCAATCGAATAGAAGGGCCAGTGCCAGGAAGACCTATCATACCGGGGGGCGGGGGGGGGCCCCGCGATACGGCCAGGCAGACGGAGGGAAGCTCAGGAGAGCTCTCCTGAGGGCGACCGCGGGGCCAGGCCATGTAGTCCGTGTAGGACATGAGCAAGCACAGCTCACAGGAAATGATCCATTCCCTGCGCTCACTTACTCGAAAGGTCCAAACCTTCAAAGTTGCGGGAGTGCCATGGATGGTTGCACAGAAGGCCAGCAGTCACGCCTTTCTCCTTGCCTTGAGAGGGGAGAAGAAATGAAACTGAAGGAGTGTGTCTCCATCCTCCCCCTGAAGGAAAGCCCCTCTGTCCCATGCTCCAAAGATGGAACGCTGCTGGCCGTGACCCTGCTACTGGCCCTGACGGCCTGCTGCCTCTCCGTGGTGTCTTTCCACAGGGCGGCTGCTTTGCAAGCGGAGCTGGGGAGCCTCCGGGCGGAGCTGCGGGAACAGCACACTGAGCCTGAGCGGCTGCCAGGCCCTCCACAGGCCAGAGCCAGGGCCCCCAGGGCAGCCATGCGGGAGACCCCAGCTGTCACCTCAGCTCTGAACGTGAGTTTGCAGCAGCTGCGGCCCCAGGTTCGCCCCGCACCACTGCCCCCCACACCTCAGATATCTTTGCAATAACTTGGTGTTTTTCTCTCCTTAGGGAATCTTGGCACCATCCGCTGCAGGAGAAGGCAACTCCAGCCAAAGCAGCAGAAACAAGCGTGCCATTCAGGGTCCGGAAGAAACAGGTAAGTTTTGGGTGCAGAAGCATTTGGGAGCCAGGGAGCCTGGCATCCACAGGTGTGGAGGCTGGCTTCTGCTTTGGGGTCCCGAGAGTTGATCAGTACTCAAAGACTGTGAGAGGTGCATTTACACCAGATGTGGCTTTAGGGCACAGCCTGTGCATTGGCACATTGATGAGCCTGCACGCCACGTTTTGTCCTCCATGACCATAGTGAGGGCTGTGCTGTCCTGGCAGCATAAAGGATGAGAAAGAGCCCAGAGTCTTCCTCCAATAGATAGTGCCTGTGTTGGAAACAGTGTCCATCACTCCAGCAGGAAAGCGCTTCAGGTCAGTATAGGTTCTGTCTACCTGAGTCTTAGACAGTCAGGTAAAGGTAAACACTTCCTGAGGGCACCTTGTGTGCCATCCAGCCCAGTGAAGCTCCTGTTGGGAGCAGGTGTGTGTTTGTGATTTGTTTATTGCTGTAGTTCTAAAAAAGTTCATTTTACACACACACACATGTGCACGCACGCATGCATGCATGCATATACACACAGATTTTAAAGCTTTTCTTTAATGCTTTTCCAGGAAATCTACAAGTTTGTAATCTTCTTGTAAGAGTTCTTTCATGATTGCTGCCTTTCTTTCTGTCCCACTTATTCCACAGTCTTAGAGATTCCTGAAACCTTGAATTGGGCAGGGCTTCCCCAAATGTTTGATTCTAGTTCCTGCATTTCAACAATGAAAAAGAGCATGACATTCATTCAATAATATCACAACTTAAACAATCCCTGGTATCATTTTCTTTCTTTCTTTCTTTCTTTCTTTCTTTCTTTCTTTCTTTCTTTCTTTCTCTCTCTCTCTCTTTCTTTCTTTTTTTTTTTTTTTTGAAAGAACACATTTTGAGCAAACAGCATGGGCCTGCTTGGCGCATGCTGGGATAGTTATTGTCACGGCTACCATTTCCTTAAGTCCTCACGTTGGCCTTGAGGTGAGCAGAACAGGTGTAGTTCTGTACATATGTATTTGTACTTGTGGAGGGAAGCACGCAACTTAGAGACTAGGTGTTCTTCCGTCAGACCACACACACACTCACACACATTAGATGCTTTGGCTGGAAATGTATTCTTTACTAACTGCCTTATTCATGGAAAGAAAATTCTTACTTCTTTCTTAAAACCATAATTTTCTACATATGCTTTGTGTCAAGTATCAGAAACAGTTGGGTTTAAATATATATAAACTAGGAAATGTGAGTACTTTTACTATACTTTAATAAGTGAATCATTTTCATACTTTGCAATTTTATCATATGTATTTCCTACCTAACTGAAAAAATACAGCATATATACTATGGATTTATTTTGTGTTCACTTATCATTATGCAATAAGCATTTTCCCTACTACTAAGTTATTCTCACACATCCATGTTAGTTTCCTGTCACACAGTTATTTAACATGACCATTTCCAAAACTTTTGTGCAGATTTCTTGTTTCTTTTTTCTTTTTTTTTTTTTAAAGGTTTTGCTTATTTATTCATGAGAGACACACACACACACACACACACACACACACACACACAGAGAGAGAGAGAGAGAGAGAGAGAGGCAGAGACACAGGGAGAGGGAGAAGCAGGCTCCATGCAGGGAGCCCGACGTGGGACTCGATCCTGGAACTCCAGGATCACATCCTGAGCCGAAGGCGGCGCTAATCCGCTGTGCCACCTGGGCCACCCTCTTATTTCTGATGAATTACATGTTCCATAGAAAGAATATCAGAGATAAAGAGGATAAACATCTTTATCACCCTTACTCCCTTTTGCCATGTTGCTTCCAAAATGAATTATAAATGTATTGCAGTCAGAAATGCAGTGTACAAGTTCTCCACATTCTTACAGTGCTTTATCTTTTAAAATTTACGTTGGCTAGCTTGGTAGTTGTAAACAGTATCTCAAATATAATTTGTTACTCGCTTACAAATAAGAATTTCTTTCTGCATATTTACATAACTTCTAATTTTATCTTCTGCTAATTTTTATTTATAACTTCCCTCATTTGTCCTAATTCTTTGTGATTTTGAATGAACTATATTAAACATTCTGTTTATCAAAATTTTGCTGTAAATATCTTCCCAATATCTTGCTTATTTAAAACGTGTGCAGAGATTTTGCATCTGTGTATGTAATATGATAAACTTTTCCTTCTGATCTTCTGTCATACGTCAAAGCTAAAAATGTATTTCTTCATAATTTCTTATATAGCCTATTCTATTCTCTACCACTTTGACTGGTTTATAACTTTGTGTTTTAGTTTGTTGTTATTTAACTCCTTAATCCTCCTGGCATTCATTTGGTAGATCCTGTCTACTAGCTTTAACTTTCCCTTTCTTCTTTAATTTTTTTCCTTCTAAATTATTCCTAATATCTCAACTAAATTTATTAGATGATTCTTTTTAACTTGTTTGCATTGGAAAGCTTACTATATTGTATTAAGTTTCTCACATATAGTTGAATCTATTTTGAGACATTTTCATTGATTTATTATTCTTTTTATATGTATTAAATAAAATATGTTAAGTATTTTGTAATATAGTGAGCTTTAATATCTCATAGAGTCAGAATGTTTCAATCTTCTTCAACCTCCATGCTAGTATTCTCCAGCCTCTGCACATTAGGTTTATGAATAATCCTTAACTTTACCATTGCAAAAGAGCTGCAAAGGGCTCATTATAGCAGGTTTAAGAAGAAAGGACATTGAATAAGAGATTAATTAACTCCCAGAGTCCCACTTCCATAAATACCCTCTATTATATTTAAATTTTCCTCCTATGTGCAAAATTTTACAAATTTGTGATTCTATGGCATCCAAAAATCATATACTGATTAAAGATTTTCTCTAAATAAATTTGTAATTTTTAGAAAGTTTGGAAAGTAACAAAAAATTGTATCAAGTGAATAAAAATTTACCCAGTTTCCACAGTCCAGATATAACTGCTATTTTCATAATCATAATTTGCCTGAGATTTTCATAGACCTTTCATATAGTATATATGTGTGTGTATATATACATTATATATATATTAGTATAGGTATATATAGTATGTATATAAATATATCAAATATATGTATAGATGACATATATATGCAATAAATAGTACCCCGCCATATATATACACACTAACACTCATACCGTCCATAGATCTGAGAGGAGATCTCCTCTCCTTGAAGAGGAGGACCTCAGTTACAGGTCATATCTGCTATTCCTCATTGGTGAAATTGGCTTGAATGGCATTTTAGATGCCATACTTCTGTGCAGGGAAAATGTAATTTGCTTAGTACTACAATAGTAATGTGTATGTAACCAAGAGGGTTGTCTGGAACTCCTTGACTCTTTCTTTCTTTCTTTCTTTCTTTCTTTCTTTCTTTCTTTCTTTCTTTCTTTCTTTGTCTGTTTGGTAATGTCCTTTCTTTGGAGTTGAGAAAATTCTGTATAATTTGAATCTATGCAACTTTCTTTGTTTTTGTTTGTTTCTAGTCTAGTTCTGATTTTTTTTAAAGATATTTGTTTATTTATTTGAGAGAGAGAGAGACTATGAGCTGAAGGCAGTGGCAGAGGCAGAGGGAAAGGCAGATACCCCACTGAGCAGGAAGCCAGATGTGGAGCTCAATCCCAGGACCCCGAGGTCATGACCTGAATCAGAACCACAAGTTGGACACTTAACCGACTGAGCCACCCAGGCACCCCTTGTCCTGATTTATTTGAAGTAAGACTCAAAAACTTTAGGTTGTCCCTGTTGCTTTCAAACTGTCCATTCTTGTTCTTATTTATTAATTTTCTATATGCATTATAGAACCATTGACAGTTTCTGTTGGAATTTTATGCAAATTGTAACTCTGAAGAAGAAAATGAGTTTGTTCACTGTTTAATTTATATAACCAATAATGCTTAATATCTTTTTATTAAATAACAAATCTTAAATTTCCCAATTAGATAGAATTTTCTTAGGTTTTACTGTTCTTTCATAGTTAATTATTAAAAAGGTTTTGTTGTGATTTTGGAGTTCTGGGATTTTCAAATAGCTTATTAAACTGTTTTAAAATACACAGAATTTTCAACAAATAATGTAGCATTCAATCTCATGGATAGTTTTGAGCCACATCAACACCCTTACTGGACTTGTACTTAACAGAATTATAATATTGTTTCAGATTTTTTTAAAGAGTAGTCTGCTTTCTACATATACTCCTCAATATTAGTGTGCCATCATTTTATAACTATATCAAATAGGTTCAGAACTAACTATTGCTAAATAACACCCCAGGACATTGCCCATTTTCATTTCTCTGTAAATCCAATCTAAATTTCAGCAGTACTTCAGTTTTATTGTGTGCTTGTTCAGTTTGTAAGTAAACTCCAGGGTGTTGGGCTAGAACACACCACATCCTCAGTATGTAGCACACCTGGGATTACATAGCACCCAGGGGAGGTTTGTATGTGTCCTGTCTGTACAACCTAAGAGTAGAGGCTTCTGTGGTCCAGGTCCTCTTTCTTTGGCACATTCATTGTGATACTTCCACACAGTAGGTGTTCTATGAATATTTGCTGATTGATTTGGGGCTTACTATGAGGTAAGATGCAATGACTTGGCATCATTTGAAGAGGGAGTGATTTTCCCATATTTCTTCATTTCTCAGGTTTAGATTGGAGGCCATCTTATGCAATTTTTTAACTTGACATTGAAAGCAACTAATTTACCAAAGGATGAGTTTGCTTGCAAGGCTAGAGTTGCAGGGAGAGTTCAGGGGCCCCTTGTCCCAGACCTTCTTGGTTCACCAGGTAGAGACACAATCTGGGTTCGCTGAAGAGTCAGAGACAAACTCTCATATTCAGCAATCTAACTCTAATTTCATGAATTTCTGGTTTTCTTTAATGTTTTGGTTTTAATTGAAGTATTATTTACATGCGGAAAAGGGCACGTATCTTAAGGATACAGCTTGGTGAGTATTCACAAAATGAATAGCAGTAGATGAAGGGACGACATCAGCCTCAGCCCACGTGCCCACTTGACATTCTTCCAGTCCTCCCAAGGGTGAGTGCTGCTCTTACTTAGTTATACAGTTTGGGTATTTGGCTCCGGTTTTGTTTTTCTTAATTGTGTTGTGTTTCAAATGGAAGTCTTATTAAGTTTCTGTGTTTCATAAGATAATTTCTGATTGTAATCTAACAAACAGAAATGTGGGGAAATCCAGGATCAAAGAATTGCCAAATGGCTTGCATTAGCCAAAAGTTCACTTTTCAGCCCATAAGTGTATTTGGAGATATTCCCAAATAAAATTAATAACTAAAGTGATCTGGCTTTGAAATATTACATGTTAAAATTTCTTCACAAATGGAATCATCATGATCCCTGTAGTTCAGTTCTCATCTAACTCTTCCATCCACTTAAAAAATGTAGAGATAACCATACCAAGAGCCATCAAAAGAATGGGTTCTTTCAAATGGATTTGCACTGAGCTCAGTTTATTAATAAAATTAGGTAACCTTTATATTTTTCCTCTTGTTATTCAGTAGGGAATTTAAAAGTTATTAGAAATGTATGTGTTTTAGATTATAGAAATACAAAAATTATTTTTGTTGATAATGTGTATTATACTTGTCTCAATTATAATAGTAAAACAGTGTGAAAGCATGAACAAAATATACAAACAAGAGGGGGGAAATTACTCATATTTCATCTTCTAAGTATTTGTTGTAAGATTTTGGCCAATCTACTTTATTTTTCTCCATTTTTAAATAAACTTTCTTGGTTTGTAATTATTTTAGAATTATAGGAAAGTTGCAAAGGTAGTGCAGAGAGTTGCTATCTAGCCCCCATCCAGTGTCTCCTGTTGTCTTACATTACAATACTTTGTCACAATTAAGATACCAGCATTGGTACTTAACAAATAACTGAACTCCATTTTTGAGTATTCTTTCTTAAAATCCATAATCCATCTCCTTTGCAAGGAAAGATGGGAGGTCTGATGGGTCTGTAACATCCAGTCTTTGTTTCATTGCCATTTCTGGCTTGGCGGTATCTTACAAGACTGTAAAATGAATGTTGAAAGCATATACAATGTAGAGCATATACAATGTCATCCAATTTGTACCAGAATTAGGCTGGTGGAGGCTTTTACCCAGTAAGGGCGTGTTCCTTCCTAGAACAGAAACAGCTGGCTGCTGTCATGGTGATCTTTGACCAGAAGCTTCCCCGAGTGCTATTTTTTCCCCCTTGCTTCAATAATTACTTCTTTTTTTCAGTGTTGCAAGAGCTGGCTTCTGTTCAGTTTCCAAAAAAGTAATAAAATAAATTAGTGACCTCACAACCAAATCTCTGAACCCTGTTTTTGTCAAGTTTAAAGTTTTGGGAAACAGAAGAGCCAGGAAATGAGTCAATCAAAGCAGCCAGAAGTGATGTTGCATCTCTTCCATGTATGCCACAGGCCTGCCAGGTCTTAAGGACTGTTCTAGGTGTTGGGTTCTGATCAGAAAACACAACAGATAAAAGTATCCTGCCCACGGGAGATTACATTACTGCAAAGGGGAAAGACACAAAGTAATCAATAAACACAATTAATGAGTAAGTTACAATACAAAATGGCAAAGAGCATGAAAAAGTGAAATATCTTGGGCAGGGGTTCATAAGATGGGCGATGTGAAGGGTGGGAGGAGGGGAGGGGCAGCGTATGTAAGGAAGGCCAGGGTAAGTCTTTCTATTTCTCCTCAAAGGCTCAATAATTCTTTATACTTTCAACTTTAAAAAAAATTGCAGAAATGGAGGGATATTTAAATTTTTTTAATGTATTTATTTGAGAAGGAGAGAGAGAGAGAGTGAGTATGAGAGAGAGTGAGCACAAGTGGGGCCGAAGGGCAGAGGGTAGAGGGAGAAACAGAATCCCCCACTAAGCCTGATGCGGGACTCGATCTCAGGACCCAATCTCAGGACCTGGGATCATGACCTGAGCTGAAGGCAGATGCTTCACCAATTGAACCATCCAGGTGCCCTGGGTTGATATTTTCAAAATAAATTCATAATATTGAAGAATGTGTTGTTCTTCTTAATAATCCTGTAGGAATGGATGATATTCATTTTAATGTTTAATTATTATTTTTATAAGTCAAGTCCTATTTAAAAGAACTGTATTGGGCAGCTGCACTTTTCTTGTGGTCAGATTTTCTTTTAAAGAGTATTCTAGGGCAGCCCAGGTGGTTCAGCGGTTTAGTGCTGCCTTTCAGCCCAGGGTGTGATCCTGGAGACCCGGGATCAAGTCCCATGTTGGGCTCCTTGCATGGAGCCTGCTTCTCCCTCTGCCTGTGTCTCTGCCTCTCTCTCTCTCTCTCTCTCTCTCTGTGTCTCTCATGAATAAATAGGTAAAATATTAAAAAAAAAAAAGAGTATTCTAATGGCTCTTGGGGCGGGAGGGGTGGGGCTCTGTGGGTTCAGTTAATTTTTGGATTCGGCTCAGGTCATGATTTCAAGGTCCTGAGATCGACCCCATGTCGGGCTCTGCGCTCCAGGAGGGCTCTGCTTGAGATTCTCTCTCTATGTCACCCCGCTTGCACAAATCTGCTCTCTCTCTCTCAAATAAATACAATGTTTTAAAAAATAAAAGATGTTCTCATTTCTTAAGAGTTAGAGAAGAAAGAGATATTGCTCAAAAATAGAGGAAACATCCACTGTGCAGAGGTCTGAGGTGAGCACTCCAGAATATACGAGGAGAGTGGATAAGTTATTGGGTATGTTACATGCACAAGCTCTGGGTTGGGCTCTGTGCATCTGTGATACCATTTACCTTCTCGGTAATCCCTATTAGGTTGGTGTTATTGGCTTTTGCTCTCCTGAGCACAATACATGACCCCAATTTAGCGTTCAGGAAAGTTATCAAATGAGATGAATGACTACAAATTCTGAGGTTTTTTTTTTTTTTTTCCATTATGCGAGCTGTACATGCTTGATGGTCAAGTAATGCACCAGATTTGACACAATCTGTTGGGTCCCCCAGAGGCCTAGACTGTTATCTACATGAGTACCAATAAGAGGACATTTAGCTATGGTATCACAGGATATTGGCTCAGATCACAGGCTGAACGATGGTCGACACCAAGATGGTTAAGAGCTGAGCTGAATTTTGAAGACTGAGCAGATTTGGGGAAGAAGCAACAATGTTCCAGAATATGGGAACAGTGATGCATCATGAAGTTACAACAGGCAAGAAGTGGCATTACTGTGACAGAATGCCTGCCACCGCCTTGGCATTCTTCCTTTGCTTGGATTTTTGCAAAGGAAAATTGTCTGAAGTGTTTTTACAAGTTCAGGCTTTCTCTTCCTCCTCCTATGGTCGGGCCGTTTGGGGTAGACGGGGAGATGACTGCAAATAACTACCCTGTGACAGCTCTGACACTGGCTGTGAGGTCATACTTCACAGTTTGTTCTGTTTCTCTCCCATCTGCTACACTAGAACTTCTTCTGGGAAATAGCACAAAATTTTAGAGAAATACTGCACAACCATTTGCTTCAAAAAATAGTTATAGTGTGCTATAGGTCTACAAATGAAAACTCAAAATCCTTATTGTTGAGGATTATTTGCAATGGAAAGTCTTTTCCATATAACCCTGGGCCCAAGGACTTATTGTTAGAGAGTCCAGATATCAGTGGTGGTGGTGGTTTTTATAGAACCTATTTGCCCTCAAGCATTTTAGTTTTAAGAACCATTTGGAAAAAGTTGGGTATTGTTATGATGTCTATTTTTGTTTCTAAATGATTGCACAAATTTTCTTTCTTTTCTTCTTTTTTTTATTCTGATGTAAACCAGACACTGCAAATTTGTAAGTGATGGTCCTTAGTATCAAGTGGCTCAACCTAGGGAGTGAGACAATAATAGAAACGATTAGGATGGATAGTGAAATGCTATTTCAGTAGATGTGTGCACAAAGTATAATAGGATCAAATATTTAGCTAGAAGGATGAGGGAAAGGATTGATATTTGGTCTGAGCCCTGAGGGATGGATGGATTTCACGAGATGTCAAGGTGAGGAATATGTAGCCAGAGGGAATGGTGGATAAACAGTCATGGAGGCATGAGGCTGAGCTCCCATTCTGGGTGGGGTGGGAGGATGGAGGTGTAAAGGTAGACTTGGGTTTTGTGTGCAGGGAAAACCCACTGAAGGACTTATAAATGTTACAAGGACAAGATAAAATTTGGTTTAGGAAAGGAAATCTGGAGGGAATGCAAGCAATGGAATAGAAATTGCAGAAAAGAGAAGAGGCACAATTCAGTGGATGAGTACAATTGTCCAGAGCAGTGAGCGTAGAAATCTGAACATGGCTGCCATGCTTGTCTTGTCCTTGTGTGTTGTCCTCTCCCTGTCTCTCTTTGTCTGTCTGTCTTTCTCCCCTTTGGCCATACTTGTGTCTTTCCAACCTCAGCCTTTGTATATACTCATGATTGTTAATTTTGTCTGGAATGTTCATGCCCCCCTTCTTTCTTCTGACTTCAGTTTAAGCATCCCTTTCAGAGAAGCCTTCCTGATTGGGCTAAAGTCTGGGCACTGTGTTTCTCTTGCAACTTCAATTCTGTATTCGTGATGTTGATTCAT
Organism: Vulpes lagopus; assembly: GCF_018345385.1. Lineage (NCBI taxonomy): Eukaryota > Metazoa > Chordata > Mammalia > Carnivora > Canidae > Vulpes > Vulpes lagopus. The sequence goes on along the minus strand of NC_054839.1, from coordinate 4,430,695 downwards.
ACCTGTTCCTTCCACTTGATCAGAAGCTCCATAGGGGTAGGGGTTGTGTATTCTCTGTTTCTTTTCTTTTTTTGCTATCCAGAGCACAACCCATGACCCAAATTTAGTGTTCAGTGAAATTATTGAATGAGATAAATGAGCAAAACTTGAAAATTCAAACCATTAGAACTGAATTATTTGCTGGGTTTCAAGATTGCAGAGGAAGGAATCTGGCATTTTTACAAAGTTCCTAGATTGGGCAGCTAAGAAGATGGTTATAGCCACTAAGAGAAAACGAGTAGGAGGTGAGTGCATGTGAGGAAGGTAAAGAGATTGATTTGGGTCATGTTGAATTTGAATTATCAGTGTGACATCTAGACAGAAATATCCAAGGGGGAGTTGAAGGTGTAAGAGTTTGTTGTGCAGCTCTCTGGTAGCTTTCTCCAAGCATTCAGTTGTGTATTTCTCTCTTTGTTTTTACCTTCCTTGACTTCAAGTATGTTTGCATGTTGTGGAATTTGCATGAAGCTAATTTTCTTCACTGGTAAGTTACTGATATCCAGGGCTTTATGAGTATACATCATTAATAATGAGAAATATTCTAAAGTGATGCAAAGAAGTCATGGCAAAATAAAAATAAAAACACATCCTATGGAGATGATGACTTGATTATAAAATTAGTAATTTTAAATTAAAATAGTTCATCACTTGTAAAATGAAATAACTTATGAAGATGGCATCTTGTTTTCCGGGGTTTGTTTTATTTTGTTTTGTCTGCTTTTTTACTCTTGATGTTTATGAGGCAAGGCAAAGGGCTACCATTTTGTATATCCTACAGTGCTTTAGGCATAGAAGATACACTCACATTATGAAGGGTATGTAACAATGCCCAGTTAGTGCTTAGGACTCAGCACACACACACACACACACACACACACACACACACACAAATCTTACATTGAGATATCTTTCTTTACTCCTGTTGACACTTGTAATTTCTATTTTATTTTATCAACCTCTTTCCAAAACCTCCAAAGAACCAGCTCCCCTTTTGTACTGCCTCAGAATTGTAGTACTACCATCTTTCTGAATTATCCAGAATTGAAATCTTGTTTTCATTATTAGTTTTTAATTCTCCTTCAGACACACACTCATTAGTTACAAACTTTTATTTTTTTTTCTCACAATGTACCTCGGATGCTCTATTTATATAATTGCTTCTGAGATCAAATCCTCATGTTATATTTACTACCAGTCAACAGCTGACCCTTTGCTTTCATACTCTCTGCATTTTATTCTACACAAGGATGCATTATGATCTTTCTAAAGCACAACATGTATCAGGCAGGCCCCTCTCAAGATTAAAAATTCTGAATTTTTAAAAGCTTTTCTGGTAAGTCAAATATATACAATTTAGATCTCTAGAAAGACTTTTAAAACTCTGTTAACTCGTTTTGGCAAACTGTTTATCAATGGTCAAATAAAACTCTAAAATCCATTTTTTTACCCCTAAATTCTTGTATTCCCATTCCTTAAGGAATGTTTATCCCAAAGTCATGTTTTCTTCAATTTCTTCATAAATCCATGTCCATCATTAGGTCAATATTTAGATCTTTATGGGATTTCTCCTAGTTAGACTTTTCCACTGATTATTTGTTCAAAACTAGTTCCAGGGACAGCTGGGTGGCTTGGTGGTTGAGCATCTGCCCTTGGCTTAGATTGTGACCCCAGGGTTCTGGGATCAGTCCCATGTTGGGCTCCCCACAGGGAGCCTGCTTCTCCCTCTGCCTATGTCTCCGCCTCTCTCTCTCTCATGAATAAATAAATAAAATTTAAAAAATTAGTTCCATAAAAATCAAACTACATGACTTCCATATACTGACAGGTAAAGAAAGTATGCAGCAATAGGAGAGAGGCATCACCTTCAGAAACTATGGTGCAGTAAGTAAGAGGACGGGAGGAAGAAGAGATACAGGGAAATGCAGGAAGGGCCTCTCATCCAGACTGAGGAGCTTGGAAGCAGCTTGAATGAGCTGAATAAGAAGGATGATCAGGAACAAGTAGGTGAGGTCCATATGAATGGGGCAGATGTAATGGGGGAAGCTCTGTGCTTTCTACTGGAATTACGCATAATCTGCAATAACTGCATTCTTTATGGTAGTTTATATTAGGTTGAACTTTCTTGAAATAATGTACAGTAAACCCAATTCTAGTTTGAAAACGTCTAGTTCCAATACAGAAAATAATATAGCAGATACTAGCAATCCCATAAACTGTCAAATCCCTTCTCCTAATTAAATGGTGTTTGAATGTAGCATAGGTGTCATACTTATTTTTTTTAAAGGTTTTATTTATTTGAGAGAGAGAGCATGGGGGGTGGGGAGAAGAGGGAGAGGCAGACTCCCCACTGAGCAAGGAGCCCAATGTGGGGCTGGGATCATGACCTGAGCTGAAGGCAGATGCTTAACAGACTGAGCCACTCAGGCTCTGCAAAAATGTCATACACATGGCTTTCAAACTCAAAATGTTTTCCGTATGGAAAATATTTAAATGTATTCTCACTGTGAGGTTGGTTGGATTTTATTATATCAAATATTGAGCAATAGCAAATTATTTTTGTTCTAAAAACTCTTATTTTAGGAATTCTCTTTTGTAAACTATTTTTGCCATCAATATAATATTTTTGTTTTAGAAACATTTTACACAAAATTCAATGTTATGAATCAATATTATGCTGTAAATTTGTACTTATCAATTATCCTTTTTCACACATTATTATACTATAAAATATATATATTTAGAAATATGTATATCCCCATCATATAGAAAGGTTTTAATGTATGCTGTTACCTTGTTTAGTTAAAAAGATAAATTATTCTCACACTCTTCAAGTTTCCTTCAGTTGTAGTAGAGAGAAGGATGTATGCAAGACTTGAAAACCAAACACATCGATGACCATTATAATTGTTACCAGCATTGTGTTTCTTAACCTTCGACTGTGCATTCTCAAAACTCTTGTGGTTGGCTATCTGTGCTACTGGGAGATGTGAAAAAGCAGTATTGCTATTTTGACCCACTTTTTGTGAGCAACAATACATACTTTAAGGCCAGATCTGTTGAATTGGAGGGTCTTAAAGGATTGTACTAGAGAGAAGATGATAATGGACATTAGATTTCCTAAAATGGAAGAGCTGAAAGCAAAGAGGTAAACAGCACTGATGAGGTTGACAACACATAAGCAGCAACTCATGAGGCCAAAGTGGGATGTCCTTGCCTTATTTCTGACAGCACTCGTTCAAAAGCCCATTGACTTTGTCTGGAACAAGAAAAGTCAAAGAATGTCACTGGTCTCAGTGAGTGTAATTCAAACATATTACTGAACTTTTATTGTAATATTCCACTTTCTGAAGAGTATTTTCTTGGAATACACTTTTCTTACCGCAGTGTATTTTCTATTAAAAATTATATTTCTGCTACTACATGATGGAATAGATCATTGTTTTTTAACATGTAAGTTGTAGCCAACTCTAGTTGGGCTGCAGAGATTAAAATTCAGATGTTTTCTAGGTAGACTCTTTCTCTGAATAAAACATGTAAGTATTCTATGGGATGTTGGGTAAATGGTCAAGAAGGGTTAATTGGAATCGGAATAACATATTACAATTTTTCTTGTCTCTCTGTATTGGGGTCATTTGGTTTTAATGGCCTCCTGGTGCTCTTCCTTTATGTGTCCAGTTTATTGAGTGCAATAGTGTGAAGAGCAATAATGCTAGCACTGTTCCCACTATAATAGCCAAGATTGACCTTGTAAGTATCGTGGACCAGAAATGGTACTAAATGGGCCACATACACTATCTCACTTAATAATCTCTGTATGCATATGCACATACAGCAAGGGAAAGATGGAACATTTGGAAATTTGACCTTGACCTTTGTCAGCATCCTCTTCTCCCAAACTCTGATTGACCCTTGCATCCCTCACAGAACTTACCATGGTGCCCTATGAGTGGTAGTTCCTTAAGAAGTGTTTGCTAGAAAGATAGGAACACGTTTAAGGTAGGGTTAGTAGGGCTACTCTAGCTAGATACTGTGCCCGCTCTTCAGTCTTTCACTGCTGTGGGTGTTTTGTTTCTTCTTTCTTTCATGCCATCCTTATTCACAACAGTTCTTCCTTTTGCGATGCTTTTACTTATTTGTGGTGGCAGAAGGTCTACCATAGTAACAGCACTAATGAGTCACATTTTCCCTGTGGCACAGACATGGCCACCATTGCTTTGCAGATCAACAAAAGAATCACAAGTAGTCCAGAATGTTCTGCTCCTATTGAAATGATCAGATAAACATAGAAATATGTTAGGAAAGTTTCAGGGTGATAAAGGAATTGCAACATCGTATTTCCACCCAAACACGGAGGGAGACTTCATAACAGATTTTCTTCTGTGATCATTCCCTGCAGCGGTGATCTTTGTAGAGCCGTATGTTTGTGCAGCTTAGGAATAGCTTGTAACTATTACATCTGTTATTAGGTGTTGTGTTGTAAATATTAGAACTTAGAACATTTTAAAATAATCCAATGAAGCAGGAATTCACTGTGCCAACCTCTTAAAATGTGGGAAGAATGTTTTTAAAGTAATACTTCAACTCTGAATAAGATACTTGCTGGGTAATAAAAAACTCTAAATTAATGTCTTCTTGACTTAAAATAGGCAAACTTAAATTTCTGTGTCCTATTTTTCATGATATCTACACAGTGTTCTCAATATGCTTTTACCTGGAGGCATCTGTCTTTATATAACAGAATAGTCCTCTGTTTCCTTGAATGCTGTCTGGAATATTGGACACGTGATATGTGATGCAAATTGATGCTTCCCAGAAACTTTACTGATTATGCAGTTTCAGGGAAATCTCCCATTTTATTTTGAAAGATGCTGTCTCTTCTCTCTTCTTGGTCCAAAATACTTTACCCAAAGCTTGACTTTGGCTCCAGAGTGAAACAGGCACGGGTTAAGCTCTGGCCCTGTCACTTTTCACCATGGGCCCCAAATGAGCTGTTTACACTTTTCAGGACTTAGTTTCCCGTACATAATTTTTAGTATTTTTGTGAGGTTGCCTGTATTTGTATCTACTCAGTAAATATTTTTATTCTCAGTAATGGTAATTGTATTAGCAGTAACAGTGAATTGCTATTTAACATTGGCTTTTTTTGTTTGTTTTTGTTTTTGTTTTGAAAGAGAGAGAGAGTGAGGGAGGGGGGCAGAGGGAGAGAGAGAATCTCAAGCAGGTCCATGCCCAGCGCAGAGCTGGATGCAGGGCTTAATCTCATGACTCTGAGATCATGACCTGAGCTAAAATCAAGAGTCGGACACTTAACTGACTGAACCATCCAGGCACTCCTTAATGTTAGGATTTTTCTAAAACAAAAACATTACATTAGAGTATTCTGAACATTTGGCTCATATGTACGGTGGGCTTGAAAGGCACATGATAATCATCACTAAACTCACTTTCTGTCCAGGCATCATACCTCACAGCAAGTTAGGTTGAACTCTAAGGATGGTACACTTACTGTGTTTCAAACAGCACATAGAGCTTTTCTAAAGCATGAATTTCATGTATGTACTATATTTTAAGTAAAATTTGTAACAAAAATCTATGTGCAGATTTCATAAAGCAGTTTTAAAACAAAGTGCAGGCTCTGTAGGAAGCATAATTGTTTCCGTGTTTCTGGAAGAACAGCTGTGTAGCCTTATGCGCTCAGACATCTTACTTCCCTTATCATTCTTATTCAAATAGCTAAAAGGATGTATTTTTGTTTTTCAGTCACTCAGGACTGCTTGCAACTGATTGCAGACAGTGACACACCTACTATACGAAAAGGTAATAAGATCATCTCCTATAACTTTTCTTATTACGGTTCCACCCAATCTAATCACTTGTAAGACTATATTCAGACTTCATCTCACATCAGCTGTCTGCCTCCAAGCTTCTCAGAATCAGATGTAAAATAAGAAGCTGAAATGTATTCAAAATGATTGGGGAGTAAATATTTAGGCTAATATAATAATCTAACAAACAGAATTAGTTTAGTAGAGGTGCTAATACTTAGAAATTTTTTAAAATTAGCATATGATAAAACAAAATCAATACTAAGCCAAATTCAGTTTTTGGTTTTTTTATTTTTTAGAAATCAATTTGGCTTCTCTAATGACTTGAGATCATCTGCACAAATATCAGTTCACCTATTTTACTAGGATTGAGAAATCATAATAGGATGAAGATGAAACTGAACATATCACAAACATTTAATATTAATTATTAATAAATATATAATGTGTGCAAATAAATATCACACTTTTATGATAATCTAATGTGAAATGACTGCTTTATATTTTACACATATTGGTTAAAGACATACAATGTTCCAATTTCTGTGTGAGCCATAGAGCTTTAGCAATGAAGAAAATATGTATAGTTCCTCACTTTCATGAAATTTACCTTGTGATGAGGGGAAAACAGGAAAAAAATAACAAAAAAAAAGCAAATGAATCAGTAAAATGTAGAATGATAAAATTAAGTGCTATGGAGAAAAATAAAGCAGGCCAGGGGCTAGGGAATGTCTGGGCTGCGACCCAGAACAGGGAGGTCACAAGTATCAGAGAGTCAAGCTGGAGGCCAGGATGGAAATGAGAAGGAGCCCAGAGAATGTTTTTGGATTTGCCTTTGAGTGCCAGGAGTGCTGGGTTTTTTGTTTTGTTTTGTTTTGTTTTTTTTGAGTGCTGTCTTGCATCTGTATCTTTCTGAGTGACTTTAGTGATCCCAAATGTAACATGTAACACAGAGGAAACTATTTGAGATTCTGTTATTATTTATCTCTCTGCATTTTCCAAAGTCCTATGCTTGCCACTTTAATAGGCATCAGACTGTTTACTAAGAATTAAAATGAAGTCAGAAGAAGAACTTAAGGACCAAAGAAAACGTTTTAAAAATATTAACTTTGTTTTACACATTTGGACGAAACGAAAATGCTATATGTCACACAAGAAGATGAAGTTACTCCTTGATCGTGAACATGAATTCCAAAGAATATTATGTAGTGACTGCTCTTCACTGACCAGGGGGTGCTGAACTGGGTGCCTTGCCCTTTGGAACCATTGGTTAGCCTTGTGATACCAGCACCTGGTGGTGCACATGGGCATGTTGTAGCATCACTGCTTGCCTGTGTCCCATAAAGTTTGATAGATTGTGTTTCCATTTTCATTTGTCTCGGGATATTTTTAAATTTACCTTTCAATTTCATTTGACCTGTTAGTGTTCAGGAGTGTTTTGTTTAATTTCCACATATTTTGAATATCCCTATTTTTCTCCTACTACTGATTCTAGTTTCATATCATTGTGGCCGGAAAAGATACTTGGTGTGATTTCAGTCTTCCTAAATCTGTTCATATTTATTTTGTGTCCCAATATTTTATTTATCTTGGAGAATTTTCTTTGTGTCCTTAGGAAGAATGCATATTCTATGACTGTAGGACAGAATATTCTGTGCATATCTGCTAAGTCCGTCGGGTCTATAGTATTGTTCAGGAACACTTTTTTCTTACTGATTTTCTTTTGCGTGATCTATCTATTACTGAAAGTAGGATATTGAAGTCTCCTACTGTTACTGAAATGCTGTCAATTTCTCCCTTCAAATCTGTTAGTATTTGCCTATTACATTTAGGGGCTCCAGTGTTGAGTGTATATGTGTATGTGTGTGTGTGTGTGTGTGTATGTGTGTGTATGGGTATATATACACACATACATACTTGTTATATTCTCTTGATGAATCAATCTACTTGACATCTACTTGACACCTTCTTTGTCTTTTGTGACATTTTTTTTACTTGAAGTCTTTTTTGTCTAATACAAGAATAGCCACTTCTTGTCTCTTTTGTCTAACAGTTGGATGAAATATTGCTTTCCAGCCCTTCACTATATTTCCTTAAAGCTGAAGGGAGTTTCTTATAGGTGGAATATGTTTGGATTTTGTTTTTCTTTCAATTCACTCAGCCAGTCTTTGCCTTTTGATTGGATAATGTAATCCATTTACATTTAAGGTAATTACTGATAGTGAGGACTTATTTTCCTTTGTTAATTGTTTTCTAGCTGTTTTGTAGTTCCTTTGTTCCTCTCTTCCTCTCTTGATGTCTTCCTTTGTGGCTTGACTATTTTGTGAATTTATATGTTTTGATTCCTTTCTCTTTGTATTTTGGATATCCGCTGTAGGTTTTTAAATTTGTGTTTACCATGACACTTATATCAAACAACGTAGTTACAGTAGTCTATTTTAAGCTGATAACAACTTTGATTTACAACTTTTTATATTGTGTGTCTATTAACAAATTACTGTAGTTATAATTCCTTTTAATGCTTTTTTTTTGTCTTTTAACTTTTATACTAGAGTTCAGAGTAATCTACAACTTTTTATAGCTATTTCTTTCAGATTTACTAGAGATTTGTTTTATCCCTTTGATTGTGTTGGATTTTCTTGATTCTTCACATTCCTTGCAGAGTTGCTTTGTTGCTTATGCAGCTACCTCTCATGGACTGATTTTGACTGGGAGACACTTTTACTGATCAGCAGTGCCTAATATTATCCACTGTAAGGCCAGGGGCAAGGTCTCCTTTGCTTCCTCCCTTCCCTCCTGGAGGAAAATAATCTGTTCTTTGCTTTTCCTCAATCATGCAAAACAAAACAAAGAAAACAAACTGGAACTATAGAAGAATGTCTTCCCTTTTTTTGTTTCTAACTGAAGCAGGGACCAAGCTCTTTTGGATGTTCAGCACAAAGTATGGGTCAAGATGGAAACCAGCTCCACGGAAGGCACTCTGAGAGACCATGGAGCCTGGAGATGCCCCATGTCAGATCTCACCATTCCTCCACAGGGGAATCACAGGCTAAGGCCATCTTGTGGTGCTGACCTAGGCATGTTTGGGGGAGGGGCTAATGTAAATAAGTTGAAATTGCTCTTCTTACCTATATAAATGTGACTACTTCTCAGTCTGTGCTCTACTACTTAGTTTCTACTTCTTAGCTGGATTCTGAATTTCTGGTGTTTTGGCACCAATATTATTGTTTCTGTGGAGGGATGATGTGTAAGACTCCTATGCTGCCACCTTGATGATGTAATCCTTCATTTGGAACTTTAAATGTGTCATCCCACTGTTTTCGGCCTACATGGTTTCAAGAAAGAAATCAACTGTTAATATTATTGAGCATCCCCCTTGTTTGTATTGGAAAAATTGCTTCTGTCCTGCTGCTTTCAAGATTTTCTCCTGGTTCTTTCTTTCAACCCCTTAATTATAACTCACTTTGGTATGGATCTCTTTGAGTTTATCCTTTTTAGAATTCATGCAGTTTCTTGGATGTATAGATTCATTCTTTCTTCAAAATTAAGAAGAATTTGGCCCTTATTCTTCAAATACTCTTTTCTTAAGATTTTTTTTTTTTTTGAGAGAGAGAGAGCAAGCATGAGTGAGAGAGAGAGAGAGAGCATGAGCAGGGGGGAGGGGTCTTTACTTTAGGCTTAGTGGCTGCCTGTGCAGTTGGTAGGCAGGGCCATGCTATGATTGTGGAAGCTTATCCAAAATAATGATAAAGAAGAGGTGACCTGGAGTTTTTGTGCAACACTCGCACTAGGCAATGCCATTCCAATGCATTACTAAATGACATCCATAGTTCCTAGCTCCTCTTAGGAAAACACAATTTGTGCCCTTCTGTTTAATACTTTGCAATTAAGCCTTGCTAGTCTTCTGAGCTTTCCAGTAATCATGGCTTACTGCTCTTTCAGGGATTTCTTAGTCACCACAATCATACAGTGATAATGTGTAAGCAATTATTTGGGGGCTCTGTTTTCATTAAATACTAACAGTGGTTGCAATTTGGGAAAGAGGTTAGCTGAGATTTGGTATCATCTTTGTAACATTTGCAAATTATACTCTTTCCTGTTTGTGACCTAAGATAAGTGTTTTCTATAAAATACAAACCAATGTGCCTAACGAAACTTAATTATGGGAAGGTAATTCAGAATTTAAATGTCACTGAATACCTAGAGTAAATGTTTAGATGTATAAGTATCCTGTTAACCTTAATAAAGTGAGGAAGTATCAAAGAAAAAAAAAGGACCTGGGAGCCCCACGTGGGACATGATCCCAGGACCCTGAGATCATGGCCTGAGCCAAAGGCAAGGTGCTCAACTGATTGAGCCACCCAGACTGCCCTGTAGTTTTTATATTTTAAAGAAAGGTGGCTGGATGCAAAATCCCCATTTTATCTTTTCTTTACTTGAGTTGTAGGAATTTCTCTACTCTCTTTTGGCATTAAATGCACTTTGAAGAAAACCAAGGTAAGAGAAATTTTTCTTCTCATAAGTGGCTTGACTTTCTTGCCTGATTATACAAAGAATTGTTTATTTACCTTAAAAAGTCAATGCTTGTTTTACTGTATATTTCAGAGTTGACTATTATGGTAGGTAGAATAACAGCTCCAAAAGATGTCTGCAGCCTAATCCCTGAAATTTGTGAGTATTGTAGGTCATGTGGGAAAGGGGACTTTTGCAGATGTAAGATAATAACTTTGGGGGAACTACCCTGGCTGATCTGGGGAGCTCAGGGTAATCACAAGCATCCTTACTGAGGGAGTTGGTAGGATCAGAGTCAGAGAGGCGATGTGGTGATGCAAGTGGAGATAGGCATGGTGTGATGGGTGCCTGGGAAGATGGAGGTGGCCATGAGCCAAGGAAAGCAGGCCAACTGCAGGAGCCAGAAAAGGGATAGGTTTTGCAGCTTCCAGAAAGAACCCAGACTTGCCAACACCTTGATTTCTGCCCAGTGAGACTTTTGATGTTTAGAACCATGAGCTAGTAAATGTGTGTTGTTTCAAGCCACTAAGTCTGTGGTGATTTGTTACAGCAGCACAAAACTAGTGAAGCTATTTGGAATCAACTTTCCTGGCCTGGGGTGTGTCCTCTCTGTCTGTAGCAGCCCTCTGTGGTTGCTCTGCTTGACTTTTTGTTGTTGCTGGTTTTGCCTACCAGGGGTCTGTTCACAGGTGTGTGGATAAGACTATTTTATGGGTCCTATATATTCTATAGTCCTTTTTTTTTTTTTTCAAATTCTAAACTCTTTATTTCCATCTTCTTTTGTACAAAACCTATTTTCCACTCTGAAACTTTTATTTTCATTTAAATGATTTTTTTCCCCTCCTCATCTTCCAAGTTCTTTTAGGTGACACAGAAACTTCTTGGACTGTGTACTCGTCAGAGATGTCTGCATGCATACGAGGGCTTCTTCACCCTTAGGGGGGTGATTTTTGCTGGCTCTTTGTGGACTCAGCCACTTCCAGAACCTGTCACTGCTCTCCTTGCTTCGTCCCTCCCCTTCCACACCCAGTACCAGGGGGATCCCAGTGACTTTGCAGCCCTTACGACTACTCTGGAACATGCATCTGTCTGCTTCTTTCACATGATGGAACAGGAGGTAGAAAAGGATGGACATTATTTCCACACTCATGTTGGTGGCAGAAGGCTCTTGTTTATTTCTGCCTTTGCCATGTGAGTATTTTCTACAGGAAATGATGAGATTTACTTGTAGTATCCCAATAGAATTTGACATTTGATGAAATACACACTGCCCTTGTTTGTTTCTCTACCCATTTTCTGACCCTTTAGGCCACTCCTTTGTAAATTTCCTTGCAAGTTACTCTTAAATGTACCTTACTATAGATGCTCTTCAGTCCTCTGATACAGTCTCATTCTCTTTTCATTCTTCTCTCTGCTTTGGCTAAATACTCCTATGTTGTCACTTAGCATCTATGTGCGGATGGTTTAAATGTAGCACTTTGGCCCAAACCACTCAGTTCCAATCCTGTATACACCTCTGTCTCTTTAACATTTCTTCCTTTGTAACTCAGTGGCATCTCAGCCTGGGCTGTACAATTTGTCCCCAGATTCCTTCCACCAGCATTCCCATTTCAGTGAGTGTGATGACTGTGTCCTCGGTTGCCTCCTGTAGAATTTTGAGTGTCATTCTTGACTGTTCCCTCTGACTCAGTACATTAATCTCAAAACCCTATCATTTATTCCCATGAATATAACCTGAATTAATCTATTCCCCTTCATTCCCATCTCACCATCCTGCTAGACCGCCCTCATGTGTCCCCATGGCTGGTTTCCTTGGCCCCAGTTTTGTTCCTTTCCTTGACTGGTAGCCACATAGTGGTTTCTCTAAAATAGAGTAATCATCTCTGTCTGCTGCTCACAGCCCTTTGAAGAGCTCAGCCCCCATGACCAGCCTAGCTGCTTGCCTCAACTATAAAACCAAACCTGCCATAACTGTGGGTTTCTATGCCAAACAGTACTTGTTTTATACAAGAAATTACTGTTTCTTAAATTAATTGACATAATCTGCCTTTTAAAAAAAGTATTATCAATATCTTATCCCCTAAAACTATTTCCAGCAGCTGTATGATAATAAGATTACAAAATCAAGAGTTGTAACCCAATAGGATAGGTGTAATTGACAGCTGCTCTCTGCAACATTTATTTTCCGTTTCTGAGGGAGGTAACACCGGAAGTATGAATGCTTTCAAGGAAATCTCCTATTCATAAAGTAAAATAAAAAGCAAGTATTAATGAAATATATCAGATTTTTCTATGAAATGTTGTCAACCTAAAATTTATATATTTTGTATAAGTCTGATCAGGAAAGAGCTCCTTAAAAAAAAAAAAAAAAAAAAAAAAAGGAAAGAGCTCCTTTAAGAGCGGACACTTTCAAGTATATGTATAAATTATTTTCACATATTAATACTGGCATTCTGTTAATTTAAGTTCACATATTATTGTACATATTAAGTTTTCAAAAACCTTTAAATACATCAAGTATTTACAGCTAAGTGGACCTGGGAAGTTCAGCCTTTACATGCCGCAGCACATCTGTATTTTAGCTGTGGACTAACAGAGAGAGAGAGAAGCAGTAATACTCTTGGACTTTATTTACAAATTCTCAAATATCAATTGGTAGTGATACATTCTGGCTTAGAAAAGCATCCTACAGGGGATCCCTGGGTGGCTTAGCAGTTTGGCACCTGCCTTTGGCCCAGGGTGCAATCCTGGAGTCCCGGGATCGAGTCCCACGTCGGGCTCACGGCATGGAGCCTGCTTCTCCCTCCTCCTGTCTCTGCCTCTCTCTCTCTCTCTCTCTATGTCTATCATAAATAAATTAATTAAAAAAAAAAAAAAGAAAGAAAAGCATCCTACAGAATAGGCACTTCATGCATATTTTCTTGTTAGCATTTATCCATAGTCTAATTTAACATGCTAAATATCTAAATTAAGTTTTAAGATGTAGAAACATGTTTATAATATTTATGCTTATGTTTATAATTACTTTAGCTTTTTAAAAAAATATTTTATTTATTTATTAATGAGAGACACAGAGAGAGAGAGAGGCAGAGACACAGGCAGAGGGAGAAGCAGGCTCCATGCAGGGAGACTGATATGGGACTCCATCCCGGGTCTTCAAGATCAGGCCCTGGGCTGAAGGCAGCACTAAACCGCTGAGCCACCTGGGCTACCCTACGTTAGCTTTTAATGTATTGTTTTGTCTGTTTTCTTAAAGGATTTAAGATTCACTCATTAGCACATATTCATTGAATGCAGATGTCATGCAGGGCTGTGTCCTTGGCATTTGGCCTCATGCAGTGTAATTTGTGAGTGTGCATGTGTGTGCAACATGTATGTGCTGGGAGGAGAAATATAGACAGTGCATAAAAACCAGCAACCATGTACTGTCTCTTGTAAGAATATTTCCGGCAAGATAGGATGAAATGCCAAAAGAAAATGTCAAGAAAACATAAAAATTTATACCTAATAACTACTTGTTTTTCTTTCTATTCTGACAATGCAGCAGTGAAACTGGGTAAAAACCAGCTTACTGATTTTATAGATAGATGTATGGTGTAAAGAAGTAGGAAACCAACTTAAGGTGTTGAAAAATAAATTTAGTAAATAAATATCTCTAGACAGAATATGGGCAAGCGGTTTTGGAAATGTGTATCTTGCTTTCAGCTCACAAGTGCATCTTGCCTCCGTGGTGGCGCTCCATCTCACACAACTAGCTAGTTCCAGCAACTAGCTCATAAAATGCTTTTAAAAATAGATTTTTTAAAAAATGTGTTTTTTTTTTTTGTTTAAAGATTTTATTTATTTATTCATGAGAGACGCAGAGAGAGAAAGAGAGACAGAGACACAGGCAGAGGGAGAAGCAGGCTCCATGCAGGGAGCCTGACGTGGGACTCGATCCCAGGACTCCAGGATCATGCCCTGAGCTGACGGCGGCACTAAACTGCTGAGCCCCCCAGGATGCCCTAAAAAAATGTTAAAAAACAACAGGATGCTGGTGGGCAACTGCATCGTACCCCACCAATTTTAATTATTATATGTTTAAAATTGAAGTAGTTAATTCAGTGACTAGGCCCTGGGGAGGAGCCAGAAACCAGACAGCAGTGATGCCTGAACCCAGAGAGGTCAGAACCTAAGACGTGTATGGTTTTGAATGGAGGAAGGCGCTCCTTGGTCAGACCATCGGGCAGGTGTCCTCATGACCACGAGAGCAGTCCCCTTCCATCATCAGTTATTTTACAGTAAGAACAGCCATGATCATTAGTTCCTCCTCCTCTTTTGGACACACTGCGTTTAGAAGTGCCTTGGGCACATGATCTCACTTAAACAAATGTAAAACTATGCTACCATAATCCTCTCCACTGAAACGATGCTGATGCTGTGTAAACAGCAGGGGATGGTGAGTTTGCCTCTGAGACTTGTAACTGAGGAGGCTTTCTCCAGGGACTGTCACCTTTCAGCGCAGCACCAGAGGACTTTCACCCAAGCCAAGTTTCCTCACAGACCTTCTTGGGAACAGCAGAGCCTACTTGTGGGAGACAGAGGTGCATCCTAGAAGTGCAGCAGAGGAGGCACGAGAGCACCTGCGTCCACAGGCACCTGCCAGGCTCCTTCCTTCCCCTCCAGTCTGGCATGCCCACTTACAGGGCTGCCTGAGGGAACTGAACTCAGATTCACCTTGTCGTTTGCTTTGTGTGAGCACCTCAGGTTCTTTACTTCTCAGAAGTGTTCAGAGAATGTGTGGTTCTTGTTTTATACTATTCCCTCAAAGATCTATTTAGAAAAAGTTCAGATATGATGGGTTTGCCTTGGTGGAATGGCTGACCCAGGCACATTCACCTAGCAGTTGTATCTATGAACGTGAAAGCATCTCCAACACCACATCCTTGGGTGGTGCCACCTTCTTACAAAAATTCACAGGGAAACATTTTCTTTAAGCTCCTGCTAGGACAAATTGTTCTCGCTGAGCTTCTGGCTTATTGTCCAGTGGGCTCTGAGTTTTATTATTTCCCTTTATGCAATGAGCAAGGTGAAGCTCGGGGACGCCTGTGGTTCTACAGTACTAACTACATGGGAACATTTTTTAGACTATTTTATACTACCACAGTTTCATTTCACTATTCTCTCCTTATATTACCACTTCCCTAATCTTCTTTTCACTTATTTCACGCCATCTTATTTATAACCCCCCCCCATTTATTAAGCCAGCCTCAAAGTTCACCATTTATTCCAATATTTTTACATAGTGGTGAGAGATGTAGTGAATTTGTGGTGTGAATTCATAGGAGAGGAGTGTTTGCACATTCCACATGGGTGTTCATCCCAGAGCAGGGTGCCCTGGCGTGGGGACCAGGTCCCCTCCTGCCTGCCTGCTTCTGGACCTGCTGGCTGCTCTGAGCTCCGGCTCCCCTGTCACTCCCCAGAGAGATCTCAGGGGTCACGGAGGAGAATTAGTGTGCTGACCAGTAACCACTTCAACTTGAGTATCACCGACGAATATCTCCGAGTTCCTTGACTGTGTCCTATTATAGGTTTTGTCTTGGTCCCTTCCCTGCTGTCCCTAAGTGCTGTTCTGGTGCTGTACTGGGGAGAGGACCTCTTCCCCATACTAACTCCCTTCTCTGTGGAAACCAAAGCAAAACCAGAAAATCCCTATTATTAGTGTGTCATTCAGAGACTCTCCCATCCAGACCAGGCTGTCTGGTGAGTGCTGCTGAAATACATGAGAATAAAAGCAAAGTGCTTGCCCTTGGGTTCCTGTGTCTGAGGGGTGTGGTAGTAATGTGCAGACCACTGCTGAGACAGCACGGAGCATCCTGATTTGTCTCCTTCTCCTCTTTTACCAAAAGATAAAATTCGTCTCTTAAGTTTCAGACTCGGTTTTACCGTTAAGTGGAGGTGAAAAACTGCTGCTCTCACAAGTTTTCTGTCTTCATCACAGGAGCTTACACATTTGTTCCGTGGCTGCTCAGCTTTAAAAGGGGAAGAGCTCTGGAGGAGAAAGAAAATAAAATACTTGTAAAAGAAGCCGGTTACTTTTTCATATACAGTCAGGTAGGTTCCCCGCGCACCTGCTGCCAACCGCCCAGCCTCCGTCCCATGCTCACTTCTGACCAGCTTCTTTGGTTTGTTTCTCAGGTTTTATACACCGATAACACCTTTGCCATGGGACACCTAATACAGAGGAAAAAAGTCCATGTCTTTGGGGATGAACTGAGCCTGGTGACTTTGTTCCGATGTATTCAAAATATGCCTGAAACACTACCCAATAATTCCTGTTATTCAGCTGGTAAATAATGGTTCTGTATCAATAGACAGGAAGATGTTCCTTGATATACTGCATGGTTTTTATTCTCTGGAATGATAAGCTAGTTTATATGCATTGAAATGGATAAAATTGTGACCAATAGTTTTATCACTCTTCTGTAATTGAGAAAGGGCAGGCAACATGGATAGCCATTCTAAACTGCATTTGCTTCAGCATATAATATTGCATAAGAACAGCGATGAGGATAACAGGATGAATGATTACCATGTGCCAGGCATCCTTGTCTTGCACCTTACCTGGGCTCCTTCATATGATCCTCCCTTTTTAAGGGAGGTGGAATCTGAGGCACAGAGAGGTAGTACACGTTGTCCTAGGTGGCACAGCTTCTAATTTCCAGAACTTGGATTAAACCAACTGGTCCGACCCCAGAGAATGAGCCTCTAGGGTTTGTTTTTTTTTTTTTTTTTTTTTTCCACGTGTTGCTGAAGAAATGCCCTTGACTGAACTGAGGGTCTGGTCAAGTTGCCCAGTGGCTTTCTCACTTTCCTACAGGTGACGTCTGGTGCACGTGGACACCAGACAGCTGATTTGGGATGGGGACATGGAGGAGCAAAGCTTCTTCAGATCAGGGGCAGTGAAAATGTAGAGAGGAAAAGAGAAAGGCAGGGCTTTGTTCAGTCAGGTCTTTGGGGCTATAATTGCCAACATACTCTTCATTTTATTTTGGGGATAAATTTATCAAAGCTGGTTTGGGGGAGGAATATTTGCCTTTTATACATTTGTTCCTTTCTGGTCATTTGACAAATCCCTTGAGAACCCGAGGAATGTCTTCAGTTCAGACAGTTACTGTCACACAGGCTGGGAGCCTGGCCGCCGAGTCTGAGGCCCTGAGATGTGAAGGTGCCTGCTAACAAGTACATAGTAACTCAATCAGGAAGGAAGGAAAATAGTTCAAAAAGTGGAGACAGTTGGTACTATGGACCCACAGCCATAAACAGCTGTAAGGGGATGATGAGGAAGTGTGTTGAACTAAAACTCCCTAATTTTCATAAAGAGATGTTCCCCTGCAGCCAGTGATGATGACCAGTATCCTGGAGTTGCAGATCCAAACCGGTACCTCAGGAGCTCCCTGGGGCCATGCCTGGTACCGTGTTCAGATGCAGCAGCCCTCAGAGCTTCCCCAGGAGCTCTTGGGATGGTGTCTGGCTGTTGGCCCCTCCCTGTTCACACTCTAAGCCACATTCCCTAGGTGCCTTGCCTTTTAAGAATAATTAACCAAACCTTAAAGTTGTGTCTCAGTGCCAGCAGCTTCGCATTATGTATGAGAACTATTCTCCAGAGCATTTCAGGTGTGCAATTTTAATCTGTTCTAGGACAACTCTGTTCAAAACCGTTAAAAACTATATATTAATATATAAGAGAATGCAGTACTTCCACCTGGAAAAAATGTAAATGGTCCATTTGAGGAGCCCGGTGTAACATCAAGGCCTGCTTTTACACAAAGCTGAGTCTTAATATTTCATTAACAAAGCGAGTGTGTGGTGAAGTTACAAATCAAAGTTATACCTGATTTCTATAACCTGGAAGAATTGAAATAGCCAATAGCCCTGTGTTGCAATTTTTAAACCGAACCTACTTTAAAATCGTTGGTTCACTCTGACTTTGTTTTGAGAGTTAGTATTACCTAATGCTGTGTGATCAATAGCCTTTGTCAAAATATTACATTATATCCAGTCTTTATAACAACTGACTTATTCAACAAATAAATTCCAGTCTATTTTTTACTATTTCATGTAGTCATCAAATGCTTTGCTAATCCTCAAAAGTGTACACGTCACCCTCCACAATACCTGAAACTGTTCTTTTGTTTATTGTCTTAATCCATTACAAAAAAACCCAAGATCCTTGGAGACAGAATTTTTGTCATTCTGATCACAGCCCTGTGCGTGTCTAGATGGATGATGGATGTTAATATACACAACATAATTCGCGTAAATACGTTTTCATGGCAGATATTTGAAAATGCAACTACTTTTTAAATACTTGATTGAAAGTATTAACAGCTTTGGTATTCTTAGTTTCTTACTTTGTTAGTTTCTTTGTGTCTTCTCCTCCCTTGATTCTCCTTTCTTTTCCCTCATATTTGTCTGTTAAAGTGGGGTCCCCACTGATGTGCTGAGTGTACTCCCTGTGTACACATAGGCAGAACACATCATTGTAAATTAGGCACATACAGGTTTTTCAGTCAGTTTAAGTACTTTATTGCTTTTGATTATGAGGACAAATATGGTCATTTAAGGAAACATGGAAATATAGAACATTGTAAAAAATAATCCACATGACTCCTAACCCCGGTTGTCTGGACTCCAGAAAAAAACTGTTAACAGGTGCGCTTTGCTAATAGGTGGTGTTTTGTTTTTTATTTTTTATTTATTTTATTATTTTTTTTAAGAATATATTTTTTAAGAATATTTTTTTATTTATTCATAAGAGGCACAGAGAGAGAGAGAGAGAGAGAGAGAGAGAGAGAGGCAGAGACACAGGCAGAGGGAGAAGCAGGCTCCATGCAGGGAGCCTGATGTGGGACTTGATCCCCAGTCTCCAGGATCACACCCTGGGCTGAAGGCGGCGCTAAACTGCTGAACCACCCGGGCTCCCCTTGTTTTTTATTTTTAATTATACACACATTTTATATCCACATTTAAGTGTATTTATGAGTGTCTATGCAGTATATACATACTACATGGTGTGAGTACTTTTTGTGTTTCTATTTTATATTTTTGTTTAGCACCATTAATTTTTTGTATTTCTGTTTGTGTTCGTATTTAACATTATTTGTTAACATTATTATAAACAGTTTTATTTGTCAATAAAATGAAACAAAACCACTTTTAACCATACAATATCCCATCGAGGAATGTGTATGACATACTTAAGTTTTTTTCTTCAACTAAGACATGGCTTTCTGTTCAGAGTCTCCATTTTACAGATAGTAGGTGATAAATACACTTATACCCGTTGTAATTCTTTGTGCTCATTTGCTTTAGCTCTTTTTTGTCTTTAGGCTGATAGAGTAGTAACTGGTTTAGAAGTCTGCTGGTGTCATTTGAAGTGTGAATGCCCATGTTCACATTTTTCCAAAATAACATTGTTTTACTTAATGCCCCGCCCCTGGCCTCCCGCATTGTACAATCACTTAAAGTCCCTGTAAATCACTGTTTTCCAGGCATCGCAAAGCTGGAAGAAGGAGATGAGCTCCAGCTTGCAATACCGCGTGAGGACGCTAAAATATCACGAGACGGGGACGGCACGTTTTTTGGTGCATTGAAGCTTCTGTGACCTACTTACACCTCGTTTGTGGCTGTATCCCTTCTTTTCTCTGTACCTCCAAGGAGAAGACTCTTAACTGGAAACACCAAAAGGAAGAAAAACAGTAGTTACCGTAGCCTTCTCTGTGAGCTCTTTGTTTTGATTCGCTGAAACTAGACCAAAACAGGAAATTTAACAGACAACCACAGCCAAAGGGTGTCATGTGAATTATGAGAAATAGGGCCCATTTAAGGAAAGATAGAAATAGGCTTCTCCCTATAATGCCATGTTAAACAATTTAGTCATAGCTTCTTGACCTGGAGGAAGCACAGGCTGCAAAAGAGCAAGAATCATTTCTTCCAAAACGGCATTCCATCACTGCTGCACACCAGCTGCCGGCGTCCACAGGACCTTAGGACATGTGGGAACTCTCAGGTCCATCCTCTCTCTTCGTGTGCAATCTGCCAGTCTCTTTCAGTTAATATTGTAGAAAGTAAGAAAAACAAACAAATCTTGCACTTAACACATTAAGAAAGTAATTAAAAGCTTACATTTAAATATATTAAGCAGTTGGACTTCAAATTCAGGTACTATTTAAATTCATCTGGTTTACTTCAAGTGTGCAGTTTTTACCTGTAATATTATGTATCACCTGATGGAGCACCAGATATTTTTCACAGGAGGGAGGTAATTCTCTCGTGTATCTGCACCTGATGTATTTTTTCGTAGCTAATTTCATTCACTTCAGAAATTTTACTGTGGGGTAATTCCAATTATTACGCATACGAGCATTAGGTAGAAAAAAAAAAAGCCCAGCTATAATTGTTCTTATGTAAAAATAAAATCTCCCAAGAGAAGTTAATGAATACATTTATAACAATGGAATATATTTGCCCTTTATTTCCTATTCTTCTGTTTTGAACTGCTGCTATTATCACAGCCTTTACAACATACTCCTGTGATTAGCTTTTACAGAAGTGGAGGTTTCATTAAAGTTCTTGGCTTCCTTAAGGGTGAGCTGAGCTGTGTGCTCAGAATGTGCCAGGGACATCACCCTCATTTCAGTCTAATAGACAATCTATTTGCAAATGCTGTCATAACTGTCCTTAGAACACCAGTTTCCCTATTCTGCTTGTCTTTTTTTGTTGTTGTTGTTAAATGTCATCAGTTTAAGGAGTTTACTCCATTAAACAATTTCCTTCTCTAGTTTAAACAGTAGATGGAAAACAATAGACCCAGATCTACACTCATTTTCTCCAGCCTACATTAAAATGTTTTGAAGAATATGCTTTTCACAACAGAACAAAAAATGATTTGTACTTTGTGTCTAAGATTAAACTTTGTTTAAAACTCTGATTACTACAATTTTGGCTTTTTTGGTTAAAATCAAATGTATTTTGCAACTTACTTTGTTTTACAATATTATAATCTGAATGCGTAGGTGGAGCAGGAGTCCTGATCTGGGGGGTGAGTCATTTTCCTAGTGTTGCTGCTAAGTTGAATCGCCAAATAAAAAACTTCAATTTCTTCTGCCTGGCTTTTTGATTGGAGTTTGGTTAACACCAACTCATCTTTTGGCTTTTCCTCACGTAACTAAATGCCATTTTAAAAATTCAGGGCAGAGGTACCCAGCTGGCACAGCTGGTTGAGTGTCCGACTCTTGGTTTCTGCTCAGGTCATGATCTTGGAGGCATGAGATGGAGCCCCGGGACAGGCTCAGTGCTCAGCATGGAGCCTGCTTGAGATTCTCTATCTCTCTCCCTCTGCCCCATCTCCCCCACACTCTCTTTCTCTCCTCTTCCCTCTCTCTCTCTAAAATAAGTAAATCTTTTAAAAAAATAATAAATAAATTAATTAAAATTCAGTGCATACCTGTAAAACATTATAAAGTAATATATGTTAGGGTATGAAACAAAGCATTTGAAATTATGAATATTTTACATATTTCAGAAAGAATTTGTTCACATTGCTTTTATGGATAGATAGATGATAGATAGATAGAAAAAAAAGATAGATAGAAAATAAGTAATTCTTGGAGCACATGGGTAAAGAAGGTAGTGCTACAGATGAACAGGCTTGCATACCAGCCACCGTAGTCTACAGCTACCCTGTGCTTCAATGGCTTAGCGCAGTTATCAGCAGATGCTGCATTCCGTTGCATGAAATATTCTTAACTCTTACTTTGTTTTCAGCTTAAACCAGCATTAAACATGTGAATCCCATCCTCTTCGAGTGTAAGCTGTGAGTGCAGTCAGACTCGTCCAATAGGAGTTTATTTAGCAATGAGGAAACGGGACGAAGATGAGGTAGTGCAGGGGTGGGGGATGCAGGGTCCCCATGGCAGCACTGGTGGTCCAGCTTCCTTCTTCCCCATCTTTCCCCCAATTTAAGAAAAATGATGCTGTACTGAGATTTTCTAGAACAGAGCATTTCTAAGGTTGGGTGTATGAGCCCAGACCTGAGGCTCTGGTCTTACATGTGAACGCAGGAACGGGGCTGACAACTGACAGCTTGAGGGTGTGAGCTTGCTCGCCCGTGTGGGACAGATGAGCCAGAGAGGGGATCTTCCTGGCCTGGGTGATTATGGGTGCAGCAGTGTATTGATAGGGGAACTTAATGAATCCTGTTGTAATTTGAGTTACAAATCAGGCTTGCCTGTCCCGGGAGAGAGGTGGTGACCCATGAATGGGGCATCAAGGCTGCCAGCTTAATGTGTTTGCTTTGGCTTCCGTGTCACTTTATGGTTTTTGACTTGGTTGCTAATATAAAAAATCTAGATTCGTGACATGAAAACAGGACATTTAAACTTTCTATGAATATTCTCCGAAAATATTTGAGGAAACCTATGGACACCTTTCTGCTGGATTGATACCTAGAAGCCGAACTATTGTGACATTGAATGTTCATACATTCAGCTTCAGTAAATACTGCCAGAAAGATATCTGAGGGGTAAAGAGTTAACAGAAAGTGGCACAGAAGCAGGCTGTAGAGGCAGCAGTGCCGTGGGCTAGTTTTATCCAGGCAGGTGCTGGGCTGCAGACCCCATGTGACTCTCTGCCCACCTGTCACCTGCTGGCCCTGCATGAGGAGGCCAGCGATTATCTTTTTTTTTTTTTTTAAGATTTTATTTTTTTATTCATGAGAGACAGAGAGAGAGAGAGAGGCAGAGACACAGGCAGAGGGAGAAGCAGGCTCCATGCAGGGAGCCCGATGTGGGTGGGACTTGATCCTGGGTCTCCAGGATCCCGCCCTGGGCCGAAGGCGGTGCTAAACCGCTAAGCCACCTGGGGCTGCCCAAGGCTAGTGATTATCAAATGCACTTTGCTCCTGATGATCTGTGGGCACATTCACTTTCATACATCAGTTCTGTAACTTTGTATACATTGGATTAACTTTTACAAACAAATCACCGTTAAAAGGCAGTGGACCGGGATCCCTGGGTGGCGCAGCGGTTTGGCGCCTGCCTTTGGCCCCAGGGCGCGATCCTGGAGACCCGGGATCGAATCCCACGTCGGGCTCCCGGTGCATGGAGCCTGCTTCTCCCTCTGCCTGTGTCTCTGCCTCTCTCTCTATCTCTCTGTGACTATCATAAATAAATAAAAATTAAAAAAAAAAATTTAAAAGGCAGTGGACCAAGATCCCTGGTCATGCTGATACCAGGGCAGCTTCTCCTTTGGGGTTCCTCATCTTTTGTGAGGTAATGCACGGGAGTGAGGGACCCATGCAGGGTCAATGATACCATACTCTGGGGACATCCCTGTCCAGCCGTCATGGCCTGACCAGCTTTCAGGCTTGCTTTGTGAGGACCTCAAAATAAGGACCACTGTCCTTATTTAAGTCAACTAAGTCTCGCATTGTTTAAAAATGAATGCAATGAAATTATGTTCTCCATCACTTAAAAATAAAGGTAATAAGATAAAATTATAGAAGAATATTAATAATGCAGCATGAGTATGGAATTCAAAAGAAGTAAAGAGACATGCAGTGTTTGGTTTTATTTTAGCAAAAGATCTGAAAGAACCTGGTTTTGTTTGGTCTTAAGAGATCTTGAATAAACCAAAAATTTTAAAAGAAGAAAGAATGCAGCCCCTCAGGGTTGGGAACACCACTCTTGCCTGTCTTCAGGTCCCAAAAGGACAACTGCCTCTGCCTGATGGTGCCAATGGAAACAGAAATCCTGCCCCAGAGGCTAAGCATTTCCAAGATGTAGGGACAAGAGTGTCAGTGTGGGAGCCAAGGCTGCCCTAAATTTAACCTGGTAAGTGTGAAAGGACCTGGATCCAGGGGATCAGGTGGGAGTGGCAAGAAAACAGAAAGGGGGTGGGTAGTGGTGATGAGAAAGAAAACGTCCACAGGGAAGAGCCTCCTGGGCCCTGGGGGCGCCCTACATGCCCAGCCTGCAGCCTCAGCAGACTCAGGAGGTAGATGAGGGGGACCTGCCCACAGCCCTCAGCATCGCCCCCCACATGGCTCCCTCCAAACCTTGGGAAACAGCTGATCTTTGTAAGGGGCCTCGCCAGGGAGTGAGCGTCCCGAGGGGTGCACAGTGACCCCCTGGAGTAGGAGCCACACTCGGGGATGAGCAGGACGCTGTGGGTGAAGAGTCATGTGAGAATGAAAAGAGCCACACATTGGTTTGCATTTCAGAGAAGTCCACTGCATCATACAGGGCCATCTGGCTGCCTTGGAAGTTAAGGCAAGTGATTGTTTTTTAAAGTGTAAACCTCAGAGTTGATTGGACTGCTCAGTTAGGGTCCAAAACTCAGAGCAAAAATGAACAAGATGTTTCTAAACAGCATCACCTGCTGAGGACTGCTCTCCGCCACGTCGGCAGGCCGTCTCCAGCCTCGGAGCAAACTCCCCAAGAGAAGACAGCCCACGCTCCCGGGGACCTGTCTCACCATGGGTCCCAGAGAGGAGGCTGGCAAGCCTGGCACACTGTCTCATGCTCCCACATGAGCTCAGGTGCAGCCGCTGGGCGAGTCTGGGAAGTTGCAGAGATTTCCCTTTGTGCAACTTAACACTAACGGGAATCCTGGCTGCCGGCCTGTTGGTCCTGGGGAGTGGATCCTACAGCTTCTCAGGAAAGTAGAGCCCTCACCTGCACATATGTGCCTTTCCCAACATGACACCTGACTGAGAAAAATATAGAAACTCCCAAGTAATGAAGCATAAAGATAGTAGAAATTTCTATACGAGAGGGAAAAATAAAAAAAGAAAGACACCGCCCCTCCTGCCAAAATCCAAAAAAAATAAAAAGGAGAGGAAGAGGAAGGAAGAAACATTTTCATTACTTAAAGAGCTAGAGGATAAAATTGGAATCAATGGATAGAACTTACAGAATTTTTTTCTTTTCAAAAAAATGTATTAAGGTACAGATTACATGCTGTAAAATTTACTCATATAAAGTGCAAAATGCAATGTTTTTTTTAATTGAATTTGAAGAGCTGTGCAGAAAGTTACAGAATTTAGTTGAAAACATTAGGAACTTGAGGGGTGCCTGGGTGGCTCAGTGGTTGAGCATCTGCCTTTGGTTCAGGGCGTGATCCTGGAGTCCCGGGATCGAGTCCTGCATCGGGCTCCCTGCAGGGAGCCTGCTTCTTCCTCTGCCTGTGTCTCTGCCTCTCTCTGTGTGTCTCATGAATAAATAGAATCTTTTAAAAAACAAAAACAAAAATATTAGGAACTTGAGATTATATTGCCAGGAAGGGAAAGAAGGGTCTCCCAGCTACAACCACCATTACCACCTTTTAAGGAAAATATGCGAAGCACGTTTTTAAAATTTTAAAGTAGGCTTAGATTTACAAAAGGCTACAAAAGGGAGTACAGAAAGTTCTGGATATGCCTCACCTAGGCTCCCCTACATGTTTCTTGTGTTTCTTACATCGTCTACGTTTCTCACATCATCACACCTGGGAAAGGACACCCATACATTATGATTAGCTGAACTCCATGCTTGACCAGAATCTCACTGGCATTCCCACCGCTATCTTTTTTCTTCCTTGAATCCTATCCAGGGCATGTCCAGCCCCTTCACCTCCCCTGCTCTGAGCTTCTGACTTTCCTTGGTTTCGTGGCCTCTGCAGTTTTGAGGAGTATTGGGCAGCTGTTCTGCAGGATGTCGCTCAGTCTGGGTTTGCCTGATATTCTCACGGTGGAACGGAGTTGATGTGCCTTTTGAGGGAAGAACACCATAGAGTTGGAGAACCCTTCACATCCACCCTATCAAATCACAGATACACGATCACCTGGCCAGGTAGTGTTTTCCAGGTTCCCAAAGGACTAGTTTTAAATTCACAATTTCTCTAGTCATGAAACTGTCAACTATAGATGCTACAGTTCTTTGGAAGCCCGCAAAATGCTGTTTTGGGGCAGTCCTGCCTTTGCCTGGCTGAGATGTTATGCCCAAGTGTCACCACTAGAGGGAAGCACGAGAACAAGGAACGGGAAACCACCTGCGTTCTACTCCAGGGCATTAAAGAAATCCTAGGATTGATAGAACCGGGACTGGAAGATGGTTCACAGACAAACCAGACCCTGTTTCCTCAAATCACATTCAACTTTTAATGAAAAGTTGTGGTATCACTATTTTTACTCCGTTCCTGCGTGATGGACATTGATTCCTGTCCAACTGTATGAAATGGTTCGCAAACCTGGGAAATAGGTTTCTGCTCGTCCACAGAAAGCTGTGATACAATCCTGGAAAAGATACAATCCTGGAAAGTCAGAGCAGGGGGAAAGAATAAGGGCAGGGAGAGACAGGGGATGGAGGTTGAGGGACAGGCTCTCTTGGCTAAGTAGGCTCGGGCTTTGTAGAAATCTCTTCCCATCTCTGACCCCTTACTGGGAGATGGTTAGTGATATATTCTGATGCTTACACATAGCAGACTAATTCTGTTAAATTTTTAAACTACTTATATATTCACTGCACTAGACCAATCTGCACACATTATCTAATTTTTTTGAGGATTTTATTTATTTATCAGACAGCAAGTAAGAGAGAGAGAGAGAGAGCATGAGCTGGATGAGGGGCAGACTCCCCGCTGAGCAGGGAGTTGGATGGACAGACGTGGGGCTCGACCTCAGCTGAAGGCAGACACTTAACCAACTGAGACATCCAGGTGCCCCACATTATCTAATTTTAATTAAAAAATCAATATACTACTTTTAGAGCAGCTTTAGGTTTTCAGAAAACTCCACATAAAGCACAGAGTTCCCGTACACCCAATCACCACCACCCTAATTTCCCCTGTGATTAATTGATTGTATCAGTGTGATGAACTTTCTAGAATTAATGAGCAGACACCGATACAGGATTATTAAAGTGCACAGTTTCCATTAGGGTTCTTTCTTGGTGTTGTGCAATCCATGGGTTTCCACAAGTGCATGATGTCATGTAGCCACCACTGCAGTTTCGTAGGGAATCTTTCCCTGCCTTGTAAGTGCTCTGTGCTCCACCTATTCACCCCTTCACACCCCAAGCCACCGACAAACTACTCTTCCTTGTATTGTCTGCCTAGTTTTGCTTTTTCCAGAATGCCATGGAGTTTGGACCATATCATGTGCAGCCTCTTGAGACCAGCCTCTTTCACTTAGCAATATGCATTTAAGGTTCCCCTGGCCTTTTTGGTGTTTGATGACTTGTTTCTTTTTACTGCTGAATAATATCCCCTGAGTGGAATCAAGGAGTGCTGCTGGAACATATGGGTAAGGTGTGTCTAGCTTTGTAAGTAATTGCCAAACTGTCTTCCAAAGTGGTGGCACCATCTTGCATTCCCAACAGCCATGAATGAGCGGTTGTGTTGCTCCACAACCTCACCAGGATTTGTTGTCAGGTTTTCACCATTTAAAGGATGAGTAGAGTTATCTCATTAATACTCCATTTGCAGTTCCCTCATGATGCAGGATGTGGAGCATCTATCCTATAGTTATTTGCCATCTGGGTATCTTCTTTGGTGAGGTGCCTGTTGAGATCTTTTGCCCACCATCCAATTGGTAAGTTCCTTTTCTTATAGTTGAGTTCCAAAATCTCTGTGTATATTTCTGATACAAGTCTTTATCATATGTGTGTTTTGCTAAGATTTTCTCCTAGGTTGCAAAAATCATCAACTCTGCGATGCCAGGTATGGTAATTACCTGAGGAAATCAGGTCCTGGGGAAGTTATGTATCCCATCCAAGCTCACAAATGCTATAGTACAGTGGATCTGGAACGTGAACCCAGATGGAGCAGAGTCTGCTGAGCTGACCGCATCTTCAACCCATATTCAGTGCCCATTAGCTTTGCACACAGGCCATCGGTACTTGACTGAGGTCGGTTATGATGTTGAGACCCTGATACTTGTCTGTTTGCCATTCACATTTCGCCAGATAGTAATGCTTATTTAGAAACGCAGTGAGTTAGCAATAGTAGGTGCTTTAAAAGAGACTTTTAAATACTGTAAAATCATATCCAGCCTCCAAAGAGTTGCATTCAGACCAACAGTGGGGATTTTTCAATGTCAGAGAATAGAATGGTTTCTGGAAAGATCACATAAAATTCCACTGAAACTTAAACAAGGGGAGTTTAGTGGTTTTCTTAGAGGAAATGAAAGTGGATCTGCAAGGAGTGGAGGCAGGGGGTTAACCGGCCTTATTTTAAATCACCCTGGCCTGGAAATTTCCAGGGAGAGAGCTATGAAATTCACTTAATCAAACACAGAAGAAAATGTGGACGAGCAGTACTGTGAATGCATTATCAACTCTACCAATTTTCCTAAAAACAAAACAAAGAGAGAGAGAGAGAGCAGAGGACCTGGAAAGTGAGGTGGGGGTGGAGGGGGAAGGTTGCTACTCTCAAATATTTGAAATGCTTTCTTGCGGAAGCAGCATTAGTTCCTCTGTCCCACATAACTCGGAAGAGCACAACTAGACTCAACATGAGCCAATTTTTTCTTTCAACACAAGGACATTTTGTTTTCTGGAAATTCAGCTGCCGTGCGTGGAATCAGCTACCTTACGGTCAGAATGTGGCTCGATGACACTCCCTGTGGTGCAGCGCTAACCATCTAATCTGGGGGCCTCGGGGAGAGGCCCGGGGGGAGGGAAGCCGGGCTGCCGCGGGCGCCCACAGGAGGAGCTAGTGCCCGAGAGCGCAGGCATCTGGGGGTGCCGAGTCCCAGTCACCAGGCAGCCAACAGAGTCGTGGGTGGGAGCTGGGGAAGACAGAGGGGAGGCATCACCGCAAGCAGTCCCGATGGCGAAAGAAGCTCTTCCCAGGGATCCGCTGCTGAGAGGGAACAGGGAGGGAGCATCCCGCAAGCGCCAGGCCCGAGCCCTGCATCCGGGGTCCAGAGAGCAGCAGGCTGCAGGCCAGAGGGCGGGATCCAGCGTCATAGCAAGGAGAAAGCTTTGTGTCCCTTCACCCTTCACCCGAGGGAGGCAGCCGAGAGTAACCTAAGGGCAGGGCAGGTGGCAGGTGGCAGGCGGCAGGCGGCAGCGCTGTGCCCCGAGCCCGCCCCGCTGTCAGGTGAGGGGCTGCAGTGCTGCTGCACACGGCGCCGGCGGGCGCGGCCTCTTCCTGCAGCCCTGCTCGGGGACTGCGTGCCCGCAGGGAGAGCTCGGGGTCCCTCGGGGACCAGCGGCCGCCCCACCTACTGGTGGCCACCTGTGGGGGGGGGAAGTGGAGGGCTCCCGGCCTTCCTGCCCTCCACCCTCCCCCGCACCCCTGCCTCACCCAGCGGCACAGCCCGGAGGGTTTGGATTCCTTTGCCTTCCCTGTCAATCAAATCAACCCCAACCGTGTCCCGAACTGTCCACCGAGAGCTGTAGGAACTGGGGGGGTGGGGGGGGGCCCCGGGTCCCTCTGTGGTCCCCGGCCCTGCCTGCAGCCGCCAAGCAGCCCCTGGGGCCCCTGCAGGTTGCGGGAGGCAATTCCGCCCAGGCCCGGGATGCCCAGGCCACTTGGCCTCCTGACCCCGCTCCGCTCCTGGAAGACGCTGCACCTACGCGCCCACTCCCTGTCACTTCTAATCAGCTTTTCAGTTTAATAATGAACTCTGGGCCTGGACGCAGCCTCAGTGCGTTTCGCTGCTTGAGTTTGACCTGGACTGCCCATGCATCACTAGGCGCGAATGGATTGAGCCCTATTGTGAACTAGATGAACAACGCACCATCCAATAAGAGAATCGCCATGGTCGTGTTATTAATATCTTGAAATATTGTAATTTTCGTGATTGTGTTATTCATATTAATCTCGGAGTTCCGGATCATCAGTTTTCTTTTAAATGAAGGCACCAGACCCAAGCAATGAGACCATGCAGGGTGTAGCTGATATTTCAAGGGCCCTACCTATGTTACTCTTTAACTAAAGGAAGCCTTCCATAAGTCTTCACCCACGTGCTTTTCTTGGAACTTACCAGCTACGAATCAATAATCACGGAATGGCCTGTATACCTATCGGAAGTGGCGTTGGGATGGAATGCTTCTATCTTGCTGCATTCCATTCACAACTGAGAACCAGTATGTCCATTCAACTAGGAATTCACTTTTTTTGCCACAAAGATTCCAAGTCTGTTTCTGTCTCGGATTGCTTAAGCCTTCCTCTGAAATCACACAGAACTTCATTTCTGCATTTTTCATGTATCTCATTACATGAACTCAAAAAGCGACGTGGAACGGTGACAGGAACCTGGGACCTCCAGCCCGGAGGAACCGGTCTGATTTCCAACCCCAGAGGGCAGCCCTAAGGACGTGCCGAAGTTCTGTGAGCCTTCTGCGAGCCTCGGTTTCTTGATCCGTGGAACAGGGAGAGGGATCTGTGCGGAGCCCGTGCGGGAATCAGACATGCCTTTACAGGCCCCGCAGCTCCATCCTGCCCGTGTGGCTGTGGCATCACCCATGCCCATGAGTCCTCGGTCACCAGGCATCTGATGTCATCCAGGGAGGGCAGGGGAATAGCTATCTTACCTTCTACCACCATCACTTAGCATTTTGCTTCTAAAAGCTGCCAGTTTATGTTTCTCGATTGAGGAAATTCGGTGTTAAAAGAATGACGTGTCTTAGAAACTCTAACGTAGGAAAACCCAGAAAGCCACTTTCTTGCCCTGTGTCAGTTTCTGTATGTTATGTCAGTTTGTAAAGACATATGGCACTTTCGTTGTGCATCACCTAAGGTCTTATTGGGACGAATACAACATTGTTTACATTTCAGGTTAATAGAATTAAGGGGCACCTTGGTGGCTGAGTGGTTGAGCATCTGCCTTTGGCTCAGGTCTGATCCTGGGCTCCCTGCTTCTCCCTCCACCTATATCTCTGCCTCTGTGTCTCTCATGAATGAATAAATACAATCTTAAAAAATATAGAGGGAATTGAGACGCCCACAGAGAATGTGTGCTAAGTGCATGGTTGTCTCCTGTGTCCACATATCTCCTGGGGTCAACACAGTGGTTCAACAGCGCTTGGCAGGAAGCTGCTAATAAAAATGACTCCAGACAAGTCACCACTCAGATAAGAAAGATTGAATGATCCTGTTTTTGTTCCTGATGGATAAGCTTTATGAGAGATTGTGACAATTATTTCCCTGATCTCTCTATTCTTGGACTTACATGTCCTAGAAAATGCTAACTAGTAAAGTACTTTTAACTCTATACCTGGTTGAATAAGGAAGCTTAGGGTTTAAACACTTGGCTTTCCTCTCTTTACTCTGTATACCCTGTCCTTCTGTGGTTTCTGGTAAGGATGGGAATGAAGTCAGTAGTTGTAGTCAGAGGGCCTTCTGCTACAGGATCTCTCTAATGTCTCCATTAAAGACTTAATCTCCGGGAACCTGGGTGGCTCAACGGTTGAGCATCTGCCTTTGGCTCAGGTTGTGATCCTGGGGTCCTAGAATCGAGTCCCACATCAGACTCTCCACAGGGAGCCTGCTTCTCCCTTTGCCTATGTCTCTCCTCTCTCTCTGTGTGTCTCTCATGAATAAATAAATAAAGTCTTAAAAAATAAAAAATAAAATAATAAAGACTAAATCTCCACTAGACAAAGCCCCAGAAAAAACAACTATGGAACCTGGATGTGACCTGACTCTGTGACAGGTGAGGAGAAGCAGACAGACTCCCACAGGGGGTGCTCATTTCCTTGGAGAGGGGGAGGTGGAACTCTATCCGGAACTTTCTCTGGGTGGTGTGGGACACATGTGGAAAGAGCCAGGCTTGTTCTCTAAGGGAAGTCAGAAAAGAGCTGGGAGGACATACCTGTTTGGGAGAGCCAGGGATGTTGAATGGAAATGATCTGAGAATGGCAGACCAAAGCCGACCTCCCCATGTCTCTGTCTGACCCCTGACACACGAGTGCAAAGGACAGACTGAAAGCACAGAGCTAAAAGGAAAATATCTGAACTGAGACCAGACCTCTGTCCAGGACATAGTTTGCGGTTCCAACTCAGCAAACATCATTTTGTGCAATTCCCAAAATTCACCAACCCATGTACCCAAAACTTTGCATGCTGTTGCATGCGAGTATTTTCTGATACAAAAGAAACGTGGGAGTAAATGAAAATCAGAGAAGCCTGATTTGACAATAACTGAGACTTTTGTCTCTTTTCTGGCTTATCTATTTTCATTCAACTAGCTTGATTTTTTTTTTAATAAGCTGTTTCTTTTTTTTTTTTTTTTTTTTTTTTTTTTTATTAATTAACTTTTATTGGTGTTTAATTTACCAACATACAGAAAAACACCCAGTGCTCATCCCGTCAAGTGTCCACCTCAGTGCCCGTCACCCATTCCCCTCCAACACCCGCCCTCCTCCCCTTCCACCACCCCTAGTTCGTTTCCCCGAGTTAGGAGTCTTTATGTTCTGTCTCCCTTCCTGATATTTCCCAACATTTCTTTTCCCTTCCTTTATATTCCCTTTCACTATTATTCATATTCCCCAAATGAATGAGAACATACACTGTTTGTCCTTCTCCGATTGACTTATTTCACTCAGCATAATACCCTCCAGTTCCATCCACGTTGAAGCAAATGGTGGGTATTTGTCGTTTCTAATTGCTGAGTAATATTCCATTGTATACATAAACCACATCTTCTTTATCCATTCATCTTTCGATGGACACCGAGGCTCCTTCCACAGTTTGGCTATTGTGGCCATTGCTGATAGAAACATCGGGGTGCAGGTGTCCCGACGTTTCATTGCATCTGAATCTTTGGGGTAAATCCCCAACAGTGCAATTGCTGGGTCGTAGGGCAGGTCTATTTTTAACTCTTTGAGGAACCTCCACACAGTTTTCCAGAGTGGCTGCACCAGTTCACATTCCCACCAACAGTGTAAGAGGGTTCCCTTTTCTCCGCATCCTCTCCAACATTTGTTGTTTCCTGCCTTGTTAATTTTCCCCATTCTCACTGGTGTGAGGTGGTATCTCATTGTGGTTTTGATTTGTATTTCCCTGATGGCAAGTGATGCAGAGCATTTTCTCATGTGCATGCTGGCCATGTCCATGTCTTCCTCTGTGAGATTTCTCTTCATGTCTTTTGCCCATTTCATGATTGGATTGTTTGTTTCTTTGGTGTTGAGTTTAATAAGTTCTTTATAGATTTTGGAAACTAGCCCTTTATCTGATATGTCATTTGCAAATATCTTCTCCCATTCTGTAGGTTGTCTTTTAGTTTTGTTGACTGTATCCTTTGCTGTGCAAAAGCTTCTTATCTTGATGAAGTCCCAATAGTTCATTTTTGCTTTTGTTTCTTTTGCCTTCGTGGATGTATCTTGCAAGAAGTTACTGTGGCCAAGTTCAAAAAGGGTGTTGCCTGTGTTCTCCTCTAGGATTTTGATGGAATCTTGTCTCACATTTAGATCTCTCATCCATTTTGAGTTTATCTTTGTGTATGGTGAAAGAGAGTGGTCCAGTTTCATTCTTCTGCATGTGGATGTCCAATTTTCCCAGCACCATTTATTGAAGAGACTGTCTTTCTTCCAATGGATAGTCTTTCCTCCTTTATCGAATATTAGATGGCCGTACATTTCAGGGTCCACTTCTGGGTTCTCTATTCTGTTCCATTGATCTATGTGTCTGTTTTTGTGCCAGTACCACACTGTCTTGATGACCACAGCTTTGTAATACAACCTGAAATCTGGCATTGTGATGCCCCCAGCTAAGGTTTTCTTTTTTAAAATTCCCCTGGCTATTCGGGGTCTTTTCTGATTCCACACAAATCTTAAAATAATTTGTTCTAACTCTCTGAAGAAAGTCCATGGTATTTTGATAGGGATTGCATTAAACGTATAAATTGCCCTGGGTAACATTGACATTTTTACAATATTAATTCTGCCAATCCACACTGCGCCACCCAGGGATCCCTAATAAGCTGTTTCAAAAGAAAAGTGCCCTACCAAATTTTCTTTTAAGATTTTCATTATAGGTTGTTGGTGGATTTGAAATTTGTAGAATCACTCTTATTCCCTTTACATAATTACTTTTTCATTTATTTATTTATTTTAGAGAGAGAGAGAGAAAGGAGAGAGAGAGGGGGGAAGAGGAGAGAATCTTAAGCAGACTCCACACCTAGTACAGAACCCAGAACCCCACGTGGGCTTTCATCCCACAACCCTGACATCATGACCTTAGCTGAAATCAAGAGTCAATTAACCGATGGAGCCACCTAGGCACCCCTCATTTATTTATTACTAGCATGGTTTTCTTTTTGTTTTTGTTTGCCAGAAAACACTTAAACTTTACTTGTTCTCTTAGATTTGGGTTTCATTGCAGGGTCTTGTATTGGCACATCCAGTCACTTCTCTCATTGCTTCATGAGTTAAGCTTTTCCTGAGACAGATATCCATCTGCTAAAATCTCACAC
Source organism: Vulpes lagopus (assembly GCF_018345385.1). NCBI lineage: Eukaryota > Metazoa > Chordata > Mammalia > Carnivora > Canidae > Vulpes > Vulpes lagopus. The sequence continues at coordinate 4,395,877 of NC_054839.1, read as the reverse complement.
AAATCTACTTGGTGGTCATAATCTCCATATCTTTTTTGGCAGGCATTAGTAGTTTCTAACAATTGGAGATATCCCCCCACCACACCCTCCAGCAAACTGTCCATGAGGAAGTATGCTGTAGAGAGAAAGAGAGTATTGAATTTGGCTGTGCAATCAGACAACTAGTTCTGTGTCCTATCAGATACTTTCAGATACTTCAGTAAGTGGTTTGCATGAAAGTTTTACTCAATTGCATAATCAACCATGTTCTGAAGGTAGATACACCGAAGTTTTGAAGCTGTCTGTCACAGGATCCACCAGAGGTTTAGACCTTTGGCACCATCTGGAAGATTAAGCTATTCACTCACCGGGTTTTTATACATGATCTCGTAAGGGCTGAGATGCCTAAACTACTGTCAGTAAACATACAGTGTGACCATCACATATTTCTCCAATGGACTATTACACTAATGAATAATCCTCCAGTGCAGGTGGTATTACTCATAGAGCTGGACATTCTAGCCTCTGGCATCTGGAATCCCGATGAGGGTCTTCAGCTTCCACCCTAGGTTTTGTTTCATGCTTCATCCATTGTTGCCTCTCATCCCTCCAGCATGAATTAGAGGCACCTTGCCACACAACCCATCACACGTCTATGCTGAAGTCTATAAGGAAACTACAGATCACATAGCAGCATTATCACGTGAAATGATGTGACAACAGCTATTTTAAAGCACTTAAAAATGTTGTAGAGTGCAGGAAGCTCGGTCCCAGAGCAGCTGAGGTAGAGGCAGTGAGATGGCTGCAGGAACCACAGAAGGAGGGGTGACATTGGAAAGCAGCTTCCTGGGGGCGAAGGTGGTGGCCCAGGGCTGACCAGCTGGCAAGGCAGATGTGGGACAGCAGAGGTAGCGGTGCCGCTGTGAAAATGAGTGGGAGTGGCCTGTGTAGGATAAACAAAAAGTATACCAAGAGTGTCGTTGTGCCTATTAAAGCTAAGGAAAGAGACATCTCCCCTCTTTTTCCTTCAAAAACTTGTAGGTTCTTTCTCTGTCCCTTTGAATGTATGTCAATCTTTTAAAAGCTGTTCTTGGCAGTCTTCCAACTCTAGTAAATCCTTCTTGAGGACTAGGGAGGCTTCTCTATGAGATGAAGCATCATGGAAGAGAGCCACCCCAAGTCCTGGTGCACCCAAAGTCCTGACTTTGTATAAAGCCATTTAACTAACACAGATGGTCACTCCAGTTACCAAGTGGATGTAGGATGGACCATGTGAGACAAGTGGTGCTGTCAAGCCTTGTCCCTTGAGGACTAGTTACTGTGCATCCTGAGAACATGGACATAGGGGGTACACCGGCTCAGACACACAAGGGTGACATTTCATTCTCTCTTTGCAATCTCTTAGCAGATTACCCATTATGTGAACCACATTCTGATTTAACACATATTCAGTGACAAAACTGTTTTCTTTCTGTACTGACTTCATGGAGAAGATTTCTGAGTTGGCAGATTTTAAGTTATATCCCCCCCTAAAGGCTAAAGCATAGAGCAATTAGAGTCTTTGATTTCTTTGTTTTTACTGCAGCAGGATGGTGACAAGTCATGCTCTTCAAACATTTTCTCTTTGTTTATAGAAATAGGGCTTATGTTCCAGGAGGTGAGCCTCTCACCAACCACTGTGACTTTGTTGCCCTTGAAGTAACTGCTGACACCTCTGATCAATCTAACTCTTCTCCCTGGCTGAGCCCTGAGGCTTTCCATCCGTCCCTATGTATCCATTACTGATGTGATCAATATTGTTTAGCCAAGTGTAAACCCGCCCCTGGGATAATCTGGTCAGAATAATAATATTAGGCATAATAACGAACACACAAATTCTTTGAAAACTGGTATCTCTAGTACATTGCCGGAGTTTTGCCACTCTTCCTGTCTTTGAATATTTTCATCAAATTCTCAGATCTTTATCAGTATCTTCACTTTCTTTTTCATAATTTTCCAGATGTTTTCACTCAACTTTTTCATAGTATGTGAGGAAAAAATAAATGATTTTATTCCCCCCCCCCCCCCAAGAGAACACATCCCAACATTAATGATCCAGAGATAATCAGTATAAAGATGTCACAGTTCTCAGTGAATGGGTATCTGGGGTTCTTCACACTTCTGCTATTGCAAAGAGAGCAAAGGAAAGAATATAGGTTTTTAAAAAGTAAATTAGGAAATAATAAAGTAGAAATCCCTTCCCCCCAAATTTGTCATGGCACCTAGATATTTTAAGAAGCACCATACTTAAAAGACAAACACATCACCAGAAGAATATTCCTTTTCAACTAGGCTTTTATGTTGAACATCATACTTTCCGTTCTATCACGGTAACCCAAACTGCTTTGGCTAAATTGCTTTCAGCCTCATCACATGCCATTTCTCAATGCAGTACAGTGTGTGGCTGCTACCAATTAATCGAAGTGATCTTGCATGATTTTTTTTCATTAGAGTGATTGTCTTTAGGGATAAATCAATCACTGGCTTGGAGTTTGTAGGGAAAAAATTTCAGGATTGAAAAGCAGTTTCCAAATTGCAAGTAACTCCCATTATCTGTTGCTTGTTTAATAAAGTGTAAATCTTGGACAGCACCCACGCAAACGTGGGCCGCTCTGTAGGGACACTAACAGTGCAAGGTTGCTGACCAGAAATCTAACTTCCTGTATGTGTATCGAAAATTGCATTCAATATGCCTTCTTCTGAGAAGAGAGAAGAGGCACAACAAAAGTCATGGTGATTTCTTGAAGTTCATCGTGGGTGTATCGCGACCTTTGAAAGTTATCTCATTTAATCCAAGAATGTGAAAAATACTTTTTTTCATTAAGCACCGGTCTCGAGTGTCGCTGGCCAATACTGTCATGGCTTTAAAAAATGAATCTGGGACACCTGAGTGGCTCAGTGGTTGAGCGTCTGCCTTCCACTCAGGGCGTGACCCTGGAGTCCCAGGATCAAGTCCCACATCAGGCTCCCTGCATGGAGCCTGCGTCTCCCTCTGCCTGTTTCTCTGCCTCTCTCTATATATCTTTCTGTGTGTGTCTCTCACGAATAAATAAATAAAATCTTTTAAAAAATAAAAAATGAGTCTTCTTTTCCAGGTGGTTTAATTTGTAACAGGGAGCCTTTTGGCTTCGTCCTAGCCTGGTCCCCACCTGTGAGGACAAAAGGCTGCTTCCGTGTCTGGTGGCAGCCACTAGATGGGGCGCGATGACAGTTCTTCAGTGCCTCATCCCAGACCGCTTTCCTTCTTGGGAGCTGCAAAAATTGTAAACTCAAACATCCTTCTAATTTATAAATTGTATTTTTAAAATGAGGACTCGATCCCTTAATTGCTGTTGGGCCGACCTGGTGCCTTACCAGTTCTGTGTTTCTAGCTAGGCCTTTGCTCTGTGCCTGCCTTTCTCGCTCCTTGCTGGAGCCATGCCTTCCAGCTCCTTCTGAGGACCGGCGGAAAATGCCCTCAGCACTGAGGGAACCCATGGGGACAGAGCAGCAGTGACTTGTGCGTGTTGGCAATTTAGGGAATCAGGGACCAGGAGGACGTGTAATAATAACATCCTAATATTTTCTCTAAAGGCCCAAGAAGGAAGAACTGAACCTTAAATCTTTAAAGCAATGATCCACTGTGATGTCTTGTCTTTGCTGTTGGAAATGCCAGCACATAAAGGAGCTTACATCGTTGGCTGCCATTGTGGAAGCGAGAAGTAGACACTTGGCTGTCACGTGTAAGAACACCCAGTGCCGCACTGTCAGACCAACCAAACCCAAACAAAACTATGCACCTTGAGAAAAACAGAAAGTAACATGTCATCCATCCTGAGGAGTTCCAGTCCTCAAAATGATGAAACCGTGGCCATCTTACAAAAATCTAAACTTCTATGCCTGAGAAAGTGAGTCTGAAGGATGGTGGCTTTCATCTCCAGGAGGTCACGTGTGGTGACCTCGGCTAATGGCAGGGCCTGGGTGATGTGCCAGGACATCCTCGGAGGCTGGAGCTACCCTCAGCTGCTGAAGCTCTGCTACTGGCAGAGCCCTAAATGCTCCTGCTGAGCTCCTGCCTCTAGTCCTCCAGGAACACCTCTCAGTGGTAGCATCTAAATTACAATCCTTCAGGTAAGCCTGGGAAGGTAGCTGTCAGACTTCCAGCCCCTGTAGGACGAGGGGCCATATGGATGCGGGCAGGAATATCCTTGTGATGGACACAGAATCTCCAGCACAGCCCCTATTACGAGGATACCCAAACTCAGTCCACATACTATACTCACTCAACGTTGGGTGATCTGTCCTCACCATGAGTCCCTCGAGCATTATTTGTGAAGTGCAGCTATAGAGTCCATTTCAAAAGTATGCTGTATACTTTCCTCCTTGGAGGCCAGGCTTTGGAAGCAAGCACATTTGAGAATGCCTCCTAGGTGCTCCATTTCCAGCTGCACAACATGGGATTGCCACCTGGGCTTCCTAATGGGGCCAATCACATCCTGCACCTTCAACCATGTTGAAAATTCACTGATATAAAATATGTGAAAATGCCCTTCTGCTTGACCCACTAAAGTGTTCAGTAAATGTTAGATATATATTTTTTTTATTATTGTGCTTACGTATTTCCATTGGAAATTAGTTATTCACATGCAGGCAGGACTGTTGAGACCTAATGGTCAAGGGTCTTATGTTTTCTGTCTTGTACCAGCGAGCAGCATAGAATCTAACATTTAGGGCTTGTTATATATTGTCATCATTCTTCTCAAATGACAGCTCCAATTCTAAAGATTTTCAAGAGGTCTTGAATTAATTCAATCAACATTTCATGGATAATTTTGAGGTTAAGCCTGTAGATCTTCTAACATTCATTGGAGCACCTAAATTCTGGTATTTTTATATTCCTATAGGCAAAGAGATTGACAGTACAAAGTGGTGGGACCTCTCAAAGGGCATAAGTGTTGGAGTGGAGAGGGAGGTATCATGTAATAGGAGTGCTTGACTCTGTCCAGTAAGAACGAGGACACTGTTAGAGAGTAGGTCTTCAGAGGATGTGTTAAGGAGTCTAACACTCATGTTGGGTACAACAGAAGTGACATTATCATTTGTAAGATGATGTTGGCAGCTCTGCAGTAGTTGGTTTGTCACGGTGAGAAAGGAAACAAGAAAATCAGTGAAGAGGGTCTGCACCCTGGCAGTCATGCAGAGGACATGACGGAGCAGGTGGGCAGTGGGAATACTTGGGAGGTAGAGCCATCCCGATGATGGCCCTGCAGCCTCCCGGGTCAGAAAGAAATAACCAGGGAAGGTGTGTGACCCACACAGGGAGAAGATCCTTGGTATAGTCTTGGTGGCATCCCCAGTCTCTAGTGGGAAAAGGGTGAGTCTGTAGTTCTGGGCCTCCATGGCCTGCATGGTCTGCACTGACCATGAAGTCCCACAAGTTTTGAAGAGTCCTGTGGGGTGAGAGGACCCTGTGTCCCCCATGAAGCCTTGACCCTGTTTCTATGGTTTCATGGTTTACTCACTGGTTGGGGGGTGGGTAGTGTTCAGCATCCATCCTGCCCTGAGCCCCAGCTAGTCTTGTGAAGGCCTCACAACAAGATGGTCCAAGATAAGACCAAACATTTCCAACGCATCTCCTAAGGAGATCTCTGCTGCCCTTGGTGAGAGCAGTTTTAATCCTGCAAGAGCATCAGGGGATAGAGAAATTGATATAGATAAGGATGTGGGGACATAGAGTGCATTTCATTTCATTCAATAGGCTTGTCTGTGAAAGGAAGGAAAGAGATAGGAGAAGCAGCCTGAAAATGTGTCTCTTCATTTGGTCAATTGAAGTGTCCTTTATATTCGGTCAGATAGATGGCACTTCATTTTAATGTTTTGCTATAAAATAAGCCTTTGATTATGTGAATAAGTATGAGAGGCCAATAAAAATGGCCTTCAATTCTGTTATTTTTCAAGTCACTGAAGTTCTCCCTGGTGGCCAATAATCATATATTCGGTACTCACCAATAACAAAACATTTGTTTAAGACATGCCCTCACATGAGGCCAGCCTTTTCAAAGAAAGCAAATACTTACATACTGTGCTCTGGGGGACCTGTTTCAAAATATGCCTCCTCCCTCATCTGCCATGGACCAAAAGAATGCCCCCCACCCTGGAAACACAAACACAAAACGCCTGAGCATTCATTGCTAGCAGCAAATCCTGAAAAAAAAAAATACATCCTTGGAGACAGGGAAACACTACATGGGGCTCTAAATCTAACTCTTTAGCAGTTCAAATTTACTGCATTTTTTTTTCTTTCTGGTAGACTTTTGAGAATAGTTCTAGATTTATAGAAAAAAATGAAAAGTTAGTACAGAGTTCTCACATATTCTGTACCATGTGTCACAGTTAATGAACCATTACTGATACAGGTTAATGACTATGTTCCACAATTTGTTTCTACTTTCTTAGTTTTTACCTGATAACCATTTCCTGTTTCTTACCTGATGGTCCCACCCAGGGTAGCATATCACATCCAGCTGCCGGGTCTCCTTTGGCTTCTCTTGTCAGTGACTGCTTTGCACACTTCCCTCGTAGAGGAGGACCCTAATAGTCCTGGGGAGTGATCCTTGGCCACTGCTTTTCTATTAGGATTTGTCTGATGTTTTTTTTCATGATGAGACTGGGGTTATGGATTCTTGGAAGGAAGATCACAGACATAAGGTGCCATTGCTGTCTTGTCTTGTTGAGTGTACATGTTTGTTTGTTTTTTAAGATTTTATTTATTTATTTGAGAGAGATAAAGTGAGAGAGCAGTGGGAGGGGCAAAGGGAGAGGGAGAAGCAGATCCCCCGCTGAGCAGGGAGCCTGACACAGGGTTAAATCCCAGGACCCTGAGACCATGACCTTAGCCAAAGGCAGACACTCAATCTACTGAGCCCTCAGGTGCCTCACTGTTGAGTGTACATGTTATCAACATGATTTATGACTTGATGCTGGCCTTGAGCGCCCTTCCAAGGTAGTGTGTCAGATTTCTCCACTGTAATACTTTGGAAGGAAATCATATTCAGCCCACACCTAAAGGAGAATTTGCCTTCGTTTGAGGGTAGACTAGTTAAATTATTTGAAATCCTTCTGCATGGCAAATCTGTTTCTTCTCCCATATCTATTAATTTATTCAATCATTTACTTATATCATATGGATTTGTGGATGTTTCTTTGATGCTTCGGGTTATAATCCAAGACTACTTTTTTGTTGTTGTTGCTTCAACTATTCCAGCTTTGGCAATTGGGGGCTCTTTCAGTTGGATCCTGTATGCCTTTGAAATCCTCCCATCACTGTGGGATTTCCTTACCTCCTGCTCATTGTGGGTGTTTTTTTTTTTTTAATAGGTGGAAAATGCATCTAGTTATAGAGATACTTCTCTAAATTGCACTTGGGGTCTTTCATATTCTTTTTTATTTTTTGTCCACTGGATATCTCCTGCACCAAGAGTGTGTTTCTGGTTCTCCCTCACCTCCCATGGTTTTTGCCTTATGGAGGAGTAGATGTGTTATTTGGTGCATAAGTATTCATACTTTCTATATCTTAACATAAAATATTTAAAATGATGAGATGGTATTGAATTGGTTTCATGGAAGTTTTTTGATTCAAATTCTACTTTGTCTCTATCAGGATCGACATTCCAACACTCTTGTGTCTCCCCTGCTGAATCTGCTCTGAGTGTATCTCTAGTGTGTGGCATGTAGAAATCTCTTGCTATGGATGGGACCGGGATGATTGGTCTCAGTTCTTTCCTGTTATTTTTGTTGAACAAAAATGTGTTTTCCATTACATAATTTTGCTAAACGCTTAATATTTTGGGGGTCTATTTGTTTTCTGCAGTGATGTATAGAGTTTTGGAGGATATACAAAGTGATTCAGGTTTAAGTGACTGTCATTACCTATGTTACGAAAAGTTCCCCACCAATATTTCCTTTTAACATTTATCATTCCTTGCTTGCTTTCAAGAATGCTGTAAAAAACCAAAATACCTTTGGGATGCCCCAAACTGTTACTTTGATTTGTCATGTCCTTTTTTTGTAAAATCATTAATAAAGCCCTTTATAAAGAAATTAAAAGGTATCTGACATTTTCAAAAAGCGAGTCATAATAAAGAACATAACTTATACCACAAAGTCAATTGTCAATATCAATATGTAAATTTAATTAAATATGCAATTAAAATTACAAGACTTCATCCAATTTGAAATTGGATGACATGATCTGAAAATTCATATGAAAATGCAAATGTTTGAGAATAGCCAAGAAAACTTTTTTAAAAGCCTATTTGTCAGATGTCAGTAAATACCACAAAGACAGTAGAATCTTTTAAAAGCCTATTTGTCAGATGTCAGTAGATACTACAAAGACAGTAGAATCAACTCAATATGGTGTTGGCATAGGGATAAATTGATTAGTTTAACCAAATAGCAAACCATATAATTTTGGCCATATAAAATCCAGGAATTCCACCCACTATACATGAGATAAAATATCAGACAGAAATGGCATTTTAGTTCAGTGGCACAAGGGTGGCTTATTTGACAAGATTGGCCTGACTGCCCATCCATATGAGAGAATGTCAGGCCACAGAACCATGAGTCCCAGCAATGGCGCACACTTCCATATGCACCTGGCCAGAGGGAAGGGCGATGGCAAAGCTAGCAAGTGAAGTGGCTTTTAGACTGTGGAGGTCTTCACAAGTCACAGGAGGAGCGAGTTTCAACCTTGTAGGAAAATGGGGACCATTTTTTCCATGAAGTAGAAGAGAGACAATCATAGGTATGTTTTAGGACAGAGCTGGTGGACATGTGAAGGGTCTGTTGGAGGGCAGATACTTAATGTGGCAGGTAGCTGGACAAGAGGGCTTGGGGGAGGCAAGATGTGGAAATGTGGGGTTTCAGGGCTCCAGCGATGATCTCAGATGGCTGGGGAGCAAACCAGGATGCAAACTTGCCTGCATTATCATTTTGCCAAGAGAATCATTCCTTCCTCTGCTTTCAAGTATTTCAAGCACGCTCCCCGGTCTCAAGATCTTTTCTCTCCTGTTCAATAGCTGTAGGGACCCGAAGAGTGCAGAGTGTGTGCTTGGCCACCAACAGTTTCTCTCACACTATATACAGTTCTGCCCTTTCCCAGCTCCTGGAACCAGCTTCCATTACACTGACACGCCCCACCCCCCATCCTGTTTGTTGTAACTGGATTGTAGCCATTAGCTCTCTGGTAAAGAACTCCCTCATGGGAAACCAAAGATTTTGTGGTTCAAAACCTGACCTGGAATGTTCCCAATTATAAGAGAAGGTGCATCGCCCAAATGCTGTCTTATGTCGATGAGTGGTGGCACCAACTGGCAGGGCTACATTTCTTTCTGCGACTCGAATTCGGCTGCTGATTGTCCGAAGCAGCAGGTGGGACCCAGCTGGACACAACAGACCTACAGCTGTTCTACTAGGATGGCTGAGGTGTAAATCTTTTCCAAAACAAATCCTAGATGAGGTTTGAAGTCCAAACTTCATCATGCAAAAGGTCTTCGTAAAAGCATAGAACATAAAGCTGAAAAAGATCTTGAAAATAAACGTCTTCATGTCTTCATGTTATTCTGAGGATTTCTGTTTTCTGTTTTGCAAATCAAACAAAGGCAGATGCTCAACCACTGAGCCACCCAAGTGCCCCAATTCTCATTTTATTCTTCACTCTCAAATCATTTTGCTCTCAGAACCATAATTATTTATCAGCAAGATTAGTCATTTCTCTATAGTCACACAGCAAAAAGGGAAAATGTTGCCATTTAACTCAAGTGTATGCGACCCCCAGGGAACACACTCTCTCCACATTATATTTCCTCCTGGTTAGGCCAAAGCAACTAGTATGAATAGAGAAAAGCCAGAGTAATTTTGGTAATGCATTTTGCCTTTAATGCAAATTGCTTTTGTGCCTATAATCTTAATTTAACTGGATGAACCATTTAATCATGTTGATGTGAGCACTGGGTCTGAAGAGAGTGACACTGTTTTCAGGATTTTTCCTAGTACCCATACTTACTGGCCAGGTTTAGAATGTGGAAGTCATCACACGATTGTTTAGGACAAGCTACTTAAATTTTTTAAACTCCGTTTACTCATCTATACAATGGTTTCTCTAGACATTAAGTAAGAATAGATATAAACAAATCTAGAGAATAAGATTACCTAAAAAAAGCAACACTCTCCTTCCCCTCTGTTATACTTTCCCCCTCAGATCTGGAGTGTTCCTCAACCCCTAACAGATTGTACTTTACATTTTAGATAATGCTTTTGTGGTGAGGATGGTATTCCACCCCCAAAATAAACATCTCATAGTGGAATTTCAGGACTATGGTAAACAAAGGGGGGAAGGGTAGGTTGGAAGATGCTCCTGTAACATTTTCAAATCTCAGTCACCGGGCATCTGTTTCTTTAAAAAGCATTGTGGGGAGGTCTGGGGGGCTCAGTAGGTTGAACGTCTGGCTCTTGGTTTGGCTCAGGTCATGATCTCAAGGTCGTGAGTGGGGGCTCCAGATCAGGCTCTGTGCTAGGCACAGAGTCTCCCTGGGATTCTACCCCCTTGCTGTTCCCCCAGTCTCTCACATGTGCACTCTCTCTAAAACAAATAAGTAAGATCTTTGAAAAAATGTGTTGTAGAAATGTAAGTTTGAGCTAGTGTTCATGATACAGTCTGGCATGGTAGAGAAGGGAAGAAGTCTTTGGAAGGGAAAGAACAGAACAAGCATACAGAGAAGTGAAGATGAAAATTTTCTAAATGAAAACATACAAAAATCAGTGAGAAAATGGTGAAGAAAGAAACTTTTTTTTTTTTTATGATAGTCACAGAGAGAGAGAGAGAGAGAGAGAGAGATGCAGAGACACAGGCAGAGAGAGAAGCAGGCTCCATGCACCGGGAGCCCGATGTGGGATTCGATCCCGGGTCTCCAGGATCGCACCCTGGGCCAAAGGCAGGCGCCAAACCGCTGCGCCACCCAGGGATCCCGAAAGAAACTATTTTGATGGACAGCTTTTCATGTTGTTAGTGTGTAATGTCATTTTATCTCTTGAGGTCATAGTGTTCATAATCATTTTTACATCCTGTTCGTTTGGATATGAATTGAAGAATCACTATGGATTGTATCAACCAGAGAGGCAGAGGCTGGAGTGGAAATAAAGGATCCCTCAATGCTGAGGTGCAGGAGCTGCCACTTCCACTGTCACAGGACACAGAGCAAGGAGGGATCCAGACAACACAGCATCCAGGTTCTATTTTTCTGGAAAGTGACAGTTGTGCATTACAATTGTCTGCAGGTGGAAATCGTAACATTGTTCCTCCAGAGATTTTGGTATGGTTCCTCCAGAAGACAAAGCACTGTCCCCTACCACAGTTTGTCCTCCTGCCCTTCGGGGATGCAGCACCTTATTTCAGGAGACCAAGTTTCATTGGGCTGTGTTTCAAAGGTTCTGGAATTCTATGAGGACCACAGGAGAAAGAATGTCCTTGTGCCTTGGCAATTTGTAAGTAGAACTTGAAATCTCTGTCAAGTGCACCTCTTTCTTGGGTAATCCTCTCTGAGAGCCATTATACTTAAAGTCAAAACAGAGCCAGGGATGCATTTAACCTCTTCCTGGTGACTCGAAGAGGTCTCTCTGCTGAGTAAGGCACTTATGTCCAAAGTATATACACAAATGTTCAGAACTACTGAATGTCAAAGAAGACAGATTGTTGGAATCATCTGACATATTTTGAACTTTGATGTACAGGAAATAGGCTAGTCAAAAGCATCCTGTTGTCAAGCCTAGGAAATTGGAGAGTCACTGAGTTGAAGCCTGAACAGAAAAAGACAAGAAGATGAATTTAGCTTTCCTCTTCATCAATGTACTATTGACACGATGACTAACAATACAGCCCTTGGATGAGAAATTGTAAGTAAGGCTGCCAGATACACCGGTGAGGTCTGCTCACCTGCTTTGTCCTCATGAGCTGACCTCGGGCACATCAGCTTTTATTTAATGAATAAAGAGTTGGTATATGATCATTTATTCTGAAACCTTCCCATGTCTCCTTCCATTAACAATCATTTTTAGTATGTGCAAAATGTATGTCAGACTCACAGCATTCCATATGGAAAAGACCTGGACCCTCTTTCCAATGAGTGCTCAGTCATTGGGGCACTAGATTCCCTCCCTACAGAATGGAAATTGGTAGGCATTTGTGACATTGTAATCTAGCTCTTCCCTTGTGAGTGATCGGTAACTAGGGAAGATTCCTGGGGGTTATTTGGTGACTTCCTGACACTTTTACATTAGACTTTGTTCTGCTAAAGATGAAGCCAGAGAAGAATCGTGTAGAAGGGGATATTCATCCAATGAGGGTGTCATGACCTCAAGTGCAGGCGGTCAACTACTCATTGTTCGTATTTACACATCTCCCGAGCAACAGGAGGTAAGATGCTCGTAGAGTCACCAAGCCCTGTCTTCAGCCATTTGAGGAGTGATTGTAGCTTAGAGCTCTTGGCAGTGATGAACTCTGCTGTGCCATTTTATTTTGTAAGGATGCTGTGCGAGGCATAATGGCTGTCGTGACATATTCATGAGCCTGGCCAGTCTCTATCTGAGGGAAGGTGCTGTTTTTGCTTCTCTGACCAACCAAATAATTTTTAAGAAACTCTCATCAGTGAGAAGGTGGTACCATAATCACAGGAGAAAAATCCATGAAATCCTTTGCTCCAGATACATTTCATGTTTATTGTGGTAAGAACAGAGGACATGAGATTTACCCTCTTACTGAATCTCTCTGTATAATACAGTGGTGTTAACTATAAACCCAGTGTTGTAACCCAGATTTCTGGCTCTCATTTGTCATCTTGTGTAACTGGAACTCTCTGTCCCATGAACAATTACTCCTCATTTCCCCTTCCCCTCATAGTCCTCATTCCCCACCCCCTGGAAAGCACCATCCCACTCTCTACTTATTAGAGGTATCTAAAGTAGTCAAACTCATGGAAACTCTGGAATTTTTTGAAACACAGCCAATCATGACTCAGACCTGAAAAGGTACATCCAGTCTATGTCTCCTTCCTTCTTTTTTTTTTTTTTTTTTTTTTTTTTTCTTTTTTTTTCTTTTTTCAGTCTATGTCTCCATAGGCTATTGAGTTAACTGATCACAAGAGTGGATTCAAATATGAGCTAACTTTGTTGCTTTGTTCATTTATTTAACTGAATAAACTCCTCCAATCTGCTGTTCTTCTGCTGCCTGTGCAAAACCCCAGTCCTGTGGTTTCCTCTCTGGACACAGCTCTTGAAGGCTTATCTTTAAAGCCACTTGTGGGATAGTGAAATACATTTTAATCAGCAGCCTGTTACAGGTCACTGTGTTTTAGTTTGAGGAGATGTAGTGGCAAACAAGACAAAACTCTTTGCTCAGGGAGCTTATATTCCAGTGGGGGAGACAGACAATAAGCATGTTGAACACACAGACCGCACAGCATAGGTAAAAGTACTATGTGCTTAGGATAAAATACAAAAGAGGGAGGAGGCATACAGAATGTTCGAGTTCAAGGCAGGTATGAGTCGAGACAGTTTAGTGATACAGAAGTGGCAAGCCTCACAGACGGAGGGACTTCTGAGTGCATACTGAATGTGAATATGGGCTGGGGCCCGTCTTGTGGTGGTGGGGGCATGGTGAGCAGCAATCGAGCAGGAGCTGGCCAGGTGTTGAAAGAGGGCCTGGCACATTTGGGGAACCGAGCACGGGAGTGGAGGCAATGGTGGGGGAGGCCGAGAGGAGAGGTCAGAAAGGCTAAGGGGAGCCTGTTGGGAGAAGCCCTGTGGGGCTGGAAAGGAACTTAGTTTTTTCTCTGAGATGGGACTCTCTTGTAAAGTTGTGCACAGAGCAATGCCAGGAGACGCTGTGACAGGTTTACACGGATGGTTGTGTGGAGAATATACTCTAGAGGAGCCACAGCAGAAGCAGGCAGGAGGTTAGATGTCAGGGCAATAATTAAACTGGGGGTTAGTGCTGGTTTTCCTAGGGTGTTGGCTGTGAGGATAGCAGGAAGACAACAGGACTCACAGCTGGAAGGAGAGTGGGCAGGAGGGCAAGAGACTCGAGAGCAAGGACTTGCTGGACTAGTGGCCTTTGCCTGAGTCTGGGAAAACTCCTAGGGCGAGATCATATCCGTGGGAATAGAGAAGTCTGCTTTGGGGCAGAAGTTTTTGGTATTAGTATGATTCTAAATGGAGGGACCAATAGACAAGTGGACAAATGGTTTCAGGAATTGGGTGGAAGAACGTCTGGAGTATAGACAGACATTTGGGACTCATCAGCAAACAGGGAGCATCTAACACTGTCCAACTGGATGATCCCAGCTAGGGCATGAGGATAAGTTTTTTAAGCTTCCTCAGAAGAGACAAAGAGGCAGAGATTGCAGCAGAGGCTTGGCCCCCTTGGAATGTTCAGAACAGGCCTGAGGCGGCTTCCAGAATGTGGGAGGAATTCCAGGCACCGCCTTGGGAGCAGTTTCCATGCCAGCCTCTCACGGTGGATCCCCTGGCTCCGTTAAAGCTGCATCTTGGGTCTGAATATGACTTACCTGCAGAATCCGAGTCTTCACTGTGTGCTGAGAGGGGTGGTTGAGGTAGCAGAAGTGAAGTGTTCACTCATTAGTAGCTCTGCTGATGCAAATATGCTGTCACAAATGTAACGAACTATATACTCACCTGTGAAAATACAGCCCCACAAAATTGAACACCTTATTTTGTTCTGAATTCTTTTATTCATACCACTTGGTTACAACTAGACAATAAAGTGTTGTTTTTTGGTTTTGTTTTTAACAAACAAAGGATATTTTTTTTTTGCATAATTCACAGGAATGTTAGACACCTGGTAAGCAAAAATACTCCTTGTTAAGAGATAGTAATTTTATAGTCATGTTTTTTTTTTTTTTCTTTCACCAGAAATGATCAAGGTCCTGATTTGAACTAGGGTTACACCGAGAGTACTGAGGGTATCTGCACAAACTTCATTTGCCCAAGTGTATCTTGGTGGTAACATTGAAATAAAGTACTTTTTTCAACTGTATTAGGGTTACTTATTTGCATAAAATCAAAGTAAAAAAAAAAAAAGAAAGAAAAAGCCTAATTCCCTTCCTAGCACCTCCTAAATAATATTATCTTTTAACTATATTTTGACTTGTGCCTCCTGCATTTAGAGAGTGTCCTGCTAAAAATACCATCTGAGACAGCTGGGTAGTGGATTACAGAAACTACAGCTGTTCTGGGGTAAACTTTTGATCCTTGTCATCAGAGGACCAGTTGCTAATTACTACCATAGCAAAGGTTTTCTTTTACTTTAAAAAAAAAAAAAACAAATAAAAGTGACAGAATTAGGCTTTTCATGCAGCGTGGAATACTTTAAAGAACCCTCATGGTACTATGCCACCATATAATGAAGTATAGAAATAGCATGTCTGAATAGAGAACTGCTAGAGGCATCGACAGTTAAAAGCTAAATATATGCAGCATAACTGCATAAACTGCTGGTGAGAGACACATAATCAGGGAGCCAGGACACATACCTTACATAGATTTATAAATTCAATTACAATAAGGTAAAATACATATGGCAAGCACAAATGCTGATCATCCTAAATCAGCCTTACTGAATTGATCTGGCCCCTAATTGAGTGCTTTCAAATAACATTTGTTGAGCACCTATGGCAGCCCAGGCATTTTGCTGGGAACTTTAATATCCATGAGCTCTGTGTGATAACTTTTGGACTATATATTATTTTCCACTTTTTATAGATATGGGAACTTATGCTCACATAGAATGGAGTACTGAGCCTAAATCACTCTGTAGTTCTTATAGATTCACAATATAGAATTAAGAGTTACAGCTTGAGTATACAAAATTAATATACAGAAATTTGTTGCATTTCTATACACTATAATGAAGTAGCAGAAAGAGAAGTTAAGAAAGCAATTTCATTAAAAATTGTACCAAAAAGAATAAAATATCTAGGAATAAACTAACCAAGAAGGTGAAAGACCTGTACTCTGCAAACTATAAAACATTGATGGAGGAAATTAAAAATGAAACAAACAAATGGAAAGACATTCCATACTCATGGATTAGAAGAATCAATATTGTTAAAATTCCCATACCACCCAAAACAATCTACAGTTTTAGTGTGACTACTATAAAAATACCAAGAAAAATTTTCAGAGAACCAGAACAAATAATCCAAAAAATTGGAATGGAGTCAAAAAAGACCCCAAATAGTCAAAGCAAACTTGAAACAGAGCAAAGCTGGAGGTTTCAGAATCTCAGATTTCAAAGCTGTAATAATTGAAACAGTATGGTACTGGCACAGAAACAGACACATAGATCAATGGAACAGAATAGAAAATTCATGCATATATGGTCCATTAATTCATGACAAAAGAGATAATAATATACAATGGGAAGTGGACAACCTCTTCAACAAATGGTGTTAGGAAAACCAGGCAGCT
This sequence comes from Vulpes lagopus, assembly GCF_018345385.1. NCBI lineage: Eukaryota > Metazoa > Chordata > Mammalia > Carnivora > Canidae > Vulpes > Vulpes lagopus. Next base: position 4,379,335 of record NC_054839.1, on the reverse strand, counting down.
ACATGCAAAAGAATGACACTGGATCACTTTCTTACACCATGCACAAAAATAAACTCAAAATGGATTAAAGACCTAAAAGTGAGACCATAGGACCATAGCAACCATAAAACTCCTGGAAGGAAACACAGGCAGTAATTTTTTTGACATTGGCTATAGAAACATTTTTCTAAACACGTTTTCTCAGACAAGAGAAACAAAAGCAAAAATAAATATTGGGACTACACCAAAATAAAAACCAGCAAAGGAAAAACCATCAACAAAAGGACAAGGCAAGCCAGTGAATGGGAAAAGATATTTGCAAATGATATATCTGATAAAGGATTAGTATCCAAAATATATTAAAAAAACTTCTACAACTCAACACCAAAACAAAAACAAATAATCTGATTGAAAATGGGCAGAAGACTTGAATAGACATTTTTCCAAAGAAAATTCACAATATAGAATTATTAGCCATCCAGATGGCCAACAGATATATAAAAAGATTCTCAACATCACTCATCATCAGGGAAATGCAAATCAAAATCATAATGAGATAGCACCTCACATCTGTCCAAACAGTTAAATGATAAGTGTTGATGAGGATGTAGAGAAAGGAGAACCCTCATGCACTGTTGGTGGGGTTGCAAACTGGTGCAGCCACTGTGGAAAACAGTATGGAGGCTCTTCAAGAAATTAAAAATTGGGATAACATATGATCCATTAATTATTTACCCAAAGGAAATGAAAACACTAATGCAAAAAGATATATGCACTTCTGTGTTTATTTGAGCCTTATTTACAATAGCCTAATTATGGAAGGAGCCCCAGTGTTCAATCAATAAATGAATGGAAAAGGAAGTTGTGTCACACACACACACACACAATGGAGTATTAGTCATAAAAAAGAATGAGACCTTGCCATTTGTAACAACATGGATGGACTTAGAAGGTATAATGCTAAGTGAAACAAGTCATAGAAAGTCAAATACCTTATGATTTCATTGATATGTAGAATTTTTAAAAATGGAGTTCCTGGGGGGTTCAGTGGGTTAAACATCTGACTCTGGTTTTTGCTCAGATTATGATCTCAGGGTCATGAGATTGCGCCCCAGGTCAGGCTCTGTCCTGGGCATGGAGCCTGCTAAAGGTTCTCTCTCTTCCTAGGGCACCTGGGTGGTTCAGTCAGTTAAGTGTTTGCCTTCTGCTCAGGTCATGATCTCGAGGTCTTGAAATCAGGCCCACATCAGGCTTCCCCCGCCTCAGTGGGAAGTCTGCTTCTCCCTCTCTTCCTTCCCCTATTTATGCTCACTCTATCTCTCTCCTCCCCCCTCAAATAAATAGTCTTCCAAAAAAAAGAGATTCTCTCCCTCTCCCTCTGCCCTTCCCCTCCCCCACTTGCACTCTCTTGTGTGCTTGCTCTCTCTCTGTCTTAAAACAAACAAACAAACGAACAAAAAAGAGACGAGCAAAATAGTATCTTAAATACAGAAAACCAACTAGTGGTCCCTAGAGAGGAGGCAAGTGGGGAGACGGGTGAAATAGATAAAGGCGATGAGGAGTACACTCATCATGATGAACACTGAGTGATGTATAGAATTGTTGAATCACTATATTGTACACCTGAAACTAACATAATCCTGTATGCTAATTAAACTTCAATTTTTTAAAAAAAGTTTCAATTTGAAAACAGAATTATAAGTAGTACAAAGTAAGGACAAAAGAAGCAGAAATTCACATGGTGTGTTCAGCAAACCCATGCACCCTACAGAGGAGGCTCCCAGGACAAACCCTCCAACAACAGGTCAGAAATGTCACCTGTATACCAGAGAGAGGACATATTGAAATGAACAGGTTGTGATTTTTGAATCACAAATGGGCTGGTACTACTATTTTTACCTCTAAAAGGAGGCGACAATGACATTCTGTGTGGCACATTATCAGGCAACTGTCTTAAAGCAATAAAAGTATATACTTAGAAGGCATTTCTACAACAGCAAAATATCAAGAATGATGACACTTTTTGTAGAGTGCCCATATATTTGCTCTGAATTAATTTCTGCTACTGCTATTTTGCTGGAATGCTAATGTATTCGGCTAGGGCAGAGGTGTAGCAATGCATAACACCACAGCAAAGGATTTTCTCTGAGAGCTCCTCACTTCCTTTGCATTGTCCCTAACTTTAATGGGCCTGGTGTTAATGATGATGAACGTATAGAAAAATAAAAACAGAATCACAAAAATGGGCCTTACAGGGAAAAAGGAATCTCATCCTACTGTGTAGTAGATGGTAGACCTGTGCCTCTGTCTAGAGAGTGATCAGGGCTGAAGATGACACCTTCTACGTTGTCAACACTCACATCTGTGATGACCTTGAGTCCTACTCCTTGACCTCTAACCTCCACTTTGTGCCTACCCTCTGCAAAACCCAGAGTTTCAATGGCTAAGTTTCCCCACCATGTTGCAATGAAGAAAACGTGGTTTGTCTTGACTCCTTCTCAGGGATCCTATGAGCATAGAACAAGGAGGAAGTGTGGGGGGTAGAACCACATCTCCCAGGGTGGGGTGACAAGCAGGGACGGTCTTCCCCATGCCAGCTGCACATTTGAAACATCTATGGGGGCTTTAATATTCCTGAAGCCCAGGCCACACAGCAGACCAGTACCGTCAGAAACTTTAGGAGTGGGGCCCTGGCATTAATGCATTAATAATTCTTTAAAGTAGCTCTGGGGATTCTCCTGTGTAGTGAAGGGATTGAGACCCATGGGGTTGGAGGATGTTCAGAGAACCTCTATCACACAATGTGCTACTTCTTTTATTTTTAAATATTTTTATTTTTATTTATTCATGAGAGACACACAGAGAGAGGCAGACATAGGCAGAGGGAGAAGCAGGTTCCCTGTAGGGAGCCTGATGTGATGCGGGACTCAATCCCAGGACCCCAGGATCATGACCTGAGCCAAAGGCAGACATTCAACCACTGAGCCACCCAGGCATTCCACAAAGTGCTGTCTTCTGACATGCCTCCATGGTCACTGAGGGCAGGCTACTCACCCCAGAGAACTCGGCTTAAGACATATCCTTACTCGCATCCAGAGCTGTAGCTGTGGTTTGACACAGATTACAAGATAATAGGGACCAGCTGACAACTTGAGGCCTGACGAAATGACATGCAAAGGAGGGATCACATCATGTCTTGGAGACAAACACATGTTAAACATTTTTTCCCCAAGAGCCAGTTCAAAATACAGACTGTCTAAATAATGAAATATTTCTGACCCAGGGTAGGAATAGCCACCTCTTCAATATATGTGCCTATCTCAAAATTCAATTTTTAAAGATTTTTATTTCTTTATTAAGCTGTACTTGACATATGCATTATATTAATTTCATGTGGACAATGTTATTTATGATTTGCTGTTTGTATATATTGTAAAATGGTCACCACAATAAATCCAGTTAACATCAACACACATGGAAGATGTTTATAAGAATTCATCCCAAATTTAGGGAGTGGAGACAGTTAAAGACATCAATATAAAACTTAGAATCAAATGTGAACTTCCTGATTGTAACTGTGCTCTTAATAAAGTGAGTCAATTATTCTTTGGGATGGTTATGGTAAGCTGTCTGTATGGCATTTGGAGTTTTAAATCTTTATTCCTGAAAAAAAAAAATGTTTACCCACTCAATCCTGGAGAGTCCACGGAATCCAAGGAGGCTTTAAAAACGCACTTGAAAGAGAGCAATTCGTTTTTGTGAAGTCAGCCAGCAGCTACCTATTCATCAATGGAGCAATTAGCGGTTAGCAGTCTCATTTACAAGACGGGAGTTTTAACGATACTATTTCAGAGTCGGTCTGAAGCACTAAGAAAAGCAATTTCAGCGTGGACTTGCCTTCTCCCTGTCATGGTTCATCACGTACAGCAGTAATATTCATGGAAAGTATACATACCGCATAAATATGACCAAAGAGGGTTGTCAATTTTAGGATACCAATCTGGCAGGGGTCTATCATTAACCTTTGGATTTTATTCTTGGGAAGAGCAAACAGCACAGTATTCAGAGTAGGAAATGCCGGTACCTAAGACTTAATGCTGTTTGCACAGGTCGAATAAGAAAGGCAATGCGGGTTTATGAGCTATAATAAATCTGTCTTATATCCTATGCCTACTTGTCTTCCAAACACCTGAAAAATCCTCTTTGCCCTGAATGGATGAGACAAGCATATACCTGAAAATTATTTAGATAATCCAGGTTCCCACAGTTGAGGAAAACTCTGTGATTCCTGAGTTTTATTACCTATCATCATCACTTTGAATTCTATCTTTCATAGCATCGATCTGATAACTGTTGAGCAAGCACAGGAAATGAATATATTGGAAGTCCCAGCTTTTAGGCATCCTCTGAGGGCCTGGAGGGGACGACAGAGTGCATTGGGATTTTCTGTTGGAGGAAGGGTACTGAGTATTCTGTGTTTCTATTCTGAAAGTACACATCAAGTTCACTCAATGTTTGTTCAATACCAATGTGGTCAGCCACCTTCTCAGGCAGAAAATAAGGCTGGGGAAATATGAGATGGGGTGAAGCAGATTCCAGGCAGGAGCAAAGCCAGTGATGATGCAGAGTAAGCGGGTGGGAAGACCAGCTGAGGACACAAGAGGGACAAGTGTTGAAGTGGCTGCATGTTGCACCTGCCAGGCTCAGTGTAGGGCGATCACACCAGTTGCTTACATTACGGGTGGGAAAGAGCAGTCAGTGAGAGAGAACACATGCAGGACTCTCATGACAGGACCATGACAAATGGGCGACCTGTCATTTGAGTTGCCATGGGACCTTCGAGTGTGAAATGCAGACCACAGTGAGGAACGATTTTACCCTGATTTACTTCTGCATCCCCTACACTAATATGTTTGCAGAGAATAGGTGGGTGTGTACCCATCAATGAATATTTTAGTCTACACAGTGAGTGATTCAAAACTTCATTCCCACAAAAATTCAGCAAACGTTTAACTGCGTGGCTGAGCATGCCTGAATTTAGCCCGTGGGTGTGAATCCTGGTGGTGCTGCCACTGCCCAAATGTGTGACAATTAACATAACCTTTCTGTGTCTCCATTTCTGCACGTGGGTGACTGGAATTATGATAGTAACCATCCATAGGGCTGTTGTAAAGATTAAATACATGCATCCTGAAGAAAAACACCAAACCAGAAAATAATAGCAGCTACTACTTTCTCAAAAGCCATTTAACCAAGTAGACTAATAGATACCATTATCAAGCCACTGGCTCGTTGCTGTTTTCCCATCTTGGCCACTTCATCAAGTGAATTAGCTCAGGGGCAGAGCTACGGCTCTCAGAGCATGCTTCGATTCATGGATTGCATTCGTCTCATTATCAGGACTGCAGCAAAAACCTGGAAAGCTTCTTTAGAATATATAATTAAGAGAATACCCAACAAGTGATCCATACATTTAGGAAAGCAAGTAGCACAGAAGGACTTAAAATAAAAGGAAATTGCTGATCCAGGTAAAAATATGTTTCTTACTTTCAGCCCTTACTCCAAAGCAATAAATTCTTTTTTTAATTTGAAGAATAACATAGACGTACAGAAAAAGCCACAAATTTTCAGCGTCCAGGTGGATTTTTGCCGAGTGGACACACCCACGTAACTAGCAGCCAGGCTGGGCTGGAGAACGGCTATGTCCCATGCAATGCCTCCAGCACACCAAGTGGCCCCTGGGCCTTTACACTGGCCCTGCTCACAAAACCTGGTAATTGCAACAACCTGAGTGTGTGAATCTACAAAATGGAAGTATAGGTCAAGAATTACTGTTGAAAAATTAGCATCTGAATTGAGGAGAGCTGTTAACATAAAAATGACTGATTGCAAAGATTTTGTAACAAAAAAATCTAAACTCTCTCAATAATGGTGATGCTGTTTTCATAGTAGGTTAAATACAGTGTATAAAAATAGTTTTATCTGTTTCTTTTTACTTATTACAAAATGGCTGACAGGCATTTCCAATCGGACCTAGCTCACAGTCTTGGTTACACTGGTCAGGGCTAACTGACGATGGAGTAGTACCCTAGTCCACCTCATGCCCATGGCTGGCTAGTCTTTACTGTTCTCGAATATCCCCTTGTTTTACAACCCCACATTTTCTTTATTTATCCATTGTACTGTGAATGGTCCTCTGCATTCCTGCCTCCTCCTTTTTTTCTATTTTCCTGATAACTATGTTCTAGAAACTAGACTTCTATAGCCCTTGAAAGATCCAGGTTTTATGAAATTTCCCTATTACAATTTTTGTATGCCTGTGCTTCTCCTGTTCTTTCTGGAGCTCATTTATCAAATATACTCCACCTTTTACTTGGATCCACGGTATCACAGGCTGGGGCTGCAGTCTTACCAAATGTTTTTCCTTGGCCCAGCATGCATTTTCTGCAATCCACCTGCAAAATCGTCTCCCGACTACCACACTCTGTTGCAATGCCCATGCCATGTATTTTATAGCCCTGACTCAAGTCAACATACCAATTTTTATTTTAGTCAGAGTGTTTGAACTGCTGAAAAAGCCCCCAGATCTCAGCTTAACATAACAACAGTTTGTTTCTCACTGCCTCACAGAGTTGGCTCAGCAGTGGGTGGTTGCCTGAAGCCTGCCTCTGAGCTCAGTGGTATGTCCCAGGAGAAGAGGAATAACATGAGTAGTAATGACCCGGACATTCTCTGCTGCAAAGTCCTATTAAATCCCCTGCGGTGTCTTCCTAGTGAATTCCTCTACCCTTCAACTTTGGAAATGATCACGTTTCACTCTTTGGTCATTTATTCCCCTCTTTTTTGGAAAATTGCTATCAATTGTAGATGGTACCTCCTGTAACAATAGCCTATGGTGCTTATCTCTTGCTTTCATTTTCTTTTTCCTCTTGCATTGCTTGAATTTGAATGCACCTCTTCATTAAAGTTTTCTTTCCTCTTCTTTTTATTTTCCGTTCCTTGAGGTGTCTTCCTGGGTATTTTGTCTTTTGTCTTAGATTTTCCCCTTCATAGTAGAGGAGCTCTTAAAATAACTGGTTCCTCTACTGTTTGCCTCAAAGAAGATACAACTGCTGAATGAGAAGTGTTATTCGTTGGTGGGCTTGTTAGCTAGACAGACCTCCCTCTCGAGTGATCAGAGAAGTGCCAGGACCCTTAAGTATGGAAAATGGATCGCCTTTATCTAGGGATTCTAAAATCATCTCCATTTCCTTGTTTTCCCCTCACAATTATCTTCAAAGAATAACTGACAGTTACCTGCTTTGTCTTTATGTTTTAGGTGTTATCCCAATGCATATGTTCTGTGTGTCGTTTCCAGAGATAGCCTGTTGACCGCATCCCCCTTCTCTGCCTCTCCCCACATCTGAAGCCTCTCGTGGGCTTTGCCCCTTCTGGCCCTGAGACCACTTCACGGGCCACTTCATCATTTGGATCTCCTTTGTCTACTTTCTGCCTTTGGTTACTGGGTCAAAAGACTTGCCCTCTGATGGCTCATCCTGTATCTCTCCATTTTAATGCACTCATGGACTTTTGCTCTCCCTTATTTTCACCTTTGTCAGGTTTGCAAAAAGAGAGAATACTCTTGTCACTTGAACAGAAGATCCAGGTAGTTACACTTAAATTGATCCAACAGAGGATACATCTTTCCCTAGAGGCCAATTGAGCAGTAAGATGGAGCAAAGAGTTAGACATTGTAGAACATTAGGCAGAATATTGATTTCACTGGGCTGTTCAAGTAGTCAGGTGTGCCCACGGTTCCTTACTCTATTTTGGTGTGTAGAGGGTCCATTACTGTCTATTTGAACTGAAAGCCAGGAAATGACCTTGTATTCATGGAGCTCAGGTATTAGTGTAATTTTTAAACTGTGTTTTGAACTAAATTTTATTTGGAGGCTAGTGATAAATGTGGTCTCTCTGTGTGTTCTCAAAGGATTACTAGCCATTTATTCTGGCATATTGATTATATGGGAAATTTCTCAACTTCTCCCAAAGCTCAGGACTTAAAATATGATCCATAGTTTCAACTGATGGTGATTTAGTAGGAATTGTTGCCAAGTCGTTAATAGATAGGGGTGCTTGCTTAACAAGAGATCAAATCTTGTCTTGTGTACTCTACACTAGAGAGTACATTTTGTGGTTAGCTCTGCTTGCCAGCACTTATTAGATGCCAGGAATCTGACCAAGAATTTCACATAAAAGGTCTTGTTTGGTCCTCTCAACAGTCTTATAAGGTAAAAAGCATGATTAACTCCAATTTAGAGATGGCATAGTGGAGTACTAGAGGATTTATTTGCCTAGGATTCCAGGATTGGTAAGTATCAAACACAGGATTTAAGAAGAGGGAATCTGGGCCAGGGTCCAGACACTGAATGATCATGTGAGCATTTCTCCAACGTCAGTTGCTGCGAACGATCATTGTGATGTCTGCTATGCCCATTCCTTCAAGCACCATCTTCATGCTCTTTGGCTATATTCGCATACTATCAGAGCTGGTGTGTACTTAACACTTATTTTTTAAAGCATTCACTTTTCTATTTGACTTAAATTTGTTATTTTACAAATAAACCTTCTACCTCCAACTCAAGAGGATAACAGTCATTGTTTGCTGTGTTGTTACTAGGGTGACTGTGGTATGATTGAAAGAAAGATACAGATGATCAAAGGACTAGAATTTTATTTGGCCAATGATGGGAAATCAGAGCATGACACAAAACAAAAGTCAATTCAACACATTTACACATGGAGATATATGGCTTTGCTGGGTCTCATGAAACTTCCTGGTGCTTATGAGAATTCTCCTAGGTGTCCAAAGATTAGCTTTTCCATCCTGAAGATGTGGGGCTTTTTTTGTATGTTTTTTAATGCCATCCTGGTTAGAACTACTGACAACCCTGACTGCTCTGGAGACCCCAATGATATAAGTCTCTACAAATAACGTGCCAAAAACCCCCAGTGTGTTCTCAAGTTTCACTGCAAGGGAATGGCTCTCACAGCAAATGTCAGTTAATAGACTGAATCCAAGGTCAGTCCCTGGGAGCAAACCCGAGCTTCATCTCATCGCAAACCCGAGCTTTCAGGCCCGCCTGAGGTCCCTCCCTGCACACAAGATAAACAAAAGTGTTACGTAAAACACTTTTAGCTAGATGTTATCGTCATTCCATGCTAGAAGCCTAAATCTGCTCTCTCTTTTCTGGAAAGGAATTTTAGACTCCTCGGACACCCTAACATCCAATGTAGATTTATTCTTCTAAATTATATTGTGAATTTAAAGAGAAGTGAGAGTGGTAAAAAAAAGAATTTCCATTTTGTGATGATATTGAACGACCTTGCACATATTGTCTCAATTAGCGGGGGCACCCTCTGTCTTTCTTGTCTTGTGCTTTGGGAAATGCCACTCAGCTCTGGCTGTCCCCAAATCAACCAAACCGTTAGTGGACACAGTGAGACATGCTAGCAAACTGTCCCATGAACCAGTTGGTTACCAAGCATTTTCATTTTTTAAAAAAAGTTGCATAAAGTAAAATGACTTTTCTGGGTATGTATATCCTATGGGTCTTAACACACACACACACACACACACACACACACACACACACACATATATATATATATTTTTTTTTTTTAATTTTTATTTATTTATGATAGTCACAGAGAGAGAGGGAGAGAGGCAGAGACACAGGCGGAGGGAGAAGCAGGCTCCATGCACCGGGAGCCCGATGTGGGATTCGATCCCGGGTCTCCAGGATCGCACCCTGGGCCAAAGGCAGGCGCCAAACCGCTGCGCCACCCAGGGATCCCTATATATATATTTTAAAGATTTATTTATTTATTTATTCATAGAGACACACACAGAGAGAGAGGCAGAGACACAGGCAGAGGGAGAAGCAGGCTCCATGCAGGGAGCCCGACTTGGGACTCGATCCCGAACTCCAGGATCACACCCCAGGTTGCAGGCGGCGCTAAACCGCTGCACCACGAGGGCTGCACAACACACATATATTTTTGTGTAACTACCACAATCAGGATCCAGGACAGTTCCATTGCCCCCAAAACTCACTTCTCTGGCTTCTTTGTAGACAGACTTTCTTCCCAGCCCAATGCCAGCCAACCACCAATCTGTTCTTTGTCCCTAGAGCTTTTTCCTTTACCAAAATGTTGTATAAACAAAATCATATCATATGTAACCTTTTGAGATGGACTTCTTTCACTGCATGTATGCTTTCAAAGTTCATCTACCATTTTGAATGTATTAGCAGCTCTCTTCATGTTTTAAAAGTGCACAGATATACCATGTTCTGTCCATTCATGCACTGACTAGAGAACATTTGTACTGTTTTTGTTTTTTCACCCCTACAAATAGAAATGCTATAGACATTCATGTACAGGTTTTGTGTGAACATAATTTTATTCCTAGGAGCGGTATTGCTGTCCATAGGGTAGGTGTGTGTTTGATTTTATAAGAGATTGCCAAAATGTTTTCCAGAATGGTCGCTCTGTTCTGCATCCTCAAGGCTGTGAAAATTCTGGCACTGCACATCCTCACCAGAGTTTGTTGGTTATCACTCATTCCTTCACTTGCCCATTTGTGCATTTGTTTAAAATTGTAGCAATTCTAATGTGTAGTGTTATCTCATTATGATTTTAATTGGCATTTACCTAATAGCTTGATATGTTGAACATCTGTGCACGTGTTTACATATTCATTGGTCAAGTGTCTATTCAAATTTTTTGCCACTTCTTTTATTGGATTGTTTGTTTTCTTACCATGGAGTTTAGAGAGTTCTTTAAATATTTGGAATACATCCTTTGTCACATGTGTAATTTGCAAATATTTTCTCTTAATCTGTCTTTTCATTTCTTTAACTGTGTCCCTCGCAGAGCAAACATTTTTAATTTTGATAAACTCCAATGTATTTTTCTTTTAACAATTTTGCTTTTGGTTTTATACTGAAGCATCCCTTGCCTAGAACAATGTCACAAATTTTTGTTTTCTTATAAAAAATGACAGTGTTACCTTTTGTATTAATTCTATCATCCATTTTGAATTACTTTTTACATGTGAGGTTTACTTTGTGGTTCATATTTTTTAAAAAGCAACCTTTATTTTATGTACTTATTCAGAGAGTGTGTGTGTGTGTGTGTGTGCACACGTGCAGAGGAGAGGGTGGAGGGAGGGTGAGAGAGACAGAGAGAGAGAATCTCAAGCAGACTCCATGCTCAAAATAGAACCTGCCGCTAGGCTTGATCTCACATCCCTGAGATCATGACCTGAGCCAAAATCAAGAATCCCGCATTTAACTGAGTAAACCACCCAGGCACCCCATGGTTAGTTTTTGTTACTTTGTTGGCATAGATACCCAAGTGTTCCATCTCACCATTTGTTGAAGAAGTTATCCTCCATTGTTTGCTTGGTCTGTTCTGTGTCTTTTCTTTTCGTTTTTTTTTTTTTTTTTAAGATTTTTATTTATTTATTTATTCATAGAGACAGAGAGAGAGAGAGAGGCAGAGACACAGGCAGAGGGAAAAGCAGGCATCATACAGAGAACCTGACGTGGGACTCGATCCAGGGTCTCCAGGATCATGCCCTGGGCTGCAGGCGGTGCTAAACCGTTGTGCCACTGGGGCTGCCCTGTTCTGTGTCTTTTCTTCACCAGTACTATATCCTCTTGATTAAAGTTGCTTTATGATAAAAGTTAAAACTGAGTACTTTTGGGGCACCTGGGTGGCTCAGTCAGTTAAGTGTTCAACTCTTGATCTCAGCTCAGGTCTTGATCTCAGGGTCTTAAGTTCAAGTGCCATATTGGGCTCCACATTGGTCATGGAGCCTATTTTAAACATTTTTATATTTAGTACTTTTGTCTATTCCAGTTCTTTTACCTTTTGGAATAAATTTTAGAACCAGCTTGTCTGTATCTACAACCAGGCCCAAGAACTCAGATCTTCATTTTCTCTTTGATCTGTGGTGACCTTTCCTCAACACCAACTACCTCATTATCCTAAGACTCTAACTGGAGAGTCTAGCTCCAGTTACTGCTCTGCTTTGAATGGGGCTATAGGTTGTATTGAAAGGTATCTAATATTTTTCTAGAAACATCTCAATGACTATTATGTAGTAAGTTCTTTCTGAGAAGGGAGACACTCTCCAATAGTTACTCAGTGTTTGACACTCAGATGCATGAGTGCAGCTCTTGATCTTTAAATTGGCCTTTGTTCTAAAAGGTTTAGAAAGGTGGGGAGTTAAAATGATGCATATATATCATGTGTGAAATTTACTCTGAGTTTTAGTTATCCCAGATACGAATATTGGTTTTAGCCATTGTTAAAGAGCAAGTGCTTAACTTAACAATTTATTAAATGAGAAAGATCAGTATTGAGTGTTTTGTTTTCTTTTTGAGGTTTTGTTTTTGTCTTTGTTATTTTTTATTTTTTTATTTTATTTTATTATTTTTTTAAAAGATTTTATTTATTTATTCTTGAGAGATAGAAGGAGAGACAGAGCCAGAGACACAGGCAGAGGGAGAAGCAGGCTCCATGCACCGGGAGCCCGACGTGGGATTCGATCCCGGGTCTCCAGGATTGCGCCCTGGGCCAAAGGCAGGCGCCAAACCACTGCACCACCCAGGGATCCCTATCTTTGCTATTTTTTAAAAGTACCTATTAAAGGTACACATCACAATAGGCAAATGGATATTTTGACCATAAATTCTATGTTTTTGGGTGTAAAAGATAGTAAGTCAATGAGCAATCCAGCTTTCTTTAAAGAAATGAAACATGTTTCTCAAACTTAGTTTCAATTTTCTGGTTTACATTTTTATGGAGATTGGCCGGTTGTGATTCATATCAACGAGTTAAGTCCTACTCTGTTTCAATTTTAGTACCCACTCTACATATTCAGAACACATGCATTAAGAAAAAAAAAGTATTAATAGCAAAAATTGTTAAATACGTAATATTCACACACTCTAAAGTTGGCTTGGGAATTGTCTGACCACCAATTTCCCTAAACAGATTGATGCGATGAAAGCTCTATGATATTATGCTCCAGCCCCAGGTATTTTTGAGATGCTCTACCTTCTAGAACATCCACATTACAATTGTTCTACTATTTAAGTTTGGGTACACTGCTGTGTTTGCTTGGGAAGAAGAAAAGCCAGCACAGGAATCATCTATGAAGCACATGGGCTGTAAGACTCATGGATTTCCTCTGAAGCCAATGAGGCTGTGGGGCGTGACACCTCCTGGGTGGAGTTGTTAAGGCTAAGAACAAAAGTGTCCTTTCATATGGCTTGGCTGGATTGTGTCCACAGTCATTAATGGGACAACAATTTCACTTTCTGTGAATGCAGTGGCTAGATAATACCAGTCAGGAAATTGGATATAAAATGCATACAATTTTATTTCCCCAATTATTACATCCTCTTCTAAAATTTTCTCCCTTAAGAAGTTTATTGTCTAATTGGTAAAGTGTATTTAGAGCGTCTCTCACGTACATTATAGCCTTTTAACTGATTAAAGAATGAGTTAATAGTTGAAGAATTTAAAAGATTTTACATACTTCCATTCAGATTTGTTAACTAGTTAAATCAGGTTTTCTCATCTGTGGCACAGTTGACATTTGGGGTTGGGCTGCTCTGTGCATCATAGGATGCTCTCTACCCACTAGATGCCAGGGCACTCCCGCTCCTTCCCCCACCACTTATGACCATTTACAAATTTCCCCAGATGTCCCTAGTTGTCCCTGAAGGGTAGGCAGTGGAACTGTCCCCAGCTGAGACTGAGGTAGAGCACAGAGCTGTAATGTATATTTTCACAGAGTTTGTGACTTCAGTTTGGAAACAAGGTTTGTTAAACAAAAGACAAAAAATCATGTTTCAGAAAAATCATGTTAAAATCGGCACATTTACGATAAATGATGTATTGAAATATCTCAATGCTATATCATTTTCCAAATGTCCCAATCTCTCTTTATAAGCATGAATTACATAAAAATCACGTGTTGCTTATAAGTACCAAATTTATTTATTTATGTGATTTATTTTTGCTATAAAATGTTTACTTTTCTGCACAAACAAGCGTATTTTTCTGGCTGCTGGATATTTCTATTTTATGCTGAACTCAATGGGCCATTACAGAGCAGCTGTTTGTGGAATCGTATGAAAACACTTGAGTCATTTTATTTTAGAATCTCACATCTTCACATTCAGCGGTGCAATTTTAAGCAGTTCACTTATGAAATGATGCTATTCTGGTTATTTGGAACTCATTTACATCCCTCTAAGTACCCAGCAGGAAGTCTTTAATAATTGTGGTATGCTATCGTTCTGTTTTACTTTGTTCATCATCCTATAAGAGACTAGTGACTACTAATCTAATTCTATCTTGTTCCTTCTCTATCATGTACTGGGTGAAGTTATGCTGATTTCTGTTAGGCTTTAAATGGAGAACAGAATTGTTTGCTTGAGATAGTAACAGAAAAGCCTTTTATTCATATTAGAACTATTTACGTTCCAAGGGCATGATCAACAAACAAACAGCAAGGAAAAACAGAAACAGAATGAAAAATAGAGGGAACAAACTGCAGGTTGCCAAGGGTGGGGGGAGGGGGGAGGGGCCAAAAGGGTGAAGGGGATTAAGAAATAAAAGCTCCCACAAAATAAATAAGTCATGGAGATGGAAAGCACAGCATAAGGAATACAGTCAATATTGTAATAACGTTGTATGGTGACAGATGGTGACTGCACGTATCATGGTGAGAACTGGGTAATGTACAACTGTGGAATCATGGTTGCACACCTGAAATCAATATAACATTGTATGTTAACCATACTTAAATAATAAAAAGAAATAAATACATAAAAGTGAAAAAAATAGATTCAAGGGTAGGATTAAAATGCAATGGCATTCCTTGTCTCATGATAATTTTTTTATTAGAAAGTACTTTTTTTTTAAATTTTAGAGAGAGAACATGCTCACAAGTCAGGAAGAAAAGCAGAAGGAGAGGGGGAGAGAGAATCCCAAACAGACTCCCTGCCAGCTGTGGAGTCTGAGGCAGGGCTCGATCCCACGACCCTGATATCATGGCCTGAGCCATGTCAATCAAGAGTTGGACACTTAACCACCAGGCACCCCTAGATAGTAGTACATTTTAAGAAATGCCCCATAAATGATATATCTTAACATGTTTACTCTTAGAAAGCCTCAGGTAATTTAGCAGTAATAAGAAATGGTTTCATAATTTTAAAATGTATTCACCATCGTAGTACAATTTAATGATATTAAAAATATAAAATTTTAAATCCTTTTTAAAAATTCCTTATTAGAAGGACATGGGATAACTGGTGTTGAAACAGTCCATTTTTTTTAAATTTTTATTTTATTATTTATGATAGTCACAGAGAGAGAGAGAGAGAGGCAGAGACACAGGCAGAGGGAGAAGCAGGCTCCATGCACCGGGAGCCTGACGTGGGATTCGATCCTGGGTTTCCAGGATCGCGCCCTGGGCCAAAGGCAGGCGCCAAACCGCTGCGCCACCCAGGGATCCCAAAACAGTCCATTTAGTGTACTGAAATCCCAGGTAAAGAGAGTCACTTCTTTCTTTGGAAATCAGTAAAAGAGTTGTAAATGATATGTTGACTGCACACCAGCCTATGTCATAGAAGTATGGTTCATCTTTCCCCATCTCAGTGAAGATGACTTTCACCACGGCCTTCAGACATAGTAACTTGACAGCGACTGCAAGCAATTGTACTTAAGAGCTCCAGATTTCTAAAACAAAAACAAACACAAAGCACAGGCCCAAGATAAGAATGTAATTTTAAATTCCTCATTAACTCAATAGTACTCAAGCACCAATTTCATTGCTTCTTTTTGACTACAGAGCCCAGCAAAGGAGTCTGTTGGTGGTTGGGAATGGGGTACACTCTGAAGAGATTGCCAGTGGCCCCAGGAAGGTATGAAACCACAGGTTGGTTATGGGGAGAAGGGTTTTGAGTAAGTGCTACAGGGCAGGGGAAGCAGCTTACGCCGGAAATAGGAGGCTTGTGGGTGTGTGGGGTCCACTTCCAAATCCTACAATTTTTAGTGGAACATCCAAAAACATGAGCAGACCTGAACAAAACTGAACTAGCTCTCAGGGATGAAATAAAACACATTAACATTATACAATTTATTAGGGTATCAAGAAAAGCACCTGCAGATGGATCAATCTCTTGCTGGAAGTTTGGAGAACTGTGTACTGCCCTCGCATTACTCTCTCATACCTGCCCACAGCACAATGCACAAATATCCCAGGAAATAGGTGATCTGTCTTGGCAGTTACTTGGCCCTGAGCACTGCTTCTTGCCCTCTGAGCTCAAAGCTAGTCGTACCACCTCTACACTGCCTCACAGGATTTACTCAGTGAGATGCCCTGGTTGATGTGGGTCTCCAATCAGTGGAACAAATGGTGATTACATTTTCATGGTGTTTGGCAGCATGCTTGTGCAAGAGGTATGGGATATGGGCTAGTGAACAGGGACAGGCATCCTTCCTGCGCCCCTCGCACCTGCAGATGCTACCAATCCATCACTGCACTAACCTCAGTGAGGCCTGGGTTTCTTCATACAACAGTGCCCAGGGGACCCAATTCTTTGCAAATTTATTGAGTTGGGACTAGAGTTGAAACCTCTGCATCATCTCTATTTTAATTCTCTCTAGGACACTGACGAGCTTACCATGCCTCTTGGTCTTGACTTTTTTATCTGTAAAATAAAAGGAGGCACATTTTTCAAATCCATCATCATTAGTCTGACTGGAAGAAGGAAGGTGGAATATATAAATTCAGGCTTCGTCCAACTCATGGTTTAATCATAAAAACATATAATATTAGACTGCTTAGGAGAATTCAAGTATTTCTCTTGCTTAGTATGGCTTATCTATGGGAAGATTACACTATTCCAGAGTATTATTAGAGCTCTTGAAAAACATGTATAATAATTCTATTTATAAGGCAAAATTAGGTTATTACCCAGAAATTATTTCTTAGTACTGAGCAGGAATTCTGAAAGTTAAGACCAATTAACAGTAAGGCAATGTCTTTTTTAAAATAACTCATTTTTTCCAGCATTCCTTTCTAAAAATTTTCAAGTCTTAGTAATTAACTCTAGCTTCCGATTGTACTGTTTTTAGCACTCAGTGTTCACATGAGAGCAATCTGACCAAAATTCACTTAACATATGGAGCTGCAGCTGTTCTAGAAAAATGAGCCGAAGAAGACTCTGATGTTGGCTCCCTAAGTCCCAGGTATGGTGACTAAAATGTGAAATTAAGAGTTGCAATCAGGTTCCAGTTGTGCAGCACTGAAAGAACTACCATTGTTAGCAATTTTATTACATAAGAAGCATTCCCTTTAGAAATGGCTGGACCTTTGCAGAAGGGCCAGAGATGTACTTTTGAGGGATGAGGTCATGGTGCCCAAAACTAGCCTCTGGAGACAGCTGTCTTGGCACAGGCACTTCTGTAAGTATGTGTGACCTTGGAAAGCTTTGAAATATCTTTGTGTCTTATTTCACATGTACAAAAGAAAGATAGCACCTACCAGTGAGTGTTCTTGTGTGGTTCACTTGGGTAATCTACGCACAGTTCTTTGAACGCGGTCACCTGCAATGGTCCAACAAATTTTAGCTATTAATATGGGAAAACATGAAAACTATATGTTCCTTTGTGTTTCCTTTTTTTAAATATTTTATTTATTTATTTATTTATTTATTTAATCTTAGAGATAGAGCACAAGCAGGAGGAGAAGCAGAGGGAGCACAGAGCCTGATGTGGGGCTCACTCTCATGACCCTGAGATTATGACTTGAACCAAAATTAACAGTCGGATGCTTAATCAACTGAGCCATCCAGGCACCTCTGAGTTTCCTTTTTTTTTTTTAACTTGAAGATTGTCTTATAGAATGAGATACAAAGCAACATATTTGTAAGCTGTACAAGAATGGGTGGCAAAAATACTGTAAATTAAATTCAAAAATAAATAATACCTCAAGAAAGTCTACACAAATAACTTGAAATAGTATTTAAGGCATTGAAAGTATTTAGATATTTAAGTATTCAAGCTGTTCACTGTGGATGAGAAAAGATATGGCTCATGAGCATGAATATCTGGTTAATGACATAGGTGTAACACCAGAGTTGATGATGAGGTCCATAGTCATAGTATGGTGGCCAAAGCCATTCCTCATTAACCAACTGCTCTTGCTGCAATTTGGCTTCCATGATATCCCATTTATGGAGCAAGAGTGGTAATTGGGGAGTACAATATCCCATCCACTTGGTAGATATTTTTATGTAAGTT
The DNA here is from genome assembly GCF_018345385.1 of Vulpes lagopus. Lineage (NCBI taxonomy): Eukaryota > Metazoa > Chordata > Mammalia > Carnivora > Canidae > Vulpes > Vulpes lagopus. The sequence continues at coordinate 4,360,984 of NC_054839.1, read as the reverse complement.
TGAGTTTCAGTGATTTCTGAATCCTGGAAGGTGATAACCTCTGGATACACTAATAATCAAATGTCAACACTTGCAGTAATGAGCACCACATGGAATTGGGTCACTGTACTTGATTAGGAGCTCTCTAAGGATGCTCCCTATCTGGGTGACCAGAAAAATTGTCACTAATGAAGCTTGATTTCTCCCCATAAAACTTTTCTTTCAAGCAGAAATAGTTTGGTGGGCAGATAACTATTGCAAAGTTTTTATTGGGCAATCAAAATAATGAAAGTGAACTTGAGCAACACAGTGGTTGGAAGCTTCGTATTCTGAAATAGATGAGAGACTTATTAAATAGGAAAAGTTTTAAAATTGCTATTCAAATTGTAAAAATAAAAAAGTAATACTTGACTACATGTAGGGTAAGTATAAAATATAAGATATATCCCTTCATATCTCTGTGGTCTTTGACTGATCTTTATCTCCCCAGAACCAGTTTCTTCACCCCTGAAGTGGAATCACCTAACTTTATCTCAAGACAAGTTTCTCTCTGAGGGCTTGGCCACTACAGACAGAGAAGGCCCTTCAGCCCATGCTCCATGTCCACAGAGTTCTGTGATTGCACTTAAAATGATGAAAGGATCTTTACCTGATCTGATACCTACCCATTCAACACTCATGGACACACACACACACACCACACACACATGTACGCACACACACACTCATGGAATTTTAGGTGTTTTGGAGGAAAGAAAATGTTCTTATTGTATTTCCTGCATTAAACAAGGTGACTCCATATGTTTTTGATATTATTTGGAATTAACTGAAAAGTATTAGTTTCCTAGAGAAGTTAAATAAAATCCCTAATGGGAATGCAGTGAATAATGCTTCATTCAATTTAGTGTTCAGTGAAATATGGTGTTTCTTTTTTTTTTAAGATTTTATTTATTTATTCATGAGAGACACACACACAGAGAGAGAGGCAGAGACATATAGGCAGTGGGAGAAGTAGGCTCCATGCAGGGAGCCCAATGTGGGACTCAATCCCGGGACTCCAGGATCACGCCTTTGACTGAAGGCAGGCGCTCAACTGCTGAGTACCCCAGGCATCCCAAGTATGGTGTTTCTATTTTAGTTTCCAAGTGGTACAAAATAACCATATCCCAACTCAACAAGATTTTATGGTAAGCAACATTCGGTGAATGAATTAAAGTAGAGGCACAAAATTGCTTTCTGCGTGTTGGACTTGGGAATTAGAGTGAGGTGCTTACATACCGATCTGCTTTTCAGCAGTAGTTTTGAGAAGATTCAACCATGAGTGGTCAAAATATCAGGGCCTCATACTCATTTTTTCTCTCAGCAAGTGTCAAACATTTCTCATTCAAAGCCACTCATAGAAATCAGGACACACAGACACAGAGATAAAATAGAATGTATAAAGAAGTACTACAAAATACGTAAGAACAGACAAAATGGAAGAGTAAATTTACAATGAACATAAAAAAGTTCTGACCTTTACTCCAGAGATTACAAACTCAGATCCATCCAGGAATATATCAGCAATGACTGAGTGACACCAGCAGATGATGGTAGCAATCTGGAGTCCACATGCCCTCTCCCAAAGGGAGACTAGAAACCAGCCCCTGCTGGTTGTTGCTGATAGGAGCTCAGGTAACCCAGTGAGGGTTTTCAAATAAAATTAAATTTCCAAATTTTTTATGGGAGGTCTCTCGATGTTTTTAATATTGTGTGTGCCAAACAAAACATGTCTGTGGGCCATATGTGGCCCAGAAAAGCCAAGATATAACCCTATTCATGTAAATAAGAGTATATTAAATATTTATATCTAAAAATGTAAGAAACACTAGTTTTAATAATCATAAAGGTAATATTTTACCTTCGGACTTTGACAGAACAGGAAAGTAAAATCAAACAATGCAAACAAACAAAAGCAGATATGCATTATGTATATATAAAATTTAGGCCACAATCAATTAGGTTCATCTTAGAACTGTAAGTTCAGTTCCACATTAGGACATCTTAAGTGATATAAAATAAACCTCTGAGGGCAAAAGAGGAGGTAGCAAAATTCAACATCCATTCCAGTTACAAAATAGTACTGTGTGAGACTTAAGGATAAATGAGAGGATTGGTTATTGGAAAGTCTGGTTTCAGGTCAGTTAGCACTGTCCCTCCAACTCTCCCCAGTACCTAGATGCCTACCACTAGACAAAGCATTGCAAAGGTCTTGTTTATAGAAATTTGCCCCCAAATACTCATATTATGGTCTTTAGAGTTATTCTCCTGCCTCTTTACCTAAGATGAAGCTGCTAATTGACAAGACTTGCCCATACAAAGAGAGCTCCCAATTAGCTTTTATTGTTTCCATCTCAAATATAAGTAAAAATTTGGATTACTTAGTGAAACCCTTGTAATAAGAAAGTCTCCATAAGGATTACCTGGGTGACTCAGTTTGTTGGGCATCTGCCTTCAGCTTAGGTCATGATCCCAAGGTCCTAGGATCAAGCTCCACATTGGGTTCCCTACTCAGTGGAGAGCCTGCTTCTACCTCTCCCTCTGCCTGCAGGTCCCCCTGCTTGTGCTCTCTCTATCTCTCTGTCAAATGAATAAATAAAATCTTTTTTTTAAAAAAAAGAAAGCCTCCAAGATTAACTTGATCACAAGAGCAGATGATACTGCACAAAATAGATGAGACTCAAAGAGAAAAAAAATAATGTCTATAGAATGATTCAAGAAGATAAGTTTCAAAAAGAAAGTTCATCCATAAAGTAAGAAAAAGGTGCTATACAAAACTGAAAACAAAGCAGCACCAGGAAATTAAACTATGATTTAAGAGATTTTTAAATTATATGATAACAGTGGTGGGAGTTTGAAATAAAGGAGCTATCCTAGAAAGTGGAGTAATAATCAAAAGCATGGAAAATATGAGTGAAAAGATAAACAATACAAAAAATCATTCCAAGAAATTGCACCCAATTCCAATAATTCCACTCAAGAAAAGAACAGAAATAAATAGATGGGGAAATGATAAAAAAAATCACAAAATAACTTCCCAGAATCAGTGATCAGGAGTGACAGGTAAAAGAAGACCAACAAATGTCCAACCAAATGAATAAGAAAATAATCTCATTGAGTGTATCACCACAATAATTGAGAACAGCAAGTTTAAAGAGAAGTTCCTAAAAGTGCTAGAATAAAAATCACCACAAAGAGATGGGAAGAAGAAAACTATCAGATTTTCCCATTACTAAGAACAGAACTTCAAGCCAAAGGATTTATGCTTCAGAACTGTACATAAGAGAAACTTCTTAGAATTTTGTTGCAGCATGACTTTCAGTGAAGTAAATTTTAAGAACAGATACACTTTCCAATTCTAAGGGTTCAAAGTCTATTCCTACTCATCTTCACTTTTGAATGTGCTTTTTGGGAATAAGCGATGGCTCCTCAAATGGAATCAATGACTGGATACAAGTAGTAGTACTCCCACTTAGAGTAGTGATGAGGGAAGATAAAACAATAGTATACAGATAGTAGACACAGAGAATCTAGAAAGCCAAGGAGGACTGAGGACTCCAAGACATAGTTACATTGAAAAGAGGGTGTATAAGATGTTTGGAATCCATTTTAGGATGTGCAACATCTAATAAAATAATAAAGTCAGATGATACAAAGAAGAAAACGTAATCATAAATGATGTAGTATTTACAATAATTAGAGGCAGTTCTGGAGAAACAAACAAGGGCACACACACCAACAGAAGATGAAAACTATGTCCATAGTTAATAGATGATAGATTGATGACTAGATAGATAGATGACTAGTTATATGATGGATGGATAGATGATGGATGGATAGATAAAGACAGATAAAGTGATATACATCATATTAAGAGAAGCTATTGGTTTATTTATTGCAGCATGATTGACAATAGCCAAGATATGGAAACTGGCCAAGTGTCCATCAACTGAAGAATGGACAAAGAAGATTATATATATATATATATATATATATATATATATATATAATTTTATTATATATCATATTCTATTTATACATGTTATATATAATTATTATTCTAACTACTATTCTATAAAATATATAGTATATATAGTGTATATATATATTACTATATAGTGTGTGTTTATACATATAGAATAGAATATTACTCAGCCATAAAAAAGATTGCAATCTTTCCATTTGCAACAATATGGGTAGAGCTAGAGAGTATTAGGCTTCAGGAAATAAGTCAGTCAGGGAAAGATAAATACCAAATTATCTCACTTGTATTGGAATTTAAGAAACAAAACAAACGAGCAGAGGGAAAAAAAGAGAAAGAGACAAAACAACAAAGAGATTCTTGATGACAGAGAACACACTGATGGTCACCAGAAGGGAGTAGATGGGTCATATGGGGGATGGAGATTATGGAGTGTACTTGTCATGATGAATACCGAGTGATGTATGGAATTGTTGATGAATCACTATCTTGTATGCCTGAAACTAATACAACATCATATGTCAACTGAGATTAAAATTGAAAAAAAAAAACTTTTGAAAAAAGAGAAGCTATCAAAAAAGAATAAATGTAACAATTGTTCAACCATAGGAATAAGACTGTATACCTGTGAGAATAATTTTGGTTTTGCATCAGGAAAAAAAAAACCCTTATAAACTCTTGTAGAGCAATAAAGTCATAAAAGTAAGGGTAGTTTCATGGAGGGTCATAGAAAGAAATAGAAATATGTTAATTTCACCATCTTTCTACTAGGAAATCAATCAGTAGTGTCTGATATTGAAATCCATCTTTAAAAAGCCAAGAGCAGGACCCCGAGCTTTTAAATATTTTTGTAATATCTTTTTGCTTATCCTTAAGAGCATATACTACAAATTCACACCTCTTGTGGTAAAGGAACATTTATCTGAATTTCAAAAATGTCTTTAGCTTCACTTTTTCCTTCTTCTGTTAAATTCAACTTATATTAAATTGTATACCATTAATTGAAATGCTGCATGTTTATTAGTGAATTTATTGGTAAAAATTCCTGACTTAATAGCTGCTATATTTGTAATTCCACAACTGAGAGATTTTTCTGCAGGGACTTCATTTCCAACTTTCCAATGTCATCAAGACATTGAAACTTTTCATTTCACACAGGGCATTATTAAAGTAAATTCAATCTGAGACTTTAGTCAAAGATAGAGAATCAAACTGCAGACTGTCAGTGATAAAGTATTTTTGAGTGAAGAAGTTGTAGTTACAGTAAATGACTTGTCTTTGAAGTCTTGTGCTCCTTGAGTGTTACTTTACTTATCTTTCAAGATGATGAAAGCTTTGGTCCATCACATTCTTGATAGATCTCCATGCCATCACCTTATTTTTTCTATACCTCCTTTCCTAAGAAGACGTATTTTTTATTTATGCAATTTTACAGTTAATTGATATAGCCATGTAAAAACCCAATGTTTGATTTTAAGGTATTCTTAAAGCTTCAGTTATATCCTGAAGGGTCTTGGTTTAAAATGTTGATTACTACCAGTTTGGTCAGTTCAATAGATCAATTGGAAGATCTGACCTTAAAAATGTTGTATAGTTAGACTACTTGGCACTATGACCAGTAACCCACTTGTAAACCAATCAACATCATGTTTTCTTATACAGAATTTTAGATCAATTTGGCCTTACATGAAGGCTGTGCCAAAACATTTGTGTATACATCTTCTATGATGAAGAGTTATAATACATCAGAGATTTCCAGCACAAGTTTAGATAGATGAGGAATTGGGTTTTCAGTAATCAAAAATGCCCAGGATGAAATTTGTTTAATTGGTAGACATTCGTTTATACTTACCAAAAACTTGGAGATACAGATTCACATGCATCAGAGCCAGTAAAATATTATAGCCAAGCGTATATTGATGCCATTTTAATAAAGTTATTTTTACAGTTTCCCACAATTCCCTCAAACTGGAAAGTTACACACACACACACACACACACACACACACACACACACACATACACTTGGGTGTTTAGGTGTTTTCTGAGATTAAGCCAGGCACATGATTCTATAATTTTAGGTAAATGCAGAAGTCCAAAAATCCCAAAGTCATAAAGACAAAAAAGAGTTCCATATTTTCTGTCTAATTCTAGACTATAGAATTGGCCAATAGAAATGTCACCAGTTGTAACCATTACTATCAAATGGAAGATTGACAAATCTGACTGCATAAAAGTGTATAACTTAATACAGAGAGTGACATCAGATACAAAGTAAAAACACAAGTCTTCCAGATACGACAACTTGGCCAGTCATGAAAGCTAAATGACATTCCTACTACAAAATACTGAAAAAATGCAGGCTGATATTTTCAGACTTTTTAATGCATGGCTAAGTCCTGTAAATACAAAAAAGTTTTCAATTTTTGGAATTTCCAAAACCAGCACCTTGTCCCTCCCATTGCTGTGGGGCTTAAGTTCACTCCACCTGTGTGCTTTTCTTTTTCTTTTGCAGTAGTATAAACTAAGCTAACTTTATGGAAGTTGATCGGGCAAAAGGAATAAAAATTAAAGTGTATATATGTTTTGAGCCAAGAATCCTACTTTTAGATTTATCTACTCATACAGATGTACACAAAAATACCTACAAGGATTTTATTTAAATAAAATACACAAATAGAAAACAAATACATGCCCATCAATAAGGGTGTGAAACTATAAGTTAAAGAATAGCCATTTTTCACAATAATAAATACTGGGCAGCTAATAAAAGGTGGGTCTGGGGTGCTGTCATGAAACATGGCCAGTGAGCATGAAATAAATATAGTGTGAGTTCATTAAGAAGTGTGTACATGTTCTCATGCAAATAAATTTACAATATACATATCATTGTGAAGAGTGGTTACCTCTTAGAAAGAGTAGATGTCATTTTGTAATATGATTGCAAAGATCTTTTAAACAAGAAAATCTAATTTTTTATTTGATTTTTTTTGGTGAGAATTTAATCAGGGTCAGTGTTGAAAAACCTGTGCCCCTTTATTTGTTGTTTTCTGCTGAGACTGTGACAGACAGAAGCACTGACTATTTAGGGCACCTGGGTAGCTCAGTGGTTGAGCGTCTGCCTTTGGCTCAGGCCCTGATCCCAGGGTCATTAGATCGAGTCCCACATCAGACTCCTCGCAGGGAGCCTGCTTCTCCCTCTGCCTATGTCTCTGCATCTCTCTCTGAGTCTCTCATGAATAAGTAAATAAAATCTTTTTTTTTAAAGCACTGAATATTAAACCCCATTCAAGAAAAAAAATCTGGGGGAAACATCTCTGTAGCTGAAAAAAGTGGAAGTTTGGAGTAAAATAGTATTTATATAATAAAATGTTGAACACAGATATCAACAAAATTCTAAGCTTTATATAAGTGTAGGTGGTATGCCTCTCAATCCATACACTCAGGTCTGCAAGGTATATATAGGATTCTAAGCAGAAAATAGAAAATTCAAGTTCATTTATTTTCACGCTCTGAAGCAGGGTGCCTATCCAATGTTTTATTAAGCATCAAGCCTACTCATTGGCCTGGCTGACTCATGCCAACCACACATCTCCCTGGCCCCTATGAGGCCAGCAGGCTTGACAGGGGATGCTGTGGACCTACACACCCACCTTTCAAGGTACACAGACATGATTTCCATCTGAGTCTTGCTACCTGTAGGGGCTCCTATATGCCTAGCAAGGAGGCACTGAGGCAGCAAAGCGCCTGGCCAGGATACTCTGCTCTCAGGACCCATAGACTCCCTCCCCTTCCAGGTGTTCTGGAACTCCCATGTCCTGTTCTCTGTCTTTCAAGGTTTTCCTCCTGACCAGGACCCTCTGGAAATGCCATGGTAACATCTCCAATGGGTTTAGTTTTTATACTAGTTGGAGAGAGACAGATTGCCTTTGCTTTCATCCCAGCCAAAATCCCCAGAGGAGGGACATATATAAAAGAATCACAAAGCCTGGCTACTTGCTCAAAATGAGGAGAAAGAAGAAATTATAGGAAGTACCAAAACAATGTTTTATTTCAATAACTTATTTTGGACACATGAAGAAAGCAGATTTAAGCAAGGCAAATTTGAACCACAGTGAAAATGCTAATGGCAAGAAAGCATCAGAAGAAATAAAGATTTGTTTTCTAATTTAAAATCAAATTTTAAATAAAACCATAGCATCCAGTTAAAGGAGAAAGGCAAATGAGCTTTTGAAGCCAACAAAAAGCTAAGATAGATGATCTGCTGGACCTGCCTTCCAGCAGAGCTATTTCCCTGTATGTCATTGTGCTTGGCATGTGGTCCCTGTCCTGGAGGGTCAAGGAGCAGCTGGAATGGAGCCCCAGGTCCCTCTCTCTACCTGGTCCACCATGCCTGAAGCTGCCTGGAGGCAGCTAGAAAACATCCTGACCCCCAGAGAGAGCCTCCAGCCCAAACAGATCAAATCCCCCGAGCTGCCCCTGAGGTCTGCTACACAACGGGCAGGTGTTCCCAGTTCCCACCTTCTGGGTCAAGGTAACGTCCAAGAAAAGGAATCTTGTTTATCTTTGCATTTCCTGCACACTAGATAATGTTGACTGGAAAACATAACTTACTCTCACATTTCACAACCCTGACGAAAAAATCTAAATAAACAAATAAAGGCAATTCACAAATATGCTGCAGGACAAGGGGAGGAGAAAGGTCTCTGTTTTTGCAGTGATGAGAAACCTACCGAAAACCAGGTGGGGCAGTGAGAGGTGCAAAGGCAAGGGGCTTGGGGCTTGGGGCTTGGTTTTGTCTCTCTGCCCCATCAAGAGAATTAAAAGCTGAAGTGATGCTGGTGATGAAGCAGAAAAAGGCAAGAGCTACTAGCATGGAGCCCTTGAGCAGGTGGAGGGAATGATGCCTGCCTGCTGGTGGGGAGCAGGCCTGGAGACAGGGGACCTGGAGCCTGAGCACCTGTGTGGGGAGCCCTGGGGAGGTGGCTCCAGGAGGGTCTCTTCCAGGTGTTCTCACTCCCTGCCAAATGGGGCATAAGAGCATCAGCTGCAGGTGAGGAAGTCGTGGAGAGAAACCCACCAGCGATTTGACAGATGCAAGGCCTTCTGGGGATCCTCCACCTCCTGCTCTCTGCTGCTCCTCCTGCTTCTCCTGTTCCCCTTTCCTGTAGGACATGTTGCAGCAGGTCCCACTTTATTTTTTTTTAAAGATTTCATTTATTTTAGAGAGAGAGAGAGAGAGCACAGGCAGGAGGAGGGGGAGAGGGAGAAGCAGGCTCCCCGATGAGCAGGGAGCCCCATGCAAGACTCCATCCCAAGACCCTGAGATCATGACCTGAGCCGAGGGTAGACACTTCACCCACTGAGCCTCCCAGGTGCCCTGCAGGCCCCACTTCAACCACAAAAACAATTCTCCAGATTTTAACAACTCTGGCTACTGGTAACCTCCACACTAATAATTTGAAAATTGGACAAAATGGTGATTATCTAGGAAAAATGAAACATTTAAAATTGACTGCAGAAAATATGTGAAATCTATAGAAGAAATTACCAAAGAAAAAATTTAAGAAAATAGGCAACTATTTTCCTCTTTTGAATAAAGTAATATATTATAAAAGCAACATATGATCAAGGCTGAACATCTAACTGATAAAATCCTACATGATCCCTGATAAAATGACTTCTGCAAGTGAAGTCAGGCTATACTGCCCTTTTCTCTGTAAATTAATCCAATGGATCTCTTTTGTCCTGTAGATCATCTACAAACTCCTTGGATAAGCATACACATAAAGACCCCTTAATGAACTAACCCTTCTCTGCCATTTTACTTCCTTCCCTGTTCATTTTATTACACTTCAAGCAGGCTGAGTAATTTGTGTTTCTCTGACCTTGACATTATCTGTCCATTACATCGTAAGCAATTTCTCCTCTAGAATGTCCTTTACTTTCTCATCTTGTTAAATGCTAACTCATTCTTCAAGGCACAGGTCTAGTGTCCATATGCCCATGAGCTTAAATCCATCCTCTTACTGTTTTGTATTCACCTCTATTTTAAATTTTATGCTATCCTTGGGGATAATTATCACCATTCAGTAGATTAACTTCTTTAAAACAGTGATTTTGTTTTAATCATCCCTGTAATGCCCAGAGCAAAGCACGATCCTTGGTTCTTGAAAGCTATTTCTGAAACAGAGTCAATTAGTCCTCATGCCTGGATATATCCACTCTCAGAGCTCTCCTTTTATCCAGGGCTTTCATATGGCACTTAGCAAGAAAACATCCCATTTAAGTCTGTCTTGGCTAATTTATTTGCCTCTTAGAGACACAACATTAATATAATAATAATAATAAACCCCTAATGATTAAAATTACATTATAGCACGACATTGAAATGACATTTTGTGGTTGACAGAATCAAGCACATGACTCAAGCCACTAACTTAGTGGCTAAGTTAACCACTAAGTGGCTAAGTTAACCACTTAGTGGCTAAGTTAACCACTAATCAAGCACATGACTCAAGCCACTAACTTAGCCACTAAGTCTGCTAGGCCTGCCTTGCCCATGTGCAGAGTTGGAGAAGGCAAAGAGAAAAGGGTGACTTGGGACAGGAAGAAGGGCTTGTTTGTTTCTGCTGCTTATTTTTATTTCTTAATATTTCTGATGGAGGCATTGACTTTGTATTCTCTCTGTTCACATCAGTAAGTCTCAAGTTGAAGAGCCAGCTTTCCTGATGGGGTGAACAAAGTTTCTAATGAGGAGGCCCCTCCATAGAGGAGGTATTTTCCCCTTCCCCCCACCCTCCATGGTTAGTGAGAGTCACTGTTGTGGGGGATTGCTTTTTACCAGCCACCTATTTTTTTTTTAATTTTTTAAATTGTATTTATTTATGATAGCCACACAGTGAGAGAGAGAGAAGCAGAGACATAGGCAGAGGGAGAAGCAGGCTCCATGCACCGGGAGCCCGACGTGGGATTCGATCCCGGGTCTCCAGGATGGCGCCCCGGGCCAAAGGCAGGCGCCAAACCGCTGCGCCACCCAGGGATCCCACCAGCCACCTATTAAAGCCTATTGCACTTACTTTGATCACATCTGTTTCGTTCTCAGGATAAGTAAAGTAACTATACCATTTTGTAGTAACTATTCTGCTATAATCATTGCCCTCCCCATGTACTGAGGGACATGCATACTTCCCATATATAGTTTCCCCTCTGTCTCAGGCAGAAGAAATTGCTTTCTTGTAATAGTTAGTCCCAGTAAAGACAGAGTAAACATATTCTTTAATCAGAATATGTTACAACCTAATATTTATTAGTAATTTGTTTTTGTTAATTTTGATTACCTATGCAAACCCTTAAACAACCGGGCAAATGGATCAATTTGACAGGAAATATCAGTTAACCTAATTGTTTGTCCTTGATTCACTGGCATTACCATGGGATGGCTTTGAGATATTTGGTTTTAAAAGAAAGAAATGGAATAAGGTCAATCAATATCTTTTAGTTATATGAAATTGTAAAGGATTGTCATCATTACAATGTTTGCTTTTAGACAGTAGATGCAAGGATCTCCTACTTGTGCACTAACTTATAATACAACTTTTTAAAAAGAAAATAATATGACAGTGAACTAAGGTGAAGTGATATGTTTCTATTCAGGAGTAAGTCCATTCTCATTTGAGAGTATAAAGCTTGTGCCCCCATATTTCATTATTTCATTCATGTAAAATGTTCTGACTGCAAAATACAGAGAGAGAAAGGAGATTCGTGTTTGTCTGAGAGAGAAGGACATTGGGGGTTAGTGCTAACTGAGATAGTGTTTCTTTTGAGGGCGTGAGATTGTTCTCGAATATGATGGTCGTAATGATCACACAACTCTGAATATACTAGAACCACCACATTGTATACTTTAAAAGGGTAAATCCTATGACATGCAAATTATATCTCAATAAAATGTGGTATGGAGAGATTATATCTATGTTGTATTTCAATTGGTCTCCATAGTAAAAGCACAGTAATTCTTTTCTTGAACTATGTTCATTGTTTTAAGACCAGAAATATCATTTTAAGGCTGATATTATTCTTATACCTATTAATTATATAGCTTATTCAAAAATTCTTTTTTTTTAAAGATTTTATTTATTTATTCATGAGAAACACGGAGAGGAGAGAGAGAGAGAGAGAGAGAGAGAGAGAGAGAGGCAGAGACACAGGCAGAGGGAGAAGCAGGCTCCAGGCAGGGAGCCTAATGTGGGACTTGATCCCAGGTCTCCAGGATCATGCCCTGGGCCAAAGGCGGCGCTAAACCACTGAGCCACCCGGGCTGCCCTAACTTATTCAAATATTCTTATAACTTTTGACTACCTTCACCCTATTTTGCCCACTGGTCACCACCACCCTCCCCCCCGCCCCTGCCCCTGGCAACCACCAATCTGCTGTCTGTGTCTATGAATTTGAGTGTTTTAGATTCCACAGACCAGTGAGATAATACAGGATTTATCTTTCTCTGATTTATTTCACTTAGCATAATATCCCATTGGTTTTCATGGCTGGATAATATTCCATGTATACGTATCACAATCTCTTTATCCATTCACCTGTTGACAGACACAGAGGTTATTTCCATCACTTGGCATTATAAATAATGCTACAATGAACATGCAGTTACAAATATCTCTTTTAGAGAGTGATTTTGTTTCCTTTAGCTATGGGCTCAGAAGTGGGATTGTTGGATCATATGGTAGTTTCAATATTAATATTTTTAAGGAACCTCCATACTGTCTTCCAGGGTGGCAGCACAAGTTTGCACTTCCACCAATAGTGCACAAGGGCTCCCTTTTCTCCCCATCTTTGCCAACACCTGTTATTTCTCATATTTTTAATGACAGTCATTCTAACAGATGTGAGGTGATATCTCATTGTGGTTTTTACTTGCATTTTCCTGATTGTTAGTTATGTTGAGCACCTTTCATGTATATGCTGGCCATTTTTTAATCTTCCTTAAAACTTGTCTAATTCAGTCCTTCTGTCCATTGTTTAATTGAATTGAGTTTTTGTAATTGAATTGTATAATTTCTTTATGTATTTTACATTATTTGCCATATTTTCTATCATCCTATCGGTTGCCTTTTCATTGTGTTGCTGGTTTCCTTTGCTGCGTGATTAAAGCTTTAAGGTAATTTGTCCTTTAATAAATTTGCTCAGACTCTAACCAACAGCTTATATGTTCTTCCTGTAGCTATCCTTTCAGCCCTGGCTGGGTCCCAGGCAGAGGAGCAGAAGTCTGAAAAGATAGCCTGCATAGGACCCCTTCCACCACTATACCACCTCACCTCTCAAATCCTTGCAAAGCACATCTGATTCATTGTTCAACTCCACATTTCCTGGAAGGGTTGCTCTCTGAATCTTCCCCCCAAAAATACCTACTTTGCATCTCTGGGGGGCACTCATTAGGAAACACTGCTGCACGAGCCCATGCTCTGCTGGCATCGTCTTTCTGAGGATGAGCCCCTTTGCTCTATTAGGAGAAATGGACTCATGTTTAGCCTTAATAAATAAAGAGCAAGAAGTGATGATTGTGATTCTGTTGAATATTTTCCTTTTAATTCAGAGAAAACTGTACGGAAAGCAGAAGAGTAAATCCATATAAAAATGAAAAAAGTATTCAAATATTGACCAAGAGCATCATTTGGTATTAACACACAAGCCAGTCTAATCTATCCTTGATTAAAGAGGGAAGATGTATATTGTAGGATTTTTACTAATGCAAGAAGCTATGCCTGGGCCTTTTCTTTGAGAATTTAGCTAAAATTAGTTTCTTCTCCATGCAGAATTTGAATACATTAAAAAAATAAAAGAATAATTGTCTTTCATACAATAAATTGTATTTATATTTCTTTTCTGTTCTTTTTTTTTTTTCACCAGAGGATAAAATAGATGCTGGATCCAGGTTTACAAAATACTAACAGCCAAAGCCAGTAAAGATTATGATAAAATCCATTTTTTCTGCAGCTTATAGAGAGGGCTGAAGAAAAATATACTTTACCCAAGACAGCAAGTACAGCCAATCTAGCAAAGCTTTATCAGCCTGTGTATAAAAAGAGGCTGATTATTCTGCAGTAGCTGGACTTTGATGTGTGAATGTTTTATATATATATATATATATATATATATATATATATATATATATATACTTTAAAATCATGGTTTAAGTTCAAGTGAACAGGAAGCCAGAAGCATCTTATCTAGTAGTAGGAACATACTAATGTTTAAAGCGTTTCTTTTTTATCTTTTTAAAAATCATTTTGTAATTAATATTTCAAATGCCTGGCTTGTTAAAAGTCTTAAACGTGAGAATTTAACAATTTTGAATTCAAAACATTCTAAACAATTTATAATCAAGATACCTATCAATAAAATACACAACAAGCTTGTCAAATCTTTTATCTTGTCATCTTGGTCTCCAAAGAGACCCAAGGTAAATATGTCATTCTTGGTCTTTTGCATGTACAAACTTGCACATCTCTGGTCAGGAGTTACATGATATCCACCACACCTTTTAATAAACTGGTTCAAAAATAGTTTATAGGTGTAGAAAAATCCCTGCTACAGAATACTTTAAAGAAAATCTCTAAGAGATAGTTCAACAGATTATTGATTTGAAAAATGCTAAAAATAAGTGAGTGGTATAATTCATTTGGATATGAAAGTCTTTTCATTGTGTAAAAATAATCATTGTTTCCAGGATATACACAGTATAAGAAGACTTGATTTAAACCAGAGGCACCTGCTTACAAAATGTGAGCAGACATATAGCTCATATAATTTACCTGGTGATAAATGATGAAAAACCAGCATAATAGAGAGGGTCCTGGGGAGATTTGTTGTTTGCCTAGTTTGCATAATATTTATTTATCTTTGTAAAGGCTGAGGGAAGTCATTCGAGAGCTGAGGTGTGGATGGAGTGGAGTTGTTTCTCTGGGAGAAAGCTCAGCATAAGCAGTGAATGGAACAGTGGGGACACCCACCCCTCTGTTTCAGCACACAAGCCTCAGATCCTCTTTTAAGATGACAAAAGATTTTGGGGGAAAGAATTTGTCTGTCTTATTCACCACAACATCCACAGAGTCTAGAAAAGTGTCAGGAGCATATTAGATGCTCAGCAAATATTTGTGAAATTAATATCTATTTTGAGCAAGTTAAATTTTTTAAAAAAATTAAATTACTTTTGTTTTTCTTGTATGTGAATACATCATAGAAGCTTTGATAGAGAATTTCTATACTCTTTCCCTCTGCTGGAAACGTTGGCCAAAGATTGACTTTCCTCTGAGCTCTCATTTCTTACTCATATAATAGCTCTTGGTGTGGTTTAGGGATTGTTGGGTCTCACCTGAGACAACAGCTGACTGGTTTACTCCCATTTTTCTGGAGCTAACATTACTAAAAATTATGTTGTTTTGAGATGTTTTCAACTTATTCTTTTAAAAGATGTTTTTCTTTTCTTTCTTTCTTTCAAGGTTTTATTCATTTGAGAGAGAGAGCATGTGTGTGCACAAGCAGAGGGAGGGGCAGAGGGAGAGGGAGAGAGCCTCCCCAAGCAGCCTCCCCACTGAGTGTGGAGCCCAACAAATCACTCCATCTCATGACCCTGAGATCAGGACCTGAGCTGAAACCAAGAGCCAGATACTTAACCAACAGAGCCACCCAGGTGCCCCATCTTTCTACTTTCTTTCTTTCTTAGCACAATAGTATTTGCTCTATTTATGTCTGTGGCAAATGACTAGAGAATCAAAACTCCTTTTTTGACCATTGTATCTTTTATCCTTGCAGAAATATTAAATAAAATAGCCTTCAATTCATTTAAACATACATGGATAGTTAATCCTTATAAAGATAATTCTGGTTGCAGAAGTGTTAGAGCTGTGTATAGTTTCCTAAGATTCAGTGCCAGTTGCATTTGAGGGGCATCTCACTTTTGGATATATGTGTTTATGGGTTTTGTTTCTAATGATGCTAACTTTTAGTATTTCCTAATTCAAAGTTGCTGCAGTCACTTAAATACATCTATTTGGTGGCTGTAAACTTTCCCATTGGACTTAGCTGCAAGGGATTCTGTAAAACATGGTTTCAGCTTTCCTACCCTTTCTGAACAGAAGAAATCTGAAATGGCTTTGTGGGGAGCCAATCCAGGCAACAAATGTATTTACCTACTGTTGACCAAAGGATGGCTGCCTCCTCCTTCAGGCATCACCTCTGTGGTCAAGGCAAGATGAAAAGGGCAAGGCCAGGCAAGCCCTGTCTGTCCTTTAACAATAGAAACAAAATATTTCCTAATACTGGACACCCCTTCCCAGGTGTACTACTTAAATCTCCTTGCTCAGAAAGGCTCCCAGGCCACATAGAGCTGCAAAGGCAAGCAGGGAGATTTCTGAAATACTTTGGTTAGTCCATGTATACTGTTTACCACGTGAGCTGAAGTGTCATTCTGGAATAAAAGTAATAAATGATACTTTCAAATAGTCATGCTTGTAGAGATGAAGCACTCTTCCTGAAAGGAAATCATTTGATAACAAATCAGTCCTGGTAACAAAATTCATCCAAGAGATGAATGACAGTGTTGGATTAAAGGATCAATGGTGAGCACTGAATCCATTTCAGTCCCAAAGGGAAGGCACAGAACAGGAAATACAGGGTATAAATATGACACCACATCAGTCCAACCTGGAGTTGGAAGGGGAGACCCTGGAGCAGGACAGCCGAGCTCCAGTGTTCTTATCTTTCATTATGGGGAGTCAAAAGAATTACCTAAATCTCATAACTTAATTAATAGAAGCTTAAGAGCAAAAATAAATAGAAGCATAAGAAGCTTAGAAACACAAATTATAGTAATGTAGTCAATTCTATTAATGACTTTAATTACTTTAATTTTCTCATCTGGTAATTACAGGAAAGCAGAGGTAAATATATCATTATTTCTTATTATTGTTCACTGGGATCCAGTGCCCAAGATTCCATTAAAAAACTGCACGCACATTATTAAAATTTAAAAAAAAATTTTCAGGATAAAATAAACTCAGACTTAAATCTTCCTAAACATGCAAAAGGGAGATACCCACATTCAAAGACAGTAAATTGATGACACAGACCTTGGGGAACTTATGTGGTTCAGTTGGTTAAGTGGCCAACTGCTCAGATCATGATTTCTGCTCAGATCATGACCTCAGTATCCTGAGGTCGAGTCCATGTTGGGCTCTGTGCACAGCAGGGAGGCTGCTTGATTCTCTCTCCCTTTTCCTCTGCTTGGAACTGCTTTCTCTCTCTCTCTCTCTCTCTCTCTCTCTCTTTCTCTAAGAAAGAAAGAAAGAAAGAAAGAAAGAAAGAAAGAAAGAAAGAAAGAAATCTTTAAAAAACAAAAACAGAAACAAACAAATAAAACCTCCACAGAGACCATGGAGCAAAAATGAAAAAAAAGAATAGAAGAATCTTTCAAAAGGAAATGGGAAAGAAAATGTGAGAGAAATGATAAAACAGAGATCAGACTTTCCTGTCATATCAGTGAATGTAAATTAAAACTACACCAAGTCATTAATGGAAATGTTTCAGTTTTGATAAAAAACAGAAGCCCAACCTATATGCGCAAAGCAATTCAGTCTAGAGTATCTTTACAAAAAAATTGTCAGACATAAAGAAAAAGAGAAACATTAACTGATAAAGTTATACAAAAAGAACTCCAGAGTCATGAGATTGTGTTTGAAGGCAAGGCAACAATATTGGAAGAGAGAAAGAGCCACTTTATAATGATTACCATTCACTGTGGAATAAAGGTCTGGATCCACCAGGAATCCAATGGCACCAGTAAACTGTATTCCAAGCAGAGGCCTCTCCTAAGCATTGCGCCCTGGACTCTGATATATATGAGACTTATTGCAAGTCTCTGCAAGGCTGCAGAAGGTGAAGGAGACCAAAGCCAGGAGATGGAGCATAGGGCCATCCAGGGTCAGAAGTCTACTGGGAATCCCTGCATAGAGCCAACCCTAAAGGATTGCCACACATTCTGTGAAGGAAAACAAGTAAATCTGCCACACCAAAGAGGGCAGGAAGGAAACCTGACATGCATAACTTCAGCCTTGAGTGACCGTATAATAGATCTCGCACAGAGGGACACTTTTGAGGGGAAAAGACACTCTAATTATGTTCTAACAGGTTGGAATGTATACCACTTTAGGTGGAAGGGAAAGGAAACTAACAATTTGTAACCACAACCTCATTCTTCAGCCAGTTTTCAACATGTGTTCACACTACCTAAAAGTCTGTAAAAAACCTAGGCAAATAACCTAATTTCACATCATCCTAGATGGTAGTGACCCCATGAGAAGGCTGAAATAAATGTCATCCCTCTTTGGAGGAACACAGTCTCAGTCTTAAAATAGGCCCCAAAGAATTTTCACAGATGAAATGAAATATGAATTTAGGGGCAGATGTCAGAAAACACAGGAATAAAATAAATTTTGAATGAAAATACAATGAAAAATTCAACTGTAGAAAGAGATCCTTACCCAAATAATGAAAATAATTCTATAGAAGGAGAGACAGGGGCACCTGAGTGGCTCAGTTGGTTGAGCACCTGCCTTCAGCTCAGGTCATGATCTCAGGGTCCTGGGATTGAGCCCCGCCTCAGGCTCTCTGCCAGGTGAAGAGTCTGCTTCTTCCTCTCCCTCTGTCCCTCCCCCACTCATGTTCACTCTCTCTTTCTCTCTCTTTCAAATAAATAAACAAAATGTTTAAAAGAGAAAGAAAGAGATAAGCATAAATGCTACAATTAATTACTAATTCAGAAGTTCTATAACCAGGGATCCCTGGGTGGCGCAGCGGTTTGGCGCCTGCCTTTGGCCCAGGGCGCGATCCTGGAGACCCGGGATCGAATCCCACATCAGGCTCCCGGTGCATGGAGCCTGCTTCTCCCTCTGCCTGTATCTCTGCCTCTCTCTCTCTGTGTGTGTGTGACTATCATAAATAATAAAAAAAATAATAAAAATAAAAATAAAAAAAAAAGAAGTTCTATAACCAATGCACAAATTCAAGAATTGGTCATTTACAGAGCAGCCATAAAGTAATTAGTTTAATCAAGATTAAAAAATACAAAAGAAAATAAAACAACAATAAAGAGATACAAAACAGAATCATGTGATTTCATGATATTGGAACATAGCCACATTGGAGCACACTTTGATGGTTTCTTACAAAACTGATCATACTGTTAACATATGATGCAGCAATCATGCTCCTTGATATTTACTCAAAGGAGTTGGAAACTTCTATCCACAAAAATATCTCCGCACAGAAGTTTATAGCAGTTAGTTTGTAATTTTATTCATAATCCCCAAAACTTGGAAGCAAGTAAGATGTCCTTCAATAGGTAAATGGATGGGATGCCCAGGTGGCTCAGCGGTTGAGCATCTGCCTTCCGGCTCGGGGGTGTGACCCCAGGTCCTGGGATCGAGTCCCACATTGGACTCCCTGCATGGAGCCTGCTTCTTCCTCTGTTTGTGTCTCTGCCTCCCTCTCTGTCTCTCATTAATAAATAAATAAAATCTTTTTAAAAAATAGGTAAATGGACATATAAATTGTGGTATATCCTGACAATGGAATATTATTCAGGGCCAAAGAGAAATAAAGTATCAAGCCATGAAAAAATATGGAGGAATCCTAAAGGCATATTACTAAGTGAAAGAAGTCAATCTGAAAAGACTAGATACTATATGATTGCAACCATATGACAGTTTTGGGAAGTATATGGAGACAACAAAAAGATGAGTGGTTGCCAGAAAGTAGCAGGGAAGGAAGGATTAACAGAAGGAGCACAGAGGGTTTTTAGGGCAGTGAAACTACTCGGTCTGATCCTATGATGGTGGATACATGCCATTAGAAGGGGAAGGTGATTCAGATCTGGGGGAGGGGGTCTATGGAAAACCTCTGTACCTTCCACTCAGTTTTGCTGTGAATCTAAAAGTGCTATTAATTAATTAATTAATTAATTAATTTTGTAAAAGTTTATGACCCTAAAGCAAGAAATTGCTCAAAACAAACAAATGCCATACAGACATGTCTGAAGAGCACAAGGAAGCAGCTGGAAGGGTTGCTACTGGCCAAATCTAGGAGTGGACTCTGCTAAAGGACAAAGAAATCAACACAAAACAAAAAAGATTCTTCAGAGAATATTATTGGGACATTTGACAAATTTGGAATATACATGTGGAATTAAAGTATTTTAACAAGATTAAATCTTCTGAATCTGATAACTATACTGCGGTTACATAAGAGGAGAAGACAATGTTCTGTTCTTAGGAAATACACTTTGAAATAGCAAAGGATCAGGAGCGTGATGTTTCCAACCTTGCTTCAAGGAACTCTGCAAAACAACAAATTGTGGCATTTGTCAAACAATTGGTGGATCTGGTTTAAGATTACTTGTAAGTTCTTTCCATGGTCTCCAACTTTTCTGAAAGTATAAACCTATTTCAAAATAAAACCGAAATAAAAATAGGAGAAGATCCCCTTGTCTTCATTCCCTGTGTTATGGAAAGCACAGAGCAGAACCCTCTCAGGTGGAGCAGAGCTCACAATTGCTGTGTCAATGTGTGAGTTTCACCCACACAACATGGCAGCTCCAGCTCCCAACAGGGTTCTGGGAAGCCAGCGGTTGCTGCAGGTGCGGGCGCCAGGCATTTTGTGCTTCCTGTGCCACAGGGATGCTATTCTTCTGACAGACTCCACCTGTCCTTAGCCCTTGAGTGTCAAGTGGAATGGATCGGTGTTTAGATGAAGGGAAGGAAATAACATAGTATAGAGCCCAGCGTACAAAGTGCTTGTGAGCAAGTGTGTCTGTTTAAGGCTTTTCTTTTAAAGTAGGCTCCACACCCAGTATGGAGCCCGATGCAGGGCTGGACTCACAAGCCTGAGATCAAGACCTGAGCTGAGATCAAGAGTCAGATGCTTAACCAACTGAGCTGCCCAGGGGCCCCTGGGTTTAATGCTTTCTCTATCTTTCTTGACTTACGTGTGCTGGTTAGACATCACCTTAACCTAGTTAACAACCTGTGATGATGGCAGCTAACCAGAGATGAAGACGGAATAATAAAAAGAATGTAGTCTTTCTGTGTCTTCCGGACAAATAACCCTTCAGCTGTCACAGATACATCACAGTGATTTTTCAGAGTCTCGCATTTTCCTGGAGTCATTAGCGGATTTGAGACAGGATCCGGCAGGGTTTTGGCCAAGGCCCTTAACTCTGAGCATGATAAAAGAACAACAGTTACCAGGAACATGCATGTGCTAACAGGAACGCTTATAGATTGTACAGTGTTCCTGCCAGCCCACCGTCCACCTTGTGGATAAAAGGGGCACAAAGTTGAAGATACCAGAAAGTGAGAAAATTATTGCCTTCCTGTGGCCTTTCTCTCCTTATCTGTGTGAGATGGGAGGGGGACTTCCCCTCACCCAACACCAAATGAGAGGGGGTTCCCAGAGCATCTTGGGGGGTTTGACCGGTGACCCTGGGATGTTGAGAGACATGGCCTCACATCTAAAGATATGACATTTTTGGTTGACATCCATCTAAAAGGCCTAATTGCTTCCTAGCCTTTTGGCTAAGACCAAGTGTGACACCTAAGAGGCCTAAAGGCAAGAGCTAGAAGTGGAGTTGCCAACTGAATGCTTGAAAGGCAAAGCCAAGTGGCTGTGCGGACACACTAGCTAAGACATCCACAGTGCCAGGAAATGTCTGCGCTCCCAGGGCCAGCCACGAACCCTGCAGATGGGGGGGGCTGGCTTGCAGTTAACCCAAAAGGGACCCCACCCAAGAAAGGATGCCTTGGGGGAGGGAAAAGACCCGCCAGAGCGATGGGCCTCTGGAAATCCAGGGTGAAGCTACATTTTAAGCCATTAGGGAAAGAGGCTTGTGCCAAGGAAATTGGGTCTGGGGTCCCCAGCTGGAGATATTCATGAAAGCCGGGAAAGCGAGCTTTGCACACATCCAGCACACCTGCAGCGCACCAGTGCCAGGGCAGAACTGGGGAATACCTACAATAGTGTCATTCCCCGGATCAGCTCCACATCGTGGGCCACATCCCGGAGAAGCCAAGTATGGGAACCAGGAGATAAGGGAAGAGAGACTGAAGAAAGAGCAGATCCCTTTTCTGCTTTGCAGACTTCGTAGCCAGAAGCAGGCCAGGCCTGGGACAGGGAGACATTCAAATGGGACGAGAGCTTCGGATTCTGATTGTATCTTGAGTAAGGACACTATGAAGCCAAAATGAAACTGCACCCATGACCCAGAGAGTGGGGAAGGCCCCCCTGGGTTCTTTCCAGGCTGGATCTATGGGCAGAAGTCTGTCTGCAGCCTTCGGAATCCAGCATGTTCAATAAAGTGGCTAAATGCTTAATATCTTCACCTGGAGATCCCACGGAAATTTCCATTTCAGGATCCGCAGGCCTGACTTCTTCATTATCCAAGTCTTATCTCCTCTTTTATCCATATGGCAGTGAACAGACCAGTATCAACAGACCAGTATCCCAGGCTTGAGGCTACACACCAGCACCCGTGTTTCTACTCCAAGCTGGCAGAGCTGAAGGAAGCTATCTTGCAACCACAGCAAGACCTTATTTTACTAAAAAATCCATTCACACTAATTCTTGTTATGAAATCACCTGTTTTAGTCTAGAACCAGGTACCTTCCTGTGAAGGTCCTATATATCTATCTTACCTACACACTTCTCCTGCCCCCTCCCAGAGGCACCAATCACTCCAGGACCACTGTACTTTTTGGGGTCCCCAATTATATCACGTTTCATGACTCTGTGGCATCATACATCTTGTTGACTCTTTCTTCGATTATATCTTACCCTACACGACTCAATCTATGATTTGAGTTTGTTTAACCTTTTCATAATGCTACATTGTGGTTTCGAGGCTCCACCTTGGTTCCCCCATTATGTCCTGCAATTTACTTCATTGTAACTCATATCACACATCTTGCCAGGAGTAAGGATTTACTTCTTTTCCCTCACCACACTTCATGCTTGTGTATGCCTTGTTTGACACCGCATTTCCTCACCCAGGAAGATGCTTGACACCAATTATACATTCACCAATTGTTGAATAGATGAATGAAGGAAAGATGGATGAGGGATTTTGTTAACACAGCATATTGTCATTACTGTGATGATGATGATGTATAGTAGTAACATATCAGCAATCATTGTAGTTTGCAATGTTTTCATAAGCATTATTCTATTTTTTTCCTTGTAAAAAAGAGAAGGGAGATTAAAGAATGTACACAGTATAAAAAAGTATTTCTTTTTTTCCTTTAAAACAATCATAGCTTTATAGAAAAGTTGGATTACTGTGCAGAAAAAAAATTTTTTTTCCAGAGCCACTGGAGAGTAAGGAGCCAACCCATCATTCCATCAACCCTGAATACTCTAGTGTTCCAACAAGGAAAACACAAAGCAAAAGGCAACATTAAACTCAGGAAATTAATACTGTGTTAAAAACCCTCAGGCATGTCTTACAGGTTCTCCTAACTATACCCACAATGTCTTTTGTTTCAAAGATCAGAAGAAAGCACGCAGTTGTCACATCTTCTCCAACTTCTCCAGCCTGGAAAAGTCCTCTCTCTTCCTTCAAAGTCATGCTCTTGATGCTTTTGGAGATCACATAACAGTTATTTAGTGGGATAGTCCTCCAGGTGAACCTGATACTTAGCCATGATTTAATTTAGGGCCTGGGTCTCT
Organism: Vulpes lagopus; assembly: GCF_018345385.1. NCBI lineage: Eukaryota > Metazoa > Chordata > Mammalia > Carnivora > Canidae > Vulpes > Vulpes lagopus. The sequence goes on along the minus strand of NC_054839.1, from coordinate 4,337,197 downwards.
GGCTGGAGAATTGCAGAAGCAACACTGTGTTCTTCACAGTCCATCCTTCAAGTGGCACAAGATGTTGATCTGTCTACACTGGTGATGTAGGAACTTTGATCATGAATTAAGGTGGTGTCTTCCAGGTTTTCCACTGCTAAGCTAATCTTTTCTCCCTTATAATCAGCGCATACTTTGTGAGCACATCCTTTGGAAATACAAAAATAGTTTGTGCTTCATCATACTTTCAAGTTATTAACTTGCTTTTGGCTCTATGTCTCCAGGTCATATAGGGTAAGAGAACTCATTTTTATCCAATGGATTGCGATCTATTACTCTCAATATGTGTTTTCATGCTTCACTTGTCCTTGAGCTGACCAGTGCTGTCCCTTCAAACTGGCTTCTGTGTCCTTTAGATATTCCCAACCATACTTGGAGCACTTCTTTTTCTTCTGGCAAAACAAGATTTTGTGGGGTCATTAGGTAATGCTTTTGGTCCAGCCCTGAAGCCAACCATTTCCCCAAAGAGTCTTGGTTCTTCATGTTGGAAAATGGGCACTGGGTCTGCTCATTCTCATGGGGGTGACACTGCTCTCAGTTTTCTTTAGTGGACAGAGTTGGGGGAACATACACATGTGCACATTTATATTTCTTTCTGTATCTAGATACAGGTATTGAAAACAGTGAGTTCACCTCAGCACATCCAACACAATCAGCACTGAGAGTTTCATTCTAGTCACCTTCTTTACTGTTTTTTTTGTAACTCTTCCTTTGACAATAAAAACTCTAGTTCTGGGATGCCTGGGTGACTCAGCAGTTGAGCCTCTGGCATGATCCTAGAGTCCCAGGGTCAAGTCCCACATCGAGCTTCCTGCATGGAGCCTGCCTCTCCCTCTGCCTATGTCACTGCCTCTCTCAATGTGTCTCTCATGAATAAAAATATAAATCTTTTTTTTAAAAAAATGAATTCTAATCACCTTAAGATATTTACTTTTTGAGTCACTCATCGTATGGATGACCAGTTTCCTGTCTCCCTTGCTACTCTCTTCCCTCCTCAACCTGCTTGGGCTTCAACCTCCCGGCCTGACCACCCTTCAGGGGAGACAACTTCTTCCCACTGCTGAGACCCTGACAATCCATGGCAGACATATCCCTTCTTGAGGAGCACCACCACTATACTCCAGTGGGAGCCCTACTCTGGGCCACCATGGCTGTCTATCTTTTGCTATCCAAGCAAGAAATGACCTTGCATTCAGTCCACACAGTGGCACCAGGCTTGAGCCGTTCAGCACAGAAAGGGAAGGGAGGAGGAAGAAGAAGGTCTAGTGAGTGGTTTTAGTAGCAAAGAAATAAGGAATAAGAAATACAGGGCTTTCAATTTTAATTTTCTTGCCCTTCAAACAACTCCCTGGCATTTCTATACTTACAGAGGCTAAAGGGCCTCAGTTGGCTCAATCTAGTGAAGCATGAAATAGCCATATGCCTTAACAGTATTAACGGCTAATTTCAGGAACAAAATACTATTTGGATTCTCCATAAAGGGCTGATCAAATTGAAGAGGCTCACTGAAAGTGTTAGTTACTGATTTCCATTTTTTTTCTTGATGAGTAATGCTTCAACAAATATTCTTGCAAGAAAAATCTGATAATTTCCCTAGGATGAATTCCTGGAACTGAAATAAATTATTGGTTCAAAGAATGAATATTTTTGAAGATATACATGTATATATTCATACTTTGAGGTATATAATTATATATACACATATATATATACATATATATACATTTATATATATATATATAATTGCCCTAAAATATACTAGTTTTACTATAAAATATGTACAAAAGCAAAACAAGTAAAGAACTGGCTTATAACACAGAGACAATTATGTATCTCTTTATATATCACAGAAATTATTTAGAACACCTAGAACTGTTCCCCATGCAGAGTAGATGCCAAACAAATCTACTGAACAAATAATGTTTTCACAAATGCCACATGGCATATGAGTGTATGTGTAGGTACCTACATACATACACATATACACATGGAATTTTGCATATACCACTATGAAATATATGTGAATATACACAAAATATATATTTGAATATACATAAGAAACATATATATTATGTTTCACAGACTCTCAATGTTTGGCCATTTACATTTGGTTGAAACATATAGGCAAGTTCTAGACATTCTTCTGACTTTAATGACTATTGGAACTTGAACAAATTACTGATACTGTCTGAGAAGACTCCAGAGACCCCAGGCAAAAGAAATATCATAAGAGCCAACAAAGGAGCTATAGAGAGTCTGAACTTCTACTCGGAAAAACAAAAGGGCATTTAATGAGATGAGATGCATGTCAAGTCTAACAATGCAATGCTGGATCAGTTGCAATGTGTTTTCCACCTCTAGATGGAGTCTTGAGAGACTTGAGGTGAAAAGAAATTTGATTACTGGGGCACCTGGGCGGCTCAGTCATTTGAGCATCTGACTCTTGATTTCGGCTCAGGTCATGATCTCAGGGTTCTGAGAAAGTTCCAAAAAAAAGAAAATTTGATTATGATAAAATAAGCCTTAAGAACTAGATATGTTCAATAATGGAAATGGTTGCTGTCTGAACCCAAAACACCCTAAACCTTGAGCTGAGCACAGCTAAAGCCAAAGCGTCAGAGGGAATGCCACACCATGGTCACTTCCATGAAGGAAGAAATTGAATGCGCTTCAGCCAGGAGTTAGGGCCCTGCTTCTTAAAATGTTACTACATAAAGTTCAAAACATCATTTTGTTGGGGCAGCCCTGGTGGTGCAACAGTTTGGCGGTGCCTACAGCCTGGGGTGTGATCCTGGAGACCTGGGATCGAGTCCCACATCGGGCTCCCTGCATGGAGCCTGCTTCTCCCTCTCCCTGTGTCTCTGCCTCTCTCCCTCTGTGTCTATGAATAAATAAATAAAATCTTAAAAAAATAATTTTGTTAATTTTATAAATGACAAAATGCAACCATTGTGTATATAAGAACATAAAACACTCATCTTCAACCAATGTAACTGCCACACAGGAGGGAAACTTTGGTCCAGATGTAGACCAATATGATACTCAGTGCACCAATGAACCAACCAAAGGGCCTACTACTGAAATGTACGTTTACAGTTTCACTATTCCCTCCTCCACCACAGCATTGTGTAGCTTCTCAAAATAAGGAAACTTCCACATTCGATTTATTGGTAAAACACTTGTTTCTATTTTGTTTTCATTTTTTTAAAGATTTTACTTATTTATTCATGAAAGACAGAGAGAGACAGAGACAAAGACAGAGATAGAGATACAGGCCAAGGGAGAGGCAGGCTCCATGCAGGGAGCCCGAGGTGGGACTTGATCCCAGGTCTCCAGAATCACACCCTGGGCTGAAGGTGGCGCTAAACTGCTGAGCCACCTGGGCGGCCCTCTATTTCATTTTAATTTAAAGTAGGACAGATCTATGAAATTCAAGAATATAATAGGAGGAAGAGAGTAAATAACAGTGCCAACAGATACTAGCAAGAATTTAGAGAAGCTAAGAGTGGGGGTAAAAAAAAAAAAAAAAGCCCAACCTAATAAGCATTCATCTCAACCAGGCTGTTTTGAGATTGGGAATGGGCTATCACTCAACTTGAACTTCTGCCATTGGTAGAGAAGACTGGAATCTTTTGAGATAGAATTATGTTGGCTTGGGTCTAAATTGCCACTGAATAAATTGTGAGTGACTTCAGTTCTCATCTCCATCCTGAAGCTTCAACGGACGGCATGATTTGTCATTGATGCACTGCTGGTTCTACTTGACTTCCAAGTATATAACACATTTCTTTACACAGCTCAGAATGCTAGCAACTCTGTATTTTTTGCCAAGTTTCTACAATTTTTTTTCTACCTAGGACATTTTATTTTGTAAACACCACATTACTGTTGCAGATGTCATTAGTTATTAATTTTCTGTCTGTTATTTGAATCGTAGATAGAAGTAGAAGCCATGGTTCTAGAAAAAGATGTCTTTCAGCATAGACCAGCTCCTGGCTGAAATTCCCATTATTACTGAATGAGATTAAGCCTACACTGAATTTTATTTAGATAACCTTGTCACTTTCCATTACCTACTTGTAAACAGTTATGAATAAGTGAAAGCCCCGAATGTCCTTCTCAGATTATGCCAATGTCAGGGAAATAAACACAGTATCGACACTATATTACAGGCATGCCTTCAGCAGCTAACAGATTCTATTGAAACAAGATTGACAAACTATTCTTAGATATTTTGTGGGATCAAACATTATTCTCATATAGGTAGAGTCCACTTCTCCACTTAATTTGGACTTGGTAAATTTAAAATTTCCATTCTCCCAAACGGAACTCTGCTTTTCTTACTGCAGAGCTCAGGGGATTGTGCTTAACATTGAAGTCTCCAGGAGCCAGGGCAGTTGTGTAACAGACATGAAGGCTGAAAGAGGGAGGCTAAAGTTTATAGTGCGCTCCCAGACCTGACTACTGAACAGCAATTTCAGTAACCCATCACGGCACTGCTCAACATGTTCTGTGGGTAGGCTTTGAAACATCCCCTTTCCAGGAGCACACACAATAGATATCCTAATCACTACAATTATCTCTGGATATTGACAATGACCAGATCATATACAAAAACCATTTTAAAGTAAGGCATTAGGTTTTTTTTTAATTGTTGTCTGTTTGTTTTTTAACATACTAGATCAGGGGTCAGCATATTTTAGCCTACAAACCAAATCCCAGTTTCTTTTGTATAGTCCCTCAGCTATGAGTGGTTGATATATTTGTAAATGACTGGAAATTATCAAAAAAAAAAGAGGAAGATTTCATAAAACATATAATTTATAAAAAATTCAAATTTTGATGTCCATAACTAAAGTTTTGTTGGCACATAGCCACGCTCTTTGGCTTGTATAGTCTGTGGCTGCTTTCAGGCTGCAAATACCAAGGGTTCTGGCCAGTAACTTAATCAGTCTAGATACAAACAAACTCTCTGAGATGGTCCTCATCGGAGCTTTGCCAACAGGCATGTCTGATCATCATTGTTTGTGTCTTCATGATGAGTTGAACTACAGGCTCATGCCAGCTGGGTGGCTAATTAATTACAGGGGTCTCTTTGTGTTCTGACAACTCAGAAAATGTCACCAGGTGCTGCCACCCACATGACCCACATGTCCCTCCCTCAGAGCGAACTACACCAACGGCGTTACTAGTGGTTGTTGTCATCAGAAATTATATATAAGCTTCTTTTCTTATAATAAAACCACTTCTTTTTTTTAAAGATTTATTTATTTATTTATTCATGAGTGACACACACAGAGAGAGGCAGAGACATAGGCAAAGAGAGAAGCAGACTCCCTGTTGGGAGTCCAATGCAGGCTTGATCCCAGTACCTCAGGATCACATCCTGAGCTGAAGGCAGACACTCAACCACTGAGCCACCCAGGTGCCCCACGCCACTTCTTTATGATTGGATGGGTAGTACATAAGGTCAAAGTACATATTTGTATCTTTGCTTTAGAAAGTATTACTTCTACTTCAGAAGTAGAAGCAATGACTGCTTCAGAGGTGCAGATACATCAGAAGCACAGATCTCTCTGTGGTGTGCAATATGCAATATGCAATATGGTGTGCAATATCATGTACATCTTGGTGATGTGTTCATCCCACCAATGCATTCAGTTAGTTTGGGGGACATTCTCCAATTCACCTAAAACCATGGGCTGGTTTAAGGTTAGGCAGAGACAAGCATAGGTCTGGGCTATGACACAATATAATATTGTGAGTTATAAGAAATATATATTTGGTCTACATCCCCATGTCTGGCACAGAGCTCCTAAAACTCTTGGAATTTCTTAGGCCAAGAAGCAATGAAGTGTCTTTTGTTATGTTAATGAGGTGACTTTTGGAAAACACCTAAGGATGAGGTCTGGTTGCCAAGAGAATCAACCATGAATAGAGAACTTTCAGGTTGAATCCATCACTAATAGCCAATGCTTTAATCAACCATGCCTCTGTAATGAAGCTTCCATACAGGATGGGATTTGAAGAGCTTCCTTGCTGGTGAACACCTGGAGGCTTGGGAAGAATGTTGCTCTCTGAGAGAACATCAGAAGCTTTGTGCCCTTTTCCCATACCCAGCCCTAAGCATCTCTTCTATCTGGCTGTTCCTGAGCTATATATTTTCATAATGAACCAATGATCTAGTCTGTAAAATGTTTGAGTTCTGTGAGCCATTCTAGTAAATGTAATGAACCCAAAGAAGGGGTCATTGGAACCTCCAATCTATAGCCAGTCTGTCAGAGCATGGATGACAGCCTGGCTAGTGATGGGCGCCTGAGGTAGAGGGCAATGTTGTGGTACTGAACCCTCAACCTGCAGAATCTGATTCTATCTCTAGGAGATGGTGTCAGGACTGAGTTGAATTGTTAACACCCTGAGCTGTTATCACTGAGAATTGCTTGGTGGTTTGGTAAACACTCCCCACCCCCGCCACTCTCCCACGCCCTCACCCTCCCACCCGCCCCCCCACCTGGTGCCAGACCCACACTGGAATTTGATGATCAGAACCACCAACAGGCACTAATCCCAGAGAAAGGGGCTCTGGGGTCTCCCCACTTGAGGTGCGGATACCAAGAATGCAACTCATAGGATTCATGGGAAATTCACCGGAAAATCTCAAGATAGAGCATTCCAATCCCAACAGGAAATTCTATTGATTATCAATTTCTTATCACTCTCAGTCTTCCTATTTTGATGGATTCCATGTGTATTTATAACTTCCTAAACTTCAGATAAGAGACAAAATAATAGAGAATCATCCCAGAGATTCCCCCCCACACACACACACACACCCATCTTACCAACCTAGTACAAACACAAGCTGGGTAGCATCTGCACAGCCTCTGCTCATATCTCTAGTTATTAAATCTCCACCCCACTCTTTTTGCACCTTTATGAGTGTCTTCTTCTGTGCCCCGAAATAACACTGTTAAACATAATCCATTTTCCCCAGCCTGGCATTTGAACGCATACCAGGTGATTTGCTACTACACAAAAGCATGAGGCAAAGTAGTGTTCAAGGTAAAAACAAATCTCTTCAAGCTACTTCCATATGTTGTATGGAAGTAAGAAAATAGATTGAAGAACTGAAATTAACTCACAATTACTTAGCATTGAAGAGCCAAACCCTGACAAACTCAACTGAATTATGATGCGCTGCTTTCAAGACAAGTTACTATCAAAAAATTAACACTACACCAAATTTATTATAAATCTTTATTTTTGGCTGGGAAAATGAGGACAAACAGCAATTGCTTTGTTCTTTCTAAACTGGTCTCAATTTTGGAGAGTGTTGTAAACACCATCAAAGAAAGGAACCTAATATTTAACATGTAACAAGAAAAGTTCAGAATTCTCATGGGAAATAATAAGATAATGGTTAGCCTGGGTAATTTGAGTTAATAGATCCAGGGACCAGCAATCCAGATCTCCATTGATCAGCAGGGGATATACTTAGAAAGTCATGAGCAACAGTGCTGAAAAAGATATGTTTATGTAAAATAGTTTGCAATTGAAGAGTAAGCAAATCCAGTGTGACTTCAGCTCTAACCAAGAAATCATCATACCCTGAGGTGTATGTAATCCTGCCGTCTGCCATACCAATGAAGCTGGAGGTTTCTAAGACAGAATTAACCCTATGACATTAGGTGAACCTCAGTGGCATAAGGATGTGACAAAATTTGATGTATGAGTATTAAAGGAAGAAAACAATTGGCTTAGAGAATACTTTAAAAGAATGGAGTCTGCTTGAATACACTAGCCTATTACTTTATGTGTGGTGGAAAAAAATAATGAAGATACTTTTCAGGGGATGCTTTTCCAAGAACACAGTAGTTTGTGAATCATTTAATTGCATGCAAATGATAGATTCAAGCTCAGAGCATAAGTCATTTGCATTCCCATCACTAGATGTGAGACTTCCACTTGAAAATATTAGAAAGACAGAAACAGGAAGGAGAAAATTCTGGAAACAGGGAGAATCAGAGTTTCAAACACAGAAATGGCACATACTGAGAATGCATGTGTTTCAAGATAAATGGTTTAACCATCCTGCCTTATTTCAAATATATTGTAGCTCATTCCTATTTCCTCTAATACCACTAGGCGCACAGCACAAGACAGATGGCCTTAATGCCCCACTATGCCAATATTCGAAATTCCCTGCCCAACTGTAACAATAACGTCCTTTCAAATTTTAATAACACCTGTCACCCAGGGGACTCATGACCCTCTCGAGTTTCATTACATGCAACATTTCCATTAGGTTGGTTGTCTGTTTTGTTATCCTCTGCCAGGGAGAAAGCACATTGGAGTATGCAAATTGGCTGATATTATGACTCGAATTAGTTAATTTAAAAAGAAGTCTATAATAATTGGGCCCACAATCCCCTACACATTGGTTCATCATATATATAATTACTATACTAATTTTTACGGCGCTGCACCTTGACGATTAATGTATTTAAAATTGAACTCTAAATGTGCTTTCCTTTCAAACATAAGCGAAATCAATATCTTCCTATGTATTCACACTGGTTATGAGACTTTTCTTGTCAGCTCTGTGTGTATTTATGGAGGACTGTGGACAGACTTTGAACTTACTCTTTCACTATTTCACAGAAACATTGTCCTTCCCCTCCATGGAATGTAATCTCCTTGGGTTTGAAAGCCAAAAGAAATGGAGCCACTTAGATGACTCATGTGGGGACAAGTTAATGGGATAGTGGATCCGTGGGTTCACAGAACACAAATATTAGTGCTGAAGGACACAGAGGACAATCTCATGTCCATGCCCACACTCCTTCTATCAGGTGTGCCCTTCCTGTCCCTGTCGCCACCTGCTGCCTATCTCCTCCAAAAACCCCAGGGCTCACTCTTTCTTATGCTCCAGACGGTCCCCACCTGGATAATGAGAATATTACTCATGGTTAGTATCTGTTTTGAGCAGAACAAACACCTACCTATATTCCACTGATGGGGCTAATTTTAAGTCCTCACAGCCTTAAATATTAATGTATGAGTGTGATTTATCTCAAAGGTATATAACCAACCAGTCACATCAATTATTTCACTGAAAGTGTAAAAAGTGACCTTGAGTCTTTGATTGATGGATTTTACACATGCAACTCGGTGAGTCGAGTACTGAATGGGTAGTGTTGTTGGCAGTCTGGACTAGATTTTTTTTCCTTAATACTTTCACACTAATGGCAACAAAACAATAAAAACAATGAAAGGGACAGGTAACATGTGCACTACCCATGCCAGGCATAGTGATGAGAACTTTCCATGGTAATCGAGGGGATCCTATGAAGTGGGTCCTATCCCATCCCCATTTTAGAGGTGAGCAGCCAGAGGCCAGAGAACTTAAGGATCTGACCCAAGGCATGTAGGCACCAGGTGGAGCCAGTGGCAACTCTTAATACCTTAAGAGTTGGCTACACCAACCATGGAAAAGACAGCAACCCAGGTGCCTGGGAGGACGGTATAGTTTGCAGAGCCAGTGGGAAATGAAATAAGGGTGAATTTCGATGTCCAAATCCACGAACAATTCCACAGCAGTGACAATCACAGCTGTCCTCCTAAGGGTGTGGCCCCTGTGCAACTGCATAGGTCTCAGCCCCATGAGCCAGCTCTGCTCAAAAGCCTCAGCTTCCTTGGCTAGCAAAGGAAGTGCTGACTACAAATCCCCTTTCTGTTCAGTCATTCCATGATGTCTGCTTTCTTCACTCAGTCTCCATTTCTGTCAGTAGGAGAAAAGAAAGGTGTCTGTGTTTCCTGAATTAACTAGTTTCATTGACTAGTTATATATTCAGGTAAAATCTGGTTTCATGGTTGTATCATATCATGTATCCATCCCTGTGCAATCCTGAAGTTGACATCATCATGGTGATGGTGATAGGAACACACTTGCTTACTAAGGACAACAACCAGCAGTGATTTCACAAACGGTATTTAATTATCTCAATAATTCCTCTAGGGAAGAAATAGTATCCCCATTTTAATGGTGAGCCCAGGGGTCCCGGAGGCTCAGTGTCTCCCCCAAGGTCACCTAGCTGCGAGGGGCCAAGCTGGGGTGGAAATGCGGGCGTCAGGAATCTCTCCCGCTGCCTGCGGAGCTTTCCTCCGATGGATGCACATTTCCACGTACATAATTATATCGTATTTATATACACATTTATTTTCCAGGAAATATCTGAAATTGTGTGGAAACAATTTATAAAAGAAAAGGGCAGTTCCCGACATAAAAAAAAAAAAAAACCTCTTCACTGACCTCTTCACTGTACACACATGCACACAGTCATGCACACATTTTTCCTCATATATACTGCCTGTGTCCAAATGAACCTGATGCTTCTCACTTCCCCTAAGTACGGAGAGTTTTGCACCTTTCTGCAGGTGATGAGACTCATGAGTCACCTATGGTGGATCATCTACAGGAGCTAACAAATCATTTTTTCAGGAGCTTCCAATGTTTTACCTTTTTCAGAAACACTAGTGATGGAGAACTGATAGTTTTATGTTCACATTTATTTTTTAATCTTTGCCGATCAAGGAACTTCAGATTTATTCCTTTCTCATTTTGTATATTTTAAGACATGCAATCTATAATTTTTCTCATAAAAAACGTTTAGTTTATTTATATTGGATGGCAGTGTTTGTGCCTGACATCCAATTCAGATCTCACATCCAAGAACTTAAAAGTGACAATCGCTCCAGATTCTTCACTTTCCACTTCATTTCACGGAATCATGAATTCTCCATCTGTCCCCTGAACTAACATCACAGGACACATCCTACCAGTATAATCCAAACACTTATTATCCAGCTCGATTGCTCTATAACATAATAAACATCACTTGCATTACAAAGACTATGATTTTGTGCTTAAATTTTTTAGATATCTTAATTTGTGTGCTAAGTAGTCCTTAAAAATGCTTTATATCTTATTTTGCTAAAGTAAAAAAAAAAATCATTGACTATTTCACCAACATTTCTTCGTGAACTGGTAAGAGTAAGCTCTTCCCCATGTACACTTTTAATCCTCACACCTATGTGAATCTATTCCTCACATTCATTCTATACCCCAAATTTTACTTATGGAATGACAAAAGCAGTTAACTTTGGCTGATACACTTCAAGATAATACAAATGCTCAACTTAGAATTAATTCCACAAAAGAAGGTATATGAACAGCAAACAAAACTCCCAAATGATTTGAACCTTTAGTTATTTTCATAATGAAAAGAAACAGGTGAAAGCTTATTTCATCTTGATAACATAAAGAACAAATTTTTGTGTAATATTGACAAAAGCTAATATATTTTGGAGCAACAGCACAGTCAGTTTCCAAGATGGCCTCCAATTGGTCTGCATAATGCCCTCTTCTCTTTTTCTGTCTGTCTCTCTCACTCACACACTCTCTCACATACACTCTCACATACATGCATCCTCTTCCCTCATACACTCTCACACACATTCTCATACATTCTCTTTCTCACGTGCTCTCACACTCTCACTCTCACACACACTCTCTTTCATACACTCTCTCATACATATGCACATTCTCTCATACATGCACACACACTTTTCATTTAGTATGTGCTAATTATGATTCTCTTTAATATGATGAACTTTTAAAACACGAGGATTCTACATTCAGCTAGCTCATCACAGAATATAGTTGAATCCCATAATTAAATTCTGGTGGATTAAAAAATGCATATGACCAAATTATAAACACATTCTATATAGTGCTTTACAGCTTATAGTAACTTTTGTGAACGTTATCTCATTCACCTTTGTGACAACTCATTCAACTGGGACACTGTTATAGGCTAACTTGTGTCCCCCCGAAAAAAATTCATATGTTGAAGCCTAGTACCTCAGAATGTGACTGCATTTGAAAAGAGGGCCTTCAAAGAGGTCATTAAGGTAAAATGAGGTCATGTGGATGGGCCCAGTGCAATCTGACTGGTCTCCTTTGAAGAAAAAGAGATAGGGATCCAGGCACACAGAGGGAAAACCCTGTGAACACACAGGGAGAAGATGGCCATCTGCATGTCAAGGAGAGAGGCCTCAAAGGGATATCCTGATTTCAGACTTCTGTCCTACAGTACACTAGAAAATTAACGTCTGTGGTTGAGGCCACCCCATCTGGGGCAGTCTGTTCCAGCAGCTTATACAAACACAGGCACTCCACTGAGGTGAAGTAATGAGGTCCATGTCTCCTTACCCAGCAGGCCTAGGACCTGAGCCCCAAACTTCTGACTCTGTACACAGGCCTTGGGGCACGTAAGCACCTTGATATCTAGAGATAGAAGCTTATGGAGTATGTTTTACCTTTATTTTATGGTCTTGATTTTATGCTAAAAGGTTCACCTTATAGGTCTTTCCAAATACAGTTTACCAAATCTGTTAGAGCCAAGCATAAAACCATACTAACTTCTTTCTTCATAATGAAATTAATAAAGATTTAAAATAAGGAGATGCAGCTGGTGCTTCAGTTATTTTGACTGTAGAGGTGGAAAAAATAATCCACTGTATTCATGTTTGAGGTTTTTGGAAAAAATATGGGTAACATGAATGTAACATCTTCCACTCTGCTCCTGACTTCTAGTCATCACTCCAATGCTGAGTTATAAAAAACAATCTATTGGAACATTAAGAAGGTGGCAAGGTTATCAGATTATGTGGCATGATGTCTGATACTTGCTTTCAGTGTAGTGAGGGAGATGAAACAAGATTGGGAAAATGTTAATAATAGTTCAAATTAGGTGATAAGAACATGGAATTCATTCTACTATTGTGAATTATTTTATGTAAGTTTGACTTTTTTTTCTAATAGAAAAATAAAGGACAAACTCTCCAGAACTTGTCCATGGACTGCTGACTTTAACATTTGGCAAGTGTAATTATCGATTTCCTGATAGACACAAACACAGAGAAAGGGTTCAGGTCTTACTGTGTTGCTGAAGCAAAAGGAGAAACTTGGGACTTTTACCCAGAGCTCAGTACTACTCTGAGTACTGAGGTAGTACTATAGTACTCAGTCGGTCAGTAGTACCTACTGAGTACTACTCAGTACTCACCTATTACCCAGTCTGTTTCATAAACTTTTCCCTCAACAATATAATTTTTTTTCTTGGAAGAATTGACAGAGAATTTACCTTTTAGCTACAGCTCAGAGTCAGACTGTGAAGTGTGCTGAGTTGACTAGAAGCAAGACAGGCCAATGAGAAAACAAACTGTGTGGTGAAAGGATTTAAGAGCCAGGGTAGCTGAGCTGGCCAGAGAACAGGGTTCTGGGTAGAAGACACAGGGAAGCTGGGCAGCAGCATTGGGCCAAGGGCAGTTGTCTTTGACCTGACCCTAGGCCCAAGTATTGCTACAGGCGTGACACAGTGGAGAGAAAACCATTCAGCTGTGGTTGTACAGCCAGGTGGCATGGGAATTGATGTGAAATCCATCTCCAGATGACAAAACCCAAGGCTGGAGTTTAAGGGAACAAGTCCAGCTTCTAAAATGGAGAGTAGACTGGAGACACAAAGATGACAGTGCCATGACTTATGCTGTGCTGTCCCTATGCCATGGTTTGTAAATCTGATCACTCTCCTCTGTAAGCCCGCCCCCTTGCCTTTTGGACTCCATATTCTTCCTGCCTGTAGCCACATTCCTGCCCTGGACATATTCCAATTTTTGCTGTCCATCCCCTCTTCTATCATGTTGCCTTGGGTAATCACCTTGTCTGATGCTTCTTGCTTCCACAGAAGGTTTACTAATGTCACTAAAACAGATAGAAGTGTCTTCTATATGGAGGACAGGACTAGTAAAATCAGGGTAAAAGAAGAGTGAAACTGAGGTCAATTGGTCAGAGACAATATCCACACAGACTGCCAAAATAAAAGGGAGATATGGAGAGACATAGAGAGAGATGAACAGCAGAAACAGACATGGAGGATTCAACAGAAGCACAGGTTTTGACAGTCAGGAGTTCATTGTTAACTAGGAAAGTAGTCTTGGGACTTGAGGCAGAGACAACCTCTAACATTCATTTTGAGGTCGCTATGGAGTCTCAAGTCATAAGAAGGAAGCATCCCCTCTGCTTAGGAGGCCAGGAATGGGACAGACAACTCCATCTTACTTGACCTACAATTGAAGGAGAATGATGCCATTATTCTTCTAGCTCGGGGAAAGACAGTTCTCTTCCTATTGCCAGCTTGCCAAGAACATCTTGTCTCTCCTTCATTCGTGAATTTGTTTACCTATCACAAATATCTTACACAGCTAGTGTGTGCCAAGCACTACGGCTGCGACTGGGAATTGGATGCACTCTGCATCTTTGAGGAGTTTCCCATGGCGTGAGATGTACAAGAAAATACAATTTCTATGCAAAATAATTTATGGAGAAAGGACTGTATCCTGACTTGAGATAAACTGATAAGAAATCTGTGCACCAAAGTCATTCTCAGTTAAATTAGTGATCTATGCCATAATGGTGGTGAGTAATCAATGATACCGAAATGAAGTGAGTTCAATAATTAGCACACATTTACCTCACAAGTTTGCAGTTTGGTGATTTAGGCTACTCCTGGCTGGGTGTTTCTTCTGGCCTCAAGTTGCCTTGCTCACATCAAGTGTCAAATGTCTGTGGCTGATGGAGGATGGCTTTGGCTGGATTGACTCCTTTCTGCTCTGCATGTTCCTTGTCTTCCAGTGGGCAGTGGGCTAGCCTGGGCACATGCTCATGGTGGTGGTGGAAGTTAGAGAGACTCAACACACTGGTGGCTAAATGCCATCAGCCAAAGCAAGTCACGTGGCCAGTGGGAGAAGAAAGTGAAGGCAGGGATCCCTGGGTGGCGCAGCGGTTTGGCGCCTGCCTTTGGCCCAGGGCGCGATCCTGGAGACCCGGGATCGAATCCCACATCGGGCTCCCGGTGCATGGAGCCTGCTTCTCCCTCTGCCTGTGTCTCTGCCTCTCTCTCTCTCTCTCTGTGACTATCATAAATAAAAATCAAAAAAAAAATTAAAAAAAAAAGAAAGTGAAGGCACAGTACAGAGGGTGGGAAATCAAGCCACTGAGATGATGAAGCTAACACACTTCACTGGGGTGCAGCAAACTGTCATCTTGGTTCTGTCACCAGCATCCAGCATGAAGAAAGGTATCCAATCATGTTATCAATGAATATTTTAGGTATTTAAGATTTAGAATATTCTTGGGGCACCTGAGTGGCTCAGACAGTTTAGCATCTGCCTTCAGCTCAAGTGATGATCTCAAGGTCCTGCGATGGAGTCCTACATCAGGCTCCCTGCTCAGCGGGGAGTCTGCTTTTCTCACTTGCTCCCCACCACCACCACCACCACCACTCATGTTCACTCACTTTTTCTCTCAAATAAGTAAATAATTTTTTTAAAGTTAAAAAGAAGAATTAGAATATCCTTATTCTATTCTGTGTCAAAGAATTCTTATTCTTATTCTTCCTTAACGAATATTTAAGATATTTAAGAAACATTAATGGTATTTAAGAATATCTCTAAGTAGATACAGACTTGGGGAGCTGGGTGTTCATACTTTACTCAGAACAGCCTAGGATGTATCATTTAAGCCACAATATCTCCGTGAGAGGTTCTGATAATCTGTCTTTTTGTTGTTGTTTCTGTATGAGAGACAGACAGAGGGCTCATGCATGCACATGCATGTGCATGATGTGAGGGGGTGGGCCCTCAGAAAAGGGAGAGAGAATCTTCAGCAGGCTTCAAGGCCGACCCAGGGCTCCATCTCATGACCCTGAGATCATTTCCTGAGCTGATATCCAGAGTTGGATGCTTAACCAACTGCACCACCAGGTGCCCCAATAATCTGTTGTTTTGTGCTGGCTTCCCCTTTGTCCCCAACACTGGGCTCAGCCACACATTGGATCATGGGGAACAAAGGGTTTCACTGTGCAGGGGACACATGGAAGTGGGCATAAAGGGCCATGCCACAGCTTTCAAGACTCCAGCCTCTTCTTGTAGTGTCTTCAGATCACACAGGGGCAGCGCTAGGACACAGGTCCCTGCCAACCTGAGAGGGTTATACAAAACAACCACCACTTCTCTGTGACCCAGAAAAGAACACTGCCATGACAGCACCAACAAATGGGTGTTCTAGAATGCAAGGGGCCCTTTATTGTCTGTAGATCTCATAATTAGCTCAAAGGAGACAGAACAAGAAGGCCTTGCTAAGGGTTCTTCAAAGCACTAGGTGAGTCCTTGGCTACTTAGGGAGAGGCTAATCCAATTCATCATCTGTGAAGAGAGAGCAAAGGTGATGGCCTGATCACCCCTAGAATCAAAACTACATAAGTGAAGGGAACAAACATTTCAGAGAGTTACAGCTACTCAGTAGGTGTAATTACGTGTCTAAGCATCCTGATATATTTTGGATCCTTGAAATAAATTTGGTTTATTTCAGACTTAATTATGCATTATAGATTTTGTGTGTGTATATGTGTATATAAACCTTAAAGTGTCTTACATAATGTATATTTATATCTTATACATAAATTTCACATACATGTACATATACACATGTATATTTACATACACACAAGATATTCATATATATCCACGAAAATTCAATCAAATTAACTAAGATTCTCAAAAAATATTTTCTTTGAAAATATTTTATTTATTTATTCATGAGTAACACACAGAGAAAGGCAGAGACATAGGCAAAGGGAGAAGCAGGCTCCCCATGGGGATCCTGGTGCAGGACTTGATCTCAGGACCCTGGGATCACCACCTGAGCCGAAGGCAGATGCTCAACCACTGAGCTACCTAGGTGCCCCCCAAAATATCTTTTAATATTTGGATAAAATAAACTGAATTACCTAAAGGGAAACATACTCCCCCTCCATCTTTTTAACAGAGAAAATCCTCCCATTGCCATTATGTCACTTCCTGAGTATATAACATAGTGGTTAGCATCATATCATTTTTCAGTGATGCACACTTTGGAGAATTATTCTATCTCTGTAATTTACAAAAGGGCAATATCAATTATAATTACACACAAGTTTGTTGTGGGAATTAAGAATGTATAAAAAGCTTAGCACGGTTCCTGAAACACTGCACTGGACCACACTGGTGTAGTCAAGACTCTATCCCTAACTTGGTGATTCTGATGTTGAAATCCCCAACATTTAATTTAAATAAAATTCATAAAGGACCTATAGTGCACAGAATCCTAGCAGACTCTGTATGGATATAACAAGGAAACCACTATGTGGCGGTTGCCTTACTACATAGAGGAAAACAATATGTTATAATGAAATGACACACACAAAAAAACAAAAGTCAAGGGCACTAGAAAGATCTTTGAGCAGTGATGGCTGGAGAATGAGGTGGGCATCCAAGGGGGGTTGAACTTTGGGATTCCTTGCAGGGAAAGGAGGGATTTTGAGAAGCGACAAAGGCAGAGAATGCAAACACTACTCATTTATTAAATCAATTGACATTTATGTTGTGCTACTGGGTGCCCCGCACCACAGGAGGAACTCAGAACACAATGGAAGATATACAGTTTGCTCTGGAGATGTGTTCAGTAGTAGATGGAGGGAGAGAGACATGGCAACAGGCCATTACGAGTTTGTGGGATGGTCCTAGGAAGGCAAGGTAGCTCAGATGACAGGAGGGTAGTAAGGAGGACAGAGGGGTTTCTGGAAGAGGTGACCCGTGGGCTCCACCAGGCAGGATAAAGTGGAATCAGAAAGGCAGGGGAAAGGGGGCATTTGCAGCAGAGACTGGAATATGCACATGGCTGGAGGCCTGAGGATAAAAATTAGAAGTATTCCAAGCTGTTGAGGACTGCTCACATGTAGAATGAGAAAAGGAGCTGATGGGACTTAAGGCTGACAAGATAAGCAAGGGACACACAATTAAGGGCCGTCTATGCTAAGGATTTAGACTTGTATCCTGTAGGAACAGGAACTGAAGAAAGGGTTTCAGATAAGAGAGAAAGCATTTGCACTTAGAAAGGCCACTTTGGCTGCAGTGTGGAAGCTGATTGGTAGGGTCAGTTCTGAAGGTGGGTACAGCAGGGGTTCAGACCATGGGAAATGATGGCTTGACCTGGAAGCCTGCTCTGAGGATGAATGGTAGTAGAGGACCCCGCAATAATTGAATCTCACTGTCATGGGATTCCTGGGTGGCTCAGCGGTTTAGCGCCTGCCTTCATCCCAGGGCGTGATCCTGGAGTCCCGGGATCAAGTCCCACATCGGGCTCCCTGCATGGAGCCTGCTTCTCCCTCTGCCTGTGTCTCTGCCTCTCTCTCTGTGTCTCTCATGAATACATAAATAAAATCTTAAAAAAAAAAAAAAGAATCTTCACTGTCAGGGGAGAAGTTACAGATGTCTCTTGGGTTTTTCACATGCTGTTTGTATTAGTCAGGAGAATGAACCAAAGCTTCAGTAACAACACGTCTAACACTGCAGGGGCTCAACACAATGAAGTTTTACTTTATTTGGCACTCAGTGTGCAGTCTGAGGCCAGCAGAGTGACACTCCACCAAACTTTTGTCCTGCAGCATGTCCTGGGAGAATTCTTCCTCTGGGCCCCAGTTCTAAGAAGTATGTGAGTGATGAGGGAAACCTCAGGACTAGGAATCTAAGGAGCCACAAAGCTGCTGTCCATGGTTCTCTGCCAGAACACGGTCACACCATCCCCTCGTAGGTGCAGGGAGGCCTGGGCAACATGGTGTTTCTTTGCATCAGGCTGGAAAAGAAACCAGTGTAGCCCAGCGTTGTCTGTGCCAACGTATCCTATTTTGAGACAGGAAACACTGGAAGAAAAACAAGTTGGGAGAATAAAGCAGAGTTCAGTGTTGAACCTACTGAGTTTGAGTGACCCATAGAACATTTTGGGTCTACAGATGGAGACATGGAACATTAATTCTAAGTGTCAGAGTTCAAAAGATGATTATGCATTGATGTTAGCCATTCCAGGAACAATCAGCTTTTGCTTGGTAGACAAAGCAGGTGCATGTGTGGGGGCACACAGGGAGAGCACCCAGGGGGAGGACCTCGGGGGAAATTAACTTCTAAGGGAAGTGTAGAAACACAGGAGGCCACAAACAGGAATGAGAAAGAGGCACCCAAGACCTATCCTATCGTCCCAGAAGCAGAACCATGGATTAGATGGCTGAAGCGGTAGCAGAATGTACTGTTCTTTAGTATTGCAGAGAAGTCAAGAAGTTAAAACAGAAAAGTCCACTGGCTACAGCAAGAGTGTCCATCAACATCCTTAGAGAGAACAGTGTTGGTTGCCTGTTGAGGCAATTTGCTAGATTTCAGTCAATGGGAGACAGGAAAATAGAGAGAGGGATAGAGCCAGTGAAAGTAGGTGTATCTTTCCAGTGCACCTGCTGTGTAGCTCGGGAAACGGGGAGGTTAAAGAGAATATTCTGTCATTTTTTCTGCATTTTTTTTAAGGGAGAGACCTTAGTAATTTTAAATATTGATGTGCAAAGGGGGCTTGTTGAGAGAAAATGCAAAGCAGGGTGTATAGGATAACTGACGGACCTAGCACTTTGAAGGGCTCAAGGAGAACAGATTCTGAAGGTGAAAGGATCAGTTTGGAGAAAAGCGAGGCCCTCTCCCCCCTGCACAGGGAGGTGCTTGCTGGAGGCCATGGCAGGTGCAGAGGTGCACACTTCAGGGGGGTGGGGGGGAAGCGTGGCCGAGCCCTCTGGAGTCGGATACTTTTGCACAGATTGATAATCAGCTTCTCCAAGGGTTGATACCCATTCTGTATGGTTTTGCACAAGGGGAGTGCAGGATTTAAGGAGGAACAATCAGAGTCCAGACCACTCTTATCAATGACTTTCCCAAGGGCAGAAATAGGCTGTGTACCCAGCGGGAGAGGTCCACTACTGGCTGACTCACCCAAGCAAGCTGGTTGTGAGATGTTCCTGGTGAGCACCTTGCTTATCAGGCACGTTTGACATTGTTATAAAATATTTTATTTGTGAGTAATCTCTATACTCAACGTGGGGCTCAAAATCACAACCCCAAGATATCATGCATGTTGGGTATTTTTAAGGTGAAGATTGGGTCAAAGGTTGTAGGTATGTTGTAATGTATATACTTTCAAAATTTGGGAGAATTTTTTTTTCAAGTTCTCTAAATGTTTTGCCGACTTTGGTATGGGTAGTAACAATGCCAGGAATAGTGGCAATGTGAGTTCTTGTGTCTCCATATTGTCAATCTGGGATGTGATTTTATATTAAACTTTTGTGGATTGTGACATCTCTTGTCTCATTGTTACTTTTATTTTGATTTTTTTTGTACTATTAGGAAAGGTAAGCATCTTTCCATATATTATTCAGCATTTTAATTTCTTTTTTTATGTATTATTTGGACATGTCCTGCTTATGTTTAGGGTTGTTTATAATCTTTTTGTCAATTCTTAAGTTCTTTTAAATAAAAAAAAATGCTATTTCCTCTCCTATGAGTGGCCTACAATTTTTAAGTATACTTTTAAAATTCTCCCCAACGCATACTGCATATTTCTTGCTAAATTTAACCTCCCTTCTGGGAGGACATTATTGTAAATTATATATTCATTTCAATGAAAGATAAAAATATTAAACAGTGTTTTTGTCTGGGTATATTAATGAAGCCAACCACTTTCTGACCTGTGTTTAATAGTTTTTATTGTATTTATCATATTCATATATAATAGCTGGTGTTTTTTTCGTTTAATTCTGTGATGTTTAAGTATAGAGTTATACATAACACCTGTAAATGATCACTTCACCCCCTCCTTACTAGTTTCATATATTTTTAAAAGATTTTATTTATTTATTCAGAGAGAGAGGCAAGACATAGGGAAAAGCAGGCTCCCTGCAGGAAGCCCAAGGTGGGACTCGATCCCAAGACCCAAGGGTCACTCCCTGGGCCAAAGGCAGATGCTCAACCACTGAGCCACCCTGGTGTCCCTAGTTTCACATTTTTTCCACTCTTGTGTCTGTCTGGTTTGACTAGTAACTCCTGAGACAAGGAAGTAATGCCAGCAGATGCTTTCTTGCCCTGCCCTGATCAGCCAGGATTGCTCTCAGCTCTTCTCCATTAAGCAGGAGGCAGGTTTTGACTTCATGTGTGTTCTCACCCAGTAAGGAGTGTTTACTTCTTCCTATTTGATAAAAATGGTTTTCTTTAATCAGGCATGGTATTGGAATTTTTCTTATGTCACTTTTGCATCAACAGAAATGACAAACCAGTGTTTTCATTGTGATGTATATTAATTTCTTACCAAGGACTTCACTACAATTGCATTCCTGAATAAACCTCTTTGTGTGGGGTCATTCTTTTCATATGTGTTGGAGTCTATTTACTCTGTGAGGTATTCACACGTTGCTGTGTTTTCTTCTCTATGAGCTGAAGCTTCCTTCTGACTCACTCATCCCTTCCGATGCCAGCAACTTCCTGGAGGGAATCATAATGGCCTCTCTCTGTGTTTTTCCCTGGCCTTTCAAATCTACAATGAGACACTCTTACTGGTGGGCTCAAAACTCTGAACTCTTACGGGAAAGGGTGTACTGAGAACTGTGTCTCCCTGATTCTCCTGGACATAAGACGAGAATGTATGGGTGGTTTGGCTGGAGTAGTTAAGAGACATCATTACAGTTATTGCCAAAGAATCGACTTTCAGGTCTCTTCTGTTTTACTTCTTTTTTAATTTTAAATTCCCAACTCATTGCTTTTTTTGAAAAATATATCAGTTCTTTTCTTCTCCTTTGCTTTGTTTTGACATGCAAATCCCAGGAAATGCCTTATTTGTTTTAATCTATTCTTTTATTTTTTTAAATTTATTTTATTGTTGTGTTCATGTAATTACTTAATTAATTTTTTAGAAAGTAGACTCCACACCCAACGTGGGGCTTTAACTCAGGACCCTGAGATCAAGAGTCTCTGTGCTCTACCAACAGGTGCCCCTTTAATCCATTCCCATTGATTTTTTTTCATTCCTATTGATTTAATCCATTATTTAATGACATCAATGAATTTTATCTGAGTCAGTGAATTTTATCTGAGGACTGCTATATCTACATCTTAAATTACTGTTACTTAGTGAAATACATATGTCTTCTCCTGAAAAGAACATGCGTCCTTCAAATTTCAGTGAAGTCAAGCCAGAGTCTCTAAAAGGGATGAACGTAAACATTTCCAGCCTGTGCCAGGAGTGTGTGTTGACACTTTTTTTTTTTTTAAATTTGGGCACACATACAAAATACAGTGTAAACTTTATGTCTTTTCATTTGATAATGACACTCCTAATTTATCCTAAGGAGACATTTAGAAATACACAGACAGCTTTATATAAGAAGTATGTTGGGGTCTCTGGGTGACTCAGTTGGTTAAACATCAACTCTTGGTTTTGACTCAGGTCATGAGCTCAGGGTTGCAAGATCAAGCCCTGTGTTAGGCTCCATGCACAGTCTGGAATCTGCTTGAGATTCTCTCTCTCTCTCTCTCTCTCTCTCTCTTTTTTCTTTTTCTCCCTCTGCCCCTCTCTCCCTCAATAGATGAAGTAAAATTTATTCATTTAAAAAAATAAATATATTTTTAAAATAAGAAGACTATCAATCTCAGTTCTATTTACAAAATTTAAAAGCAGCAAAAAAATGTCAAACATTGGAACCATGCTTAAATATAAGCTGTGATACATCCATATAATGGAACATTCTGCAGATGTTTTTTTTTTTTTAATTTAAAAAAATTCTAAGGCACTAAAAGTTATCTTCTTGAAAATAAATATTCAGGAAAATTATTAGATTTTAAAGTGGAAAAAGAGTTTAAATCTCTTAAGAATAGTATGTCTCCAATTTTGTAAGACAACTATTTCAAAAATACATGTCAACATGTTTATAACAATCATTTATGGATGTCAGAGATATAAATACATTATATTTTAAATATTTTTCTCAATTTCTTCATGTTATTCATTCACTGTTTTTATAGTAGTAGAAAAAAATAAACATTTTTCAAAACAGGTAGGAAATTAATAAATCCAGTTTAGTAAGCAGCCTGGACATATAACTCACCAAATAAAAATGTTTGGAAAGCAGCCTGGTGCTGCTTTTTTTCTAGAACATGCTATCTGTTAATCTTCTGGGTCTCCTGCAGTGATCAAATCTTTCACTTTCAAAATTATTCCTCAGCATGTACATTTAATTGTTAGTTGAAGTGATATACCAAGTAAATAGATTTTAACTGAAGTACTCTCAACTAAACAGGAGATATCTGGTCTTGTGTTTTATAAGATGGAAAGCAGATGTGTATGTTTGGGAGCAGGAGAGAAGAATCTCCCATTTCTTCCTTTTATTAATGGGAAAAGTCAATAAAATAGTTTTGGATATTATTCCCGGACCTGAATGACTGATAGGCAAGGTTAGAACCGTGGGCCACATTTCATAGGAGATATTCATCAGGTACAAAACCGTAAGACAACTGCATGGTAGCATTCTTGATTTTTCCAGGCTCAGTCTTAAGTTTTTAAACATTTTATTGTGGAAATTAAAAGAAAAATAGAAGAGGAGTTAATGTTGTATAAAACTGTTCTCATGAATACTATTCACAACTTACATGGAAGAATTCAGAGTTTCTATAGGACATGAGTCAGAGAGTGGATAAGCTTTCTTAGATCTATTGTAGCAAGTCATTCTAAGTAGAAAGAGCAAGACAAAAAAAAAAAGGTGTGTGTGTGTGTGTGTGTTTGAATTCCCCTGGAAATTATTGACATTTGAAAACTATTTCTGTAAATTAAAATAGACCTCATGAGGCAAGATGGTGGAGGAGTAGGGTCCCCAAGTCACCTGTCCCCATCAACTTCCCTAAATAACTTTCAAATCATCCTGAAAACCTACGAATTTGGCCTGAGATTTAAAGAGAAAACAGCTGGAATGCTACAGAGAGGAGTTTGTGCTTCTAACAAGGTAAGAAGATGGAAAAATAAATAAATAAATAAATAAATAAATAAATAAATAAATAAATAAAAGAATCCAGTGCGGGAGGGGACCTGCGGGGAGCCAGGCTAAGGTCGCAAGAGCCCCCAGGACAGGAAAGCTCTGTCCTGGAGAAGCAGGACTTTAACAATCTTCCCAATGGAAAGGCCCTCGCAGGGAACTCGGGCAAAACCGCTGGAGGGGCAGTGGAGCCTCCAGGTTCTCGGCGTCACTAACAGAGGAGGGGCCTCCAGGGGAGAGCCCACCACACACCGCAGGCCCAGTGCGGTTAAGGACTGGAGCGCGACCCGCAGGGCCTTGGGAGTGGCTGTGGTGGAGGCTCCAGGCAGAGGGGGCTGCGCAGCCCCGGGAGTGCGATTCCAGTGGTGCAGGCCGGGGATCCCAGGGCGCTGGGGGACACAGCCCAGGATCCTGCACTCCCCCCAGGACAGGTGGAGGTGGGAAGGACACAGGACAGCGAGGATGCTCCTGCCGCCAGGCTCCCCCGAGCTGTGCATATCAATGCCCCCGGCCCCTGGAGCATCCAGGCCAGTGCGGACTGGGAGCTGTGGTAGTTACTGCAGGAGCTGACTCCAGGGCTGGGGACCTGGCCGCTGCCCCTGCTGCTGTTCCTCCTGGTGTCACCTTGTGCCTGGGAGGATCAGGGCTGCCAGGAAACAGGGGCCTCACAGGATAAACAGCTCCCACTGAGCCGTGCACCTGGCAGGGGATGGGGCAGCTCCCCCAGGTGCACACACCTGGGAATCAGCACAGCAGGCCCCTCTCCTGGAAGACCAGCTGGAAGAACAGGGGAAGAGCAAGTTCTTGACCGAGCAGTGCTGGAAAGCTCCAGGGGAAGTCGAGGGATTTATATTATATAGAACCAGAGGATAACCCTCTTTGCTTTTGTTGTTATTGTTGTTCTTTGTGTTTTTGCTAGTTTTTCCTTTTCTTTTCTCTTTTTTTCCTTCCTTTTTCCAATACAACTTGTTTTTAGCCACTCTGCACTGAGCAAAATAACTAGAAAGAAGAACTCACCACAAAAGAAAGAATCAGAACCAGTACTCTCTCCCACAGAGTTACAGAATTTCGATGTCAGAAAGCCAATTCAGAAGCACAAGCTACTGGTGGCTCTGGAAAAAAAGCATAAAGGATTCAAGAGACTTCATGACTGCAGAATTTAGATCTAATCAGGCCAAAATTAAAAATCAATTAAATGAGATGCAATCCAAACTGGAGGCCCTAACGACGAGGGTTAATGAGGTAGAAGAACGAGTGAGTGACATAGAAGACAAGTTGACAGCAAGGAAGGAAGTTGAGGAAAAAAGAGAAAAACAATTAAAAGACCATGAGGATAGGTTAAGGGAAATAAATGACAGCCTCAGAAGGAAAAATTTACATTTAAGTGGGATTCTAGAATGCGCCGAAAGGGACAGAGGACCAGAAAGTGTATTTGAACAAATCATACCTGAGAACTTCCCTAACTTGGGGAGGGAAACAGGCATTCGGATCCAGGAGATAGAGAGACCCCCCCCCCCGCCTAAAATCAATAAAAACTGTTCAACACCTCAACATTTAATAGTGAAACTTGCAAATTCCAAAGATAAAGACAAAATCCTTAAAGCAGCAAGAGACAAGAGATCCCTAACTTATATGGGGAGAAGTCTTAGATTAATAGCAGACCTCTCCACAGAGACCTGGCAGGCCAGAAAGGGCCAGCAGAATATATTCAGGGTCCTAAATGAGAAGAGCATGCAGCCAAGGATACTGTATCCAGCAAGGCTCTCATTCAGATTAGAAAGAGAGATAAAGAGCTTCGAAGATAGGCAGAAACTGAAAGAATATGTGGCCACCAAACCAGCTCTGCAAGAAATATTAAGGGGGACTCTGTAAGTCCAAAGAAATGATCCACAAAAACAGGGACTGAATAGGTATTATGATAACACTAAATTCATATCTTTCATAGTAACTCTGAATGTGAAGGGGCTTAATGATCCCATCATTAGATGCAGGGTTTCAGACTGGATAAAAAAGCCAGACCCAACTATTTGCTGTCTACAAGAGACACATTTACCATCCAAATGGTCCTCAAAAAAAAGCAAGGGTAGCAGTCCTCATATCAGATAAATTAAAGTTTACCCCAAAGACTGTAGTAAGAGATGAAGATGGGCACTATATCATACTTAAAGGATCTATCCAACAAGAGGACCTGACAATCATGAATATTTATGCTCCTAATGTGGGAGCTGCCAAGTACATCAATCAATTAATAACCAAAGTTAAGACATACTTAGATAATAATACACTTATACTGGGAAGACTTCAACATGGTGTTTTCTGTAAATGACAGATCTTCTAAGCACAACATCTCCAAAGAAACAAGAGCTTTAAATGATAACACTGGACCAGATGGATTTCGCAGATATTTACAGAACTTTACATCCAAATGCAACTTTTCCCAAATAGACCACATACTGGGTCATAAATTAGGTCTTAACTGATACCAAAAGACTGGGATTGTCCCCTGCATATTTTCAGACCATAATGCTTTGAAACTAGAACTCGATCACAGGAAGAAATTTGGAAGAAATTCAAACACGTGGAGGTTAAAGACCATCCTGCTAAAAGATGAAAGGGTCAACCTGGAAATTAGAGAAGAATTAAAAAGATTCATGGAAACAAATGAGAATGAAGATACAACCATTCAAAATTGTTGGGATACAGCAAAAGCAGTCCTGAGAGGGAAATACATCACAATACAAGCATCCCTCAAAAAACTGATAAAAACTAAAATACAAAAGCTAACCTTACACCTAAAGAAACTGGAGAAAGAACAGCAAATAAAATCTACACCCGAGTAGAAGAAGAGAATTAATAAAGTTTTGAGCAGAACTCAATGAAATCGAGACCAGAAGAACTGTGGAACAGACCAACAAAACCAGGAGTTGGTTCTTAGAAAGAATTAATAAGATAGATAAACCATTAGCCAGCCTTATTAAAAAGAAAAGAGAAAAGACTCAAATTAATAAAATCATGAATGAAAAAGGAGAGATCACCACCAAGACCAAGGAAATACAAACGATTTTAAAAACATATTATGAACAGCTATACGCCAATAAATTAGGCAATCTTAGAAGAAATGGTCGCATTTCTGGAAAACCACAAACTACCAAAACTGGAACAGGAAGAAATAGAAAACCTGAACAGGCCAATAACCAGGGAGGAAATTGAAGCAGTCCTCAAAAACCTAAGACACAAAAGTCTGGGGCCAGATGGCTTCCCAAGGGAATTCTATCAAACGTTTAAAGAAGAAACAATACCTATTCTACTAAAGCTATTCTGTAAGAAAGAAAGGGATGGAATACTTCCAAACTCGTTCTATGAGGCCAGCATCACCTTAATTCCAAAACCAGACAAAGACCCCTCCAAAAAGGAGAATTATAGACCAATATCCCTGATAAACACAGATGCAAAAATTCTCAACAAGATACTAGCCAATAAGATCCAATAGTACATTAAGAAGATTATTCACCATGACCAAGTGGGATTTATCCCCGGGATGCAAGGCTGGTTCAACACCCATAAAGCAATCAACGTGATAGATCATATCAACAAGAGACAAACAAGAACCATATGATCCTCTCAATAGATGCAGAGAAAGCATCTGACAAAATTCAGCATCCATTCCTGATCAAAACTCTTCAGAGTGTAGGGATAGAGGGAAAATTCCTCAGCATCTTAAAAGCCATCTATGAAAAGCCCACAGCAAATATTCTCAATGGGGAAAACACTGGGAGCCTTTCTCCTAAGATCAGGAACACGACAGGGATGTCCATTCTCACCACTGCTATTCAACATAGTACTAGAAGTCCTAGCCTCAGCAATCAGGCATCAAAAAAGGGGAAAAAAGCATTCAAATTGTCAAAGAAGAAGTCAAACTCTCCCTCTTTGCAGATAACATGATACTGTACATAGAAAACCCAAAAGACTACACCCCAAGATTGCTAGAACTCATACAGCAATTCGGCAGTGTGGCAGGATACAAAATCAATGCCCAGAAGTCAGTGGCATTTCTATACACTAACAATGAGACTGAAGAAAGAGAAATTAAGGAGTCAATCCCATTTACAATTGCACCCAAAAGCATTAGGTACCTAGGAATAAACCTAACCAAAAAGGTAAAGGATCTATGCCTTAAAAACCACAGAACACTTCTGAAAGAAATTAAGGAAGACACAAAGAGATGGAAAAATAGTCCATGCTCATGGATTGGAAGAATTAACATTGTGAAAATGTCAATGTTACCCAGGGCAATTTACATATTTAATGCAATCCCTATCAAAATACCATGGACTTTCTTCAGAGAGTTGGAACAAATAATCTTAAGGTTTGTGTGGAATCAGAAAAGACCCTGAATAGCCAGGGGAATATTAAAAAAGAAAACCATAGCTGGGGGCGTCACAATGCCAGATTTCAGGCTGTACTACAAAGCTGTGATCATCAAGACAGTGTGGTACTGGCACAAAAACAGACACATAGATCAATGGAACATAATAGAGAATCCAGAAATGGGCCCTCAACTCTATGTCAATATTCGACAAAGCAGGAAAGACTATCCACTGGAAAAAGGACAGTCTCTTCAATGAATGGTGCTGGGAAAATTGGGCAGCCACGTGCAGAAGAATGAAACTAGACCACTCTCTTGCACCATACACAAAGATAAACTCAAAATGGATGAAAGATCTAAATGTGAGACAAGATTCCATCAAAATCCTAGAGGAGAACACAGCCAACACCCTTTTTGAACCTGGCCACAGCAACTTCTTGCAAGATACATCTATGAAGGCAGGAGAATCAAAAGCAAAAATGAATTATTGGGACTTCATCAAGATAAAAAGCTTCTCACAGCAAAAGGAACAGTAAAAAAAACTACAAGACAACCTACAGAATGGGAGAAGATATTTGCAAATGACATATCAGATAAAGGGCTAGTTTCCAAGATCTATAAAGAACTTATTAAACTCAACACCAAAGAAACAAACAATCCAATCATGAAATGGGCAAAAGACATGAAGAGAAATCTCACAGAGGAAGACATAGACATGGCCAACAAGGACATGTGAAAATGCTCTGCATCACTGGCCATCAGGGAAATACAAATCAAAACCACAATGAGATACCACCTCACACCAATGAGAATGGGGAAAATTAACAAGGCAGGAAACCACAAATGTTGGAGAGGATGTGGAGAAAAGGGAACCCTCTTACACTGTTGGTGGGAATGTGAACTGGTACAGCCACTCTGGAAAACTGTGTGGAGGTTCCTCAAAGAGTTTAAAATAGACCTGCCGGGATCCCTGGGTGGCGCAGCGGTTTGGCGCCTGCCTTTGGCCCAGGGCGCGATCCTGGAGACCCGGGATCGAATCCCACGTCGGGCTCCCGGTGCATGAAGCCTGCTTCTCCCTCCGCCTGTGTCTCTGCCTCTCTCTCTCTCTCTGTGACTATCATAAATAAATAAAAAATTAAAAAAAATTTAAAATAGACCTGCCCTACGACCCAGCAATTGCGTGCTGGGGATTTACCCCAAAGATACAGATGCAGTGAAATGCCGGGACACCTGCACCCCAATGTTTATAGCAGCAATGTCCTCAATAGCCAAACTGGAAGGAGGGAGCTTCGGTGTCCATTGAAAAATGAATGGATAAAGAAGCTGTGGTCTATGTATACAGTGGAGTATTACTCAGCCATCAGAAACGACAAATACCCACCATTTGCTTCAACGTGGATGGAACTGGAGGTTATTATGCTGAGTGAAGTAAGTCAATCGGAGAAGGACAAACATTATATGGTCTCATTCATTTGGGGAATATAAAAAATAGTGAAAGGGAATAATGGGGAAAGGGGAAAAAATGAGTGGGAAATATCGGTGAGGGAGACAGGACATAAGAGACACCTAACTCTGGGAAACAAACAAGGGGTAATGGAAGGGGAGGTGGGCAAGGGGTTGAGATGACTGGATGATGGGCACTGAGCCGGGCACTTGATGGGATGAGCACTGGATGATATTCTAGATGTTGGCAAATTGAACTCCAATTAAAAAAAAAAAAAACTAGAATACATGAAAGAAATTTATCTTTCTCATCACTGAGAAAAGTAGGTGTGTGCCTATAACCCCCATGAGAATGGATGCCTTCTTTTTGTCGTGGTTATAACACAAATTTTAACATTCTTCTTTCTGTCTTTATTATTCCTTTCCTCCACTGAGATGTTTATTCCATGAAGGCAGCTGGTCTGCTTCTTATGAGAACTTGTGTACTCATTACATATCTTACATTTCTATTTGATGAAAGAAGAAATGAATGATCATGCCTCAGAGTCAGTGACATTTAAAATCTGTTCAGATGATCACATGTGTAACTGGGTTATTTTAATCTTTTCAATGGAAAAGTAATTTCAATAACAAGGAAAAGAAAACTGGGTTTCAAGTATATGATTGGGACAAAATAAACTTCGTTTCTGCCACAACAAAAACAGCCAATGTAAGGCAAAAGAGCTTGTATCTATCTGTAAGTGGAATTATAAAGTCCTAGGGGAGAAAGACTTCTGATCCAGAAACAGCTTATTAGACCACTGTGAGCTTTCCGAATGTGTTT
The DNA here is from genome assembly GCF_018345385.1 of Vulpes lagopus. Lineage (NCBI taxonomy): Eukaryota > Metazoa > Chordata > Mammalia > Carnivora > Canidae > Vulpes > Vulpes lagopus. The sequence continues at coordinate 4,306,482 of NC_054839.1, read as the reverse complement.
TAAGAGCGATGATGATGGAGACAGAGGAAATGGGCCATTATATTTATTATTCCTATTTTGAAACATAGAGTCTAAACTTCTCTAATAGTGACTTTTGTTTCTTTTTATGAAACAAGCCCTAGAGCATAACAGTGAAATCATTGCTTCTAAATAAGTCTAAAGGCATTTTCAAAACTACCTGGTTAGAAGGCTAAGCCACACATCCTCAGAAGCACTCCATCTTGAGATTTGTTTCATCAATGACTCTTGGATTTCTAATAAAATTCCTGCAGTGTCTTTCAATTTCAAGTAATTATTGGGAGTCAGTTTGGAGCGTTATCTAAGAATGCAGTCTTGGTGCTGGACAACCCAAGCTGTGTGACTTGGGGCAAGTTACCATCATCAGGTTCTATTTTAAAGTGTGAATTAATAACCATGGCACCAACGTGAGGATTAAATGTTGGAAATTCGTAGGTACAACTGGAACAGTCTACATAACAAGGTTGCTGTTTCTTCACTGCTCTTATGATATTACCATGATTATTATCTGATTCTCTAGGAAGCCGCCACTCACCTTGAGAGCTGCCTAGATGATCAAGGAGCACATGCGCTGAGTGACATCCATGGCCTTTCTTTTGCATTTATTTTCAGTTTCCCTTGTCATTTCTGGTTCCCTCTCTTTCACCCCAGGAAGTTCCCAGACGGGCACCTGCTCACTGACCTTGCCTGTTCCACCAGGAAGGATCATGGCAGCAGGACACACAGTGAGGGAATTCAGTAAGTCCTTTCCACCCAACATGTATTTCAAGAAGGAAGAGCTAAGAAAAGCAGGGCTATTACAGTGAAAATCAAAGTTTTCAATAGTGGGTAGATAGATGGCAATGTAATCCAACCTGATTTTATCTAGGTTAAAGATCATTTTGTAGAATCCTGCATTAATCATAATACTAGTTTACATAGTTGCACCAGGCATGGTCTAATTATTGCATCTATTAATTTATTTGTTCTCTTCACAAACTTACAAGGCAGTTGCTATCATTATGCCTATTTTATGGATAAGCAAACTGAGGTTCAGTGTAAGCTCCTTGCACCAGAACACTCTGATTTTAAGTGGCAGAGCTGTGGAACCATAGTGCATGCCTGTGGTCAATGCACTGCAGCTCAAGCCATGCATTCACACACATGTGCATTACACATGTTAACCCAGGAGACTCATCTGTTTGAGGGACCTCAGATGTATCATGACACTTACTGAACTCTTGTGCTACCTTCCTTTTCTTCTGAAAGTAGGAAATCTTAGGCAGTGGCTTTCCTATATACCCTATGGTTTATTCTGAATAGTGTCCATTGTTTGATATATCCTGACAGCTTCATGACTAGTAGTTTAACCTATTTCCCAGTTTAAACATTAATAGTCTGAAGTATTTCTCAGCGTATCATGCTTAGGGCAGGCTGCGTCAGACCTTTTCTCTGACAAGGAGAGCAGGCCTGAGGATGCAGTAGGAACTGAAATATGGAAGTATCTGGGTTGTAGAAATGCATCACGGAATATCCATGGAGTGCTGCTGGGCCTTCTGTCACCTTGCCCCATAACTTCAGCTGTGGCTGTTGAAAAGGCATCAAATCTTGCAAATCTCAGGTCACCCTGGCATTTTAGGTTATAAAGAACAAGGGGACTCCCCCTCTCTGTGGCCTCCAGGTTCTACCTTGCATCAAGTAAGAATTCATGAGGGGAGAAAGTGAGACAGGATGCTCACACACAGCCCCATGTGTCCAGGTTTGCACCATGTGGTAACCAGTCTGATAATCACTAAGTGCAAGTAACCAGAGCCACGTTAGAAGTTTTTACTGTTCTTGAAATCAGAGGCAGTTTGATGGTCATTTCTACTTATTTCTGCTCTGAATAGAATATAATTAAGTGTTCTGAAACCAAAAACACACATGATTATACATTATTGGTGATCTCTTTAAAATATTACCCTACATTTGTTTTCATCTTCAAGTGAAACAAATTGCAAATTCCTAGAATGCTTTTTATATATTAAGGTACAATAAGGGGCTTTATCATTGTGAAATGAACATCAGAGTGATTGGGTTACCAAAGGTTTCTACATTATTCCACATTAAACATGAAATGATCAGTAAAAGTAAGACTAAGGTGACTATGAGTGCATTTATCAGAGAGAAGAAGCCCTGCTACTCCAGCAAGTTAATTATTTCTCTGAAGAGTCGTTACATTTTGGGGGGAAAAAATGGGTTAAGTCCAAGCACGTAACTGTATGAATTCTTTTTTGAAACTTATTTTTTGTGGCTGATGACTAAAGCCTATGGCCCTTCCTTGTTCCTCACAAAACTGTTTCAATTGCTTGATTGCACACTTAGCAAATTCCTAAAGAAAAAAGTCACCGAAGGTCCCCTCTCTATAGCAATCGCCATCTCCACAGGCGTCGGTCCAAGGCTGCTCAGAAACATTCATTGCTGATTTTCTGGGTCCTTTTCTTTCACTAAACCATTAGCTAGTGTGTGGCAGGGAAACAGACTCGGCAGACTCCTGGTTTTGAATAATCACAAGTCCAGAGCAGAGAAATGATCTGTCAATAGAGTGACTCCCAGCAGATGGCAGTTCTGCTGTACAGACCTGCCCATTGGATGCCACTGGCACTTGTCACCAGGTATTATGGTCGGCATTGATGGAATTATCAACTTTCTGATCCTCTTCCTGAAGACCCAGTATGTGACCTGCACTCTGCAAAATTTGGCTTCAACCTGCTGCATATGTCACAGAGCTGGACATTCCTACCAGAACTGGGATTTGGGAAGTTTTATGCATGGAAATGATATGGGAGCTTGTTGGCTTGTTGAATGTGCTGCTAACACCACAACACTCGACAAAGTTCTGGTGTGCACTGTCAGTATAATAACATTGTCGAGAGAAGAAATAGATTAGTTTGGCAGACTTCAGTTTTAGAAAACTAGAGAGAATGGCAGTGTGATAAAACGTTGTGCTGGAAAAGACCATTATAATTAATGACAAGAGAAGTAATTTCTAAAGGACTAGAAGGGGAAGAAACTGCTTATTTTACAGGGACAGTGGAGTCCAGTCCTAGGAGAGGATTTTCATTTTGGTATTTGGTTTCCAAACCCTGTGAACCTGTCGAAAATATGGGTTCCAAGAAATAAAGACAGAAAAAAAAACAAAACCCCAAAAACTGGGCTCTGAAAATGAGGGCTAACACTTTTGTAAATCTGCCAAGATTCTCAATACAACTGCCAAAGTTTTGATGTTCAGAAAAACACAGAGGAACTGCTAACATGCATGCCGCATAAATGACCATTCAGCGAATGAATGCTGTAGCTTATATGTGCCTGCTTTCCCTGGCTGACTAATATATCAAGCATGGTACTTGTTTTGTGCTCTGAAAAACTTTCCCCATTACCATAGTAACCTCTACATGTTGGCGGAAGCTGATGTCATTCAAGGTATTATTCATTCTTAGTGAATTGATACTCAGCGTGCTAATAAGTCTCAGGAAGATAAAAAGCTCTGAGTATACATACTGGTTAAACATTACTTAACCCTTTTACCTCACACAGTCCTCAAATGCCCGCTGAGGGATTACTGAGGGAAATTAAAATGTGGCCTGGACTTGGGATGATTTTATAGCAAGGGTCACTGTCAAATAACAGCTTACTCTGCTCAGTGGGTTATATTATTGTGTTAGTCTGCTCAGGTTGCCACCAGTAAATGCCACACATTGGGTGGTTTAAACACTAGAAATCTATTTTTGCACAGTCCTGGTGCTGGAAATTTTTATTTCTGGGATACCCTTAACAGTTAGCTGCCTTCTGGCTGTGTTCTTACGTGATGAGGAGAGAGGTTCTTGTGTCTCTACCTCTTCTTATAAGGACACCAGTCCTATTGGATTAGATTCCCACCCTTATAACATCATTTATCCTTAATTATCTCCCTGAAAGCCCTATTTCCAAATACCATCACATTGGGTATTAGGGCTAGAATATATGAATTGGGGGGTGGGGAGGACACAACTTAGTCCCTAGCAATCATCCTACCTCTCTTGTATTCAAGAACAAAAACCTAGTTAGTACATTTTTAGTGTACTAATTTTATTTGAATAGGAAGCCAAGACCGAGTTAATGGATAATAAAGACCAAGATAATCTTGACCTGAACCTGAGCACCAGCCTGGTATCACTGTAAACATACCCCTGCGTCTGTATATTGCAATTGTATGTATACATAAGCGTACATTAAAAATACTAAAAGTTCATTGGCATTTAAGTATAAGAACAAAAGGAAAGAATTGTGACGTTATATTTTTTTACCGATTAATATAAATTCAAACATTCTCCTGCATGTCTCAACTTAGTTTAGTTGTTTTTTTTTTTTTAAGGTTTTATTTACTTATTCATGAGAGGCACAGGGAGAGAGAGAGGGAGAGACATAGGCAGAGGGAGAAGCAGGCTCCATGCAGGGAGCCCGACTTAAGACTGGATCCCGGGTCTCCAGGATCAGGCCCTGGGCTGCAGGTGGCGCTAAACCGCTGAGCCACCAGGCTGCCCTTAGTTTAGTTTTATATTTGGATTTGTCTTCTGTTGGAAATATTTATTGTAGTGTTGACAGGAACTCTAGGAGTCAAAAGCTGGATTAACTTTCCACTGAGAATGTGCATAGAACCAATCACCCAAGGCCTCCTGGGTGGCTCAGTGGCTGAGCGTCTGCCTTGGTCTCAGGGCATGATTCCAGGGTCCTGGATCGAGTCTCACATTGGGCTCCTTGCAAGAAGCCTGCTTCTCCTTCTGCCTATATCTCTGCCTCTCTCTCTCTGTGCCTCTCATGAATAAATAAATAAAATCTTAAAAAAAAAAAAAAGACCCATCACCAGTATATTCCAGGTAATGAAGACCCGATTTAAAGTATGCTGTGGGCAGAGCGCAGAAAAACTGGTAATACACAATAGTAGTGACTTCCACTTCACTGAGTCATTCAGTAACTGTGTATACATTTGGTAGGTAGGCAATAACCTTCTAGAAAGCCTTAATTTCAGGAACAGCAAGCAATGCCTAGGTCTGAAACAGAGAAGAAGCATTAGTAACTGCTATGGTCTGAGTGTGTGTGTCCCCCCCGCCCCCCACCAAGTTCACCAGTTGAAAACCAATTGACCAACCTGATGGTATTAGGAGGTGGGGTCTTTGAGAGATGATTATGTGAGGGCAGAGCTTTCAGGGATGAGATTAATGTCCTTATAAAAGGAATCCCACAGAGCTATGTGAGGACACAGTGAGAAGTGTGGCCTCCTTACCCTTATCCTTGCATCCTGATCTCTGACTTCCAGCCTCAGGAAATATGAGAAATACATTTCTATCGTCTGCAAGCTCCTCAGCCTGTGGTGTTTTGTTCTAGCAGCAGGAACTAAGATTGGAACTAATGAGGCCAGAGAGGCTAAAGGAGCCATGTCTCTAGGGCCTATGCTCAAATCAGAGGTTGACTTGGACTCTACCAGAGGCCAAACAAGGAAGAGGTTTGTGTTGAGGGATGTGGCATGCCAAAATTTCATTTGGGAAAAATAACTCTGATGAGATGTTAAAGGTCCCTGGCTTTCCCTTGGCCATTCTTCATGACTGGGCCCTTCCTGCCATTTAGATCTTATCTTAGATACCATCTCCTTAGAGAGGCTTTCCCTCTCCATACAATCTAAATTCTTTGAATAGAACTTGTCTCCAACTGATATTTGACTCATGGGTTGTTAGTTTCTTTGTTTTGTTTGTTTATTTGGTTGTTTGTCTGTCTCTCCCATCTAAAACAAAAGCTTGACAAGAGATGATCCATGTCTGCATGACCATTGTTGGAAAGGAGGTGGTCACATAGGGGTGGTCAATAAGTACCTATTGAATGAAGGAATGAATAAATCTGGGCAGGGCTGGTGACAGGAAAGCCAGTAAAAACCTTATGGCAGTAATCTAAGCAAAGAGTAAGAAAACCCTAATTAAGTTAGTAGTATGGAGGATGATTTGGAATATAGATATTTGAGAAACATTTAAGATGCAGACTCAACTGTATTTATTGCCTAATTGAATATAAACAATGGCTATGAATACTGACACGGAGATCGTGCCCTAATGGGCATAAAGGACCACTTGGGGTCAATGGGACAGGAATGGCAGAAGTTGATGATATGATTTCTGATTGGGGCAATCTGCTTTTGTAGAGGGATAGTATTTAAGTGAGAATGACTTATCAGAGTTGAATATACTGATCTGACTTTAGAAGAAGTGCGATAACACAAGGAATAGATTCAACAGAAGACTAGGAGTGAAATCTGCCAACTTTGGCATGAAAGGATGAACAGGAAGAGAGGAGTCCATAAATAGGAGAGCGGGCAGGGAAATAGAAGGGAAACAAAGTGTGGGATGATTATCAAGGCCCGGAAAGAAGAGACTTCCAGAAAAGTGGAAAGGATTACCATCATAGGGGCAATAGGGAGTCACATAAAATAAATGGAAAAGTGCCTCTGGGATTTGACAATATACAGTTTATTGCTGATTATGGAAACTATGGTTTTAATGAAGTGGTGGAGACAAGCACCGTATTTTGATGGCTTGAGGAGTGAAGAGAAAATGAGTCAGGAGATCCACAGAATTAAGTTATAAAGAGTGAAAATGGCAGAGTGATAACTCAGTAGTGATGGCCAGTGACTGGAGCACAATTTCCTGGGACATATTTGAGTGTATTTATAACCAATAGAGAAAAGAAGTAAAAGCAGGAGGAGACAGACTGCCATGAAGTTAGTTCCCAAAGAAGAGAGGAAGTCTTAGTGGAGAAGCAGGTACTAGTCTTGGAAGGACCCTGGAGGAAATACAGGAGCACACATGAGAGGCATGTTGCGACTTCATCCCCTGGACTTCTGCTTCATTGCAGATGGGCCAAAATTAGTTGTAGAGGCTCAAATTCTGGTTTGGTTAAGAAAGAGTGACAGAGATGGGATCTATCTACTTACATGAAGCAACTAGAAAATGGGACAGAATATATGAAACAATAGTTGTCAAGAAATGGAGCATCAGACAATGAAGGAGAGCAATTCCTAAGAGATGAGAAGAAGGAGAGCCCCGGGGTGCTGTGGTGCAGGGGATGATGAGGCATGAGGTGGAACCTGGTGGACTCCTTGGCTTGACAAGATGGAGTAGAGAGTCAGGGTTGACAAGAAGGGCTAGGTTCCTATGGGAGACTTCTAGAGAAGACAACGCATGAAAAGATCTCCAAACATGCAGAGGGTCCCCACTTGTGTCCTGAAGAGCACCGAAGGGCCACATTGTCACTGAGAGGAAATTATCAGGTGGGAGAAAGCACCAACTACAGGAATTAGAGTGAACACTTCTCGAAGTTTATGTGTCTGTGTCTACAAGTCAGACTGGAAAGCCTCACTCTAGCCATCCTGCGTTGGGTAGAATACTTAGAAGCATTGGGTCTCATTAGTGGAAGATAGTTAGCTCTAGACTACATGCTGCTCTGCTTTCCCCTACCAAATCTTAAAAGCAAGACCTAAGAAAATCCAACTGGTTTTAAGTAACAAAAGTGCATATCAGAACAAATATCAAAAATATTTATAGGAATGCAGCAACATCCAACATGCAGAAGGCAAAATGCACAATATCTGGCATTCAATAAAAAAAATTATCAGGCTTGGGGTACCTGGGTGGCTCAGTTGGTTAAGCATCTGCCTTTGGCTTGGTCATGGGTCACGATCCCTGCCCCACATCGGGCTGCCTGCTCAGCAGGCAGTTTGCTTCTCCCTCTCCCTCTACTGCTCCCCCCACCAACTGCCCCACTTGTGTGCTCTCTCTCTCTACTTTCTCTCTCAAATAAATAAATAAGATCTTTTTAAAAAATTATCAGGCTTGCAAAGAAGCAGGGAAATTCTATCCATAATGAGGAGAAAAGTCAATCACTTGAAACCAGAACTGACAGGGATGTCAAAATCAGAAAGCAGGGCCACTAAACAGGTATTCTAGCTGCATTCCATGCATTCCAGAGCTTCAGGGAAGACAGGTGGGTGAAGTAGAGACAGGGACTATATTAAACCATCTGAATTTAACTCCCAGGAATAAAACTGACAGTGTCTGATGTAGAAAATATATTGGGTGGCTTTATTAACAAATTAAAAAACACAGAAGAAGAGATCATTGAACTTGTAGACATAACAATGGAAATAACTCAAAACAAAATGTGGGGATAGAATCTAGAAGGCCCCAGATACTGTGGGCATCAGTGAACTGTGAGGAGTCATAACACGGCTTGATAATATGCAAGTTACTAGGATCGTCACAAGGAGTATCCTCCTGTAACTTCTACTCAGTATCTTCTTGGAGGTTCCAGCCAGTTCAATAAGGCAAAAAAGAGAAATGTACAGTATCCAGGCTCAAAAGAAGTAAAACTGTGTAATCTGCAGATGAGATGTTCATCTACACAAAATCATATAGGAGTACCCAATAAACATTTACATATTTGCGGATCGCCATAATCAATTATACTGCAATAAGGCCATTAAACATGTCAATTGTTGGAATATTTTCCCCTCCAATAAGGCTTAGGTTTTGATCTTTACTTCTATTCCTTCGAAAAAAATGACTAAGAGAATAGGTCTTTCTGGTGTTTCCAGGGACCAGCGAGGCAGTTCTAGCACTGTAGTGAATGTTACTGAAGTTTTAGGCAAGAAGGAGAGGAGTCATTCATTTTCAAGGCCAGGAGTTGCTTCAGGAAAGTGGAATAAACGGGAACGAATGTCTGTGGGTTATTAACACATTTGCTCTTTTGAAAAATAACTGACTCACAACAATGAGTACTAGACACAGAGGGTACAGAAATGAACAAGAGACCACGTTTCCACTTCTAGGGAGTTCACTTCCTGTTTTAGGGGACAGAAATCCAGCAAGCAAGTGAGGAAACACATCTTAAGAAAATAAAGCAAAGAAGAGAAGACAAGTTTGAGTATGGGGGACAGGAAGGCCTCTCTAGCGAGGTAGCATTTGGGAAGAGACCCATAGAAGTGAACAGATGCACCACTTGCCTGCACCTACAGTGGGAGATGGAAGAGCTCCAGGGACTGTGAGCCCAGAGAAGGCAGGGAAGGAGTGGGAGGTGATGACAAGCACAAAGGCCATTAAGACTTTGAAATGGATGGGAAGCCCTGAAAGGGTTTTGGTAAAGGGGAAATGAGACCCCATTTGGATTTTAGAAGGATTGCTCTAGCTACTATGTGAACATGGACTGTAATGCAGGTAAGAGTCACACAGATTGTGATCTAGAGGCCATTCAACAACCCACATCATGGACAACAATGGCTTGGACCAGGTGATGATACAACAGGGCGTGATGAGAAGCTGGGAGACTCTGCCAGGGATCTGAAGGGGAAGCCAACAGAATTTGCCCCTGGACTACATGTGCAAGACAGAGAAGGCTCCAGGCTGACTCCAAGGGGTTTGGCCCAAGCACATGGAAAAACAGCATTGCTCTGTCCTTTGAGGGGTAAGAGTGGAGGGTGCTATGGAACAGCCTTGAACAAATGGGTAATGAGGAGTAGTTCTGTGACACAACCAAACAAAATTGTTTTCATCTTTATGGGGGAAAATATTAGTCTGATTAAATCCAATATCTGATTACTAAGGTCCTTGCTCCACAGTGGTAGAAAACAGGCCACATTGAACAGACCAAAGTCTTGAAGGAACAGCACTCTACATATGACCAATTCAGTCTTTGAATTACCATTCACAGAAAAAAAAAAACAACAACAACAACTCCCAAAAATGCGATTTTGAGACCAAACATGAGCATGTATTCATTCTGTAAATTAAATCCTCTAGGTTTGGGGTTTACTGGTCATGTTAAGAATTCGTTTTAAAGGGAGAATGGGATTCTGGTTGCATGCCTGAGATCCCTAAACCCTCTTGCTTAGTTTTCTCACCTTCCCTCCTAAGAGCTGTGAGTCACTTAGACAAGGATCCCTCGTTCAGGCTCTGCTTCTTGGGAGCTTGACCTGAGACATGTAAACACACAGACAGCCTTACCAGGGATTTAGAGATCTGATCACCTAAGAAAGCAAGGACTGCTTTTCATGGTATGACATAGAGATGAACAAGGAAGATAAAAATCACTTGAGCCCCACCATCCACAGACAGGTGCTCCAAGCATGTTTTACGCATCCTATGTCTTTTGCATGTGTAGTAGTTGGCATAGGATTAATTGACAACACCAGCTAGGCTATTTATTCCACACTTGCTTCTTCACTAAACAAGAAAGCTTAGACCCCCTCATCTGCCGTCAACTTTCCTCTAAGGCTTCATTTATAAGGGCTGCATAGAATTCTATGATTTGGGAGATTGAACTAGCAATTGGGGTCACCCGACTTTCTCAGCTGTAGATAAGATTGGCTCAAAATCCCCAAATAATAGACAGTAGAAAGTTCACTGCCCTCAGCAGGATTTCTGTAAATTACTAGGGGTGTTATTTTCTTACCATCAATCCTGACTCTATGTTCAGGCTTCTATTCCATTATTTCTATCTTACCGTCTTCTCACTGTGTCATACAAGTTCTCCTTGTCTGCACTACATTGACCTATATATGAATTCTAGATATTTTCCCTTAATAGAAATATCACAGAAGGGATTTGTTTGCACAACTGAAGATTTGGGGAGACGAGGGGCTCCTTTTGCTGCATGCAGACCTCCTAATGCTAACATTAGACATCACTGTTTCTAAGACATTTCTCGGTGGAGGAAATTTCAGCTGATCCTTTATTTCTCAGCATTGATTGCTCTTCCTTCCACTCTCTTCCATTTCTGCTCCTTTTCTCCCCAGAGCAAAATGGAGATTTTTTTTTCTTTTATTTCCAGACACATTTTCAACATTTGGCCGTGCCCTGCCCCCCTAGCTGGGCTGGGCCCCTTTCCTTGAACATTCTCAGACTTAAAAGAGAATCCTTCCTATTTTCCCTCTTATTAGGTGAGGGGGTTGATTTTTTCATGTACATAATTGCTATAATGTCGAATATTTAAAATGCTTCCACATTTTTGCCAATACAAGTAACTCTATGATAAATATGTTTGTGGCTAACTCTGCATCTACATTTCATATCTTCTTATTCTAGACACCTGGGATAAGAATTTCTATATAAAATGTGTGAATGCTGTCATATTTGTTGGAAACCTGCTTTGTAGAAAAGCTATACCACATTGTACCACCACTGGTATTGTAGGTAAAGACCCCTGTCTTCTCTGGATGTTCTCATCCTATTTAATTTTTACCTCTCTAGTAGAGCATAATCTCACTTTTTAATTGGTGTTTCTTTAGTTGCTATTATGCTTGAATATTTTTTCCCATATTTGGTGGAAATATGAGCTTATTTCTGAACTGCCATTCAATCTCCTGGGAGCTCTACTGTTGAGTTTAATTATTTTCTTATTAATTTTTAAGAGTTCTTTGCATATTTAGGCCACTAGCAAGCTCTTTGTCAACTATTTTATTTTTCAGCCTGGTACATGTCCTGTGGTTTTCAAGCCTGCAGATGTGGAACGATTTTAGGTGGTACTGTGAGGAGTCATCTTTTCCTTCATGCTTTCTGACTGTGGTGTGATCTACGGTCTCTGAGGTTGCTGATGATCCCTGCTCCCCACACCCCATGTAGAGCCTTCCTTTTGAGTGTGGGCTCAACATACTGACTTGCCTCTGATAAACAGAGCACCCAAGAGTGATGCAATGTCATCTCTGACATTCCATGACAAAACAACTACAACTGTGGCTTCTCTCCTGAGCTCAATCTCTCTCCCTCTCCCTCTCTCAGGGGAACCCAGGAAAAAGCTCTGGGGAGAGGTCCACATGAATGAATTGGAAGTGATCCTCTCCAAAAGATCCTGGAGATGCTCAAAAGTGTGCCTGACACGCTGATGGCAGCCTCTAAAATGAACTTGAGTCAAAACCACCAGACTAAGCCGCTCCAGCCCCCCACCACAGAAACTGAGACAATCCATGTTTATTGTTTCAAGTTGCTAAATTTTGGGAGGAATTTTTTACCTATCAATAGATAACTAAAATAATGGTTACCTTGCAAACCTGTAAGCTCAACATTTTTTGAAACCCACTTATCTTCATCCTAGTTCTTTTATACCACAGAGCACATGAGCATTATTCACACCAGCCATTCTTATTGGTGTAATAATCCACAGGCATTATTCACACCTGCCTATTCTGCTCCTTCCTGAAGAAACCACAAAACACGCTCTTGCCCGTGTTTTCCCCTCACTCCCTCTGCCTTCTAATGGACCCCAGTGCTTTCCCATGGAGTCCTATGTGCATGGAATGGCATGCTCCCTCCTCCTGGGGTCTGTGAATATAATAAGCTATCTTTTCAATGAGGCCTCTCTTGATCTATTGGCCAAACAATGCCTGAATAATAACAACACTTGTATTTCACTTTATTTTTATTTTTTTAAAAAAGATTTTATTTATTTATTCATAAGAGACACACAGAGGGAGGCAGAGATACAGGCAGAGGGAGAAGCAGGTTCCCTGCAGAGGAGCCTGATGCGGGACCAGATCCCAGGACCCCGAAATCACGACCTGAGCTGAAGGCAGACGCACAACTGCTGAGCCACCCAGGTGCCCCAACAATACCTATATTTTAAAACATACTTATATGTGTGTAACTATGTATGTATATAGTTACTCTATTACATATATGTGCCCATACACACATGTGTATATATGTATACGTGTATGCATATATATATGTATATGCAGTCACATACATACAATACATATATAAAATATATATAGTTGCCCTTGCTTTTAATATAATTACTATATTAAGGTTATTTTGGACAAGGAATTATACTATCTTTTTTTGTATCCCAATGCCTGTTATGCTAACTAACTGGGTGAACTGAGAAAAAGAAGACAGTTTTGTAGTATGCAGTAAAACTTTCTAAATCTTCTTTGGTGATGACAGACCTCGTTTGCAAGCTGCATTTCTATAATTACATTACTTACGGACATCACGAGACACCCACCAGATTCATCGTGTGGGAGTCAGAGAAGAGCCTCGCCGCTCTGGACTGGGATGTCACCTTGCTATTCCGTATATCACTGCAGGTTTTTTCATGGGAATTTATAGTGTTTCTCTTATGGGCAGTAGCCAGTCACACCTTTTGAGCTTACCATGAAATGATACTGCAAGCATCATTACCATCATTCAACATTTATGGGCCATGCAGTGTGAGGATGGGACCCTGAGGTACAGCACTCGGCTGAGATCAATCAACCCAATGCAATATATCCTTCTGACCGTGATGAAGACAATCTTCTAAGAAAATCAGATAGGCGGTAAAACTTAACAGAGGAGATTAAAAAGCAAAAGCACTAAAAAAAAATAACCCTGATATACTGCATTTCCCTCCCAAGAAAAAATAAATACCTAACAATGTATTTTCGACCACATCGCTAATCATATGGGAAACTCTCCTCTTTGTAGAGCTTTAATAGAGACAAAGGAGGCAAAACCAAAAAACTCCTTATCATTATGGAGCAGGGAGGAAGTGACAGGGTTGAGTAAAGCTAGAGGAAGGGTCAGAGAAAGCAGAGGCCTGGGTTGAAACAATCTTGGCTCAGAAGATGAAATGGATGGACTCAGAACAGGTTGAAAGGGTCTCAGAATCCTAGAGAGGAGCATCACCAGAAAGCCACACCTGCCTCAGGGGGCTTAGGCAGGGCTGTCTTCAAAGAGGCTGAGCAGGAGCTCGTGTAGAGAGGCACTGGGTGGTCCCTGCCAGCCTGGCTCAGCCCCACCGCACTGCCTCCTGCACCTGCTGACCCACAGCTGACAGCCGAAGGTCCCAGCACTCTCTGTGGCAGTGGCAACAGGCTATAGAGAGCTTTGGAATCAGAAAACCGGACCTTTATAACTGCCTCACCAGCCAGCTGAATGGTTTTGAGCTCCCCTGGACCTTCTTGAAAGATTCATTTTATTAGAAAAATAAAATCAATGATAGGAATTCAAAGCTTACACCTGAAAGAAGGTGGCTGTGAAATTCTCAAAGGAGATACTCTAACCTAAAATTTATGAATGGGAAAGAGCTCCAGAGAGCCATGGAGCATGCTGAAAACGTCACAATGTCAGCCAGGCCCCGCTGTGTCTCCCGAATAGGAATCTTCGGGTTTTACCAAGACTTCCAGATGATTCACATGCACACTGGGAATTGAGAAACAGTCTTTTAAATCACCTCAGTAGACAGGAGACACTCACCTTACTTCCCAGGCTCCAGAACTCCTGGAGCTCCTGTGCTTATGAAACTCTTCTCAATGCATTGAGATACATTTACCTCTGGCCAATATTCAGGAGAAAAACTTCTTCATGTAAACAAAAAATATAAGTGGTAAAGTTAGAATAGAAGTATACCTCTGTGCCTCCAGTTCAGGAGGGGTAAATGTAAAGAGCATACACTGTGGAATCGTGGGATGGGAGTCGGAGTCCTGAATCTTTCCGTCATCCAATCAGGCCACTGGTTCAAGGGCTGCAAGTCCAGGGAACTCACACATCAAATGGGATGGATAATAATCCTAGTTTTCTAAGAAGGATGACATTAAAAGATCTGTCATATAGAAAAGTGATTTGTAAGCTATCTAGCCATGGGCACACATTGTTAGTTTTGTTTTTCCTATCTTGAAATGCTCAACATTTTCTATACCTGTGTATTGTTACAGGTAAAATTAGCTACTATCATTCTTGAAACACTGCCTCCTAGATGACTAAGTTATGTATGTCTCTAAATAAAATGCCCATGGAAGATGTTTTCCTAGACCAAAATGACAAGAAAGGAAAGAGTGCCTTCTCCACAGCAAATAGTACACATTTATCTTCTGAAAAGTGCAAATGTTGAAATAGATTATATTTACATTTATTTTTATTGCTTAGATTGAATCAACTGTGAGGTCCATTTCTAGCCACTCATGCTCACAATATTCCTAATCTCTTATTTATGATAGATGCCATTCTGTATGACTTTATAACACACAGGGTTGTGCACCAATTATTTCTCTCATTTTATGGCTTTGCCTCTGTTTTGCTTTTGCCTTTAAGTCTATTCATCTCTTTCTATTTTATAATACTTCTGCTTATAAGCTTCCTTATGCCTTTTCAGAAAGAGAAGAATAAAAAAACTATATAAATATATCAGATAAGCAAGTTATGTTCGAGATAAGTGTACATTATATATCTACATTACATCCACACACACACACATATATATATACACTATAGAGATTTTTAAAGGCATTTTATGATGGAAGCCAACTGAGAATCTTGAGTCACATAATAATCATGTATCACAATTGTACTTGGTATTGTTAATAACACAATATTTAATTGTTAAAAGTCAAGTTTTTGAATATTGCGCTTTCAGAGATCAATAGTGTTTTTCTTTTTATTGTTAGCAATTTTCTAATAAAATGGGAATAAAGAACAACCACAGGAAATTCTAGTGGCTAAAACAAACCCCTTGGGTCTCTAGAGATTTATTTGAAACGATGCCTCATTTTCTCTGGCAAATGTAGTCTACTACAAAGAAATTTCTAAAATGCCCAGAGGTAATGGCATGTACACAATAGATCTGAAACAAAGCAAAATGATTGATTACAGGGATTTCGACATGAGAACAAATGGGGTCTCAGCTGCAAACTGGCATCCGCAGTTCAGGTTTAAGCACAGTTAAGAGAGGCCTGACCTTGGTTCAGAATCCAGCCAGCCCCCAGGCAGGACATGGTTTTCCGAGAGTCATGTGGATGTGAAATGCTTTAAGAAGAACTTCTATCTGCCCTTGCCTCCTGATGATGAGTGAACAGAACTATAGAATCAGAAAAAGTGGCTTTAGGAGTTTCCAGTCTTTGCTCGGCTGCCTCCCTTTCTTCAGTGGTATCTTTTTTTCCCCACTTTGTAAAAGTATCCCAGGACTTTGTAACAAATGGAAAAGACATCGTATCTTCATTCACACTGATTAGGAGGGAATTCTCTCTGGTATGTTAGCTCTGATTCTCTCAAACGTTTCTGTTGTTAAATGTGTTCTTTTTATTTTTGGAAGTAAAGAATTTGTTGCTAAGAAATTTCAGCTAACATGAAAGTAAGAGTTTGTTTTTTTAGTAGGAGGATGATATTCTTCCTTAAGATAGTATCCTACTTACAAGCAGCCTGACACTGAACCAGCTTACTTTCTTTTTTTAATGATTTTATTTATTTATTCATGAGAGACACAGAGAGAGGCAGAGACTTAGGCAGGGGGAGAAGCAGGCTCCATGCAGAGCCAAGTGTGGGACTCGATCCCAGATCCCAGGATCCCAGGATTACACCCTGAGCCAAAAGCTCAATCACTGAACCATCCAAGTGCCCGTGAACCTACTTTATTACTTATTTTCATGGCTGCATAAGAAAGAGGAAGCAGAATCCACAAGGTGAGCAGATCGCTGAGACAGCTCTGTGGTGTCCCTTTACTTTCCCTTCTGTGGCACCTTTCCTAAAATGACCCCCCCAAGCTGCTCCTCTGATCCCCCCAAGAACCACTGCTTAGGATGGCCTCTCTTCTGCCTGGCACTTTTGCTTCCCTTTAGAGCTCCTGAGCAAGCATGCGGTCACTTGTGGAATTCCAATCCTACCATCTCTGTTTTGGCACTTTCTTGGATTTCTGACCCAACCAGAGAGGACAGAAAGAGTAATTTTAAGTGCCTGTCTGATATGTGTTTGCAGGATCTGGAAAAAGATTTGATAGACCCTCATGGATGAGCTTCTAAGGTTGTCTAAGGTTCTAAGATCATGGGGGAGGCAGATTAGGGACAGGAGAACTCAAGATATTTAAGAATAAATATTTAAAAATGCTTGCCTTTTAAATTCTAGAAAAGAAATAGTTTTTAAAAGATTTTATTTATTTATTTGACAGCAAAAGCACAAGCAGGGGGAACAGCAGAGGGAGAGACAGAAGCAGGCTCCTCGCTGAGCTGGTTGCCCCACGTGGGGCTTAATCCAAGGACTCTGGGATCATGACCTGAGCCAAAGGCAGATGCTCAACTGACTGAGCCACCCAGGCTCCCCAGAAGAGAAATTTTAAATATAAGATGGTAATGATCATAAACAATATATCTTCTTGAGCTCAGTATAAATGCTATAAGCCTTTTTTAAAAAATACTTTATTTACTTATCAGAGAGAGAGAGAGAGAGAGGGGCAGAGACATGAGCAGAGGAGAAGCAGGCCCCATTCAGGGAGCCCGACGAGGGACTCCATCTCGAGTCTCCAGGATCACACCCTGGGCTGAAGGCGATGCTAAACTGCTGACCCACCTGGGCTGCCCAGGTCTTTTAAAAAACCTATAAGGAGAAACTAAAAGCTGTTTTGGCTACGAGAAAATACTGTTGATCACAACAGTTTAAATGAATATCTTACCTTGTCTAATTAGCTTCAAGTACCATAATAGTTACATAAATATATATATTTTATATATATATATATATATATACACACACACACACACATACTATTTAAGGACTATTGGAATTGTAATAAGGTTTCATGATCACTTATCCCTGTCACTTAATCATACCTTTAAAAATATGTAGATAACACTCATAAGAAATGACAAAGAACATGGTGCCCTGTGTAGATTAGCAATATAATAACGAATAAAATACCAACCTCAGAGCAGAAGGAGCTACTCCCGATTTCATGACTTTGGAGATAGAATCAGTTTCAGCATGATGGTGCTGATGTGGGAAGAAAGTTTTACTAGAAATGAAAACAAGGCTCAGAGTCTTGGTTCAGGAAATGCATTTCATTTTAGGTCAGCATATAAAAAGTCTATATGAAAAGAGAGGGGTAACTGAGGGAGTAATTAAACTGGCAGCAGAGTCTGTGTGGCCACAGGACTAGGCCAAGGGCAGTAGACCCGTGAGACCAGCGTGTAGGGCAGAGTGAAGACCCCGGGGAGGAATGGAGCTGGCGTAACGTTATGAGTCATATCTGGATTGCAGAGCTCATGCGATAAACACGTCCATAGGGTCACAGCTCAAAGAGCGGGATACTCACACTAGGAAAGCAATCTGTCCTTTGTTTGATTAAGTGAACACATTTTAGCCTTAGACCCTTTGATGTAACTGAAATAGTTTTAATGTAAACTGCACTCTATGTAGCAGTGCTAAACATGCTTTTAGTAAGAGAATGGAGCAGAAACACGTTGTTAGCTTCTTTGCCTCTGGGTGTTTCAGCAGCACTGATCCTTGTCCTGTCCAGACAGCTAGAGTCCAAAAGCAGTGAGAAGAAAAAATAATGGGTAATTATGAGTTATAATGGTGAAATATATTTAAGTTTTAAAAATCACGCTCTAAAGTAAGAATATTTTCAAATTAAAAATGTTTCCAGACAGATGGTAGCTATACTTGTGGTGAATTGTAGCATATCAACTTGTCAAATCACTCAGTGGTTCACCTGAACTAATGTAATATGGTGTGTCAATTACACTCGAATTAAAAAAAAAAAAAAGAAAGTTTCCAGATCATTCTTATATTTAGAAGATTGTAAATACTTTCATGAACTCATAGATTTATGTTTTATTTTTTTTTAAGATTTTATTTATTTTAGCGAGAGAGAGAGAGCAGGGGGAGGGGCAGAGGGAGAAGGAGAAGCAGACTCCCGGGTGAGCAGGGAGTCTGATGCGAGGCTCGATCCCCAGGACATGAGATCATGACCTGAGCCAAAGGCAGATTCTCAACCCACTGAGCCATCCAGGGTCCCAACTCATAGATTTATAAATAGATTTCACACCACATATGTGGGTCTCAATGGCCACTACATCTTGTATGAAGGTTTCTAAACCTCATCGCATTGTCAATAAGCTGTACATATACAAATGACAGTAGTGTTTCCATGGTAACTCATGTACGTTAATATTGGCTTGCAACCTCAGGAGTTGGGGGTGGGGGACAAAACTGGCAACTGGCCTCCCATCCACAGAAGGCAACGGGTATCAAAGAAAGAAGGAGACCACTGCAGATTGGTGGGTGGTGGGTATAATAAGCAAGGGAACTTACAAAGCGGGGGCTTGTCTTGGGTTGCTGCAAGGCAAGCAGATCTCTGCATCAGCCTGCCAGAACCTTAAAAGTTTATATAGAGGCCTTAACAATGTGGTTCAGTCACGTAGTCTCCAAGTGATCTCAGGAACATATTACTCTCTCAAGTCTTTGTCCTGGAAAACAGCTCCTGGTGTGGGAATGGTGGGTGGAATGTACATTCAAAGGACAGGAGAGGGAGTTGGAATTTCCAGCTGCCCAGCACCAGCTCACAGGGCCACTTGTGCTCACCTCCTCTGGATGACCACCCTCAGCAGAGAATAGGTACATTTAAGAGGCAAATAGCTTAAAATGAGAGTGAAACTGACATAGCAAAAAAAAAAAAAAAAAAAGTGTACTTGGCTGTAAAGCCTGAGAAGTAGTGCCCAGTATTATTTGGAGAAACCAAATTCTTGCAATCTAGAGGAAAATAGGAACTTCACAAATGATATAGCTCAGGTAACCTATAGTTCAGGGAATCCAAATGTGTTACTTACTCACGTATGGCACAGTATCATCTTTGCAGAGACTTCTGAAAGATCATCTACTCTTAAGAAGAAATATTAATTATTAGATGAATTTGAATTAAAATCTGGGAGGCCTCAACTGATTATGTTTATAAGATAATTGCTGGAAATCGTATTATTTGCTCCTGGTATTTTGCTATGCACTACACTTGAGGTGATTTATTTTTAAACTGATTCATACACAGACAAGTGGGGTTTTGGGGCGCCATTCTGCATTTTAGAAATTTTGACATTTCAATTGATTTTCCTCATTTCCTTTCATCACAGCCAGTGATTATTCAAGGAAATTCTTACAAGTGGCCTGATGGCAGCCTTAAAGAACACGTAAGTAAAGATTTCTACTCCTGACCAAGAAGGAGTTGTAAAAACCAAATGTACCCTCCTGCCCAAAACAACCAAAAAGTGATACAAAATGCACAGAAGAATATTTTTCAAGGTGCTGTACACTAGTAGTGAAGGGCAATGGTCCCTGAGCCTAGTGCCCGGAGCAGATGGTCAGATGCTGAGCAGGGAGAGTAACCCAGGGGGAGACACAGGCTAAGAACCTGAGGACACCACAAGGACACCAGGCTGACCAGAGTCTGCAGACAGGGTACCAGAGGTGAGAGAGCTGAACTAGGAGAAAACCCCAGAAATCTGCAGGCAATCCTCCTCAATTCTTTACGTGAGTATTGATCTGTTCACACATGAAGAAAACACCCAAGGCTGGGAAGTAACTACTCAAAGAATCAGAGAGCAATCGATGGGGTTCACACTGAGCTGTTCTACTTTCAACAGTCATGATGCTAAACCTCATAATTTGGGGAGCATTAGATAGAGAACTTCACATGGATACTTATGTAGCTCAAATGCAGGGGACAATCAGACCTAGATGGAGCATGGCTTTTGTCTACCCATCAGTTTCAAAGTAACATCCAAAAGGATCAGACAATTTCTAAGTAACTTAACTGTGTCACAGAACAAAGCTTAATAATATTTATAAGAATGCAAAATATCTAGCAACCAGAAAGGAAAATTGCAGTGTTTATGCAATCGAAAATAACCAGTCATGCAAAGAAATACAAAAATGTGTCTCATAACAAGAAAAAATAATCAGCGGAAACCAAACCAGATGACAGAAGTAGTAGATAAGGACTTTAAGATGGTGAACTAGAGGCCAGTCCTCCATGCTTGGCGTGAACACAGGGCTGTGGTACCCTGGGAGCTGATAATCATCTTTAGAATGGTGGAATGGGCATCATGGAAGAGCTTGGATTTTCTGCAACACTGTTATAAATCAAGGATTTCCACCAGTTATTGGAGGAAATGTCGCCCAGGTTGTGCTCCATATGGATTTGTGTGTGTGTGTGTGTGTGTGTGTGTGTGTGTATGTGATTTTACCAGAATATTTGTATTTGACAGAAGAGTTAACAATGGATGATACAGCATTGAGTTATGTTAGTTACAACCAAGTTGTTGGTTATGGAAGAAAAGGGAACTCAGCCCCATCTTCTTGTTTATTGTCTTGTCCTTAGCTTGGACATAGCTTTTCTTTAAAATATTACAAGGGCTATTTGTTTCACATCCTGGCAAGTTAAAGTGAAGATTTGAACAATAAGGTTCTCAAATATTTAAATGATTTCTATGAATGGAGCCATAGGATGGTTTTGTGGTTGTGGATTACATTATTCCCATGGCCCAAGGGAGTGTGCCTTCTCTGAAAGCCATGCAGCCATCAAATATTACAAGAAAGAGGGACGCCTTGTGGCTTGGTGGTTGAGCATCTGCCTTCGGCTCAGGGTGTAATCCCGGGATTCCGGGATCGAGTCCCATATTGGGCTCCCCGCATGGAGCCTGCTTCTCCGTCTGCCTATGTCTCTGCCTCTCTCTGTGAGTCTCTCATGAATAAATAAATAAAATCTTAAAAAATATATTACAAGAAAGATTCTGGAAGTTCTGAAACATATGCTTTTGGGGAAATATATGGTGCTCTCCTGGATGACCTCTGGTGGTTTGACATTAAAACTATGTCATGGTCAAAAGCAGAAGTGAAGAAACAGCAGTTGGTGCCACTGAAGTTTTTATTTAGCCTCGTTATAAGGAGAGAATGTATACATCTTTGGTTGGATGGGTTCTGCACACCGAGGACAATATTAAGACCTTGCCTCGTGATTGTGGATGGCAACGTACCAGTTCATCTTCTCATCCGGATATAGAAAGGTGGACTATACTTTAGTGCCAGATTCTTGGGAAGATTGAAAAATCCCATTAAGTCTAAGAACAAAAGCTAAACACATGCTGTTTTAATCAGTGGGCAGTTGTATTTGGGGGATGGAGGAACTGGCCATGAAAAAGCACAGAGCAGTCAGGTACGCAGCAAAGATCTTTGCTGTCTTGATACTGAGGAACCACTAGCACTATGCCGAGTTCAGCAGCTTACAGCGACTGCTACCGTGTGCCGAGCAGGTGTCATGAAGTGCCTGCAGGTGAGGACGGCTTTCGCGGTGAGATGCCAGCGCGCTGCAGAGATCAGTCCATAGCTAGATCCTGCATCGCTGCATAGCTGGATCCCTGGGCAGCACCAGACACGAGAGGATTCAGAGTGGGTGCTCACAGACAAGGCACTAGTAATGCTGTTCCCAATCGTACTCACGTTTTCCTGTCTAAATAACTGCTTACAGCCTTTGATAGAGTACACAGTGGAAAATCTGGACATATACAGGGAAAGGGACTCCAGGGGAAAGAAAAGAAAGCAGATTCCCACGTACCAACTGCCGCAGTGCCACTTCGTGGTTATTCTGGCAGCTAACCTTTCTGGGGTGGATATGCTAAAGGAAAAATGAAAATCCTCACACTTCAACCAAGGTGGATGGGCTGAGGAGTTGCCTGGGCTTGAGAAACTTCTGCGTGTCGCAACAGCTGGGAGCACACTGGCTGTAGTGCACTCTTGCGTCTGACATGGTTAGTAACCATCCTCCTTGGAGGTACTTCTTCCAGCCTTTCTTTGTAAAAGCACTGGGCTCTGTCAACTTTTATGGGCTCATCTGTGATGCCAACATTACTAAATATGTGATTTGATTCCTCTTAACTGCTTATAAGTAGCATTGGGCTTAAGGAATTACTACAGAGAAGCAAATTCAGAAATTGTGCCTTTGGTGTTTTATGATTTTTCTGAAGATCATGGTTAAGATTCAAACTGAGTAAGGGATTTTCTGGATTCTTTTCAGATCGATATATTTGACTATATTTGGGGCTGATTCATTTACCTAATTGTAGCCTTCAGTCCCTTCATCAATGAAATAATTGACCTTTAAGATCTTTTTTCAAACCATCATTCTGTCTTTTCATGAAATATCAAAATTTTCTTGAGGCATAGAACTGAAACTGTCATCTTTTAAAATTCCAAATTAAAGTACCTGTCCCTCTATTGCAGAAAGGATGAAGAATCTTCAGAAGCTTCAGTTCCACCTTAAAGATGTGGGGAAGCATCAGGAACCTGCTGTGGCAGGTAACTTTTAAATCCTTTAGGAATGGCCCGGGGCGTCTGGGTGGCTCAGTTGGTGAAGCATCTGCCTTTGGCTCAGGTCATGATCTCATGTCCTGGGATTGAGCACAAGGTCAGGCTCCCTGCTTAGTGGGGAGTCTGCTTCTCCTTCTCCCTCTGCCCCTCCCTCTTTATTAAAAGATTAATAATTTTTTTAATATTTATTTATTTATTCATGAGAGACACAGAGAGAGAGAGAGAGAGAAGCAGAGACATAGGCAGAGGGAGAAGCAAGCTCCATGCAGGGAGCCCGATGCGGGACTTGATCCTGGGCCTTCAGGATCACACCCTGGGCTAAAGGCAGGCACTAAAGCACTGAGCCACCCAGGCATCCCAAAAGATAAATAAAATCTTAAAAAAAAATCCTTTAGGAGTGTCCTGGGCCTCCTGCTTGTTCAAATCTGGACTATAATTGCAGCATAGACATTTCAAGCCACCAGCTGCAAACATTGCAGAAGCCTGTGTTTTTTTTCACACCTATGTCTATTTAGTTTGACTGAGTAGCCCTGTACCCCAAATTCACATACAAAACTGAGGCAAAGGTGGGTTCATTTTTCAGGATTGATTTGTATGGGTCCTGTTGCTATTAATTTATAATATATGGAATATTTAACATAGAGTTTTTGTAAAGAACTGGGATTTGCTGTACTTCAGTATGTACATACGTATGTATGTATTTTTAAAGGTGTATTTATTTATTTTAGATAGAAAGAGAGTGAGTTACAGGAGGGGCAGTGGGAAAGAATCTCAAGCAGATCCCTTGCCAAGTGGGGAGCCTGACGTGGGGCTCAGTCTCATGACCCATGAGATAATGACCTGAGCAGGAAAACAGGGAGTTTGACACTTAACCAACTGAGCCACCCAGGCATCTCTCTTATACTACAGTATTTATAATTAATGTGTCTCATTCTTTTGCAAAAATTATGCAAGCTGTTAGATGCATAATGAGAGCTTTCTGAACTTTAAAGATAAAATAAATATACTGCCCTAATTCAGTTAGACTTTCTTTTTTGTGGCTGCACGAATCTTTGATCACGTAACGCGTGCTGACAGAAGCACCCCTGGCTTCTTACGCTACGCCCTCCTCCGTGAAAGCTTTGCCTTAGATTTATTGAACTCATATGCTTTGCCTTTGGCTCATGTCTGCTTTTTTAACTAGTAAAACTACCTTGCCTCATTATTGTGTTTTTAATCATTTGGGCACATTTAATCAATTGTGTCTGAAACAGGCTAAAACAAATACTTAACCAAAGTTATATTTTAAATAAATAGCAAATAATTGTGTACACATTGAATGTTGGTAATTGTTGAATGTCTATGTGTGTTTAGATAAAAAAAAATATGAATGAGGGCAGCCCTGGTGGCCCAGCAGTTTGGTGCTGCCTTCGGCCCAGGACATGATCCTGGAGACCCGGGATCAAGCCCCGGGGGGCTCCCTGCGTGGAACCTGCTTCTCCCTCTGCCTGTGTCTCTGCCTATCTTTCTCTTTCTCTCTCCCTCTCTCTCTCTCATGAATAAATAAATAAGATCTTTTAAAAAATATATGAATAAAAAGTCATAGTAAGTGTATGTTTCAAGGAAAATTGTTTAACAAACTATTTTCATTGTAAAGAAAAACTGGATTTTTAACCCCTTTTTTCCGAACAGTAATTAGTGATTTGTATCTTGAAGAACTTCTCTCAGTGGCAAGGCATTACTGATTTTAAGCAAAGCAGAGAATATTTGATTAGGCGGTGGATATGAACCTGTGGCTTTAACAAATGAATTCACTTGTCCGAGAGGAAGGTGGCATTTCTATACCAACAGATTTACTAAACTAAATAAATGTTCCCAGTTTGAGAATTAACCAACTGCTGTTATTCTCTGGCATTTGTGCATTAATCACTAAATACATTCATCTCTGAAAGAAGTGACTGGTAACCTAGAGATATCACTGAGATATCTCTGTGGCTTTAATATTATTTGATAGAGGGATCCCTGGGTGGCGCAGCGGTTTGGCGCCTGCCTTTGGCCCAGGGCGTGATCCTGGAGACCCGGGATCGAATTGGGCTCCCGGTGCATGGAGCCTGCTTCTCCCTCTGCCTGTGTCTCTGCCTCTCTCTCTCTCTCTGTGGGTGTGACTATCATAAATAAATAAAAATTTAAAAAAATATATATTATTTGATGGATGGTCAGAAGTAAAAAAGAAATTGATGTCAATTTGTCTCTTACAATTTGCATATTTTTCTAAATCAAGATCATTTTGTACAGCAATAAGCATGGTATACAGATAGACTTTTCCATAAGAGATTTACACTGAGTGAAATTACTATCTTTACACCTAATAATTGGATGCGCAAATTAGACGTAGTCAACTTCTAAGCCATAGCCCTATTCCTATGTTCTGTGGCTTTTTAGTCCATATGTGGAATATATGAAAGAATATTGCTTTAAAATTCTTTTCTTTTGATGTAAAATTCTTCTACTTTATGTAGACTTGAGATAAATGTAAATTGTACAAATACTCTAAATAAAATGTAGAGATTGTAACATTGGATAAAAAAAATGACCTGATTATATGGTTTTCATAAGAATCTGTTGGTTTGCAAACTTGGAAGCTTCCTTGGTAAAATCTGGAACCTGCTCCCTCCCATACCCAGAAGGCAAAGAGAGAAGAGAAGCCTGCCAGCCACTCCAGATGGGTCGGTGGAAGTTTAATAAGTGAAGCTTTACACATGAGGCTTGTCTTGGGCTGTGGCAAAAGAGATAGATCTCTGCATCTGCCCACCAGAATCTTCTAGTTTATAACGAGACTTACCTGCATGCAGTCATGTGGACCCTTCCGATGATCTTTTTTTTTTTTTAATATTTATTTATTCATAAGAGACACAGAGAGAGGCAGAGACATAGGCAGAGGGAGTAGGCTCCTTGCTGGGAGCCCAATGTGGGACTCGATCCCGGATCCCGGGATCAGGACCTGAGCCAAAGGCAGACGTTCAACCGCTGAGCCACCCAGGCATGCCTGCCCTTCTGATGATCTTAACAGCACCTTGGTCGCTCAGGGCTGTGCCCCTGAAAATGGCTCCCACTGTGGAAAGAGTGGGCAGAAGGTAAATTCCAAGACCAGGGGAGAGTGAGGTGAGGAGCCTCTGATCGCCCTGGGCCAGCTCACTAGTCACCTGGTGGTCATGTCCTCTTGATGCCCATCTCCAACAGAATCACACTTTAAATATAAAGATACAAAGAATTTTTAAAAGTGAAAAGATGAAAAGAGATACTACGGTAACAACAAAAAGAAGATTGCAAGTGATAAAGGAATCATTTCCTTAGGAGTACATAACAGTTGTAAGCATTATGTGCCAAAACCAGAAATTCTAAATATGTGAAATGAAAACTGAGCGAATTGCAAGAAGAAATATAAAAGGTCACGGTTAGAGTTGGGGATCTCCCCCCCTGAGTAACTGAGAGGATAGTGCCTTAGTCAGTTAGGGTTGCTATGATCAATGACCAGAGGCTGGGTGGCTAATCAAAAACACACACTTATTTCTTAGTTCTGCAAGGTGGTGTCTGACATAGGGTCTGGCATGAGGGGTTCTGGGGAAGACTCTCCTCTGGGCTACCGGAGACTGTCTTCTCATTGTGTCCTCAAATGGCAGAGAGAAGATAAGCAAGCTCTTTGTCTCTTCTCATAAGGGCACCAGTCCCCTTGGTGAGAGCTCTGCCCTCGTGACTGAATCACCTCCCAAATGTCCTTCCTTCTATCACCATCACACTGGGGGTTAGGATTTCAACATTCTGATTTTGGGGGTACAACAAACATTCAGTTCATAGCAAAGAGATAAACCGGACTTTTATACAAATTGTCAACCATGGGTTAAAACTGTGTGGTGATTTAGAAAACTATACTGTGTTTCTCAGTAATACATATGAAATACTCCATTTGCTGGCTCCTAAGGACACTTGTAGAGACATGACCAAACTGGATGTGTTGCTTTATGGGGAATGAGTGTCTCCATTCCCGAAACCAATAAGAATTAGCAAATTACTTTATTTCTGTGTTTAAATTGCTGGTTCATCTGAGAAAGATGTATTAGCGGGACAGTAGATTATGAGTGTAGGAAAGCACAAAGAATTCACTGCACACACTTTTCCATAAGATCATTTATGTTCTGAAAAGTGACAAAAACTTTAATTTAGGATGTGCACATAGCCAGGTTCAGTGGGGTTTCTATTTAAGACATTCTTTTACTAGCATGTAACTCATAGGGTTACTGAGCTGGGTAATGACTGCTTCTGTGCAAGCAAAATAATTACTATTCCAGCATCAGATGTCTCCATGTAAACAGAGCACTCACCAACAGCAGACCAGCATTTATATCTGACTTTAAAGAGAAAAGTTATCTTCAGGAACTGAACCAATATTGACATTCTTAAGAATATATTACCTGTATGCTTAGATAGCAGAATTATTTTTTAAAATCTTATCGAAGTCAGTTGTGTACTTGAAGCCACTGTGGTGACTGATGACGCAGACTGTAATGGGAATTGCTAGAATGCAAACATGATGCTTTTCATGATTTATGGGTTTTTCTTTACATATTTCTCTCTTACTTTCTTCTTCTAAGGTACTATTGTAGACCTTAGATATATAATAGATACATATATCAAATACATAATCTATATTTCAGAAATATAAGCACTTTAGGGACACCAAACATAAACTCTCCTTCTGAATCCGTATTAGTATTTTAACTGACACCTCTTGTTTGATGTCTATCAGTTTTAAGTGCTGGTTACCACTGGCATGATCTTGGTTTGGCTCAGGTTGTGATCTCATGGTGCTGGGATTGAGCCCTGCATCTGGCTCCAGGCTCAGTGTGGAGTCTGCTTGAGATTCTCTCTCTCTCTCTCTCTCTTTTCTCTCTCTCTCTCAAATAAATAAGTACAATCTTTTTTTTTTTTTTTAAAGTGCTGTTTACTGGAGCTAACTTTTGGTAGAGTAAATTTGTGCAAGTTTCTTCTATTATATAAATCTTATAATATAGAGAGAAATGGGATGGTTTCACGTAAATTGCAACACAGTAAATATAGAAATGGGCAACAGTCCTCACAGCACATTGCTATTTCTTGGTGCCAGTGTATAAAACGTCAAGATAACAATTAGGTGTTGAAATATTTATTTTATTTTTAATCCAGAATCATTCTTACTAGTCACTACTTAGTACTATTATTGAATTGCTTTGATAAAGTCAATGATCCTGTAAATTAATTTTATAAGAATTGAATCTGACTTGGGACCACATTTTTGTCACATTATGAATGGAAACATCTCCATATCATCTCATAGTATATAAGGTAAGTTAATTCACTTAACTGATCCCATCTTAGCATTCACAAAGTGTATCTCAAGTCACAGGAAAACATGAAATCTAAATGAAAATTAATATGGTATCTCAAAATCTCAAAGTCACCATTGAATCCACTCGTGAACATGCAGTGTATAAGGTTATTTAAGTATGAAATTTCGTATTCCATCAGAGAACTCCAAATTCTATATTTTTATATGCTCATGTATTATGTTTTATTTAGATGAGAACAATCTGAATAATTAATATGATTATAAAGTCTTTTGAATAAAGTAGTTGCGTATGTGTTTTACATAAGGCCCTTTGCTATTATGTACTATAAAGTGTGTGTGTGCGTGTGCCTGTGCGCGCATCACACTAACCCTGGGATTAATACCGCCTACAGCTCTCATGGCAAACTGCGGACTGTGAAACGTGTTTCCAGGGCCACGCAGAAACACAATTTTGGGGGGTGGGTGTGGAAATCATCTCTTCTGTCGTGAAAACTGCTACAGAAAGCAGATCCCTAGAGAGAGGCTTGACCTTGCCCAGGCTCATCTTCTCGTCCCACGCGGAAATTCATGTTTTGGAGAGTCCAGGAGCGTCTCAGAGGCCCAAGTGCCGGAGCGGGAAGGACGGTAAGGCCCCTGCGTCTCTAGAAGGGTCCCTCGTGTCGCCTGCTGACAACTGCCACCGTCCCCGCGACGGCCTTTGTTCTGGTCGGACTGTCCAGGAAGCGGGGTGCCAGCGCCGGTCACAAGTCCGGGCCCAGCGCGGGGGACCGCGTCGCCGCCGCCCGCTCCCCGCCGCCCGCTCCCCTCCAGCTCCCCTGCAGCTCCCCGCCGCCCGCTCCCCTCCAGCTCCCCTCCAGCTCCCCTGCAGCTCCCCGCTCCCCGCCGCCCGCTCCCCTCCAGCTCCCCTGCTCCCCTCCAGCTCCCCGCTCCCCTCCGCCCCGCTCCCCTCCAGCTCCCCGCTCCCCTCCAGCTCCCCTCCAGCTCCCCTCCAGCTCCCCGCTCCCCTCCAGCTCCCCGCTCCCCTCCAGCTCCCCTCCAGCTCCCCGCTCCCCGCCGCCCGCTCCCCTCCAGCTGCCCCGCGTCCTGCACGAGTCAGGAAGGAAAAGTTGGACGAGGGAGCCCATTCTTAGACTGTCGGCAAAGCGAGGGGCGGGGGCCGGGGGAGCACCGGCGGCGCGGGGAGCGGGGCCAGAGGCGCGGTCTCCGCGCGTGAGAGCGTGGGAAGGAGGGAGGCGGGGGCGCGGCGCGAGCGAGCGGGAGCGGCGGGCCGGGGCCGGGGCGGGGGCCGGGGGCGGGCGGGGGCCGGGGCGGGGGCCGGGGGCGGGCGCGGGCGGCGCCCCCGACACCCGGAGCCGAGCCGGCAGCCGGGCCGGCGGGGCGCGCGGGGAGGGGCGAGCGCGGCCGCGGGTCCGGGGGGCGGGCCGAGCCAGCGCAGCCCCGCGGGCTCCGAGCGGCGGGCGCCCGCTTGGCTCCGGCCCCGCAGCGCGCCCCGCGCCCTTCCCGAGCGCGCCCCGGCCCCGCCCGCGCCCCGGGAGCCGTCGCCCCGCGCCCCTCCGCGGCGCACCCCGAGCCGATCCCCGCGTGGGCGCCGCCGGCTGCGCGCGTCTCCCGTGGACCCTCCTCCGGCAGGTAGGGCGGCGGCGGCGGCGGCGGCGGCGGCGGGGCGCGGGGCGGGTCTGGGGGAGCCCCGCGGCGCCCGGGGCTCGGGCAGGGTGCGGGTGCCCCCCCTCGGTCGCGGGGCGCCCCGCCCGGGTCCAGCGCGGAGGGGGGCTGGGGAGGACGCCGCGGTCCTTGCCCGGGAGGGGGCGGCGAGGAGGGGCGCGCACCGGCCCGGCCGGGAGCAGGAGCCCCCCGAGTCCGGACCTCGCCGGGACGCAGCGGCACCGGCCGGATGGGGCCCGGGGAGCCCGCGTCGCTGCGGGAGACGGGGGCGGCGCGGCCACCCACGGGGCCGTCTCCTCCTCTTTTCTTTGGGCGCGAACCGAGCGACTACTTGGGAGAACAAAGGTGTGGGCCGAAGGAGCGCTCCCGGCGTGGCCTCCGCCGCGCACCGCGCCGACCCCGACGCGACCCCCGCCCGAGGTCCCCATTGTCTCGGCGGCCGGGCCGCCCCCTGGCCGGGTCGCGGGGCAGCGAGGGACCCATCCGGGGCTCGGGGCTCGGGGCTCGGGGCTCGGGGCTCCCGCGCCCCTCGGCCCCCGCCCACCGTCCCTGGCTGGGCGAGACCCACCGGCCGGGGGGTGGGGGCTGGGCTCGGCGGCACCTTGCACGCCCCGAGGGGTAAGGGAGACGGTTCGGTCAAGTTCTCCCGGTGCATCTGCCCTTACCCCGGAGCTGCAGCGCCCCGCTCGCGGCTCGGATCTCCTGTCCTGGGCGTGAGCCGCTACGTTTGAATTGTGTG
This sequence comes from Vulpes lagopus, assembly GCF_018345385.1. Taxonomy (NCBI): domain Eukaryota; kingdom Metazoa; phylum Chordata; class Mammalia; order Carnivora; family Canidae; genus Vulpes; species Vulpes lagopus. The sequence goes on along the minus strand of NC_054839.1, from coordinate 4,275,566 downwards.
TGCATCGTTTGCCACCTGGTAATTATTTTGCCATTGGAAGAGGATGGACGGTGTTTGGCCGAGCGGGGCCCGGTAACACTGAGCTGTTGGAATGGGCCGAGGGGTGTGCTGAGGGGCGGCGCCAGGGCGGGCCGTGTCCTGCCGGACGGCCCAGCAGCAGCCCCGGAGCGAGCGCGGGTCCTGCGCCGCCTTCTTCCAGCCCGCGGAGATGTTTGCAGTCTCTGTTGGGGGGAACGTTAAAATGCCCCGCGCACGTTAGCCGTGGGTTCCTGGGGTACTTCTGAAGCCCCACAGTCTGCCCGTGTGTCTCCCAGTGGTTTTCACTTACAATGAGGAGAAGAACAGGAGACCCCAAGATCAGCCCTGAGCTCCTGAAGTCAGAGCCACGCATGGCCCACCTGGACCACCAAGTTTCCTTTGACCAAATAAATTAAATTTTGCTCTCGATGCTTTAAGAGGCTTGGAAGATGATTTGTCAACCATAAGTTAAGAGTCCCTTCAAAGCATGTCAGATTGTGTGTTTGAAGTTTAGTTTATTAATATTATGCAAGCATATTTAACATGTACTTAACATTAACCAGCTATGGTCCCTCCCAACATGTAACCGACCTGTGTGAGGCGCCGAGGTGTACATCTGAAGGACTTTCTGGAAACCAGAATATATGGCCATTGTTTTAGAGATAATGCCCAGGGATATAGTTCTTGCTACAACAATCATCCAGAGTGTGATAGTTACTCACTAGTGGAAAAATAAGTTTAATCAGTAAAATTTCACCTAGAGGGCAAAATGTTAGGGTTCAGTTTATCCCTGTCCTTTGAGAATTGGGGGAGTGGAATTTGTTCAGCACATACTAAAATAGCCAAAGTGTTTTATTTTGCGTGTGAAATAATACTGTAAAGATTTTCCCTCCCTCTGATCTGAGAAGGCTCCTGTAACTGCTGTGGCAGGCCATGAATGTGGTCTGTGGGTAAGTCAGTACTCCTACAGATAAAGAATGTCCAGCAAATGTGAGCCCACTGCAGGACATGAATGTTCTTTAGGAATAGAAGCATTTCCTTCTCCTTAAGAAATCAGAGGATAAAATATGTTGAATAAAAACACAATACATAAAATGCACACAGGATCCTAATATATATGCCTACGTGTAGGTGTGTGTGTAACTTGTGGGTCATTTAACGTGTTAAAACATTTGCGTAAGGGAGAAAATATATTTCACTGGAACTGGGATATTTAAAAACGGCAGTTTTTTATATTTGACCTCTGGCAAGCTGAGCACCTCAAAATATGTATCTGCCCTTTTGGGATCTTCTCACCATGGCAGAGGACCCAGAAGACCTACGTCTTGTTTTCAAGGTCAGAGAGTTAGATCTTGGCAAGGTCCCTGGGCCTTGGTCTTTCTACCAAACAGGAGCATCAGACCGGCCAGAAGGTTTGACCGTTACCCCCTAAGAGGGAGACACATGGGATGGACCTTGCAGAGATGGTATGTTTTTAACAGCAGTGATCAAACTCCTTATATCTCTTCACCCCTTTTTCCTATGGTTCTCCTTCCCCCAACTCTTGTGGCCACTCCTCTGTCCTGGGTCCTTCTCTGTTCTCAGATTAAAACGTCACTCTATACAAGTTTCAGAGAGCAAAGGGTGAGTGTGTCAAGAGAGCAGAAAACCTTTAATTGAAAATTACTTATTTAGTTTCAAAACGCATATAACTTACCTATATGGATGGAAGAAAAAAAGGCCAGGCAGTTTAAAAAAAAAAAAAAAAAGGTGATTTTCATCCCAGGTGCATTGAGATGAGGAAGCAGTCCTAGAAGTCAAGTGTCTACACCCTCAGAAATTGAGAAGCTCACAAAAGCAACACTGGGTCACTTGGAAGCTGTTTTCTCACCTGAGTTCTCTCCCCAGATCCTCTCAACTGCCCCTGGAAGGTGAGTGTAGGCAGGGCCACTCACTCCACATTCTCAATTTCCCTTCACTGAATTCTGTTCCAGCTACATGTGTAGATGGCCCCAGACAAAATTCAGCGTCCTTCCGGAGCTCACCTGCTGGGGGGTGATTATCACACTGTGTTCTGTTTTCATGTGCTCTTGCAATCTCCTGCCTGGGGTGAGACCCTCTGTGTGGACTCAGTCTATATGCCTTTTGAATATTGAACTGGTTCATTAGATGAAATCAAGCCCTTCCACTCACTGGCCTCTTTAAGCAGGGACATTTTTCAGAGACGTGCTAAAGATTTTTGACCATGAAAAGTGATAAAAATGGATTAACAATTCTGTTGTGAATTTCCTGAGAATGAGCAGTCATACAAGTGCATAGAGATTTGACTTTTGGAAAGAAGGTCACCCTCCTTCAAAGACTAGGTTTGTGCTCCCTGGTCTGATGAACTAGATGCCCCCAGAGGAGTCTGGTCAGAGTGGATTTCCTGAGCCTTCCAGAGACGGGTAGAATCAGAGCCTGGGATGGGGCACAGGCAGTCCCTCTGGCTAGCCCTGAGCGGTTTCCATGAGCATTTCATTTCAGAGCCACTGTGACAAGGCCACTCAAGAGTTCATATTTTGCCTCCTCCAGCCACCTACAAGTGCCTGTCTTTCCCAACACAGAGAGCAGTCTGCAGAGATTTTCCAACTTGGTTATTTTCATATTTGATTACAGTAACTCAGAAGACCCACAGCAAATCAGGCCACTGGTTCTAAGGAAGGGTAGGTTCCCAGTATCTAACTGTAACAACAAAGATACATAGATAGAGTGTTGATATTTTCTAATAGGTGGTAATTTTCTAATAGATGGTAAATTTCAAGTGACAGAATCCTATCAACTGGTCTATTTTATATTCCATGCTGTATTACAATACCTTCTATATAATTGTGTTAAGAAGGACATGGTTTTCAGAATTGCAGTGTGCTTGCTTCTGTGGAAATGGAGAAGCTGGGCTCCCTGGATCACTCCCGTTCATTAGAGTTAGCCCAATGCTGTCCAGCTTCTATTCAGACGGAGCCACGGAAGCCCACCTCCACTCATATCCCCTGCCAGAGTAGTGTATGACAACAGACCCCTCACCCCTTAGCGGCTCCTGATTCCTCAGTCTCCTGCTCTGTGTTTCTTCCCTCCAGTGGCCCTAGTGTGGCTCTTTGTGCAATCCCTTTGGGCCCTGCTTCTCCCCCATCCTTGTTCCATGAGGGTTATTCTCCCCCTGCATGCAGCTTCGCACCTGCATCTCCAGCACTGCCCCTCTGGGTACTTTCAGGCCTGCATCTGCCTGTGGGACCATTTACCTGGACGACCCGGGCTGGCCTTCAGTGCCCCAGGTGGACTTTAGAATATCTGTTCCTGTCTCCAGGTCTCGTGCATGTGTCCCCTGACCCAGGGGTGGAATGCCACAGCAGCCTTCCCTCCTCACGACTGTCTCATCTGCCACTGTCCCTTTCCCTGGCTCCCCAGGTCAACCTGGTCTATCTGAGAGACACTGCTGAGAGTAGTCTTCTTCAATCTGACCCTTTATGGCTGTGCTTGGGCACGTCTTCATCTCCTTCCATGGCTGAGGGATCCGTTTGTCATTGCTGTTCTAGGCTGCCCCCTCAGATCCTGTCACAGAAGCCAGAGTGATTCGTCTTAAATGCCAGTTTGGCCATGAGGCCTTTTGCTGATAATACTTCAGTGATTTCCTGTTAGCCACAGTATCCAGTACCTGGTCCTCTGCACAACCTGTGCTGTCCTTCTTGAGCCCCTCCTGCCGACCCTCCGGCCTCCTTGCATCAGTCCTTATATCTGCTACCTTGGGACAACACCGAGTTGCATGCAGTTCCCTACTCAGAATTTAGCCTTCCTTCCTTCCTTCCTTCCTTCCTTCCTTCCTTCCTTCCTTCCTTCCTTCCTTTTGTTCTATTTATTTAAAGATTTTATTTATTTGAGAGAGAGAGAGAGAGAGAGTGTGTGTGCACGCAAGCACAAGCAGGGGGAACACCAGAGCAGTGGGAGAGGCAGGCCCCTGCTTAGCAAAGAGCCCAATGTGGGGCTTAATCCCAGAACCCTAGGATCATGACCTGAGCAGAAGGCAGGCACTTAACAGACTGAGCCACCCAGGCGCCCTTCTTTCTTTATTTTTAAAGATTGATTGATTGATTTGACAGAGAGAGAAAGAGAAAGAGAGAGCGCACAAGTAGGCAGAGTGGCAGGCAGCGCAAGAGGGAGAAGCAGACTCCCCAGTGAGCAGGGAGCCCGACATGGGGCTTGATCCCAGGACCCCAGGACCATGACCTGAGCTGAAGGCAGACACTTAACCCACTGAGCCACCTAGGATCCCCGTATTTCGCATTTCTTAATGTGGAGACTTTATTAATTATCGTGTGTGCCAGGAATGTGCTTCTCACTCTGCTTAGCCGGAGTCAGATCCACATCTTTCTCCAATCACCCACAGCCCGGGGATGTCCCTCTTCTGACATCTCCTTACTGCATGCACATCTTGTGCTTGTCCTTAGCGCTACTTGCTCTGCTTGAACATCTGACTTCCTGCTACGCGTCCTTGTGCACCTGTGTGTATGCACGTATGCATGTGTGCGTAGCTTGGTAGATGTTGTATGAATGGTGTCAGCCCTGCAAAAGCAAAGCTGCTTGGCGCCCTGCGAATGCCCTTTCAGATTCCAGAACTGACTGCTCCCTGTGCTCCGACCACGTGGAGTCCTGTCTCACATTTTACTGGGCCTTGCCTCTCTGCCACCACCCCAGACCCTGCCCCACGGATCCCTCTGACTGTGTCCTTCTCCCTCCCAAGGAAGTCATCCACTCATTTTACTGATAAGGAAAAGAAACCTAGAGAGACGGAGTAATTTATTCAGAGTTACACTGCTAGCTCAGGATGGATTGGGACTTGCATAAAGGTCTGGTTATTAATACTGTGCTCTTATCACTAAGCAAAAATCCAGGTTCCTTCTTTTTAAGAGAGAAACAGTTTTCTTTTTGTAATGCTTCTTTAACGAGTACCATATAAAAAACCATCTACAGCCAGGGGCAGCAAATTGTAGCCAAATATAACCTGTGGCTTGCATGCATTGTAGCCTCTAAAGCTATGCCTTGCCTTTCATTTGTAAAGGAGAGCAGAAACAGACAATAGGACACAAGACAACAAAGAAGGTGTGACCAGGTGAGACCTTCTCCTAACCTAAAGCACTTGCTGTCTTGCCTTTTGCAGAAGATGACTGCTGAGCTTAGTCCAGACCAACACTGGGGCCCGAAGGTCATGTTCAGTGTAGTTAATACGGAAGTTGACTTTGGTGAATAATCATCATCCCTCCAATAACTGGACATATAAAAAATAAGTTGTAGATTTGCTGCATTTTAAGGAGACAAAAATGAAAGAAGAACCCACATTTCATTCTTTGAATGAATTGTATCCATTGCTTGTTTGGTATTCTTCTCCTTACCACCCCCCCCCCCACACGATTGTCATGTAGATATTATCACTATTAAGTAATGTGAGTAAAAAAGTCAGTTATGTCCCGCCAAAAAATCGCTGAGAGCACCTTTTGGTTAAAAAATATGATTAAAAGTATGGATGAAGGTGAGTTTGATATTCAGATTCTGAAACTAAATTGAATTATGCGTAAAAATAGGCATTTGAACATACTCTTTTTCTAGAACTGAAATGTTGAATGCCTTCTATTTCACTTCTATCACTAGAATTAGTGTTTTAAAAATAAACTTGGTAGGTTAACGCCTTTAGCATGTGGCACTGTATGCCTTTAATGAACACATTTGAAATATTAAATAATTCCTTTAAGAATGATAAAGTCTTATTCAGGCATGCTCATTTTCTTTTTAATTTAGATTATTGGTTATAAGCAGCTCAGTTATATGTGGTTGAGAGTCCCTGGGTAGAAATAATTCTGTGAGCTCTCAAATCTTCTTTTAAAAAGTCTATTAATATGCCTTTTATCTTTATGATTTGGGACAGCGAGTCATTAACTTTACATTTATTTCCACTGATTTAAAACTAAATGCAAGAGCAAGACAAAGGAACTTTGGCGTAAGAAATAAAGAAATTTAGCAGAAGAGAATCATGAGGGTATTTCTTATGGACCGAAGCTTGCTGTTTTATTTTATAGCTTATAGAAAGAAACAAGTAACAGTTTTCTGGAGTGAAACAAAGACATTTCTCAGGAAGGGGTTCGCTGAAGCTACGCAGACATGAGAATTCAAAGGCGGATGATAGAGTTTTCCTAATATAGATGATAAAAGAGGCACTGAGGCAGGAAATTGCAGTCTGGATAAGACACAGTATGAATGTATAGTATAGTGTAAGTGGCCAAAAGGAGGTGAGCTTGAAACAGACAAGCATATGTTGGAATTCTGGCCCCATGAATACGAGGAAAAACCTTCCTAGACCTCATCTGTGAAATGGGGTGAACAGAGTGGCTGCTTTGTAGGGTAAAATGCGGGATTAAATGAGATTCGGCTTTCTGTACCTGCTTAGCTCAGGGCTTATTCTGGGCAGGAGCTCTGTAAATCCAGGTCCTGGTGTCCTGCCTGGAGAAGAGGGTAGTGTGCTAGGACTTTGGCTGGAGTTTCATTCTTGGAAAGTCTAGGTTACTTAAACAAGTTGGAGCGCTTTTTAAAAGCTTATTATTCAGAAGCAACAAGAGCGAGTTCTTTGATGGACTTGAATCTACTTAGGAAATAACAACTTGGTGGCAGAAATGTGGTGAAACCTTGGGAGAAAAGGATCCCACTAGCTTGTTTTGTACGAAGTTGAAATGGTCTTATGCCTCGCAGATCAGAGTGGATTTTGAAATGCCTAGAGGAAGGAGCCCAGGGGACAGAGGCTATACAATCAGACAGCAACATCATGGCTCTGCAGTCACATATTGTCCTCATGAGGAAGCAAAGGAAGTCACATAGGAAGGGCACATCATTCCCTAGGGTCTGTGAGGTGACATGTAGCGGGGGTGGAGCAGGAGCAGGTGTCCAAGTAAAGTGAAAAAGAGTAACATGAAACCCATAAGAAGAATGTCAGGACTGCATCTCATCATGAGGGCAGGTTTGGAAATGCAAAGACAATAAACAGGCTATTTTTGCAGTGTTTAGAATAAGAAGAGCAAGGCCATGATGAGCCTCTGCTTGGGTCTAATGATGTAAAAAGCAAAGATCACATAAAGATGGATCTCATCATTGTAATTTTGTTCTCCCTTCTCTAAACTAGAGAATGAGCTTAAACAAGGAAAACAAATCAGAATCTTGTATTAAAGCCCAAGATAGATGAGGAAATTAAAACAACAATTCACTTATTTCTTTTAAGTGAATTCAGGTGAGACCCAGGTGAATCGAATGCCAGGGTACAGAAAGAACTACAGGTGTGATTGGGGGTGTCCTCAGCAATTGTGGGACATGATGTAGAATGATGAAACCTTAGAGAACTGGGCAGGTCAGATGTCCTGAGCTTCATAGGACTTCCTAGTGGCTATAGATTGGTGTGTAGATTCCTATAAAAAATAATACATTATATACATTACATATACATTATATAATATATATATGTGTGTGTATATATATATATATATATATATATATATATACACACACACACACACACACACTCATCACAAATAATTTTTAAGCCATTACAAAAACAAGGAACCAGGATAGTTCACAAAAGTTAGTCATTACAAACTCACCTGACAACATATTTGAAAAGCCAGTTACAATTAATGCTTCACTCTGCTCATCTACAAAATTAGGTGAATTAATTTCTAAGGTTCTTATTTATAAGAATTTGTATTGGAGTTTAGTTTGATTTTTTTTTTTTTTTTGCTTTATATGGTGTCAGTTTTTTTTTTAATTGTGGCAAAACACACAGAACAGAAAGTTTACCACCATAACCATTTTTTTTTAAAGACTTTTTGTTTCATGAGAGACACACAGAAAGAGAGGCAGAGACATAGGCAGAGGGAGAAGGACCCAGGGATCACGACCTGAGCTGAAGGCAGACTCCCAATCACTGAGCCACCAAGATGCCCCCATTTTTAAGTATACAGTAATGTTAATTGTGCAACAGATCTCTAGAAGTTTCCCCTGTCACACAACTGAAGTCCTGTACGCACTGAAAAACAGCTTCTAATCTCCCTACCTGCCTGCAACCCTTGCACTCACATCCCACTTTCTGCCTGCAAGTTTGACTATTTTGGGTGCCTCCTATAAAGAGAAATCATGCCCTATTTATCTTTTTGCGACTGGTTTATTTCACTTAGCATAGTGTCCTCAAGGTTCATCTGTTTTGTAGCATTTGACAAGGTTTTCTTTTTTTCTTAAGGCTGAATAATTTTCTGTTGTTTGTATGCACCACATTTTGCTTATCCATTCATGTGTCAGTGGGCAGTTAGGTTTCTTCCGCTTTTTTGGCAACTGTGAATAAATAATGCTGCAGTGAATATGGGTGTGCAGATTTCTTTTTGAGATCTTGTTTTCGATATATATCTTGAAGTGGGATTACTGAGTCATATGATAATGCTATTTTAAATTTTTTCCAGTTTTATTGAGATAAAATTGACATATACTGTGTAAATTTAAGGTACACAGGGAAATGATTTTATATGTGTACATATTGCAAAATGATCACTGCAATATAGTTAACACATCCATCACCTTACATAGTTACAATTTTACATGTGTGTGAGCACTTTAAAAATCTACCTCTTACATACAAATCATAGTACATACTTATTACTTATGTATAATATAGTATTGTTAACTATGGTCACCATAGTGTACATTACATCCATAGAACTCATTCATTTTATAATTGGAAGTTGACCTTTGACCATCATCACTCATATCTCCCACCTTCCACTGTCTGCCCCTAACAACCACTAATTTATCATCTCTTTTCATGAGGTTTTTGATTTGTTTTAGATTTTGACCTGTAAATGAGATCATATAGTATTTATCTTTCTGTGTCTGACTCATCTCATTTGGCATAATGACCTCAAGGTTCATCCATTTGTTGCAAGTGTTAGGATTTCTTTTTATGGCCGAATAGTATTCCATTTTAGTGGCTGAATGGTATCCGTCTATCTGTCTATATCTATCTATCTATCTATCTATCTATCTATCTATCTATCTATCATCTATCTATCTATCATCTATCTATCTATATCTATCCACACATACTGGAGAACTCTGGTGAAGAACTGAGCAGGACAGGACAGAGCACATGTCTGCGTGGCAATAACCCACTGGAGGAAGGTGCAAAAACATGGCATATATATATATGCTTTTTTTCAAAAGATTTTACTTATTTATTCATGAAGACACACAGAGAGAGGCAGAGATATAGGCAGAGGGAGAAGCAGGCTCCCTGTGGGGAGCTCAGTTCAGGACTCCATCCCAGGACACCAGGATCACTCCATGAGCTGAAGGTAGATGCTCAACCACTGAGCCACCCAGGCGTCACTATATATGGTTTTTGAGAATCTCCACACAGTTGTCCATAGTGGCTGCACCAGTTTACATTCCCACCAACGGTTCACTAGGGCACCAATTTTTCCACATCCTTGCCAAAGCTTGTTATTTTTTGTTTTCTTGATAGTGGCCATCATAAGAGATGGGAGGTGATATCTTGTGGTTTTGATTTGCATTAGTGATGTTGAGCATCTTTCCATATGCATGTTGGTCATTTGCATATCATCTTTTTGTGTGTGCGCGCGTGGTTTTTTTTTTTTTTTTAAAGAGATTGGAAATCTCAGTTTTTTTTTTAAATTTTTTATTTATTTATTTATGATAGTCACAGAGAGAGAGAGAGAGGCAGAGACACAGGCGGAGGGAGAAGCAGGCTCCATGCACCGGGAGCCCGATGTGGGATTCGATCCCGGGTCTCCAGGATCGCGCCCTGGGCCAAAGGCAGGCGCCAAACCACTGCGCCACCCAGGGATCCCTTTTTTTTTTTTTGTGTGTGTGTGTGTGTATCATCTTTGGAGAAATGTGCATTTAAGTCCTATGTTCATCTTAAATAGGGTTATTTTATTTCTTATTAAGTGGTAGGACTTATTTAAATATTTTGGGTATTGGGCAGCCCTGGTGGCCCAGAGGTTTAGTGTCGCCTTCAGCCCAGGGTGTGATCCTGGAGACCCGGGATCGAGTCCCGCATTGGGCTCCCTGCCTCCCTGCATGGAGCCTGCTTCTCCCTCTGCCTGTGTCTCTGCCTCTCTCTTTGTCTGTGTCCGTCATGAATAAGTAAATAAAATCTTAAAAAAAAATATTTTGGGTATTAACTCCTTCCTGTATATGTGGTTTGCAAATATTTTCTCCTGTTATATAGATTGCCTTTTCACTCTGATGACTGGTTCCTTTGCTGTGCAGAAATCTTTAAGCTTACTTTAGTCTCATTTGTTTATATTTGCTTTTTGTTGTCTGTGCTTTTTGTGTTATATCCAAGATATCACTGCCAAATCTAATGTCATGAAGTTTATTTCTTGTTTTCTTCTAGGAGCTTTATAGTTCCAAGGGCTGTGTTTGATCTTTAATCTGTTTTGAGTTGGTTTTTGTGTATGGTGTAAAGTAAGGATTCAACTTTATTCTTTTGCATGTAGACATTTGGTTTTTCTAGACATTTGGATTTTCCTTCCCCTGTATGTGGCCTTGGCACCCTCACTGAAGATCATTTGACCACGTACAGAAGGATTTATTCCTGAGCTCTGTATTCTGCTCTCTTGGCCTCCACATCTGCCTTAATGCCAATACTATTCTGTTTTGATTGTTATAGCTATGTAATGTGTTCTGAAATCAGAAGAATGAGATTTCCAGTTTTGTCTTTGTCAGGATTGTTTTTGCTATATAGGGCCTTTTGGGATTCTAGGAATTTTAGGATAGTCTTTTTATTTGTGCAAAAAATGCCATTGAGATTTTAATAGAGATTGCATTCAATCTATATAGATCACCTTGGGTAACATGGGTATTTTATAATATTAAGTCTTGCAATCCATCAACATGCATTGTCTTTCCATTTATTTATATCTTCTTTAATTTTTTCAACAATATTTTATAGTTTTCAGAGTATAGGTCTTTCATCCCCTTAGTTAAGTTTATTCCTAAATATTTCATTCTTTTTGGTGCTATTGTAAATGGGAATGTTTCCTTACTTTTCTTTTAAAATTCTTCATTCCTAATGTATAGAAAACACAACTGATTTTTGTTTGTTTGTTTTGTATTCTGAAAATTTGCTGAATTTGTTTATTCTAATAGTTTTTGGTGGAATCTTTAGGGTTTTCTACATATGAGAACATGTTGTCTGTGAACAGAGATAATTTAACTTCTTCTTTTCCAATTTGGATGTTTTTGATTTTTTTATCTTGTCTAGTTGCTCTAGCTAGGACTTCCAGTACCATGTTGAATTGCAATGGTAAGAATGGGCATCCTGACCTTTTTCCTGGTCTTAGAGGAAAAGCTTTCAGCACATGATGTTAGCTGTAGGCTTTTTGTGTATAGCTTTTAAAAACATATTGTGGTAATTTCCTCTTAGTCCTAGTTTGCTGAGCATTTCTGTGGTTAAAGGGGGTGGAATGTTGCCAGATGCTTTTTCTTTGTCCTTGAGATGATCATGTAAATTGTGTCCTTTGTTCTCTTAATGGGGTGTATTATATTAATAGATTTTCAAAGACTGAAATGTTCTTGCACCCCGGAGCAAATCCCACTTGGTCATTTTGTATATTGATTTTAATGTGCTGCTGAATTTGGTTTGCTAGTATTTACTTGAGGATTTTTCATCAATATTTACCATGGATATTGGTATGTCATTTTCTTTTCATGTGGCATCTTTGGCTTGGTATCAGGGTGATACTAGCCTCATAAAATGAGATTGGAAATGTTTCTTCCTCTTCTACTTTTTTGGAAGAATTTGAGAAGGATTGGCATTGATTCATTGTTAAATGCTGGATGGAATTCTCCAGTGAAGCCATCTGGTCCTGGGCTTTTCTTTGTTGGGAGGTTATGATTACTAATTTGATCTGATAACTTGGTATAGTTCAGCTCAGATTTTTTTATTTCTTCTAGATTTAACATTGGGGTATTTTATATTTTAGGAATTTATCCGTTTCTACTAGGTTATCCACTGTTGGCTTGCAATTGTCTCTTATAATCCTTTTTATTCGTATGGCATTAGTGTCCTATCTCCTCTTCATTTCTGACTTATTTGAGTCTTCTCATTTTTCCCTTATTCTAGTGAAAGATATCTCCATTTTGTTGATCTTTTCAAAACCCAACTCTTAATTTCATTCATTTTGTTTTTTCTATTCTCCATTTCATTTATTTGTTTTAATCTTTATTATTTCCTTCCTTCTGCTAATTTTTAGGCTCAGTTTCTCTTCTGGTTCTTTGATGTGTAAAGTTAGGTTATTGATTCCTGATCTTTCTTCTTTTTGAGTGTAGGTGTGTACTGCGATTAACTTCTATCTTGATACTGATTTACTATATCCTGTAGGCTTGCTGCATTGTGTTTTTATTTTTATTTGTCTCAAGATATTTTCTAATTTCCTTTGTGAAGTTTTCTTAGGCTCATTATTTTTCAGGAGTGTACTGCTTAATTTACACATATTTATGAATCCTCTAGTTATTCTTTTGTTATTGATATTGTTAGTTTAAAAATTCTGTTGTGGTCAGAAAAGATACTTGGTATGATTACATATCTATCTTCTTAATTTTTTCAATATTCTTAAAATTTTAAGACTTGTTTGTGGCCTAATATGTCCTAATATATGACGTGTCCTGGAGAATGTTTCATGTATACTTGAGAATAGTGTGTATTCTCCCTTCGTTGGGTGGAATGTTCTGCATATGTTGGCTAGGATAAATTGGTCTATAGTGTTCAAGTCCTTGCTTTTCTTATTGGTATTCTGTCTGGTTGCTCTAGTCATTATTGAAAGTAGGGAGTGTTAGTCTGGGTTAAAGAAAGAAAAGGAAATTTTTTGTCAAGAATTGGATCATGTGATTATGGAGGCAGAGAAGTCCCATGATATGATCTCTGCATATTAAAGGCCTAGGAAAGCTGGTGATGTAATTCATCCTGAGTCCTATAGCCTGAGAACCAGGGGAGCGGGTTCCTACTTGAAGGGCAGAAGATGAAATGAGATGTTCCATTTAAGTGAGACAGGACGAAAAAAGGGACAGATTCCTCTTACTTTTGCCTTTTGTTTTCTTCAGGACTTTAATGGGCTGGATAATGCCCAACCTATACTGGAGAGGGCAATAATCTACTGTCTGAGTCCACCAATTAAAATTTTAATCTTATCTGGAAACACTTTCATAGACATAACCAGAAACAGTGTTTCATCTGGGAACCCTATGGTTCACTCACATTAACACATAAAATGAACCATCACATGACGTATTGAAATCTTCTGCTGCTGTTATGTTATATTCTATTTTTGCCACAAATTATGTCAATTTTTTCTAGTATTTGCATACTCTGATATTAGGTGTACTTATATTTATAATTGCTATATATTCCTGGTAAATTGACCCTTTGTCATTATATCATGTCTTGTCTTTGTTTGAGAGTTTAAACCATTTACTTATAAAGTAATTATTGACAAGTGAGGACTTACTATTGACATTTTGTTGTTTCCTGTATATATTAGTTACTTTGTTCTTTTCTTCCTTTCTTGCTGCCTTTCTTTATGTTTTTTCAGTCTTTTGTAGTGACATACTTAGTTTCCTTTCTTAGTGTATCTTCTAATGTTTTTTCCTTTGTGGTTTCCATGAGGATTACATAAATTATAGTTATATAAAAAAGAACCAATCTCAGATGAAGAACACAATAAATGAAATTAAAAACACACTTGATGGGGCAGCTCCGGTGGCTTAGCACTTTAGTGCCATCTTCAGTCCAGGGTGTGATCCTGGAGACCCAGGATCAAGTCCCACATCAGGCTCCCTGCATGGAGCCTGCTTCTCCCTATGCCTGTGTCTCTGCATCTCTCTCTCTCTCTCTCTCTCTCTCTGTGTGTGTGTGCGTGTCTCTCTCATGAATAAATAAATAAAATCTTTAAAAAAAACCACACACACTTGATGGAATAAATAAGCTGGAAGAAGCAGAGGAACAAATTAATGAACTAGAAGACAGAGTAATGAAAAGTGGGCAAGCTGAACAAATGAGAGAAAAAAGAATTATGCAAAGTGAGAATAGACTTAGGGAACTCAGTGAATGATCCCATCAAGTGTAATAACATTTGTTTAATAAGAGTCCCAGAAGTAGAAAAGAGAGAAAATGGAGCAGAAAATGTATTTGAAGACATAATAACTGAAAAATTCTCTAATTTAGGAAAGAAAACATACCCAGATCCAGAAGGCACAGAGATCCCCCCAAAATCAACCCAAGGAGGTTCACATCAAGTAATAAAAATAGGAAAAAAGTAATGGTAAAAAAAATTAAAAGCAGCAAGAAAAAAGAAGTCAGTTACATACAAGGGAATCCCCATAAAGCTATCAGTGCATTTTTCAGCAGAAACTTTGTATGATAGAAGGGAGATACATTCAAGGTGCTAAAAGGGAAGAAATGTACAGCCAAGAGTAATCTATTTAGCAAAGCTGTCATTCAGAATAGAAGGAGAGATAGGGGGCACGTGTCTGGTTCAGTCAGTAGAGCACACCACTCTTGATCTCAGGGTTGTAAGTTTGAGCCCCACACTGGATGTAGCAACTATTTAAAAATAAAATCTAAAACAAATGAAGGAGAGATAAGGAGGTTCTCAGGCAAACACAAACTAAAGGAGTTCATGACCACTAAACTAGCCCCATAAGAAATATTAAAGAGGATTCTTTAAAAAAAAAAAATAAAGAGGATTCTTTGAGTGGAAAGGAAAAACTGTGAGAGTATGAAAAAGTAGAAAACTCAAAAGCAGTAAAAACAAGTATTTCTATAAAACATCAGTCAAGCGATTCATAAAATAAAAAGAAGTAAAATATAACACTATATACCTAAAATGTTGGGGGAAGAGGAGTAAAGAATGGTTTCAAACTTAACCAACTATCAACTTAATATAGACTGCTATATGCACAATATGTCACTTATAAACTTAATGGTAACCGCAAATCAAAAACCACTGACATTCAATGAATAAAGAGAAAGAAATCCAGGTATAGCACTTAAGAAAACCAGCAAACCATGAAAGAGAACAAGAGAAGAAAGGATCAGAGAAAAACTACAAAATAACCACAGCACAAGTAACAAAATGGCAATTCATATCTATATCTATGAATAGTTACTTTTAATGTAAATGGACTGGGCACTCCAGTCAAAAGACATGGGGTGACAGAGTGGAAAAACAAAAACAAAACAAAACAACAACAACAACAAAAACAAGACCCATCCATATGCTGCCTACAAGAGACTAATTTCAGACCTAAACACATCTTCAGATTGAAAGTGGTGGGATGAGAAACATTTATCAACTGGATATCAAAAGAAAGCAGAATTAGCAATACTTCCCTCAGACAAAAGAGACTTTAAAACAAACACTGTAACAAGAGACAAGGAAGGACAGAATTACTCTGATACCAAAACCAGATAAAGATATCACAAAAAAGAGAACCACAGGCCTGTATCCCTAATGAACACAGATACAGAAATCCTCTACAGAATACTAGCAACTCATATCAAACAATACATTAAAAACAACATTCACCACAATCAAGTGGGATTTATGCCTGGTTCAATATTTGCAAATCAGTTAATGTGATCCATCACATCAGTAACAGAAAGGATAAAAACCATATTATTATTATTGCACCAGACACAGAAAAAGCCCTTGACAAAGTGCAACATTAATTCATGAAAAAAGCCCTCAACAAAGTAGGTTTAGAGGGAACATACCTCAAGATAACAAAGGCCATATATGGAAAACCCATAGCTAACATCACCCTCAATGGGGGAAAAATTGAAAGCTTTCTCCCTAAGGTCAGGAACAAGATAAGGATGCCCACTCTCACCACTTTTATTTAATAAAAAAGTACTGGAAGTATTGGAAGTCCTACCCATAGCAATCAGACAACAAAAATAAAAGGCATTAAAATTGGTACGGAAGAAGTAATATTTTCACTATTTTCAGATGATGTGATGCTATATATAGAAAACCTGAAAGATTTCACCAAAAAAACCTAGTAAAGCTGATAATTCAATAAAGCTCAGGATACAAAAAATCAATGTTCAGAAATCTGTTGTGTTTCTATACACTAATAATGAAGCAGCAGAAAGAAAAAATAATAAAACAATCCCATCTAAAATTGCACCCAAAATAATAAGATATCACGGAATAAATTTAACCAATGAGATGAAACACATGTACTCTGAAAACTGTAAAACATTGGACAAACAAGTTGAAGATGACACAAAGAAATGGAAGGACATTCCATGCTCATGGATTGGAAGAAAAGATTTGTTAAAATGTGTATACTACTTAAAGCAATCTACAGATTTAATGCCATCCTTATCAAAATACCAGTAGCATTATTCACAGAAATAGAACAAAACATCCTAAAATTTATATGGAACAACAGAAGACCCAAATAGCCAAAGCAATCTTGAAAAAAAAAAAAAAAAGCAAAGCTAGAGGTATCACAATTCCAGATTTCAAGTTATATTATAAAGCTGTACTAATCAAAACAGTATAGTAATAGCATAGAAATAGATAGCATTATTTACAATAGCTAAATTATGAAAGCAGCCAGAGTGTCCACTGGTAGATGAATGGGATAAAGAAAAGGTTATATAAATGATAGAATAAAATATATAAAATGGAATATTGTTCAGCCATAAAACAATAAAATCTTGACCTTTGCAATGACCTGAATGGAGATAGAGAGTATAATACTAAGTGAAATATCATATGATTTCACTCATATATGAAATTTAAGAAACAAAACAGCAGATGCCTGAGTGGTTCATTTGGTTAAGTGTCTGCCTTTGGCTCATGTCATGATCCCAGGGTCCTGGGACTGAGCCCTGTGTAAGGGCTCCTTGCCCAGTGGGAGTCTGCTTCTCCCTCTCCCTCTGCCCCTCCCCCCTGCTTGTGTTTTCTTGCTGACTCTCCCTCTCTCTCTCTCAAATAAATAAATAAAATCTTAAAAAAAGAAAACACATGAACAAAGGAGGAGAGTTCCTGTTTTAAGATGATAATAACTTTATAAGAAAACCTCTACTCCTTTATATCTCCCCCCTCATTTTATGTTCTTGATGTCACAAATTACATTTTTATGCTGTGTGTCCATTAACAAAATTTTATAGTTCTTTTTTATGCTATGATCTTTTGGGTTTTATATTATAATTAAGAGTAATTTATGCACCAATACAGTGTTTATAGGATTCTGTGTTTGAGTACATCCTTCTTATCAGAGTTTTATGTTTTTATATGCTTTCCTTTTTATGTCAGCATTTTTCATTTTAATTTGAAGGAGTCCCGTTATCATTTCTTGTAATGAAGTTCTAGTTGTAGTGTATCTCTCATCTTTTGTTTATGTGGGAAAGTCTACTTCTCTGTCTATTTCTGTTTCATATTTGTAGGATAGTTTGGCTGGGTATATTCTTTTTTTTTTTAATTTTTATTTATTTATGATAGTCACAGAGAGAGAGAAAGAGGCAGAGACACAGGCAGAGGGAGAAGCAGGCTCCATGCACCGGGAGCCCGATGTGGGATTCGATCCCGGGTCTCCAGGATCGTGCCCTGGGCCAAAGGCAGGCGCCAAACCGCTGCGCCACCCAGGGATCCCTGGCTGGGTATATTTTTAATTGTCAAGTTCCCCCCCCCCCCTTTACTACTTTGAATATATTATCCTATTTCTTCCAGACCTTTAAGATTTATCCTAGGAAATCTGCTGATAATGTGAGAGCTCCTTAGTGCATGATGAGTCATTTTTCTCTTGCTATTTTGAGGATTCTCTTTTCATCTTTGACTTTTGACAGTTTATTGCATGTTTCAGTGTGTGTCCTTTGGGTTCATCCTAATAGGGAACTATTGAGCTTCGTGGATTTGGTGTCCCTTTTCTTCCTTAGCTGTGAGAAATTTTTAGCCAGTATTTCTTCTGATAGGCTTTCTCTCTCTTTCTTTGTCTTTCTTCTAGGAAACCCATATGGATATATTGCCTTATAATGTCCCATATATCCCTTAGGCTTTTTCATTTTTCTTCATTTTTTTTTCCCTCTCAGATACCAAATTATCAGTTTCTGAGTTTTCTGGTTCTTTCTTCTGCTTACCCAAGTCAGATGTTGAACCTTTTTAGTGAATTTTCAGTTATTATATTCTTCAGCTTCAGGATTTCTGTTTTATTTGTTTGTTTGTTTGTTTCTGTCTTTCGATGATATTCTCATTCCTCATTTTCCGGGTTTTGTTTAGTTTTCTCTTTTTGTTCTCATCAAGCTCATTGAACTTCTTTTTTTTTTGTTGTTGTTGTTGTTTTTTTCATTGAACTTCTTTAATGGGGTTATTTTGAATTTGATATCAGATATTTCATTGATTTTCATTTCTTTAAGATCAATTTCTGGAGATTTATTTTTTTCCTTTCTGTCATCTTTTTCTTCCTTTCTCTTTTTTTCCTGAGGCTTGGGATTATGAAAAAACAGCCACCTCTCCCAGTCTTCTTAGTCTGGCTATGTACAGGGAGATTCCTTCACCAGTCAACCTAGTTGAAGACTCTGGGACACATCTTCTCTGTGTGATCTTCCAGTTAGATTTACCTTTTTTTTTCAGGAACTTGTAACCTCTTCCTTCATCTGGTGTCTGTTTGTGGTGCTGCAGGCTCTCTGGTGCTGCACATGTTACTCAGCTCTCCACCATTCTCAGTGGTTCCCAGGCATCCAGAGTATGCTGATTCTGTCTGCACCCCACATCAGGCTAGACAGAAATCAATCCTCCAGTATCCTCCAAAAGCTGGAACACTGCATTCATGTTCCTTTCTTTTTTTTTTTTTTTAATTCCTGAGATAGAAGTTAGGTACTTTCTCTCAGTCATAAGAGGCTGTGCCAACTTAGGGGCAGGGCAGCTGTGGGTAGAGAGCAAAGGCTTTCCTTACTCATTTCAATGCAGCTCCTCTCAATGTTGTGTTTGCCTGGCCTACTGTAACTACTTTGAGGTATTTTGATCTCTTTATTATTTTTATAAAGTCAGTATATCTGTGGGAACAAGGGATGAGCTTCTTATTCAATCCCCTTGCTGATGTCACTCTATAGGCTCGAGTTCAGTTTGATTTTAACAAGGCATTATGCACATTTTTTTGGGATTTGACAGAAGGCATCATTACCTTGATCAGCTGTGACCCATATCTGTGTGAAGAAGACCCTGGGTAAGGTGAGATAGTTTAATTGAGCCCAATTGCCTTTAGGGCAAAGTGTTTAATTGACTAGTGTCAGTCTTGAACAATCAAAGATCAACTTTAATGAGACATAATTGAAAGAACAGACAGAGAGGTGTGACTATTATAAGACGAAATATAAGTAGAAGATTGATCAAGGTCAAATCATTGGGGAACAAAATCTCATAGAAGTGGGATCCCAGGTAACCATCAATACCAGTAAGATATGTATACAACATGAAAGCACTTTGTGAGTAGAAGTTGAACTCATGCACAAACTAGATACAGTGTATTGATTGGTATAGAAACATTACAAAATACATGCAAACTGAAAGAAAAAGTGTACCGATTCATGTTGCCCCTACTCTGTGGAAATGTACTCTTTACACCTTGGTGTATATTCCTCTGTAACAGTGTCTCTATGTATGTGTGTGTATGATTTTGTATACATGTATGTGTGCGTATGAATGTATATCGATCACCATTCATTTTACTCTTTCCCCCATTGCTTAGTATTCAAGTGGTTTGGGTAAAATTGAACCAAATCAAACTTTAGATGTGGACTGTGATTTGGCTGAGGTTTATCAGCACAATAGTATTCTGCTTGCTCTGGTGATTTTTCAGGGGTAAGAATGTGATCCTGGTGAATGTGGTAAGAATTTTCTTCTATTGTTGAGTCAATATCCATCTGTCCATCCATCCATTCCTCCATCCATCCATCCATCCATCCCATCCCTTCTCCCTCTTTACATTGTCCTACTACAGCCATGTTTCTGTCATGACAGGAACTGGCCTCTGAAGACCACCAGGAGATACAGTGGACATTGGATGAGAAGAGAAAGGGGCTAACACTGTCATCAGACAACACCTGACACACTCCCCTGGCACAAACTACCTCTGATTTAGGATTTCTGTGGGTTGTAGAAGGATAGTCAATCTAATTAATTCTTTTAATTTAATCTTAGTCTTTTTTTATTGACAACTATAACACAAGAGAAAAAAATGCATATAACATAGTCAGTTAAATAAATTATTATAAGGTAAGCACATGTATCCAGAAATAAACTTGTAAGCAACTCCACCACTCACTGTCTTTACTTTTACAGTATTTCTTTCTTTGCTTTTTTTTTTTTTTTTTGGCGTAGTGTTATTATCTTTGCCTTCCTGAACACTGGTTTTGTCCAGACTGTGAATTTTGTGTGAATGTAATCATTGACTATTTGTTGCATGAGTTGTAGGTTAGTCAGTTTCACTGATGGATGTATCTCTTCTTCTGAGTATACCAGAATGTATTTATCCATTCTACCATTTCTGGCTTTGGAGGTTTGGGTTTGCAGTTGGGTGTATTGCAAATAATGCTACTCTGTCAAGTCTTAGCATGCTTCTAGATGCATACATGCACATGTGTATGTATGGTGTATACCTGGAAGAGAAGGGCTGGGATAATGAAAATGAATATTTTAGATGATTTAGATCAACATTTTATTTTATTTTATTTTTAAAATTTATTTATTTATTTATGATAGTCACAGAGAGAGAGAGAGAGGCAGAGACACAGGCAGAGGGAGAAGCAGGCTCCATGCACCGGGAGCCCGATGTGGGATTCGATCCCGGGTTTCCAGGATCGCGCCCTGGGCCAAAGGCAGGCGCTAAACCTCTGCGCCACCCAGGGATCCCTAGATCAACATTTTAAAGACCTTGGTAGGCTGATATCTGGGTTTAAGAATAAAAGAATTTATAGGGAGAATTTTAAATCTTACTGGCTGTTTCAAAATATTAATGGCATAAGTTCAGAGTGTCAAAGACATACCTTGACCTCAGAACATTTGGAATAAATTGGTGAGTGTTAGTTGACTGGTGCTTAGCATAATGAGCCCAATGTTGCTATCATAAATGCACATGTGCTATCAATATTGAAATCTAGTGCCTAATATCCTAAATAAGTGAGTTCACATGTAGAGTAGTGTATTCCTTTTGGGGAATCATATGTAATGAAGGATTTGACAAACTGGAGTATGTATAGAGAAAATAAACTACGATAGTTAAAGCCTGGAAGAAGCAATGTGAAAAGCTTCTCCCAAAAAGGTTTATCCTGGAAGAGGGTAGAGAGAATGTTGTACCTTTCATGTAGAAAATTGGTTACACCAATTTTGTTATCTCTCTATGGTTGACCTTGGACCAATGGGTGGGGTGGGAGAAGATTGTATGAAAGAATGCTTTATTTGCCTCATATTTTAATATAAATGTGAGCTTTGATAATTCCAAGGAAAGGAGAGGATGATTTTAAAATGTAGAGAGCTCAATACCAAAGAAGTTTCAAATAGAAATGGGAAAAATATATTCCTGAGATGTCTAGATGTCTTGGGTCTAGGGTTGTGACTTTTTTGTCTTCTCAGTATGTCTTTCTTGCAAATGAGGCAGAAAAAATTCACAGCCTCAACCAGGGAAATCCTGGATAACCTTAAATATCCTGTGTAGAGTATTTCTCTACATTTTGAACAGAGAAACATTTCTTAGTTCTAAATTATAGCTTCTACTCACCATGTATAACATGACAACTGCACCTGTTTTCCATATGAATAATTACCACTTGAAAAAGGAAGGAAGTCAAAACACAGGGACAACTAACCCCTAAGGGTAGGTATGTGTCAAGATGTACAAAATCACATTCCATAGTGATTAACCTTACATGCGGTCTTCTTTAAAGTTCTGGCTTACTTATTACAGAGCAATCTTAATTTATAGAAGTGAGAATTTTGATGGATGGATTTCTCATTGAGAAAAAAAGAATGTCAGAATTGAAGATGTTTTAGAAAGTCAATGATTATTTTAATTTTCTAAAATGATTTAATAAAATTAAAACTGTCAGGCCAAAGGATAGACATAGAGTCAGTGATGTGACCTCAAATTGATACACTTAAAAAAGAAACCATATTCCTGAGCATCTTGGAATAGATGCTGTTTTTAAAGTATTGAAGAAAATAGAAAAAAAGAAATCCTAGTGCTTAGATGACTTTGTACTCTCAAGAGATCAGTAGCATAATAAGTTTCTTAAATCTGCATCAAGATCATCTTACCAGAGGCAAGAAGTCCAGATTTCACACAGGTGAGCACAGAATAGTTTAATCTTGCCTACCAGATGGCTCCAGGTCAGTGGCCAATAACAATTTGTAACACACCAATGATAATATAAGGCAGCCAGCTCTCTCCTTGGAGTGCAACCTGCTTTATAAAAATAAAACAGGCTGGTGACTTTTTCTGTAGCGTAGAAATCTATCCTCTCCCTCTTTCCCTCTTTTCCTTTCTCTCCTTCTTCCAAACTATGGATTTAACTGTACTTAGTTGTTCCTTTATTTGCATAAAAATACTACATATATAAGCAAATTAGATACTTAAATATATATCATATATGGGTTCAAACTATGTAAATAAAAATAAGATTCACATGACCAAAATCAGCCATAGGAACAATATCGCACACACACACACAGACACACACACACACACACACACACACACACACACACCAGGAAAAATTTCCAACTTTGATCCAAAATCCAAATGTTTTCTTAAGAGTTTACAAAAGCTATCTCATAAACAGGCATCATGTAAAAATAAAGTGGGAAGACCATTTGTGGGATTCAAAATAAATGTGCTGGGGAATGAATGGCTCTCCTGCCACATCTTGCCCTGAAAAGAAGGAACTGAAGTGACTGGCATTATATAAATAAACTGAAGATATGAGTTTTGAAAAGTTAAGCATGTGTGCATTTTGTATTGTATCTGTTTTTTAAAATATTTTATTTATTTATTTCACAGAGAGAGGGAGGGAGAGGGAGAAACAGGCTCCCCACTGAGCAGGGAGCCAAATGTGGAACTCAGTCCCAGGACCCTGAGATCATGACCTGAGCTGAAGGCAGATGCTTAACCAACTGAGCCACCCAGGTTCTCCTGTATCTGTTTTAATAAGGGATTTGACTTAATACAGTCCCATTGAAAGGAAGCCTACCTTCCATCCTTGACACTGTGACTCTGGGACCATCAATTTACAGGGTAGCAGCTTACTAGAACTTTAAGTACATTATCATTGAGGAAATTAGAATGATGATGATCTATTCATTTTCTCTGGCTTCCCATGGCTCTCTCTTTCCCTCTCTTCTTTCTCTCCTGTCCTGCCTTAAGTCATGAAAGACCATCCTGTGACAGTGTCTGAGGTATTATAGCATGTGTCATGAGGTCTTTCAGGTCTGCTCCAGTTTTAGTGAGAATCAAACGAAGTGATGCACATGAAAGTCCTTTTCAAAACTGTAATATGCAGTCTGCACACACTATCATCTATCTATCAATCAATCAGCCAATCTGTGCTACATCTGTAGGGAAAAATAGGAAATTACAACCATAATGAAACCACAGGTCATTTTACATGGAAAAATCCCCCTCAGTATGTATGTGTGAATAGATATTGCCAGACTGTATCTGTTACTTGGATATTAGAAATTAGTTCTTATGTCAGCATTGTGGGTTTGAGTTTCTCATTTTTAAGAAAAACTTTGCAAATAACTACTTATTTGAAGGAGTTACCGATCTCAATACCTTGGGTCAGTAAAATTCGACACATTGAATAAAATTGGTATCAAGAGGAAAATTGGCTGGTAAAGATCTAGTGACAATTGTATCTATTTTTAGCATTGTACTAAATTATAATATATGTTGAAATTCCCCTTACTCTCGGATGCATGTAAGGCCAGAAGCTTTTCCCATTCTCTGTAGTGTGAATACAGACAACTTAAAAGCTTTCAAAACTTTTGCAGGGCCCTAAGCCCCCAGCCCCCCAGCAATGTCTCCAGCAGGTGCCTTGACACCCCTTTTCTGGGAGCAGAGGACCACCATTCATGAGGGTCGAGGACCCAGGTTACTCCACATCATGGGCACATCCCATCTTGTGTGTGTCTTCTCCCTTGTCCCTCCTCTTCCTCCTCTCTTCTCTCCCATCCTCTCTCCCCTCTCTCCTCTCCATTCCTTTCTTCCAGTTTCTCTCTTCCCTTCTCTTTCTCCTCCAGCATGGCACCTGTAGCCCTCTTGTGCTACATGCAAGACAGAAATAGCACAAGACCTATCCTCTGAGCTTGCATGTTCTGCTGTCCAGGGAGAGAGAGGCAAGTGAGCACAAGGACTGGGAGGGCAGAGGAAGAGCCAGTGTCTGTCCTTGCAAGAGGGGAGCAGACCAACAGGAAGAGGGTGGGTTAGTGAAAGCTGAATGCATAGAAAGACTTCGTGGACATGTCGTGGGGCTTGTGGGGTGCCTGCAGGACACACACTATGATGGTCTGTGGACAATTAGTAAGGGTTATATGATAAGATTTTGTCATTTATTAATGCTATTTTGTCATTCAGTGTTAGTTGACGAGTAGGGCAAACAATAATATTTTAGAATGCAATCCAACTTAGTTTAATTATCAACAAAGCCTGTGTTTAACACAGATGTCTGTTAGAGGAGGAGAGTCTTGCTTTTTGGTTCTTTTTTTCTCAAACGTAATTGGCTGCAATGTAAATGTAGTAGGGGCGGCATGCTGCTTACCCCACTCACCTCTGTGCAGCTGTGTGGTAAATAGCACTGTTCAAACTGATAACTGTTCTCTTTATGTCTGATAATCTGCCTCTGAGCCTGGCATTTGGGACCGTAAGTAGTTTTGTTTGTAAATGTAATTATATTTAATGATCTGTTTTGTAAATACAATGGTTTTTCCTTTTCTGTGGTCAGTCAAGTGAATCTGAATGTAGAAAAAAGAAATGCAAGCTTTATACATTTCAGAAAATACAACCATTACTGTGTATATTTGATACTTTGTTCTAGATTTACATTAAGCACAATTTCATTACCATTAATCTCAAACAACGTAAATATCACGCAGATTTATATAAATGTTGCTTTGCAATTTTCACAAGAGTTCTTCTCCGTATGATATATCTGAAGAGTGCTAAATAGTTATCAATTATTTTCCAAATGTAAAAGCAAAATCAAAGTCATGAAGAGAAGGAGAAAAGAGACCCAAGAACAGGGACTATTTTGCTTAGGTACTGATGATATGCTAGGAAAGATCATCTGTTTAATGTGCTCTGGTACAGCCCAGAACTGGGCCAGAAGTTTGGAAATACACAAATTCTTCCCTGTTTGGAACGTAAGGGCTTCTATGAATTATGTGATCTAAATAACATGCTGGAAAGCAAATCTCTGGCAAGTGTATTCCTGTTTGACTACCGAATGAATAAACAAATGAACATATACATAAATCACATTTAGTATCTGTTACTTGTCTTCCTCATGGATTTAAAATTGTATTTCAGGAGAATCTAGTTCTTGAATCCCATAATTCCTATTTACATACCAGTATCTAATTTTACATGAGTGTATTGGTTTGCTAGGGCTAACGTAACAGAGTACTGCAGACTAGCTGGCTGCAACAGCAGGCATTCATTGTTTCACAGTTCTGGAGCTGGGAGTTCAAGGTCAAGGTACTGAGAGGGTGGTGAGAGCCACACTTCTCCCCTACCTGCTGGTGGTTAGCCTGAGGTCTTTGGCATGCTAACTAATTATGTCTGCAATGACCTGATTCCCAAATAAGGTCAAATTCAGAGATGCTGGGAGTTAGGACTTCAACATATGTATTTGTGGGGTGGGGTGAAGTGGTACAGAATTCAGCCTATTACAGGATATCAAAGAAAGGCCCCAATCCTTTCTACATAGGAGTTATCTGGATGGAGAATAAGATTAAATACAGATTGGGGGATGGAACAGACTCTGTAGGAGGAATACCAGAGTGAGAAGAGCTCTCAGGTACAGCAGTGGGAGTGATGACACAGCTGCCAAGTCTGGTTGCACTAAGTCAGGGAAGTCTTCACAGAGGAGATGGAGTTTGAGAGTTGAAGGATGTGTAGACATTTGTCTAGTGAACATGAACCTCAAATTTAGTTTGCCTTAAAGCAAACTCAATTTTCTAACTATACTTGTTCCGTCTCTTGAATTGGTTGAACTGGATTAGTTCTATTAGTGGAGCCAGTGGAATCTGAGTCTTCTCTTTCCTCCATCACACCTGTTTATCATGAATGTCATCTCTTCTCTCCTCACAAAATCACTGTGTTCTTTCCCTCTCTTACCTTTTGACTGCTGCTGCCCAGCATCAGAGCTTCCTTCCGGAATGCCAAGGATGTGGCTGATAGTTTTCAGTGATATCCCTGAATTTTCATCTTTTCTTCATCATTCATCTTGGACATCACCACCCAATTGACCTCCTTAGTACCAATTTGGTCATTACTCTGCAGGCCCCAGACCTTTAATATCTTCTGCCTGCCTGCCAATCTTAATCAGGCTATCCCACGTCTTCTTACAGCCTACAGTTTCAACCTGAATTTTTTTTTAAAGATTTTATTGATTTATTCATGAGAGACACACAGAGAGAGTCAGAGACACAGGTGAGGGAGATGTAGGCTCCTTGCTGGGAGCCCAATGTGGGACTCGATCCCAGGACCCTGGAGTCATGTGGTGAGCCAAAGGCAGACACTCAAGCACTGAGCCATCCAGGTGTCCCTCAACCTGAATTTCTCAGGTCAACATTAAGTAGAGTTAAAGAATCCCATCTTGAGAATGGAATTTAAAAGTCATGTGGTTGATGTGTCTGCCATATGCATGAATCCCTCAGCACATCCTAGCTAAATGGTCACATCTTATGTCTTTCTGCCCCCAGTTCCAGGAACCTTGCCTATCACCCTGCTTACTTGTGATCATAACTATTTTGAGCTCGTTGGTATGCTTCTCATTTCTGCATCTTTGTTTGTGCTGCTATTATATCATCTTCTTCTTAGACATCTTTGCCCTTGCCTATTTCCTGCCCCCCATCATTCAAGACCTGGCTCTCATGCAGTCTCTGCTATGAAAAATGACTGTGGCATGCAGATTATAACACCTGAACCAAGGATTGTGTTGTAATGACAGGGGATAAATGACAAATAGGATGAAGTGTTGAAATAAAGATTGAAGTGGGGGATCCCTGGGTGGCTCAGCAGTTTAGTGCCTGCCTTCGGCCCAGGGCATGATCCTGGAGTCCTGGGATCAAGTCCCACATCAGTTTCCCTGCATAGAGCTTGCTTCTCCCTCTGCCTGTATCTCTGCCTCTCTCTCTCTCTCTCTCTCTCTCTCTGTGTGTCTCATGAATAAATAAATACATTTTTTAAAAAACTAAAAAAATAAAGATCGAAGTGGTAGTAGAGCATAGGAGAGAAAGAGACGTAAGTGGAATTTGGGTGTAAAGGTTTTTTTTTGTTTTTTGTTTTTGTTTTTTTTGGGGGGTGTAAAGGTTTTTGTAAAAGGTTTTGATGAAGATAGATACTTCATATAAAATTTGCTTTTGAAAATACGAAGATGACTTTTAACATCAACTTGCCTAGTTAACATTATTTCTGATTTTGAGGTAAAATGATTGCCCAGTGGTTTATATTTTTAAAACTTAAGAAAAGGGGATTCCCGGGTGGCTCAGTGGTTTAGCTCCTGCCTTTGGCCCGGGGTGTGATCCTGGAGTCCTGGAATCAAGTCCCACATCAGGCTCCCTGCATGGCACCTGCTTCTCCCTATGCCTCTCTCTCTCTATCTCTCATGACAAAATAAATAAGATTAAAAAAAAAAACTTAAGAAAAAATAAGACTCCAGTGATGTGGCTAGCCCATGTCCAGAGTATGAGGACCAAGGGTCCACACATAACAGGCATGGAGATTACCTCTGGGTCCCAGTGAGAGCAGTAGTCAAAATCACCTTAGCACATCACTATACAAGATGTGACTGAACACAGATGGTGCAAGGGAAGCTGCCTCATTTCACCTGTTTCTCTCATGGGTATGTTTTACAGAGGAGCTCTACTGCCGCAGAAAGAACATCTTAATATATGTATTAGGAAGCAAAACGTAACTAAATTATTTGGATCTGCCAACTTTGAAAAATGGTGTTAGGCACTTTTAATTTATAATGGAAATAATTACATTAGTGAAATAACAGGTACCATTTACCAATACTTGTGGAAGTTATGCTCTGTTCACAGTCCTGGGACCATGGGGGGATATTGCCTCATTTTATAATTTTATTTAAATCTGTGTGTGGATGTCCTTGTATTGCAGCAGCCTTTTATGGTCCGTACTTCCCATCTAAAGAGGTTGGCACAATATGAGAAGTGAGTCCTGGCTCCCCAGCCTCTGATACTGGCCATCAACTGGATGGCTATGTAACATTTACACACATCTTGATCTAAGTGGTGTGTTCTGATTCTTCAGAAGCATCACTAGGGGATTTAAAGTGGTAGCTTCATTAGCACATAGATATCTACATCAGGGAAGATACCTACTATTGACATTTTGGACCAGATCATTCTTTGTTTTGGGGACTGTCCTGTGTATCGTGGGATGTTTAGCAGCATCCCAGGACTCAATCCTCTGTGCCAGAAGCACACCCCTCCCACACACAGTGTTGACAACTAAAAACATCTCTAGACATTGTCAAAGTGTTTAGAGAGCAGAATCACCTCCAGTTGAAAACCACAGAACTAGATATTAGCACCAATGCCATAATTTTATTTTTCATTACATCGAGGGGCCATATATTTAGTGGAGAACACCTACTCCCTGAGTCACTACTTGATTGCTTAGCATGACAGGTAGGCTTATTATCTTATTAAAGGGGCTTTAACGAAAATCCCAGAAACTGAAACCCATACATTTATGATTCCTTCAATGGGTAGATTGCATGTAACTGAAATGATATGAAATTACTTACTTTTTACTCATTTTACACATTTTTCATGTGTATTGCTTAAGCAAATGATGCCAGTTTTTAATTTTCTTCTTTCAAGTCTGGCAACAGACGCTGCTCTTCATCTCCCTATGTCTGGTTTTTTTTTTTTTGGTGGGGGGAGAGGGAGCAGGAGTGATACCAGCTGGTGAATACAGAGCTAATTACAGATTGTTTCCCTCAAAAAAGACACACGTGGGTGATTAACCTCTAATGATTTTGGCAGCTGTTTTGGTCCTATTAAGATAACTAGTAACTGGACAGATACTTCTTTTCTTGGAAGTGTGTGTTGCAATTTTGGGGGATTTGGACACTAGGAGCTTTGTTACAGATGCCACATCTGATGAGAATTTAAGACTATACAAACCACTGCCTCAGAAATCCATTATGTAGCTTATTAATTCACAACCTTTTTGGTAATACTTGACTTTCTGTTAAATACAAATGTACAAATAAATACATTTCAGAAAACTACAGA
Source organism: Vulpes lagopus (assembly GCF_018345385.1). Lineage (NCBI taxonomy): Eukaryota > Metazoa > Chordata > Mammalia > Carnivora > Canidae > Vulpes > Vulpes lagopus. The sequence goes on along the minus strand of NC_054839.1, from coordinate 4,245,939 downwards.
CTCAGAATTAAAACATATATGCTTTAATGTTTAATGTTTAATTTATTTTTAATTAAAAATTTTTTTTAAAGCATATATGTCTTAAAAGTGGAAAATTTTCAGATAGGTGAAGAACGATCTCTCTTCTTATACTGGATTGGAAAAAGAATTATTTCAGCATTTAAGTGGTTCTTAAAATGCGTCACATTCATGGTAGCAGTTTGTGTGGAGTTGTTTCCCTGTTCCAAACCCTGATAAGTTAATGGTTTAATTGTATTGAAATAGGCCCTTTAAAAAAATTTAGGGTTGTTACCAAACTAGTATTTCTGTATTAATAAATATTATAATTGAAATCACTTTAATTTAAATTATATAGTTGAAAGGAAGGCTCTTAGTCTCAAAAATAGTCTATACACTGTTTCCAATATCTTGCTTCCCATTTACTCCTCAATCCACTAAGTTTGAACTTAGGTCAAAGTGTTTCCTTAACTCGTCTGTTGGATATTCTATCTCCTTTCTGCCTTTCTTCCCTAGACATCAGATGCACCTGATGGCAATGGTAGTATTTGTCTCCATCATTTCCTTTTGTGGAGAAGCAGTATAATGTCAAGGTTAAAAGCACAAACTTGTTTTCCACCTGCCTGGGTTCAAATCTTTGTTCTGCTATCGGCTGACTCGGACAAAGCCATTACAAGGTGCCATCTTGTTACTTCTCTGTCAATTAAGGTCAAGTTATTAAATTTGATGAAGTTAAAAAATACTGAGATCACAGATGGTGGGTTAATTATCATGAGGTTGGTGGATAAAATCAACCTTCTATGACAAAATGGCTTGTACCATCAGGTGAGTGAGCACAGTTTTCAAAGACAAATTTTTAACGTTGCGGCTTCTTAAAACATGCGATCATAAATATTGCCCTTGGAACATTTAAATTATTTAAATATACCTTTGAGTATTCGTAGAAATTTTTTTTCACAATACAAAGACACTGAATTTCTGTAGGAATTCTAGTTTACAATAAGTTACAGATTAAGTATACAGCTCACTTGAATTTGATGGTAGCTGGTAAATGAATTTTGACATACATTTTTTTTTAAGATTTATTTATTTATTTATTCAGAGAGAGAGCGAAAGAGAGGCAGAGACACAGGCAGAGAGAGAAGCAGGCTCCATGCAGGGAGCCCGACATGGGACTCGATTCTGGGTCTCCAGGATCACACCCCAGGCTGCAGGCAGTGCTAAACCACTGCGCCACCGGGGCTGCCCCGACATACATTTTTTTGTTTGGAAATAAAATATGATAGGTAAATGCATGCTTTCATTCATCAAATGCCTTATATTAATAGTCTCTTAAATTTTTTCATGCTTCCTTATTAGACTGTTAATTAAAGCTTATAGCCTGTGGCTTCAGTTACAGTTTTGAGTAAAGACTGAATCAAAGAATATGGGGCATATAATTTTCCATTTCTATACACTCTCATTAAAGAAATCATTTAGCACAGATTCCTGTAGGTGCTCAAAATTGTGTGGCAATGTGAATTGTATCTGAGCTGTCTTTCTGTGTAGAGTGGCTGTTCTTGCATCTCTGAGGTAACAATGTATGCCAGTAAAAGATTCTTTAATGTGAGAGGGTGGTTTCACAACTTGCTCCTTTCTCTTTTTTTCTTTCTTTCTCTTTCTTTCTTTCTTTCTTTCTTTCTCTTTCTTTCTTTCTTTCTTTCTTTCTTTCTTTCTTTCTTTTTCTTTCTTTCTTTCTTTCTTTCTTTCTTTCTTTCTTTCTTTCTTTCTTTCTTTTTCTTTTCTTTCTTTCTTTCTTTCTTTCTTTCTTTTCTTTCTTTCTTTCTTTCTTTCTTTCTTTCTTTCTTTCTTTCTTTCTTTCTTTCTTTCTTTCTTTCTTTCTTTCTTTCTTTCTTTCTTCTTCTTTCTGATTTAATTTATTTCAGAGAGAGAGAGAGAGACTGTGAGGGGTGGGGGAGTGAGCAGAGAGAGAAGAAAAGAAGCAGATTCCTTGCTGAGCTCAGAGCCCCATATGGGGCTCCATCCCATGACCCTGAGATCACCACCTGACCTGAAATCAGAGATGGGCTCTTAACTGACTGAGCTCCCCAGGCACCCCACAAGTCACTTATTTCTTCTGTAAGTATTATTAACATAGGACTATTAACTCAGTAATAATCCTGTTTGTTTTGCCTACTTAGTTTTTTTTTAAAGTTCTTTTTAAATTGGCCTTTCTGACATCTCTGTGTTAACAGGTATGCTAATGAGGGAATTCTTTGAAACTGAGGGTGTTACAATCCACCCTACATGAATTTTCCTTTGATATTCCTGTAGTAGTTTCTTGCAATAGTTATTCCTGGACTTCCCAAATATGCTCCTTGTTTTAGGCTTCCCCCATATTTCCTCTGTCGGGGGAGTAAACGCTTCATCACAGTGTCAGTTCACTGCTTGGAACCTGATCCCATTAAGTTGAACACTTGGGAAATTGGGAACTGTAGGATCCCAGAGCATCCACGGAGACTCGAGGAAGTAAGATTACAGTCAACAAGACAAGTGAAAAAAAGTGGTGAGCATACAGAGCTTTAAACATTCACGGGCAACTAATGCTGCGTAGAACCAAGCTAGTGTGTTTACCACATTGGACTTTTTTCCTTACATGTTATTTTATTTTAAGTGAAAGTATTGTGAATGAGATGAAGGGTGGAATCCCATAAAGAGACAGATCGCGCAAATAGTTAACCTCTTGGCCAGATGGCACAATTTGAGGCAATTTATCAAGATCTGAGGGTAGAATCTGGGACAAGAAACATTAGGTCCAATGCCAAGAAGTCAGGAAACTAACAGTGAGAAGACATGGCTTTATCCTGCTTGAATAAATACAGCAATCTTTAAAGTGCAGCTCCTTGTATTAACTAGGAAATCAACCTCGTTCCATAAATTATATTCCAGGTCAGGAGGAGGTGGGATTTAGGATGAGAATTGGGTGAGAGAGAAGATACATTTTGGAGACAGTGTGAGGTCTTTTTCATTTAGTTTCTTTTCCTCCTATTTCCTCTTCTTTCCCTTTCTTTCCCTCCCCTTTCTTCCCTCCCTTCCTTCCTTCCTTCTCTTCTAGACTTTTTTCTAAAAAAGATGTGCTATGGAAAGAAATGATGGTACCTTAACCAACGGGCAAGTTGGGAAGAGGACAGGTCATGGATTTAAACTAGTTTAGGGTGCCAGGTCAGGAGAGAGAGTTCAATAGCCATGTCTCAAGTCCCAGAAAACTCTGAGACCGAAGAGAAAATTAGCAAAGCAAAAGTAGAGAATTGCACTTTAGGCATTGGCTGGGCCAGCTCTTTCTCTGGAGCATGATGGTAGAATGGATAAAGCCTTGGTCTAGGCTTGAATTCCAGGTGTGTACAAATGAGCTATGCAAGGAATGCACTTAACTAGTCTCAGTCTGCATTTCTTTAATTTAAAACACAAGGGATTGGATTTGCTTCACAGAAATTGTTGTTTCTTTGTCCCTAAGGAAGCCACCATAGTTTTAAAAATCTCTCTATATTTTTCTCTTTACCTTTTCATATTCTTAAAAATTTAAATACATCAATCCTTCGTAACTTAAATACTGTTCCCCCAGAAAGCCTTTCTTACTAATGTACCCCAATTTAAAACGATCCCTTCACTTCCAAATCCCATTATCAACCACCAATGATACCTACAGTTTAAGTGTCAAATAATTAAGTATTGCATTATTTTTATTTCATGGTTATATTTTCTTATATATTTTGTTCTGGTCTTTGTATTTTGGACAGGGAGAGTTTCGTGCACTTTTTTTTTTTTTTTAAATCAGCACTACCATGATCCTTGGAGAGAGTATGTTCTTCATTAAATACCTTACTTTTTCATGGGTTGAACTGTCAATCTGGACATCTTACATATTTCCACATTAAACTCCTTTTCATAACTTAATAAAGTGGACTCTTTTGGAAGCTCCCAGATATTCTACTGGGGAAGAAAAATCATCTCTATATTTAGTTTGGATTTGTCTTTTTCCTCTATTAAAACCCCATCAGGGTTAGCCCCTTGCCCTACTAGAGCGAGCGATGTTTCCTATGCACATGGACCCCAAATGTTGAGGAAAATACCAAATGGATCATTGAGGACAGACTATATCACAGTAAAGTCATCTGCAAGGCACTTTTTTGTTCTTGAACCTCATACCCGTTGTGGAGTGCATTACTGAATTGGCAGGGTAAGTTAAAACTGATGTTGAAAAAGGAGGGGGATCCCTTGGTGGCTTAGGGGTTTAGCACCTGACTTCGGCCCAGGGCATGATCCTGGAGTCCTGGGATTGATTCCCACATCCGGCTCCCTGAATGGAGCCTGCTTCTCCCTCTGCCTGTGTCTCTGCCTCTCTCTCCCTCCCTCCCTCTCTCATGAATAAATAAATAGAATCCTTTAAAAAAAAAAAGAAAGAAAAAGGAAATTCAACTCCATCCTAAGTCATGTTTATTTAATCAGTGCTGATTTAATTAACCACCAGGATTCTCACTTATAAGTCGGTGGGAATACCAAACACCTCTTTTGATGATCCTTAATTCACCAGAACCCGTCTTCTGATGGTTTCAGCTAGGCAGAGGTGCTCACAGCCTACCTGTGGTGCCTTGTGAGAGAGAGCAGTGACTTCATACAAGACTGTTCCTTTGCTTTCTCTCTCACTAGGATTTTCTGAATCTCCAAATCTCCCCCAACACTTTTCTGCTGTCCTACAGTGAACTCCCATGTTCCCAGGAACTAGTTCCCAGTGCAAGTTTGGTGCTACACAGATCTCCTGCTGCAAACTCTGCCTCTGCTGATTCCAAGTCACTTCCAAGATTTATGGAGGGATATATATGAGAGAAAGACTAGCAGGGATGTGAGAACCCACTCTCCAGCGATAACCACATATAGGGAGTCAGTAGGAGGAGAGATGTCTCCGGGGGGAAAAGAAAAATAGATGTGCTGGAAAAACAGATTAAAAGGGAAGGTGGGTAGTTTAAAAAATGCAGAGCAGAACAGGAGAATGATTATTTAATTGTACGGTGTGATGGGATTATATGGCCAGTTCTTTTGCCGTAGCATTGTTTCTGTTGGAGAAATGAGATTTACGTAGGTCAGATAGCCAGCTGTTACTTAATTCAATCGCGGGACCCTGATTTTCAAAAATAGAGTTTTAGTTTTAGTATGTCACAAGTACATTAATTATATATGATTATTGGCTTAATAAATCTCCACTCGGCTGGAGTATAGGCTCTCTGGCAGCAGAGAATATATTTGACTACCACCATGTCCTTAATATGAGCTAGGTGCCTAGCTGAAGGCAGAAAGTTAGCTTTTAAGGTTTATCTTCAAATTGCAATAGAAAATTGTATCACCTGCTTATTCTGCTGCAGTTCCAATTACTAGGAAGCTTTGACATTTTTAATGCTTCCTTTTTGGAAAATTGTCTTTACCCAGCTATCATTTGGGTCTTAAATTTATTTATTTATTTATTTATTTATTTATTTATTTATTTATTTATTTGTTTATTTATGCATGCTATTGACTTTTTCTGCAAGTGTTGTCAGTATTTTCTAGATTTTTATTTCACTTTTGTGTATGATGTCTTTTTGAAATGGAGATATTTTAATTTGGTGACCTTCATAGGTATGGATTTTCTTTAGTGGTCTCTTCCATGGCTTTAGGCGTAGAGAGTGCTCAGCCACACAAACACCCACGTTGCTGGCAGAGGGCAGAGCACGTGTGCAGAGTCTGAGGTGGTTTCAGGGAAGTGAAAAATAAAAGCCAGTGAGCCTGGAATTCTGAGCTAGAGAGGATGTGTGACCAGGTCAGAGGATGTATGACCTTGAGGCTGGATTAAGGACTGTATCTTCGTTCTGAGGGATCTATGTAGCCATTGAAGGGCCAAAAACAGGACAAGAATATGACCAGATGAAAGGCCAGTCTGGTGGTGATGTGGCCAGCAGTGGGAGGGGCCAGGGAGCAGGTAGCCTGTGACCAGGGGCACCCTTACTGTCCTTACAGAAGTGGGGGTCTGGTGTGGCACCATGGGGCAGAAGTGGAGGGAAGGGAGTTTGTTTTAAAGAAACACTTTAGAGCTAGAACACACAGGATGTGGGGACAGACCCAAGGTGGGGGGTTTGGAGAAGAGGTAAGGAAACTGTGATGGCTGGAGGGCGGAGGTGCATCGTTGGGACGGGTAGCAGGAAGGAAGCAGAAGTTCACTGTGGTGCATGTCTGTGCTTCATGAAGTTCACTTAAGTGTGGCCTGGAACTCATATATTCTCATATGGCTGAGAATTAGTAAGGGTTGGGACAAGCTGACAGGGTCAGAGAAGAGAAGGAAGGCTGGTTCTGTACTTGGAGGAGCTCTTACCATTAGGGAGCAGACTGAGAGGAATTTGGGGATGGAAAGGAAAGGGGAAAGTTTGAAAGAATATGCTTCTGTGAAAATCAGAAGAAGCATTTATTTCAAGAAGCGGAATAATGACCTGTGTAAAATCTCACTAAGTAGACTGGTCAGGTGAGAACCAGCACCCTGGAATCTTACTGGTGATCTTAAAAGAGCTGTTGGTCAGGATGCCAGGGTGGTATAGTCCATTAAGTGTCCAACTCTTGGTTTTGGCTCAGGCTGTGATCTCAGAGTTGTGAGATCGAGCCCCCTGTAGGCTCTGTACTCAGTGTAGAATCTGTTTGAGATTCTCTCACCCCTCTACTCCTCCTGCTTGTGCTTACTGTCTCTCAAATAAATAAATAAATCTAAGAAAGAAAGAAAGAAAGAAAGAAGAAAGAAAGAAAGAAAGAAAGAAAAGAAGAAAGAAAGGAAGGAAGGAAGGAAGGAAGGAAGGAAGGAAGGAAGGAAGGGCACCTGGATGGCTCAGTGGCTGAGCATCTGCCTTTGGCTCAGGGCATGATCCCAGGGTCCAGAGATTGAGTCCCTCATCAGGCTCCCCGCAGGGAAGCCTTTGTCTCTGCCTCTCTCTCTGTGACTCTCATGAATAAATAAATAAAATCTTTAAAAAAGAGCTGTTGACCAGAGTGGTGCTATCAGGACAAAAGCTAGCATGGATTGCAGAGGGTGCTAGCCAAGGCAGTAGGCACCTCCTCCTGTTCATGAGGAGAGCAGGGGGGTCTTCAAAGAGATGAGGGAAAACATTCTAATGAGTGTTTGGATGTGAAAGGATGGGTCCAATGAGAGGGAATAGATTGAAGATGCAAGAGAAAGACAATCTGATCCAGAAAGTGAGATTTTCCCTGGAAAAGTGGAAACGAGGATCCAGAGGAGCACAGTGGAACGAGAGAAAAGATACTTGCTTCACTATAAATGGAGGGAGAAAGAAGAAAAAGAAGAAAAAAAAGAAAAAGAAAAGAGGCAGGCTGGTTTGCAGATTTGTTGGTGGAAGAATGAGGGGATTCTAGGAGATTCTATCTAATGACTTCAGTTTTTCTTTTAAATGATGCAGCATGGTTAGCTGGTGACCTCCATTGAGAGTGATGGTGAGGGGTAATCAGGCTGTAGATGGGAGAGGGCCCTTCAAATCAGGTTAAGGGGGCTTACGTAGAATTAGCAGCTTGGATAGTAAGAAATTTGGCCTCAACCAAAGAAAGATCTGGGCTTTTCCCTGCATACTGGGAGATAACTATTAAAGTATTAGAATTTCCCAGGTGATATGTGGGGTACCATTGTCTTTGGTGGGCTTTTAGAAACACACCTGATAGGTTATGCTAATGAATGAACCAGGATGGGGCTTTCCACACCAGGTAGATTTAGGGTAGGGGCTGCCCATGCCAGAAAAAACACCATATAGTTTGTGGTGGTAGCTTTGCTTACCGGTACACCTAGAAACTGACTTTGATCATATGGGCAATAAATCGTCAATCATGCCTTAAATAACGAAGCCTCTGTGAAACTCTAAACACCAAAGCGTGGGTGAAGTCCTGGGGCTGGCTCTGTACTGTGTTTGCTCCACATTGATTCTGGGAGTATAAGGTGTTCATGAGCACAATGCAAGTTTGCATTAGAACCCTCCCAGACTCTGCTCTGTGCATCTCTTCCTGTGGTTGGTTCTGATTTGTATGTTTTCCTAAAAATAAATATAACCGTGATTATAAAACATTTCAGTGAGTTCTGTGAGTTCTTTTAGTGAATTTTCTTTTTTTTTTCTTTTAGTGAATATTCTAATGTGAGAGCAGTTTTGGGAAAAGCCTGTGGACTTGCAGTCAGCGTCACAAGTGAGGATGGTTTCGTGTGCACCCTTTGCTCAGACTCTGTAGTTGGTACTTGCCTCCTTACAGTAGGAGTCAGAAGCCTTGGGCAGACTTAGATGTCTCTAGGAAATGTGCTCCTAGCCTCAGAGTTTGGCTACTTCTGTGTACAACCCATTTAATATTTGGGGAAAATTAGTTTTGACGTGACCAGAACTATTCCTTGAGAAGTTGTGACTCAGTCATGTGTCAGGTGAGTGGTAGGATCTAGACTGTTGGAGTCAAAGGACAATGACTATTAAAGCTGTCCCCCATTGTGCCATTGGGGTGGTTCAAGTGGCAGAAAAGAAGAGGGGTCCAGATACAGAGAGATTTCAGAGACAGAGCTGACAGCTGTTTTTTCTCCCGTACCACATTTGGAGGCCTTGGTTCTTTTCTCTCTTAAGCACACCTGAGGCAAAAAACAAGCCCTATTTGTAACAGCAGTTCACCTCTGAAACGATCATAGTACATCAGTCACTGTCATGAGTGGGTTGGAAGTGGTGGTGGGGCTCGGGTCATCATAGAGTGGATCAGAATATCTGGGTGGGGAGTACCCTTAGAAAATATCTAGCAGTTGTTTCTGGTTTATCAATCTAGGGAAATGTGCCCTTTTCTCAAGATTGAAAATAAGTGGTTTAAGAAACAATTTGAATAAACAGTTTTTTTAAAAAATATTTTATTTATTCATGAAAGACACAGAAAGAGGCAGAGACATAGGCAGAGGGAGAAGCAGGCTCCATGCGGGGAGCCCGATGTGGGACTCCATCCCAGGACTCCGGGATCATGCCCTGAGCCAAAGGCAGACGCTCAACCGCTGAGCAACTCAGGTGTCCTGAATAAACGGAATTTATGTAAAAGAAAAACTTTCTGGAGCGGAGGACATGACAAGTGAAGCGGCCATATAATCAGATTCTCTTGGGCAGGCACAGAGCCCCTGGAATTCGATCCCGGGCAAAGCCTCTTACCCTTGGGGTTTTTGCCATGGTTGATAGCTGTGCAGATTTGCATACATAGTCTGTGTCCAGAACATTTTCTGGTGAATAACAATTAATCAGAGAAAACAAAGGTTTCCATTTGGGGTGGCATCCTGTTTCCCATAGAAATGAATCCATATTTCCTTGAATTAAAATTTGCCTCAGATAAAAAGATGCAAGAATTTTGGGGTGGTGAGCTCAACTGCATGTATTCAGTTGAATATACATATCCGTTGCAAAATGATTCTCTGATTTTAGTACTGGGACTTTTATTTTACTGGAGATTTCACCTGGCTTTCTTCCATCTCCTTATTTTTGTATGGCGATAAAAGCATGTTTTATTTATGTTTCCTCAGATAGGCTGGATATTACTGAAAGTGTTGGAACACAGGCTAATTACCATAATCATTGTGCAATAACTGAAATATTGCCTCTTCTGAATTTAAGGGGTTCTTCTTTTTTTTTTCTTTTTGCATTTCTGCTCTGGCTTTACATTTCATACATCTGTGCATTGTGCATGTGTTCATTCATGGTAGTTACTGCTTCAGCTGTACTACTGGGGAATTTGGGACAGGACCTCCAAACTAGGATGCTGTTTTAGTGATACCTTGTTGGGATGTAATTGGATACCATTTCCCTCCCCTGGGTCACCCTTTGTACATATTGCTGAGAGCGGGCAGTTTCATCCTGACTGTCCTATGGCTTCTGGAGAAAGAGTTCTATAGCACTGATGTAATATTCATCATTTCCAGAAGTGCAGTGCTCAGAACATCGTATACTCACTTGATTGTTCTTGGAGCTGTTTGGTGTCTGGTGATGATTTGTAATGGCGGCAGAACACAGCAAGGAAGATGGGTCATGTGGCTGGCCAAGTAGCTGATATCTGGTACCTCCCTTGATTGTCCACATGTGAGGTTCTTAGCCCTTTGTGTAGGAAATGCTCAGTTTTCCAGTTTTACTCAGGGAGAGTGAGGGTGGAAAAGTGGAATCTCGACTTGCTCTGCTTCTGGGTGAGGACTTTTGGAAGGAGAAGCCTCTACTCTCCACTGGCTCATGAATGGCAGCCAACAAATCTCTGCAGTTGACATAAGCGACAATACACTTGGCTGTTCTGAACTTTTTCTTATTTCTTTAGCAAAGAGGGGAAAGGAAGCGGGTAAAAGCCACCCCCTCCCAAGTGTCAGCAGATCTCAGTTACCATCACTGGTATAGACTTAAATGAAATAGTGACAACAGCCAAAGTCACAATGGCCTAAATAATAGAGACATTTATTTTTCTCTCTAATCTGTTAGCATGTACAATGTGGGTCTGGCATGGTGCCCCCAAAGATATCAGGGATTGGGTGAAAAGCCAATGTTAAAATTGACAAGTCATCCTTGGTGAGAAGTGAGCAGGATCCTTTATTTTGGCCATAAGTGGGTTACTGGTGACTTTGATATGACAACTTTCACCAGGGACATGTATCTGTGGGCTGGGGTGGTGGAAGCTCAGAAGCACTGGTTGGAAGAGTGAATGTCTGTGATGAAGTGGAGACAGCAGACAGAAATCATGGCTCATGGAAGCTCCACCCTGAATGGAAGAAGCTGGAGAGCTTAAGCTGGTGTTTTCCAGGGAAGCCTATCACTGTGGGTCTAAGGATGGGAGAGGTCCTGCTAAGGCTGATCCTTATGGGCATATTTGGCTCTGCCCAACCCCAGTCTAAAGGTGTTAAGGGAGAGGTTCTTTCTTTTATTTATCTCTTTGTACCTAGTGGTTGGCACTATAACTAGAACACTCAGAATCTCTTTGTGGAATGAATAAAGAAGTCTCACAGGGCACCCCACCATCAAGCTGGTTTCCATACAGGCCCCAGTACTATTCCCAAGCTTGGATCTGCTCTCTGCTTTCTGTAAGAATATCCCATCTAGATTCCAAATAGGATGGACATAAGTTTTTATGTTTTTCTCATTTTCTCAATCAAAAAGGGAATGCCATTAAGTCATATCTCCTCACCCCTGGTTGCCTTTTGTGCCCTTGGTCTTTCCCCCACCCCCCGGCCTCTTTCCAGCCTAGATGCATCATCCCCAGCTTTCTTGCTATAGTACCTGATTTAAAAACACACTACACTTAGTTGTTATTTATCAGAATGGTTGTTTGCCAGTGTTTCACGTTCTGTGCTGAGTTAAGAGAAATGGATTTGATTAATGTTTGCCAAAGTTTTCTAAAAAAAGTCTTTCTTTTTTAAAAAAATTAATTAATTAATTAATTAATTATTTATTTATTTATTTATGAGAGATGGAAAGACAGGCAGAGACAGAGAGGGAGAAGCAGGCTCCATGCAGAAGCCTGATGTGGGACTGGATCCCGGGTCTCCAGGATGACTGAACTCTGGGCTAAAGGTGGCGCTAAACTGCTGAGCCATCTGGGCTGCCCAGAAAACATCTTTCTTAACATCAGCAATTTATATGATGCACAAATAATGTTCAGTATCTATTTTTTAGATGCACAAGATGTTTTATGAGTCTATGACCTTGTGAGTGTGTGCAGCAAAGCAGAACAGGCCTGTGTTTCTGGGATTGGTCCGATAGCACTCTGCATGGACCCCTCCTCTTTCAGTTTTCAGTTTTGAGAGAGCTGGCATTTTATCATTTGAGCAAATGAATGATGAATGACCTAAAACATGTATTAAACTTCATGGTTTGTCCAGGAAACCAGGGCAAGGAACTATAAATTGATGATCTGCCTCCCCGCGGGTCAAATAACTTATGATCTGTCATACAGTGAATGAAATGCTGTGGTTAGGAGGAATATTATGGTGGTTATGTGCAGATGTTTCTTACATTGAAAAATGGGTTTATTAATGGCATACTTATGAAGAAAGTTCTAATCAGGAATTCTGTTACCGTATTTAATTAACTAGTCAGCTGTTGAAGATCCATGAAACTCAGATCCAGAAGTGAATGACAATCAATTATTGGTTTTGCTTTGCCCATAGCTAAGAAGAGGATGGTGGCAGACCTCAAAAAGCTCAATCAAAAGAATAGATAAATATTTTATTTTGTTTTTGGTCATTGGTAATTTAATGAGAGGAAACACACGTCTGCCTTCATTTCTGTTTGGCTCTACAACTTGTTTGAGTTTCAAGAGGGTGCAGACTATGTGTGAGATGGAAAAAGAGTATTAGATCATTTGCAAGATAATAGTCACATGTCAAGACAATGCAACCAGTGTCTACCGCTAAATTTCATATTAATAGCTCTGTAATGGGATATATGCATCATCAACAGAACCTTCAGAAAAAGATTTGAAGCTTTAAGGACAATGATCAACTTATTTCTGTAATTATGGGACTAACTTCATCCCTTTTCTGATACAATTCTTGAATTAGATTCTGCATACACTGGACTGTAATGAAGGATACAGATGGGAAAATATTTGAAATCATTAACATATGCATGAATATGCAGTGGTTAGCATATGGTAGGTATACCAAAGGGTATGTAGTATGAATTTTAGATGCCTTATTTTTAAGGATTTTACTTTGTGGCAAAGCCAGTATTTTTTTTTTGTTAGTTTGGAAAAAGCCTTTATTTTTATTAATGATGGCTTTTGAAGTTGTCATCCAAAAGAAATGAGCCTGGCATGACCAGGGAACACCTTTAAGGACCCTGGATGTTATAAGGGACAGTTGCTCTCTACAGGAAATTATTCAGAACTTGTGTGATTCTAACCTGTTATGTACTCATTTCTTTTAGAAGCTGGAAAATTGAGGATTTTTTTGCTACTCACAGAAAAGAAACCTACATTAACTTTGATGCTGCAGGATAAATTCTTAGGAGTACACCATCCCTGTTTCTGCACCCATTTCCATATTCAGGGTCAGCTTCCAAAGAGCTACTCTTAGAAATCAAAGTGGAATGGCTTATTTAGATCACATGTATAAATCTTTGTATTTTTCCAGAAGCAGAGCTATTCTAAGACCAGGGTCTTTAAGTCAATTAGGCAAGAAAGAGAACTGTACTCACAAAGTTATAGCAAAATTTTAGTTTAACACGTGTTAAAAATGAGAACATTGTATTACTCAGAACACATAAAAAGTGGACATTTGAAGATTAGGAACAATTTTAGGTGAGATAAGTGTTGAGATTGAATGGGTATTGTTTTCACTTGACGTGGCCTGAGATGAGACTTGCTAAGAAGATTCCAAAGGACGGTTGACACGATTGAATGCTCTTCACTGGTGATTGGGTGATCCCTTACTCTCGGCTGTTTGCCATGGTATTATTCAAACCAAAGTAAGGGAAGTAAAATAAACATTTATATGTTTCTTACCAGTGACTTTAAAGACCTGTGCTATGTGTATCCATTCATTACACGTCTTTACATATACCTGTATGAATACTAAAATGAAGATAGGCGTATGTACACTATTCCATAAAGAATGCATCTTTCGATGCACTGTAATATTCAGTAGACAGTTGATTTAACCACAAGGCTGTTGTATTCCATACTTTCTATTTTGTGCTTTCAAGGTCAAGGGTTCAACATGTTCTTTCCTCTTCCTTTTGAACATGTCACCTGAAACATTTCCAGAATCCTTCAAAATAGAGGTCATAGCATAGTAAGCCTTCAGATACTCTATGTTCAACAATTAACATCTATTTCTTAACCAGAGTTATTGGGTTTTTTGGTCCTGTGCCTTTCTTCAGTGTCTCGAATCCTGTAGTATTTCTTGAAATGGGTTAAATATGCACATTTAGCTGTGGATGTCTTTATTTTGATATCTTATCTACAAATTCCTAGAATGTAGCAACATACTCGAGTTGATATAAATATTACTAATGGTAGTTTGGCTAGTTATTGGCACATTTTTCCTAATAAGAGTAAAGAGAAAATTGATTATTCCTATATTTTAAAATAATATTCTTGAGAAACAATTTTCTATAACTGGAGAAAAGGTGTGAATCAGGGAAAATTATGATGAAGTTTATCTGCATTTTATGCCATTGTTCATTTTTAAATATGCGATTAATTGTTACATTAAGATTGTATTGTCATATAACAGATGTCATGTTTATAAGTACCTCAACATCAGCCTGGGGATGGAGAACAGATCAAACATTGTTTTGTATTCTGCAGAAGCAGATGTTTGATTTCATCCTAAATGATCATGCTTGCTTGTTTTAAGACAAAGCATTCTTCAGTATCAAATATTACAAGCTGCTCTTTGTGGAAAGTATCAAATGAATATTTGGAAAGGATAAGAAAATTTATTATAGAGTGAATAAAGATGATTCCTCTCGAAGCTTGACTTGAAGAAAGAAATTTTAGTGTTTAATTAAAGTTTAATTGCAATCATCTATGTTTATTGTGATTGTAAAATGCACAATAGTAAGTAATTCCACCATATTTTAAAGTTTAATTTGCATTAATGAACTAAGAGCAAAATTGAATCCCTAATTTTCTTACTTGACCAAAGTAAATGTACCAGGTAAACTGATGGCTTTTATTTAAAACTTTTGATCATACACTTTGTTAAAAAAGAGTAATGCTTTCCTTAGTTTATTTTTTCCCATACTATATGCAGTGGTAGATTTTAATGGTTTTCAAGCACTATGTATTCATATGTTTAATATTCTAATTCATGATCTAACTTATTATAGGTAGAATGTGGAGATTAGTCCTCCGTGTGGGGGACAAATCTCCACAGGCTTCCCAATGAAACCTTAAATATTAGACAATAAATAAAAAGACACACTAAGTCACATTTTAAAGGTAAAAAGAGCAATGGAAGAAGGCAGAATTTCATTGGCTTCCCAATGAAACCTTAAATATTAGACAATAAATAAAAAGACACATTAAGTCACATTTTAAAGGTAAAAAGAGCAATGGAAGAAGGCAGAATTTGGTTTACACTCTGGGGTAATGCGTGGTGATGATCAAGACCTGGACCCTGCCACCTTGTGGGTGTCTGGATTACCTTCCTAGCTTCCATGAAATGGAGATATTTACCTCCAAGTTCCTATGAGGACCAAACATAAAAACGTGGGGGTAATGTATGCATTTAATAAACTCCTAATATACACTAGTAGTTGGTGGTAAAGGTTGCCATGATGCTGAGATTGTGACCCTTGGCCATGATGGTCCAACTTCTTTCTGTCCACGCTATGCTGTTGTTTTTCTACGTGAATGCAGACTCTCAGGGTTATAAACTACCAGGGTCTGAGTGTGTTCTGACTATGTGTGAAAATGGGGCTACGGACAGCAGTGAGGCCAGGGGCTGCCTGCATGTGGCCTGGAGTAATGACTTTGGATGACAGAGAGTTCTGGAGGCAGCAGTGGTCATTTCTGGCCAGAAGCCCAGAAGGCTCCATCCTGAGCACGCTCAGGTTTCTTGTTATAAATAAGAAAACTGAAACTGCCCTCTTTGGGGGACTCTTCTGAAAATAGACTTTTCTAGGGCAGTTAGTTTTAGGGCCTTGAAATGTATCAAGAGGACCTTGAAGGTGCTTCTTAGAACTTTCAAGTTTAGGATTTGGCAGCATAATGTGTCTGGGGGACAGATTTATCTCGAAGAAATCTCTCTCCCTCTCTCTCTTTTCCTCTCTCTCTCTCTCTCTCTGTACACACACACACACACACACAGCCCCAAATGTAGCTTATTATAAAACTTGGCTGGCACTTTACCAGTGCTAAATGTTTATTTTCCTCATTTGCTTTCCGAAAGTTTAGCTGAGAAAATATTCACTGTGATAGCATTGGACTGATAACTAAGCCCCAGAAAGCATAATTGTACAAAATGTCATGGTTTCTGTTCCTCCCATTTACAACATTGATGCAACAGAGACTCCCTAATGGAGGTGGGGCTGATGTTTCCACTTCTCACCTCATATTTGTTTCTCAGTATAATCAAAATAATGGGATTTTGTATTTGTAGAACACACTTCAGAACTGACTTTCAAATCACTCAAGGAAGAACATCACATAGGCTGGTAAGTGGTAACTGTTATCCCTCCTCCAGGATAAAGTTAGGGAAGTGAAATCAGAGCTGGCTCAGAATCACTTAGGAAGCTCATATCAGGGCTCAGAACAAAATGCAGGACTGATGAATACTGAGCCATTGTCAACTCACCTGTGTCTGCCAGTAGTAGTATGCATGATGCTTAACAGTTGGCTCTTTTCAGGGGAAAGGGAACTCTGATAGTAGCATTTCCTGGTTTCTAAAGTGTGAATACTTCCACCATGACTAGTTTCAAGCTCTTGATGTGATGTTCCTGAACACAAAGTTGGGAAGAGGTGGGTATCACCGATTGTTGAGGCTGTTGCAAGGTGGCTGCCGCATACTACTCCTTACACCCAAGAGTAAACCTTTCTGGTTTACGGGATCCCTTACAGGATCTTTATTAGGTCAATTCTAAGAGCAACATGGTGTACTGCCACGGTTATAAAGAAGTAGGATATACAATGTCTGTCATCCCAGAGCTTGATGATAAGATCAGTAAGTGGTGTGTGCGTAGGAGTGCACCATACTATAGGTAGGCTTTGGTTGTCTAGCAGTGGCTGTACAAATGCCAGGTGGCTCAGATCTCTTAAGGCTGGACAAGTAGGGCTGGAACTAATAGATAAAATTTAAATAAGTGGAAATCTGCAGGGTGCAGAACGAGCCATGAAGGCACTTCCTATCCTCCTTTTCTAGTTTGGATAATTCTTTTGACCTTGTCACCACCTAATTCAGATACTACTGTATTTATACTTTACAAAAGACCGTGTGGTTTTGAGGGAAGACCACTGAGTCATCAGAAGGTCTAGGTTAAACAGCTGATTTGCTACCTTCAAATAGGAGGTGTTGGGCAAATCCCTAAATGTTATTACTTATCTGAGTCTAAGCTTTCTTCATATATGGAATATATGTAGCCCTTTAGAAAAATGGTGGTCTACTTTACAAGCTTGTTTTGAGGACACACCATGTATTCCAATGATAAAAATCAGTTTGCCGGATGCCTGGGTGGCTCAGTGGTTGGGCATCTGCCTTCGGCTCAGGGCGTGATCCTGGAGTTCTGAGGTTGAGTCCCACATCGGGCTCCCTGCAAGGAGTCTGCTTCTCCTTCTGCCTATGTCTCTGCCTCTCTCTCTATGTCTGTCATGAATAAATAAATAAAATCTTTTTAAAAAATCAGTTTGCAAGCATACCATGCTGTAATGATGCTGATGATATAGTGATATTGGTGGGGGTAATGGTGTGGATGATGGTGATGGTGGTGGAGACGGTGATTATGTGGATGGTGATGTAATGGTGGTGTTGATGATACAGACAGTGGTGTTGATGGTAGCGGTGGTGATGATGGCAATCATCATTTAGTTACTCTCACTCTACCTGCCCACTGCTATCTTTCAGGTTCAACATAAGAAAACAGAGTTTCTTGGAAGTTCATTAATTATTATAACTAGTTGCACTAATACGAGTTAATAAAACAGCATGGGCAAAAGATCCTAACACGTGTGTCCCTCCTTGCACAAAGTTTCCAAGGTCCTGCTCCCACCATGAGGAGGAGGCTCTGATGGCAGTGGGCCAACTGCAGTGGCATTTCATACAGAAATCAGAGATTTACTAACACAGTCTACCAGTCTGTCTTCCCCTTGGCTATCTTTTGTGTGTTATAACACTTTCACAAGGTGAAAAAAAGAGAAAGGGAACTTATCAGAGAAGAGATTCTGTTCCATACAGAAAAATGCGGCTTTGCAGGAAAGAAAAGTTACCTAATTTCAACATATATCTCACTTCCACCATCTCTAATGTGGTTCCATACCTGACATAAGGAATATTAAATAAACAGAACCTGGGTGAGAGTCTAAGGTGTGGAAGGATGGAATTTAACATCTGTAGCCTGGCCTTTCTTACCACATAGAACTTTGTTTACACTTGTTTATACTATAACTGACTTTATTTTCATACCCTGTCATGGTCTCACTTAAAAATGGGAAAAATTAAGCAAATCTATCTTTTCTCATTAAACATTTTATAAATACTAAATTGTATAGTTGTTATTTCCACAAGTTACAACCGGGTTTGTTGGAGATGTGTGAATATGGTGTTTGTGTGTATGTGTGCACACGCGCTCACACACACACACTTTATCAACAATGACTCATTTCATTTAGGGAGAAAATGGTAAAGAGGATAATCAGTCAGAATAACTGTTACACCATGGCAGTATGTACCAATGCTGGGTACACACTATAATAGAAATCAGGGTTTTAAATGGTTGTTTTGTTGGCTAGGAACAGTCTGGAATATCTGTCTTTTTTCTCACAAAGATTAAATGATAAGGTATGATGATTACTTATTGGCTCCAATTTGTTTGCTGTCACTGGTTTTTGTTTGGTCAGATTTTTACATTCCCCTCACATGGATTTTCAGTTTTGCTGAAAACTGAAAATTTTCAGAGATTAATATTGCCTAACATATTGCTTGAAAAGTTTCTTTATTTATCTTTTAAAGCATAAGATAATTCATGGTGAATTATATTTCAGAAAATATTTTAATATAATAATACTTTATCTTTTCATTTGATATAATTTATGGTATGTAAGCCTATACTTTTATGCTTTTTTTAAAAAAATGTTATTTTAATGCTAGAGAGTATTTATAATACTAAAATTCTTGAAACATGGCATGTATCCCCATCTGCTCAGGGTCACTATTATGGCTCCTGGGAGTGTGTGACGATTTTCTCATACAGATTTTGAAAATTTGTTAGATAGATAGATAGATAGATAGATAGATAGATAGATATACATTCACACCTTTGTGAAACACGTTTTTCTCCATAATATGGAAACAATACATTTCTTTGTTTATTATATGTTTCTCTCCATAAAAATTATATTCTGAGGAGAGAATTTGTTTTGTTCAGTGTTGGATCCTCAGTGCAGTTCATAGCACGTGGCACATAATAAATACTGAAAATGTTCTTGTTGAGAAAATAAGATACACGTCAGCTTCTTTCTTCTCTACCCTTCCCTTCCTTTCCTTTCCAAGCACATCTCTGTGACCTTCAGGCAAGGTCTTGGGTCTCTTCATGATTGGTTTTTACTTATATTTAAGTAAAGTTTATTATAGGTAACATTGAGTAGATAAGTTCTGGTAATTTATGGCAAACTGGTAATTTATGGCAAATTTTGGCAGGCATCATTATTCCTTCCCCGAACAATAAATTCTTCTCTAGTAGAGAAGAATAATGTATAATAAACTTCTTCTCTAGTTGGGCGGCACCTGTGAGAACTCTGTGATTTTGCTGGCTTTACTGGGTAGACTGGCAGAGCTGGTGGTCTCAAGCCTCTGCTGGCCTGGGTGCAGCAGGTGCTCCCTGCAGATTACCCAGGTATATCGCAGCCACAAAGTCTTCTCCCATTTGACCCTTCCCCTGGATTCTTGTACTAATCATTCATCTTCCTGGCCTCAGAAACCATCTGCATTTTCTGTCTGAATCCAGTGAGTTTGGTGTTGGCACCAAAGGGAAACTGCCTTGAATAGAGAGCTTACTGGGCGTCAGATGATTTTCATAATGTTACCTCTCTTTTTTTTTTTTTTATGTTACCTCTTTTGATTCTCCCAGTGATCCAAGAGGGCAGGTGCCTTGTCTGTGTTTCTGATAAAACAACAACAGGACAGAACACAATACAACAAACCTAGATGCTTCCAGGGCATATTTCCATAAAACCTCTTTATGCTTAGTAGTAACTTTAATAATGTAAGGGAGGGCAACTAATTTTATTACTTATTTGATATTAGTGGGTGTTTTGGCTTCTGAAAATCTTATAAATTAATTCTCGAATATCATTAATCAATTCAAAAACATTAATTTCTCATGCCTCTTTATTCTCATATTCCCTCTACACTGTACATACCCAGTAAAGTCTTGTTGGTGCTTATTCTGTGTTAAAAGATATGTGAAGTATTAATTCTGAAAAGACAATAAGTTATGATAAATATATGGGTCACATCATGGGATATTTTGTCCATCAGATGGACGTTTCAGACAAGAGTTGTCTGGATGAATTGAAGATGCAGTGACTGCCGAGGTGAGAGGGCATGGGGAGAGCCAGGTTTGAGTTTAACCTCAAACAAACGGGCCTTGCAAGCTTTCTATGGGACTATAGACTTACCTGGGCATCGGGGGAGAGGGATCATAGTTTGTGTGCATGACCCCACATGGGGACCCAGTGGAGGGGCCAGTGTGGCCTGTGTGCTTAGCCCTCCTGAAGGGAAGGCAGGGAACCTCCACGAAATGTCCTGTAAATCAGTGATCAGTGTCTTTAATCTCTGTTGCCACCTCTGTCCTCATCGTCCTGGACTTCAGACTGACGCGGGTCATGCAGCAGTCCACAAGGAGTCCAAAGTCCTCTCAGCAGCCTCTGCCAGGGGCTATTTCCCTTCTTGGATTTGCTTGCTCAGTGCTGGCAACTCCACAGCACATGTGTGCTCACATGTGTCTCTTGACTCGGGTACCACTGCCGGCCCCTAGGTTGGGCCTCTCTCTTGTACCTAGACATAGCCATGGCTGCCACCTCATTCTTCTGTCTTGGTTTCCCAGTCACCTGCCCTTTAGCTGTTTCATTAATCTATTCTTGAAGTAGAGGAGCCTTGAGCCTGTGGTTGCCCTTTACCTTCTTCACTTCCTCCTCTCTTAATCTGCAACCCAGCAGTCGGCCATGGCCCAGTCTTCTGACTGGCTTCTCTGTCCTCACACTTTGCCTGTCATCACTCTTCTACTCATTCTTTATCCCAGTTCTTTATGCAGTTGATTTTTGTTCATCCACTGACAATAAGTTTGTTTACTCCATTATCCAGAAAAATCTAGCTACCCTCCATGCTTCCTTCCAACTTAAATTGTGTACTGCACTCTCATGATTCTGAAAAAAATCCTATACATACACACACACACACACACACACACACATATCACAGTAGTATCTTCCAACTGGACTGCCATATTCTTGAAGTTGAGTAGTGCCTTATTGATAGCTAGATTCCCATATATGGTGAGCAGAAAAATGCTGCCCTAGAGATATCCATGTCTTAACCCCAGATCCTGTGAATATGTCATATGGCCAAAGAAACTTTGCAGATGTGATTAAATTAAGGGTCTTGAGCTAGAAGACTATCTTGGATTATCTGGATGGTTCCAGTATGATCCAGAGGTCCTTATAAAAGGAAGCAGAAGTGTCAGAGTGAGGGACAGATAAGAAGATGCTGCCCTGCTGGCTTTGAAAATGGGAAAGAGGCCAGAAATCAAGAAATGCAGAGAGCCTCTAGAAGCTGGGAAAGCAGATTTTCCTCTGGGCCCCATAGAATGAACACAGTACTACTGACAGTTGGATTTTTTCCCTTAGTAAAACCCATTTTGGACTTCTCAATACCCAAACTATAAGATAAGAAATTTTTATCTGTAGTAATTTGTTATAGTGGTAATAAGAAACCAACACACAAGCTCTGTTGGGGGAGAGTAAATATTTGAGGTATAAGAGTGGCTAATAGAATGGAGCATATGATGGGGCATATTAAATTTTATATCAACTCTCTGAGGGGACATCAGTCTTAAGAAGAGAAAGAACATTATATTGGCACATGGTGGGTTTGGGGAGAGCGGTGACACTGGTGTTGGTATGTATCTGGGATCAAGAACTTTCAGAATATTGAATTAATGGATATAATGTAAAAAATGTGGGAAAAAACCTAATACAGCTCCCAGTATGCTAGCAGACATTAGAAAGTGATTAAAGGGGGTGCCTGGGTGGCTCAGCTGGTTAAGCATCTGTCTTTGGCTCAGGTCATGATCCCAGGGTCTTGGGATCGAGTCCTGTGCTGGGCTCAGTGGGGAGTCTGCTTCTCTCTCTCCCTCTGCTGCTCCCCCTGCCTGTGCACACTATCTCTCTGTCAAATAAATAAATAATATCTTTTTAAAAAATAATTAATATCTTTAACAAAAAGTGATAAAAGGTTAACAAATACCTTAGCAACAGGAATTCTCAGTTACTGTGGGTGGGTGAGAATTCAAAATGGTGCAGCCTCCTCAGAAGACAGTTAAGTTGTTTGTTACAAAACCAAACATTCTCTTGCCTTATGATCCAGCCGATGTGCTCCTTGCTATTTACTGAAAGGTGTTAAAATTTTATGTCCACACAAAATCCTGCACATAGATTTGTATAGCAGCTCTATTCATAATTGCCAAAACTTGGAAACATCCAAGATGTCCTTCAGTAGGAAAGTGAAGAAACTGTGGTCCATCCAGACAATAGACAATTATTCAGCACTAAAAAGAAATGAGCTATGAATTCATGAAAAGATGTAGGGGAATCTTAAGTGCTTAGTCATAGGACCAAGTGAAAGAAGCTAATCAGAAAAGGCCACATACTGTATGGTTCCAACTATATGACATTCTGGAAAAGGTAAAACTATGGGGACAGTGAAAAGCTAGGTGGTTGCTAAGGGCTGGGGGGTGAGGTGGGGAGGGATGAATAGGTGGATCATGGAAGATTTTTAGGGCAGTGAAATGACAGTGTGTGATACCATAATTGTGGATATTGGTCATTATACCTTTGTCCAAACCCACAGGATGTGCAACACCGATAGTGAACCTTAATGTACACTGTGGACTCTGGTGTGTCAGCGCAGAGTCATCAGCTGCAAGGAGTGTACCACTCTATTGGGGAAGGTTGATAATGGGGGAGCCTATGCATTGTGGGGGAAATCTCTGTGCCTTCCCCTCAATTTTACTATGAACCTAAAACTGCTGCAAAAAATGTCTTCATTAAAAAAAACAAAACAAAAAAACACTTAGGGGCACCCGGGTGGCTCAGGGCTTGAGCATCTCCCTTTGGCTCAGGTCCTGATCCCGGGGTCCTGGGATCGAGTCCCGCATCGGGCTCCCTGCAGGGAGCCTGCTTCTCCCTCTGCCTACGTCTCGTGCCTCTGTCTCTCTGTGTCTCTCATGAATAAATACATGAAAAATTAAAAAAAGATAAGTTAACAAATTTGAATAGAAGCTAATTTTGGTAATACTGAAAAGGAGAAGGAATAACCATGAGCCCAAATTCCCTGCAGTGAACTTTGGTGCAGGCTCTCCGGCCCCTCCTGGGGCAGGATACTCCGGGTCTCTGCCTTCAGTGATCTGCCTGCACTTGGAACTGAACCCAGCTCTTTTCCATGCCCATGGTGTCGATGGGCCAGTTGGCTGGCAGACCATCTCCCTGTCTTTATATCCCCACAGCCGAGATGGCTGATTGGCCAGGAGAAGTGGAGCCTGTGAGCCATGAGCAGTGACAGCAGGCCCTGGGGGCAGTTAGCCACTGGTGGCGCCAGCCCTCCCCCATCTGCTGTGTGACAGAGCTGCTGGGCTGCTCCTTCCAGTGGCGTCAGCCCTTTGGCAGCTGTGCACAGGGTTCTTGGAAAGAACAAAGTCTTTGCAGTTGCCTGGGTAGTCCGGCCCCGCTGAACTCTTGGGCTTTTAACTCAAATATCCCTTGTGGGTAAAGACACAGAGCATGTATGCTCAGTGTCAGAACATTATCCTTCAGGTGATGTTGACGCTTAGACTTACCACTTGGGACCTAAATATGGGCTCTTTTGTTCCTTAAAGAAAGTATAAAAATAGTCTTCCACTCACCTGCTAGAGTACAAATGGAGTTTAAAATAGAAAAAGCAAGCTGGCAATGTTAGATTTTGCGGTTTGTGTTTTGTCCTGACTTTTTTTTTTTTTTAAATTTTATTTATTTATGATAGTCACAGAGAGAGAGAGAGAGAGAGAGAGAGAGAGAGAGAGAGAGGCAGAGACACAGGCAGAGGGAGAAGCAGGCTCCATGCACCAGGAGCCCGATATGGGATTTGATCCCGGCTCTCCAGGATCGCGCCCTGGGCCAAAGGCAGGCGCCAAACCGCTGCGCCACCCAGGGATCCCTTGTCCTGACTTTTAACTAAGGCAAATGATATTGAATCCTTGATAGCGCTTGGAGATTATGCAAGTTAAAATGTCTGTGGATCCGTAATAGAAATGGACTAAATTGAAAGAGGAAAGCAACGATTCTTGTTTGTCTCTATTTTATTACACTTACCAGAGCTATCCCTCTCTTCTAACTTTGCTTTTTCAATTAAAACACATTCACCGAGTCCCTGCTGATGCTTTGGAAATGAACCACTATTTTTCTCTTTTCGTCTTTGTCAGCAATGTTCACTTGCTCTTTGAGAAGGCAGCTCTGAGAGAAATACTACATCCACAGGAACAATGCATGACTGAGAATGCACCAAATATCTTTATGCACCGGATAAAAACTAATTATGCTTCATACTACTGGGCATTGTGCCCATGTCTTTTTATGGAAGCTTCTTCGTTGCCTTTTGAAATTCCAAAATGGCAACGTCGCCATGATGAGCAGTTTTTCCTTTCGTTCCTTCACACACTCATTTTTATCCATTCTTTTCTAGAATATCAGGGTTCCAAAGAACCCATCTCTTCCACCTTTATCTGTTTTCACACTACAGGATCCCCTGGAGTAATTTTATCTTTTCCCTGGTTTCAATGTGCAGTTATACCTGGAATCTTCCTTCCCTAGGTCTTTAGCCAGATTGGTCTCATCTTCTAGACCCTGCTCCCCAACCGTGTAGTAGATAGACCCCTTTCTGTGGCTGGCTCCCTAGGTCTGAGATTGCACTCATTGCCTGCCCCTTCTCCTCTGTCCCACACGGGTGAGCGGCTGGCCTCACCTGCCTATGACTCCGATGCCTCACTCTCAATTGTCTCATCTCCTGGCCTTGCCCAGTTGGCCATCTCTTGTCCATAGTTCCCCCTCTCAGTCCTACAGTTAAGATTCTCCTCGTGGTTCATTCAGTTAAGCATCTGCCTGTACAGCTCAGGTCATGATCCCAGGGTCCTGGGCTCAAGTCCCACCTCAAGCTCTCTGCTTAGCAGAGAGTCTGCTTCTCCTTCTCCCTCTATGCTTGCTTTCTCTCAAATAAATAGCACCTTAAAAAAAAAAAAAAAGAAGACTCTCCTTAATTAATGTTCCTTATTTCCCACTGCAATTGTGCAGTACCATCTAACCTCCAGTCTGGTCCCCATCCTCCCATGCTTTCTCCACCTTAGAATTTTCCCACATGTCACCCAGTTTTTGCTCCGTAAAATCTTTCCAAGGTTCTGCATGGCCTAAGGGATGAATTCTTCACCCTTAAACTTTGTAGGGAAGGCCTTTTATGATTTCATCCCTGACAATTTTTCTCGGGTTCTCTCTCATCACTCCACAGCTAAAGTTTGTCATTCTTTAATATGCTCACTGCATTTCCCGGGCTTTCCTTATGGTTACTGTCATGTGGGGCATAAACCTGGTGCAAGGGTTGCTTCTGAAGGTACTCCCAGCAAGCTGTCCCAGAGGTTGTGGAACAGAAAAGTTCATGCACCAAAATAAATGCCTCAATCATTCTGTGTGCTAACTTAATTTGAAGCACACGGGAAGAGCTAGGGAGGAGATGGGAGAGTTGATGTCTCTAGGATAGAGTGCAAGCAGGTAGAGAAGCCTCTACTGAGTCCCAGGACACTGATGCTGATGGGGTTATGAGGATCCACACTGAGGCTGCCTCCAGGGGCCCATGGAGAGATGGTGCCCTGGGCCAGTGCAACGTGCTTCCCGTACTGGAGAGCAGGTTCACTTGGCCACAGCTGTCCTGTGTTCATGGGCCAGCTGTCATGCATGGGCTCTTTCTGCTTTCCTTGGGCCAAGCACATGTGGGGCAAGTACTGTGTGTCATCAGCGGGTGACCGACTGTCATTCCAGAAGTGACAGGTTAATGCCTTGGTCCTGCCATGGTTACCGTCTGTACACACACTCTTTTGTTTGTGGAAGCATATTTTACTTTTATTTATTCCATCTGCTTTGGCCTGTCTCCCAGCTCCCCCACTGGCTTCCCAGTTCTTCCTGGGTTCATCTTAACCCAGGCCCTGTGCTTACATCTGGAGCATGTGGCTTCTGTGTCACCAACTGCCAGTATACGTACAGTTTACATTGAACACTCAGCTGGTGTCCAGCCAGCCTGTTTGTGAGTCTCGTCCTTCTAGCAAATGAAATGCCATGAAGCATGCCGTCACGTGTGTATCATCTACTGCACGCGCATGTGGCAGCTGTGTGCTACGTGTGCCCCACAGCCCCTCCCTCTTGCCAAGCTGCTTTCCATTCCCCCTTCAGGGACTAGCTTTGCATCTCCTCCGCAGGAGACTTCCGTGAGCCCAGCAGGCTGGACCCGAAGCCCTGGAGGGATGCTGCCTCTGTCTACACTGCTCACAGCACTTAATCATCGTGTACCATAAGCTCCCACTTACTGTTCCATTGGCCCTCGTTACACCAGGAACCACTTGGGGCAGGAGTTGTGTGTTGTTTCTGTGGGCTCCCTGGGTTACCCCCGGCTGTGTTATTCCCACAGTGGGACTATCAGGTGATGGTGTTGACAACAAGTGGCACTGCTGTAGTTTTGCTTCCACCCCCCGTTACAGATAGTCGGGTTTAATCCAAGGCCAGCCTCCCCCTCGGTGTTTAAGGGATCCCCAGTAGGGCTTGAGGGTGCTCATCACGAGGTCCTCTCAGCTGCCCCCCCGGGGCATCCCTTGGCCTTTCTATCCTCCCCTCCTTCCTCGCATCTCTGCTGCTGGCGAATGAGAAGGAGATGTGCTTTCACAGTGTCCCTGGGCTGAAGGCCGCCTCTCCAATGCTGGTTCTGTTGCATCACCCCCAATACCTGCTGTGTCCCAGAGCTGCTGTGTGCCACCCCAAGTCACTGCTGTTCCTCAGTGGCCCGTCTGGAGCCCCTCAGAGGTCTCTGCATTTGGGTGCCAATTATCTCCCTTGATTTTTATACACTGTTCATGGACCCAACATGTCAGTGCTGTGTTGACTTGCCAAAAAATGACAAATTGTACATTACGGCGATACTTGTCCTTTTTGCAATTTGTTTAGTCTGACGCTGTGATATTGCCTTGTCATGTAACTCTGACCATCTTTACTTTTATTGGCTTCTTTTCCTGAATCTTTTCTTTTGCTCTTCTTCAACTAAAGGCAGAAATCTGAGGGCGGCGCTCACTTCACAAACTTTTCTATAAATAGCTGTCTCAGAGTGTTCATCCTTTTGAGTTGCTACCTTCATAGTGTTGGTTCACAGTTCTCAGTTACTCTTCCTGCCATCTTAACTCAGTACTTGTTGTGTTCTTATTGTTGTCTACTTGGTGCTGGTTGTGGGCTGGGGCATTAATGTTTTCCAGATTGTACTAGCTTCTCAAATCAAATCTATAGTTACTATCTTTTATTCCAAACCTAGGTGCTTCCACTCTTTGGGTGATGGTCTCTCATAAATGTAGAATAGAGCTGGATATTATCTAATAAGTGCAAACTTCTCAGATCATACAGAACTCTAACTTGTGTATTTATTTTTATCGGCTAGCATTTGAACACCTAACAGGTATTTAATAGTAGTTGTTAGTTAATTAGCTGTTCTCAAAAGAGGTTCATTAAGTGTTTGGACCTGTGTGTGTTCTTTAAGCCATCATTTTACCAATTCTTCAAGTTTTCATCAAGTGCTCGTGAACTATAACTCTGTAAGAAGACAAAATGAATCATGGGCACACGCATAAATTGAACTTAGATGATGTCTGCCATTGTATAAGCAGAACGGGAGAGATCCCTGAAGGGAAGTAGCTTTCAGAATTTTTATCATGATGCACATTAACTATTACATTTAACACTGTGCCAAACATATTTGTATGCCATACACACATACATAGACACTTATAACTGAAATGTAAGTATAAATTATAACTGAGGCAAAAGTTTCACAAATAATGTTTGTTACCATATGAGATAGCAATTGTCTCACAATTGAGTCTGTGAGTCTGATTTTCAAGTCTAGAAATAATGCTGGTTGCTACCCACCCAATTGGTTTCAAAACCACAGTTTGAACAAAAACACTATGGTTCATTTGAAGTTGGGGACAATTTCCATGGATTTCTAGCTCAAAGTGGGAAATGGTATGTGTAGTCTAAAAGATCAGAAGAGAAGAAAATTTTCAATTGTATGAATAGAATGGATGAAAATAAGTAAATATATTATTGAAAGGAAAGCATTGAAATGCTTACTCAGCACTTATTTTTTAAAAAAGATTATTTATTTATTTATTCATGAAAGAGAGAGAGAGAGAGAGAGAGAGGCAGAGACACAGGCAGAGGGAGAAGCAGGCTCCATGCAGGGAGCCCGATGTGGGACTCGATCCCGGGTCTCCAGGATCAGACCCCAGGCCAAAGGCAGGCGCTAAACTGCTGAGCCACCCAGGATACCCCTTACTTGGCACCTATAAAGGCAAAGCGGATTATGCAGAGAGAAACTGAAGGACTGCACATGGATTTCCTCTCTTGAATTTTATTGCTATGTAGTAATAAAAAGCATTTACACAATATATATGAATTGATACACCAGTAGATGGATAGATGATAGATGTACATGAATATACACACATTATTGTACAGTGGGGCTACACATTAAATTGGATTAAGGAACCAATGGTAAGCATCCTCTAAGAGTAATTCAAGTGATCTTTTATTCAAATCTCATTTTCAATTTTATTAAAGAAGGATTCCAAATATGGGAGCTTTGCAGTGAAAAAAAAAAAATACTGTGATTTCAGTTTTCCATAAAAAGCTTGAATTGTCTCCTGCTCTTCTGGCCTCTCCCATTTGGAAGAAGCCTTAGCATGAGTGGAGGCTTCCTTTGTGATGTCTCCTTAGGCCTCACTTTGAATCCAGGGTAAAGCTGCTGTGGGCTGCCTGAGTACCCTGAGGGGATGCCCCTCCATGGGGTCTTCTCACACCAGATTTGGGACTGTGGAGAGGAACACACACAGTGGGGGCTCTTGTAAGGTGTTTGCAGATGTCTGGGTAGAATGATGAACAGCCTGAGGTTGTGAGGAAGCTAGGGAGGCATTCATTGTTATACAGACAAAACTACTCCACTCACCCAGTTTCCTCTAAGGCCCCCCCTTGCAGGTATTGGGGGGGGGTGTTTCTTAGCACCGTGGCAGAGCGGGCTCCTCCCCCTTGCTCCTGCTGCCCCCCAACAGTGATGGGGGACCTACTGGAGGCCCATGAGGTACCCTGGAGTGCAGGGGTGAACCAGCCCTAACTCAGAGAATCTCCCCTACAGCCTGACCCTTAGCACATGCCAAGCACCCCTCTTTTGAGCACGCTGTACTACCTGTGGTAGTCTGTCCTCACAAATGAAGGCCGCAGTGCACTCATGAGGCCTTTCATTTTTCCTCATTTTGTATAAACATTCCCTCAAAAGCACTGGTGTGAATTGAATAGTGCTCCCCCCCCCAAATCTGTGTTGAAGTCCTAACCCCCACCAACCTCTGAAACTGACCTTATTTAGAAATAGGGCCTTTGCAGAGATAATTAGTTAAGATCAGTTCTTAGAGCAGCCAGACTGCGGTGGGACCAGTGTCCTCATGGGAACACAGACAAGGACACGGACACAGAGAGAAGATAGCTTTGTGAAGGCAGAGATAGAGTCGGAGGAAGTGCATCTACACAACGAAGGATCACCAGTGATTGGTGGCAGCCCCCAGAAGCTGAGAGATTCTCCCCTAGAATGGGGCCCTGCCCACACCTTGCTTCTGGCCTCCTGGCCTCCAGAACTGGGACAGAATAGTTTTGTACTGTTTTAGACCACTCATTTGTGGTACTTTGTTCCGGCAACCCTAAGAACCTAATGCAGAGACATGTCACTCTTCCAGGAAGATTCTGTAAGAAAAACCAAGGTGGAGTCCCACCAGACTTTTCATGATTAACAGTCAAAAATAAATGTTAGGTTTGCAAAAAAAAAAAAAAAAAAAAAAAAAAAAAAAAAAAAAAAGTTAGGTTTGCTTCGTGGTGTTGAATGATCATGAATTGGAATTAAAATATCAATGTTAAAATATCAGGGTAAGAATGAGTGGAAAGGCCCATCTGTAAAGGGGTGGTGTTCTATTTGCATGAGGCTGTTCAGCATATACTGAGACTTCAAGGCAGTGGTTGGCTGGCATGTTACCATGTTGCACAGTTGCTATGGCAATATCAAACCAATGAATGGACCACCTTCCAGAGATGGGGAGGTGAGTAAGTGTGAAATGGATTCAGTTGTACACAGGAATATGCTCAAGCCCAATTTGTCAGGATAACATTTCTGGTAGGAAACTGCATTTTTAATTACATAGACATGATGAATATGATATTAAATATTTACTCTGGGTATTTCAGTAAAACGGTATTTGAAAACTAAGTGTGCTGCAACAATTTTATGCTTTTTATGTATGCTTTGCACTTAATTTCAGGATAACACTGATTTTTGCTTCCATTCATTGAAATTGGAGTATCTAAAGCATAATTTTACATTGACATGGATATTTTACTTTATATGCTCCTGATGTGAAACTGCTTTTATTTGCTCATTTTACATGAACATATTTAGCACATGACTTTTTAGGAACTACAAATGAAATACAAATGAAAGTTGTTATGTATATGTTTTTATTTTTAGATAACATTTGTAAATTGCTTTTTGCGTTGAGTAGTGCAAAATATCATAAGGAGTCCAAATCAGTCAAATGTAATAAGTTTTAATACTTTAATACTTAAGCAGCCTATGGTCAAGCCTTATAAAAATAATTTATTCACGTGACATATTATTTAACTGTGTTCAGAACTCATTCTTAGCATGCAGTTATTACACAGTGTTACCGTAGGTATGAAATCTTAATTGACGTAATGCTTTATGATAAATGGTTTACTTAGAGTAATCTGATAAAATGGATAGATTTGCTTCCTTTCTTGTCTTACTTATAATGCATACAGTAGGCTTTGTCTATCTCATGAGGTTGCAGAAAACACCATAGAGAGAAAGATCTTTCTGTGAGGTGGTAATTACTGCACTGTGCCTCTGTCTGATATGAAATGCAGTTACTATTAACAAAATCTGTTAATCAGGCAACATGAGTCTGAAGTGAGACAATGTCTCATATCGGGGACCCGCACATGCTAAGAGCTATCTACCTTCCCATTAATTCAACTTGTAGCATAGAAGAGCATGACTTGTTTACATAACAGAAACCAATATTTGCTCTCTCTTATTCTCTTGGCATAGACTTCCAAGGGCAACGTTCGCCAAATCCTGGCAAAATGCTTGCTGACGATGCATTTCTTCTTGGGAAATGAATTGGAGCTCTCTAAACCAGAGCAATGCCTGCCTGAATGCTTTTATGACTTTGATAGTTGCATGTGGATACATTGATGTTTCTTATGAAAAGGTACACCCATTTTGAATTGAAACTGGGCTTAGTTATTATAAAATGTGTTTCCTTTTGTTTCGTGACCTGAAACTGTGATTGTACCCTGATAGTTATTTGGAGGCATTAGCTCACCAACATGATGCTGGCCATCAGATGGTCCTTTGAACAGGTGCATCCATTCCAATGCAGGACTTGTTACTGTTATGTGTAAACACACACTTAGGGAAAACTGTGTATTTGAAATATTAAATAAGACAAGCTACTGCAGCAAGTAAGTCAAGCTGATTTTCTGGCACAGAGTCACTTCTGGAATAATGGTACATTGTCTGGTATGAGGGAAGTAAGCCTATTCAAAATGGGATCTTGGGAGACAAGGGAAATATTTCTAAATAAAACCTGGCTCCTTTTGCGTGTTCCTAGCTGTCCCTATTCTGGACTCTGTCATCATCTAGACCTTCAAGTTTTACCTGCCCGAGGAAACTCTTCTACAGAAGGCACTCAGTTGTCAAAGGACATTAAAAAAAGGCAGGAAGAGGAGAAAAAGAGCTTATAAATTTTGAAATGACTGCCACAGTGCACACTAAGGCATCCTTTGATGTTGATTTTAAGGGTGTGACAATTTATTGATGAATTCCAGTTCTAGGAAACTTACTACATAAGGTGCTAATGGTACTTGTGTTTAAAATTGGCTTCATAGACAATTGTGATGTGATTTTGACATACTTG
The DNA here is from genome assembly GCF_018345385.1 of Vulpes lagopus. Classification (NCBI taxonomy): domain Eukaryota; kingdom Metazoa; phylum Chordata; class Mammalia; order Carnivora; family Canidae; genus Vulpes; species Vulpes lagopus. The sequence continues at coordinate 4,213,660 of NC_054839.1, read as the reverse complement.
TATGGGCCAGTGCTGGTCTATGAATTTTTGTGTGTGACTGGTCTACAATAAGCAGAGGCATTGACAACGTACTTAGACATATTTAGACCTATGTGGCATTGCTGCGGCATCCGCTTGCCTGATTAGGGGATTCATGTAATTAGCATAGAGCAGGTGGGGTACGGTTGAACCCATGTGGTGTGTTGCTGGTCGTGTATCCTTCATACCTGAGCAGAACCACACATTTTTTTTTTACCACGTTTTTAAAATGACATGTAAAAAGCTGTAGATATTTAATATATATAACTCAGTAAGTTTGGGGAGAACTGTACCCCTGTGAAATTATCACCAAATTCAAGGCCACAGATATATGCATTTCTCCCCAAAGTTTCCTCCTGCTCCCTTTATTATTATTGTTATTATTCGTGTGTGTGTATGTGTGTGTGTGTGTGTGTGTGTGTAGTAAAAACACTTAATATAAGATTTCTCTGAGCAAAACTTAAATACACAATATTGTCAACTATATGTGCTGTGCAGTAGATCTCCAGAACTTATTTTGTGGAACTGAAACTTTGTAGCTTTTGACCTTCTCCTCCCTGCCCCTCCTTCACCCCAGCCCCTGGCAGCCACTATTCTGCTCTCTATTCTATGAGTTTGAAGATTTTAGATTCTACACATAAGTGAGATCAGTATTTCTCTTTTTGTGTCTGGCTTATTTCATTTAGCGTAATGTCCTCTAGATCCATCCTTCCATATTCTTGCTAATGGCAGGACTTCCTTCTTTTTTAACATTGAATAATAATGCATTGTGTTTTCCTTATTCATTCATCTATTGATGGACACTTAAGCTCTCTCCATACTTGGCTGCAACCCACATGGGAGTGCACCTATCTCTTCAAGATCCTGATTTCAATTGCAGTACCACATATTTGTCTATAATTAATTTTTTTAAAAAGTTTATTTACACAGAGAATGTAAGAAACATTGGTGTAGGTCAATGGCTTATTTATTTCAAAAGACCCTATGCCATAATTTGGTAAAAGTGAACTGTAAGATATTTATTCCAGAATTAATATATATATATATTTATATATATATATGTAAAATCTTATATATTTCTTTTTTTAAAGATTTTTTTCCCTTTATTTGAGAGAGGGGGAGAGAGAGAGAGAGAGTGCACAAACAGGGAGAGGAGCAGAGGGAAGGAGAGAAACAGGCTCCCCACTGAGCAAGGAGCCTCACGTGGGGCTCGATCTCAGGACTTTAGGATTATAACTTAATCAAAGACAGACGCTGAAGCAGACTCCTAAACCAAGCATAAAGCCTGACATGGGGCTCAATCTCACAACCCTGAGATCATGAACTGAACTGATATCAAGAGTCAGACATTCGATCAACTGAGCCAGCCGGGCACCCCTAGAATATTTTTATGTAGAAGAGAAGGTAATTCTGACTCTGATGATGAACAATAAGAATAATTACAACAAAAAACTGCCAGTTTCTGAGTACTGAACATATTTTGGGCTTCATGCAGGGATTTTCATCTCTATTATATTGCTCAATTCTTAGGCCCTAAAGTAGGTGATGTTATTTTCATTTTAGAGATGAGAAAATAAAAATACAGAGTGCTTTTGTTGCTTGTCTGAACCTTATTACCTGTGGTAGATCTGGGATTCAAGCATTTTTCTAAGTCTTGGGTTGTCCTCACCACAATGATGAGAAAGAAAAGGTTTTATTTATTTATTCATAAGAGACACACAGAGAGAGGGGCAGAGACATAGGTAGAGAGAGAAGCAGTCTCCATGCAGGGAGCCTGATGCAAGACTTGATCCCCAGGACTCCAGGACCACACCCTGAGCCGAAGGCAGATGTTTACCTGCTGAGCCACCCAGGCGTCCTGAGAAAGAAATATTTAACTGAATGGACATTTAACTCGATATAAAATAGGTGAGTGGGGACGGGGAAGGAGAAATGTCAAAGTAGAAACAAAATGTTATCTACAGATATGGGGATTGAATGCTGTCGGGTTTGTTTCAGGGTGGTAAATAGAGCAACTTGACTGGGGTCGAAGACTAGTTAATGCAGAATACTAGAAATAACATTAGGGAAATGGGTTGTGGGCAGTATACAGAGGCATTTTAATGCTGAAAGATTGCCTTTAACCTCATAGGAAATGAGGAAATATTTGAACCAAATAAATTCCACAGAGAAAGATATTTTAGTAATTCATTTTAATATGAGTTAGGCGAGGAGAAACAATAGTCAGGAAAAAGGGTAGGGAGAGGATATGGAATAGTCTGGCTTTGAGATTATAAGGCAGAGTCAGGATGGAGCAGCAGTAGAAGGGGAAGGACATTTAGGAGAGGAATCAGGAGAACTGACCTAATGTGATGAGTGAGTGTGAAGGGAGAGGGAAACTGTAGATATCAACTCCAGTGCTTGGAGCCAGGACCCCTGGAGAAAAGACTCCTTGACTGCTTATGGGCAGTTGATAAAGGAGAGTAGCTTAATCAGCCCAGGTAACAAAATTGATTTGCTACCTGCATTGAGATACAGCAAAACCTGCAAAATAAAAATGGCCAATAGACATTTCAAAAGGTGAAGACAGAACCTCGGCATGGAAAAGAGGTCTTATAATTACCTGAAAACTATTAAAATAACTGCAAAGGAGGATAGTTACGGTGCCTACAAGCCTTACCTAAAAATATGAAAAGCTCTGGGTGAATGAAACAAGGTTTATAAATTGGTGTTTTTTTTTTTTTCTTTAGAAAGAAAGAGGAAGAGGGAGCAAGACAGGCAGAGAGAGAGGGAGAGGAAGAGAAAGAATCTTAAGCAGACTCCAACCCCAGCATGGAGCCTGACTCAGGGCTGGATCTTAAGACCCTGAGATCCGTGACCTGAACTGAAACAGAGTTGGTCGCATTACCAACCAAGCTACCCACATGACCCATGAATTTTGGGTGACAGTAAAACATGAACATGACCAAATCAACTCTTAACATCTTCATTAAGATACATAATTCACAAACCATAAGACTTACCCCTTCAGGGTGTACAATTCAACACTTTTCAGTATAGTCACAGCTCTGCAATCATCATCACAATTAGTTTTAGAGAAGTTTCATCAGCTCCCCACCAAATATTCCCATACCCATTAGTAATTATTTCTCATTCCAACCCACCTAACTCAGTGAACCAGTGATACACTTTTCTGTCTTTATAAATTTCTTGTTTATGCTGGACATTTCATATAAGTAAATTGTATATGTGTGGCCTTCTGTGACTGGCTTCATTCACTTAGCATAATGTTACAATGTAGCACTATTATAGTGTAGCCTGTATCAAAACTTCATTTTCCACACTGGCTAGTATTCCTTTGTGTGGATATGCCACATTTGATTTTCCCATTTATCAGTTAATAGGCATTTCTGTTGTTTCCACTTCTTGCCTATTATGAATAATGTTGCTGTAAGCGATCACAAAAGAGTTTTTTGAGGATGCAGATTTTCATTTCCTTTTGGTGTACATCTAGGGGTGTAAATGCTATGTCATAATGGTTATCTCCGATTTTAATATTGGAGGAGCTGCCAAATGGTTTTCCAAAGTGACAGCAGCATTTTAATATCCCACCATGAGTGTATAATAATTCCAATATTTTCATACCTTGCCAACACCCAAATTATATAGCCATCCAAGTGGGTATGATGTTGTATCTCATGGCAGTTGTAATTTGAATTTCCCTAATGATTAATTATGTTCAGCGTATTTTTCATGTGCTATTGGCTATTTGTATATCTTCTTTGGAGACATGTTTACTCACATCCTTTGCCCATTATGTACTTGGATTTTTTTTTTATTGAGTTGTAAATGTTCTTCATTTTCTGAATACCAGTCCCTTAAAGCATATGTGTTTCAAATACTTCCCTCTTTATATACTATAGTCTTTTACTTTGGTGATGGTACCAATTGTATGACAAAAGTTTAAAAGTTTGCTATAGACTAAATAATCAATCTTTTTTCCCCCACTTGTGCTTTTGGTTTCATATCTAAAAATACATTGTCTAATCCACAGCTACAAAGTATATTCTTGCATTTACTCCTAAGACTTTTATAGTTTTGTATCTTACATTAGAATGATTTTTGTGTTTGGTATAAAGAAGGGTCCAACCTTATTTTTTTGCATCTGTATACCAGGTTCCAGCATCCTTTGTTCAAAAGCTGTTCCCTTCCTCATTTGCACCTTTGTCAAAATCCAATTGACCATAAACATAAGGGTTTATTTATGGACTCTGAATTCTACTCCATTGATCTGTGTGTGTATCTGTGTGCCTGTACTGCATTGTCTAGAGTACTGTAGCTGTTTTGTTTTTAAGTATTGAAATTGGCAAATGTGAGTCCTCCAGTATTGTTCTTGTTTTCAGAATTGTTTTGGCTACTCTGGGTCCCTTGTCTTTTCATGTAAATTTTATGATCAGCTTCCAGTTTCTTCACAATTCCAGTTAGAATGTTGATAGAGTTTGTATTGAATTTGTATATCATTCTAGAGAATATTCCCATCTTAACAATATGATGGATTCTTACCCATGAATGTGAAATGTCCTTCCATTTATTTCAATCTTTAATTTTTTAACAATGTTTTGTAGGTAGGTTTCAGTGTACAAATATTGGACTTTTATTAATTTATTCCTAAATATTATCATTAGTTTTGTTTCTGTTGTAAATAGAATTTTATTATTCTTAAATTTATTTGTTTATTTGTTTGTTTGTTTATTTATTTATTTATTTATGAGAGTGTGTGCATGGGCACACTTGCCAGCAAGTGGCAGGGAGGGGCAGATGGGGAGGGAGAGGAAGAGGGAAAGAATCCCAAGTAGACTCCATGCTCAGTTGGTTGCCTGGCATGATCCATGATCCTAGGACCCTGAGATCATGATCTGAGCTGAAATCAAGAGCTGGATGCTTAACAGACCAAACCACTCAGGCACCCTGGTAAATAGAATTTTTAAATTTTATTTTATTTTTTTTCATAACTAGTACAGAGATATAATTGATTTTTACATGTTGACCTTGGATTCTGCAAATTTGTCAAACTCATTTGCTAGTTCTAAAAGATTTTTGTGTATGAATTCTTTAGGCTTTCTACATGCAAGATCATGTCTTGTCGATAGAGAAAATTTTGCTTCTTCCTTTCTAATATGGATGGCTTTTGTTTCTGTTCGCTGTCTCATTGTCCAAGCCAGAACCTCCACTGCAGCATTGAGTCAAAGTGGTGAGAGCAAGCATCCTTGTCTTGTTCGGATCTTTGAGGGAAAACTCTCTGGTGTCACCATTAAGTGTGATGCTAGCTGAGGGGTTTTGTAGATGCTCTGAATCAGGTTGAGGAAGTTCCCTTGTCTTCTTATGTTGCTGAGTGTTTCTGGCAAAAAAAGCTGTTGGATTTTATCAGATGTTTCCTGTGTCTGTTGAAGTGATCATGTGGTTTGTTGTCCCTTCTGCTATTACTATGGTGTGTTGCATGGGTTGCTTCTAATATGTTAAACCAGTTTGCATTTCTGATATAACTTCTGCTCAGTCATGGCATATAATCCCTTTTGTAAGTTTCTGGATTTCATTTGCTTATGTTTTATTGGGGATTTTTTGCATCTATATTCATACAATACCTGTGTATGTGTCTACCCGGTTTTGGTAATGCTAGTTTCATATAATGAGGTGGGAAGTGTTTGTGAAGAATTGATATTAATTCCATCTAAAATGTTTTCTGTAACTTCCAGTAAAGCCAAGTGGGCCTGGGAAGTTAATGTTGAAAACTGATTTTTCTACTTGTTGTCTACTCTGGGACAAAAGTCTGAAATACTTTGTAGGTTCTACCAAGTCCATGTGTCTAGCTGACGTAATCCTAAAGGGAAAGTTTATTTAATTCAAGACTTCATGAAAATTAAAAATAATATATTGAGAATGACTAAATCTGCTCATGATTAAAATGGCACAGTTGTGACTAAGAGCCTTGCCTCTTTGCTGCTCTAGATTTCGATTATTCTGTTTTCCAGTACATTCTTCAGTAATTCTCTACTGAATAGGGCTTTCATTTGATATGGTCATTATTTTGGATTAAAACGTCTCTTGGGTCTGTTATCCACTTGCTTAACATTAGCTTTATGGGCAGAACACTTCCCAAAAACATTCTAGGGAGGGCCAAGGTGACATCGACAAGCTATTGTAATTTTGGGTTTGGGTATAATTAAGTATGAGTAAGCCCAGATCTGATTATGCTATTTTTTTGTATTACTAAGGCAAAAGGGAAGAAAAGATCCCCAAAGGCAAATGGTTTGTGGTGCATTTCCCATTCTTTCTTTCTTCAGGCTCGAAGAAAATACTTCATTGATGACTGAGTCTCTCTGAACTGTGTAAGTCTAGGAGCTGGCTCACCGATTAAGGATAAGAGAATCCAGTGAGGATGAAAGCAGGGGATCAGAGGATGGCTCGGAACTGAGAATTAGCCCCTGGAGGAAGAAAAGACAAAACTGTCAATGTTGGGGAACTGTTGAGAGTGCTGAAGCTAGAAGGAGTGCAGATGTTTGCATCAGGACAATGAAACTGATTTGAGAAATTACTAAAATAACGAGAGGCTAATCATAGCTCTTGTAGGGAATTAGAATGTTCAATTTGCATTAGTTGTATCATGAGAGTAAGAAATTTCAAGAAAAATTTCAAGTGTGCAAGAGATGGAAGAAGTGAGAAGGCACGTGGTGGTCAGTTTGTGGTCTTGCTTCTGGGTGTGCTTGGGTGGGGTATACTTCACAACAAAGCCAAGCAGTGAATCTTGTGGTTTTACATTTCTGAAAACAAAGTTGGCTACTTGCAAATTCCTGGATATTTATTTTTAAGTATTTTCATTATGTTTGTTGCTACTATAAATATAATTTTTTTCTTAATCTTATTTTGATTTGCTCATTATGAGAGTATAAAAATACAGATGATTTTGTATATCGATCTTGAATTCTGCAAACTTGCCAAACTTGGTTGCCAGTTCTAATAGATTTTTGTGTATGAATTCTTTAAGTTTTCTTTTTTTTCTTTAAAGATTTTATTTATTTACTCATGAGAGACACAGAGAGAGAGAGGCGGAGACACAGGCAGAGGGAGAAGCAGGCTCCATGCAGGGAGCCTGATATAGAACTCGATCTCGGGTCTCTAGGATCTTGCTGGGCTGAAGGTAGGCGCTAAACTGCTGAGCCACCCAGGCTGCCCGAATTCTTTAAGTTTTCTACATGCAAGATCGTGTCTTTGTCGATAGAGATAGTTTTATTTCTTCCTTTCCAATATGGATGGCTTTTGTTTCTGTTCACTGTCTCATTGTCCAAGCCAGAACTTCCACTCCAGCATTGAGTTGAAGCGGTGAGAGCAAGCATCCTTGTCTTGTTCGGATCTTTGAGGGAAAACTCTCTGGTGTCACCATTAAGTGTGATGCTAGCTGAGGGGTTTTGTAGATGCTCTGAATCAGGTTGAGGAAGTTCCCTTGTCTTCCTATGTTGCTGAGTGTTTCTGGCAAAAAAAGCTGTTGGATTTTATCAGATGTTTTTCTGTGTCTGTTGAAGTGATCATGTGGTTTGTTGTCCCTTCTGCTATTACTATGGAGTGTTGCATTGATTGCTTTTCACATGTAAAACCGTTTGCATTCCTGGGATAAATCCTACTTGGTCAAGGTGTATAAACCCTTTATATGTTTCTGGATGTTATCTGCTCCTAGTCTTCCCTCCAGCAAGCTAGAGAAGGTTGTCGCTGCAAGTACCAAGTACCCCTTTGGTACCAGTATTCCACTGAACATGCACATTCCTTAATGGGGAATCATGAAATAAAGTTTAAGATAAACTTTACCTTCCATGAACCATCAAACCTGCTCAGTGATGACTGTTTCTTCAGCTACTTGATGAAAATCCAGACAGGTCTGATGACTCCTCTACTAAACTCTTAGGTAACAAAAAGGCCCATAGCATAAAGTTTTAGTTCAAGAACTTAAAATGTCCAGTGCCAGAGATGCAGCACAATTTTCAAGCTGACCTGAAGTTAATTTTTTCTCTCTTTCTGCAGTTGGGGCCTTGATAAGTATTACTGAGAGAAAAAGAAAGACAGAAGGTGAGATTAGTTCTCTCCTGAGAAATCCTTTCTCCCCAACTTGTTCCATGCAGTCTTTAATCCCAACAGTTGCTATGTCTATGACAAGAGAAGTTTAATTCAAGAATGAAAAAACAAAAAATGCCACCTGTAACTGTCAGTTGACGAGTGAAAACTAGATCCTGAGAAACTTGTTTATATAACAGACTTTCTAATTGCAATCCATCCCATGTCCTAGACTTCAAATGGGAATTATCACACAAAGTAAAGTAGCAAGGTAGCTACCAGGACTGGACATGCACTTGACAACTTTAAAATTAGAAATGGCCACATGGAAAAGAGATGCTATCAAAGAAGCACACCGCACATGATTCCACGTCTCTCTTTCTTGGGTCAGTTCTGTGTGCTTGTAAAGCATCTTTCTTCTGAAAGAGCTGCCGGTGTTCCCCCTAGGGATCATGCCCACCCATCTGTGCTCCCACCAAGACGTTTGGTTGTAATGAAACCTCTGGCATCTTGCTGCCCACTCAGTTCTTCACCTCCAGCCCCAAAATGATAGTGCTGGTCGAGATATACATCACCGAGAGCACCGTAACCTTTTTTATGTAGTGTTTTCATGTCCTGGCTCCTTTGCTTTCTTTCTCGGTCCTGTGTCGTGATCAGAATTACGACTGTAAGGTGTGCTGAGTATACCTTTCTAGCTTATGTGTGTATCTTGTTACTCCAACATCAGAATATTGGAAACATAGTTGCTGAGGAATCATCTTTAAAGTCTTATTGGGTGTTACAGACTGGCTTCTCTTCCAGGCGCCAACCGATGGCCCTTTGGGATTATCCTTCTAGATATTAAATGTCTAATGGCTTCTAATTTTAGTTACTGAGTTTGTCCCAAAGGCAGTGGTGATTTGATAAAAAGGCTCCAAGAGACCTAGGCAAAAGATACAAGCTAAAAACACATCCATAAAGATATGCAATCCTAAGTATGAATGAAAAACTTTGTGGGGTGTGGGCCATCTCTGTGATCTCAGGTCTCCACAATATGCCCAGAAGCCAGTGATGATCCCATAGCCTCTTCCCCTTTACCTCACTAATGGGTGGTGGTATATTCACCCGTGCTTTTTCCCTGGCTCTTCAACTCCCATTACTAACTATTCTGTGTATCATGAGTCTGTACTCAGTGCTTACCAAATACAAGTTCCTGGGGCAAGAACAACCTTCAGCAAGTTCCTGAATATTTCCTAATATTTGAGAACATCAATCCTCAATTTCCTAGCTATTGCAGCTCTTGACACATGGCAGCACAGGGCTTTCTTTCTTTTTTTTTTAAAAAAAAGATTTTATTTATTTTAGGGAGAGGGAAAGTGAGAGAGAGAGAGAGAGAACATAAGCAGGAGGAGCAGCAGAGGGAGAAGGAGGAGCAGACTCCTGGGATCATGACCTGAGTTGAAGGCAGACGCTTGACTGAGCCACCCAGGTGCCCCAGCACAGAGTTTTCTGAGATGCATCCCAACCCTTGACATTGTTTGACTCAAACCTTGGTTTTGATGACTTTCTTGTATGTGATTCCCTTTACTCATTAGCACATCTCTTCTGATATAATCCTGGTATTAATCTTCCCGGTTTTTATTAACTCAGCTCCTGTTGAAACATCCTGACCTTTCTCTTCTGCCCCAGCCCAGAGATAAGGGCAGGAGAATTTGTCGTCAAGCACCCCTCCAACCTCATGATATAAATGGAGGAGACTGGAGGGAAGGGTGTGTCAGAGCCTGCCGGGAGACAGAGTTATACCACTTGGTATATCAAAAGATATTAAGAAGTGATAATTAGATGTCTAAGTAATGAAAAGATGCAGAGGAAATACTAAGCTATAAAAGAGAAGTAGCAAATGCAAGATGCAGCTGTGACTCCCAGATTTTGGGTAGAAACTTGGTAAAGCTTGAATTTCTGCAGGTGGGAATGGAACTCTCCAGACTAACTGGAGACCAAGCTTGTGGGCAGTGCATGCCCAGGGGGTCACCAACATTGATTAGGATGGAGAACATCCAGAGAAGGAAAATCAATTAAAAACTTCTAGAGGAGCCACTTGTTTTGAACAATTTAGCAATCCAGAAAATAGCATATAAATGTATTTAATACTTAGGCTGCACAGATAGTCTAAGAATATTGAGGAAAATAATGTATATGAATGGCCTTATAAGACTTTAACACAAAAGTTTCTTTCTAAAATAAAATATTAGATTCCTTTTTTCTTATGGTAAATGTGAGTGATATTTTAATTAAATTAACTATATTGAATGAACTTACAATGCCATATGGATGCATAATTAATAAATAAATATAAACATTTTAGGGCATCATTTTTTCAGTATATAAGATAAGTGAAAAGAGATACAGGAACTTACTATGATTCACTAAAAACATATAGGAAAAGGGTGAAGTGTATGTGTTATACAAATTTCTAAATGTAGAATCACATCCTAGTAATGTGAATATCATTAGATATTCTAGCTTGAAACTCTCTTTGTCAGAATCCTAAATCTTATACATATGATACATACAATATGTTAGCTAAACTGAACAAAATCTTCAAACTCTATTACTATCAAATTCTTGTTTGGAGATGATTTCAGTAATTGAGGTGCCTTTTTTCCCTACCTATAAACCTCCACTCTTCTTCTGGCCTATTTAGATACACTACCCGTGTTTCTTGTCATCATGGTCCCATTGGGGTTTACTGCCTGCTGTTTCCCAAAGGGCAGCTCTAGGCAGTGTTATCAGGTAGGCAAAGTATGTCAACAGTGTTTAATTGAGTGAAGCTGTTTGGATTCTTCCAGCATTTCCAGTGAGTTTATTGAACTAATGCATGTTCATTGTTTGCATTTGAGAGAGTACAGATTATTTCAATTCATTCAATAATGAATTTTCTACATACCACTAAAGCCTTTATTTAAAGAATTATAAAAAAAAGATTTTATGTACATATTCATGAGAGACCCAGAGAGAGAGGCAGAGACTATAGGTAGAGGGAGAAGCAGGCTCTCTGTAAGGAGCCCGATATGGGAATTGATCCCAGGACCCCTTGATAACGACCTGAGCCAAAGGCAGACGCTCAACCACTGAGCCACCCAGATGCCCCCATTAAAGCCATTTTAAGGTAAGGTATAAGACCTAAATTTTTTTCTGAACTTGGAAACATTTCTTATGTAAATTCGTTCAGATTCCCCAGTACTTTTCATCAGGATAAGCTGATTTTCAAGACCTTCTCTTAGTGGTGACTATTTTTGATTCCAAGAGATGATAGGATGCAGAGAAACTTTATTAAACTCAGTGATAAAGCACCACAGAGTATTTACTCCTTACCCTTGACCTCACATCTCGGTCTACACTGTCCAGTTCTACATGTCCATATTCAGTCTGTGTCATGGATATTAGAAGCACAAAATGGAATAGACATATTTCTAAACTTGTGGATCTTTGAGGAGGAGGAGGATGTTCTGGCCAGGGGAGACAGGTGACATCCTCCTACCCAGCATTCAACACACCCTAACCCAGGCAGGGGAAACCAGGAAGATATACAGCAGAACTTTTCAATTCGTAGTTGTAAATATTAGAAAATAGTGTTATGGGAACATATAGCAGGGACGATTGGCAAGCCAATTTGGAGATGGTTTCTATGTCATGTGAAGACTGAGTTGAATCTTGAAGGGATAAATAGATATTGGCCAAATAAAGGATGTGAATGTGTAGGGGGAGGTTGGGGCTAAGGGTTTAGAGTGGAAATGAAGATCCTTCCATACAAAAGGAAAATAAGCTTGCATTAAGCAATATTATGGTACATGGAGTCATTGCCTAAGAGTTTATGATGATTTTGGCATCTGAGGAGTGACCTCCTGGGATTATACCCACTTCAAATAGGATCATGTATGTTAAAGCATTAAAAAAATACAAATTGCAAGAAGTTTTATAATGCTAAACTTTAACATTGGTATTTTATATTCAGAAGATGTTGTACAGCAAATTTATGAATAAATATTGTAATATTGATGAAAACATTTAAAGAGCAATAATATTTGGGGATTTGTGAAATTGCATATTGTGTGTTTTGGCTGTTGCCAAACAAAATGATAGGAGCGCCATTGTTTTCTTGTTTTCATATCTGCTTTTTAAAAAAATATATGTAGGATTTGTCTTTTGTACACATTTATTATCTTCATATTTTCAATCAGAGAAGTTACACAGGATGTAATATAAGAACTACTTTTAGGACTGCATCTGTAAATCATCTTGGGATGTAGAAAGGACCCATACATCAAGCTGACAGGGTTGATGGCATTATTCACTTGTAACTCCTATATTCAGATGCAAAGGATCCTAGAAGAGTGTCTACTTAGAAAAGCTTTCCTGATACATGAATCTAATATTCTTTTGGGTTACCAAAATTTAAAATGTTAGTGCCCTATAGATTTCAACCTCAGATTTCAGTGTGAGCACCACAGGTAAACATAGTGGACTTGAAATATTACATTGGGATGACTTCCCATAGCACCTGACTCGATTTCTAAAACACCAGTTTATTATAACCATACATCCAAACAATGTTCTAAAAATAATTTGAAGCCATAACATGCCTGTAAGCAGAGATTAATATCTGGGCCATAAATCAACCTTCTCAGAGAACGACAAATATATCTGAACACAACCAGGACCTGAAGCAAAAAAATTTATTTTTTCTAAAACAACAATTTAAATAAATGCAAGGGTACTGCAGAGTATTTAGTAAACAAAGAAACCATCTAAAGAAGGAAATATTTTTTTAATGGCCTGCAATACCATTACCAAGGAATAGCAACTTTTAAAATCCCTTTTCAGAGCTACTGTTTTATATACACATATTAGGTTTACATGGTAGCGATCATCATGTATATGGGATTTTGTGTGTATTCTCAGCTTCTCGGAGCACTAAATGCAATCTACTCAAATTTCCATGTCTTGAAAGGAACACTACCTGTGTGTTTTAATTGCTGCTGTGCCTATTTGGGAAAGGAGGTTTGCCTAATTTGCGCTTTGATAAATGTGACTATTTTCCAGAATGTACCAGTCATAGAGATTGTGCAAAGACATGCATCACTGCTTGGTAAGTGTTAAGGAGAGGAATTAGTACAGAAAGCAGCATATGTCAAATGTGGCATTGTTGTAGCAGGAGCAGCCATTACACTTTCTAGAAAGTTATCAAAACAAGACAGAAATCAGACAGAGGGATGCTGGGGTAGCTCAACAGTTGAACGTCTGCCGGGTCATGCTCAGGGTGTGATCCTGAGTCCGAGGATGGAGTTCCACATCTGGCTCCCTGCAGGGAGCCTGCTTCTCCCTCTGACTTTATCTCTGCCTCTCTCTTTGTGTCTCTCATGAATAAATAAATAAAATCTTAAAAAAAAAAAAAGACAAATCAGACTGAAAAGCAGACTGAAGAAACAAGAGTAACAATAGGCCACCTCCCTTCCAAAACCACAACATGCCCAAGGGAACTAGAAAGGTCCTTATGACAAAAGCAAGCAAGGGTTGAGAAGATACTGAGTTATGAAGGTATTTTTCAGGCAGTTATATTTGCAAACTGTTCTACTTCACCTCTTTCAGATACAAGATAGGATTGCACTTTCGAGGCCTGTTGTGGTTGGATTGCAGCATAGGATGAGTTTCGCCAAATGAGGTGTGAAAAGGTGCTCTGTATCCTTTCCACACACGCCACTCACTTGTCTGTGTGAGGCCTCAGACCTCTTCCTCCTGCAGAGTGACTGGCAGTGTTCAAGTTTATGCTCAATAGACACCCCCTGTGCCCCTCTGATGAGCATGTAACATGAAAGACAAAGAAACTTTCCTGTTTTCAGCCACAGAAATTTGGGGTTGATTTCACCACTGCCTAACTTAACTTGTTCTTACTCATAAAATGGTTTGGCCTTTGTGGATTTTATGTACAATGTTTTGGAGTAGCTATTGACTAAATGTGCACTTTTCATATTTGATCGTGGAAAAGACATCAAAAGATATTTTATAGGCTAAAGCAGTCGCAGGTGAAGGAAGCCAAGAACGAACTGCAGTTACTGCAGGTCTGAGGCTTTGGGGATGGTCCCTAATTACACCAGTCATCCTTGTATAACTATTGATAATAATTTCTTTCCCTCCCCTAAGGTCCTTTGGATGACAAGTTATATTGTAGCTCTACAAAAACAACATGTTGACCTCTTTATTCTTACCTTTTCTCACTGAATAGGTTGTATGACTTGTATGTTATTATTAATCTGATTAATATATTTAATGGTCCACTTCCATATCAGTATTTTACTTCTCATGTATCATAGTATTGGAGCTCTTGATAGACTAGCTCCTGGAGTTTTCATTAGTGTACTATGTATTTTCCTCTGCTTTATAATATACCAGTATTTCTTTAGCTCTTTCCTTTTCACTGTCTTTTAATAAACACAAGAAAGGTTATTATTTCATAAACATGTAACTATTTAGCCAATAATCACTGTAACAGCAAAACAAATGCCAATATAGAATTGCTGTCAACCCAAAAGGAAAGTGACACCCAGTATGACTCATTTAAGATTTTTCAAATTATTTTCTAGGGCTCCAGGCTGACTATATGTATTGAACACCCATTCTTTTCTTTTCCTTTTTCTTTTTGACCCAGAAATTACATCTGTCTATTTAAAATATTTAGAAACCATTCGAAGTGTTTTCAGAAATCTTGACTCTGAAATATTTGGCAAGAATAGTCCAAATATAGTCCTGTAGTGTAGTCCTTTGGAGCAAAATTAGATGACACAGTGAGAAAGACTAGAAAATAGTGTTGAAATCATGAACTTGTTCAAATTAACTTCCCAAGTTCAAGTTTCTTGGGTTTAATTCTCTCACATGCACTTTCTTTCTTGACCTTGACATTGTTTCTAAACATCTGTAATGGCTATATATAAGAGTAACTATTCCATGATCCGTGTTATACCCACCTTGAAGAAACAATCAAACATCTATGGTCAGACTGATAAGAAACCTTTGGGTTCTTGACAAGTATTGTCAAAAAGCCTCTGTTTCTAAACAGCATATTTTTAGCATAGACTAAATTACTGGTATATTTTTCTCTAATTCATGCTAGGGAAAAAAAAAAAAAAAGACCCTGCAAGCATTCCATTTTAAAATATTACACATTTTTTACAAAGAGCTGTAAAATCTGAGTTTTCACAGTGGTTCCCAACCCTTGCAGTACACTATAACTATGTGAATTGTTAAAGAAGAGTAATGCCTAGCTTCACCTCTGTGGGGTCCCATTTAATTGGTTGGAACCTAGCATTGCTGTGATTCTTTTTTTTTTTTTTTCATTGATTTTGAAAGTTCTGCAAGAATTCTAGTGAATAATCAATGTGGAGAAACACAGTTTTAGTGGATCCTAAACTTTGGTGGGCACACATTTTGGGTTGAATTGTGTCTCCAAGAAGATATGTGGAAGTCATAACCCCAGGAGCTGTGAATGTGACCTTATTTGGAAATAGGATATTTGCATATGTGATTGGTTAAAATGAGGTCATGCTGCAGTAGGACCCTAATCCAATGATTGGAGTCCTTATGAGAAGAGGGAAATTTGGACACAGGATACAGGGAAAGGGAAATGCCATGTGACAACTTGAAGACAGAGGAGATGCAAAAGAGAGAAGGCCATGTGGGGATGGAGGTGGAGATGAAGTAGTGCATCTACCATCCAGGGACCACAAGGACTGTCAGCCACACAAAAAGCAGAAGAGGTGAGGGAACATTGTTCTCTGGAGCTTTCACAGGCAGCATAACCCTGGCAACACCAGGGTTGGATTTCTAGCCTCCAGCACTGGGAGAATGTCTTTCTGTGGTTGTAGAACACCTACCTATGGTCCCTAATTATGGCAACCCTAGGATATTGACAGAGTGTGTTAGGGTCATTTGTTGAATTCATTAAAAATAAAGAGTTTCAGCTCCTGCTATGTAACTACTTAAACCAGATCTCTTGATATGGGTCACAGGTTGCTGAATTTTTACTTCGTTCTCTAGGCCCTTGTGGTCTAGGTGGGCCAGCCCTGTAGACATCACCTGGAGCTTGTTGGAAGAGCAGTCACAGGTCCTGAACCAGATTTCCTGAATCCAGCCTGCATTTGAAACAGACCCCAGGTGATGCATGTGCACGGTTCAGTTTGAGAAGCCTTGCCTCCAGGTAAAAATGAGGCATCCCAAGGCATGAGCTTGGTTGCTGTAGCTAAGAAATAGTTTTTCAGATGAAGAAGAGTTGCAGTCTTTAATGAAATTTGGTTAGTTGTGAAGAACAGAAGCTATTTCCTAAACACAAAGGAACAACACCCAGTATTTGAAAACATAGCTGAAAATTGAGCTCAACAGAAAATATTGATTCTTTTGTTTTTTAAAAGAAAAAAAAAGCTGGCTCTCAGGTTCATAAATGGTTAATGTCTGCAACCTTTCATTTTGAGGCTGAGCTCCTTTTTTTTCCTTTTTCCTTTTTAGCTTACAGTTAGTGGCCTTTCATAATGATTGGAAGGAAATACTACGACAAAAGCCAATTTCCTGGCTTATTTTTCCTGACAATACTAGATGATGTGCTTTAGAAGAAAAAGTATTTGGATTTGAGTTTTAGTGTTGGTGAGCCTTCGTTTGTTTGTTAAATGCTTTCTCTTTCTTCTTCTTTGTCCTTTCCACTGTGTAATGACCTACTTTGAAGTTTCAAATAAAGAGAAGTTAAATAGGCTTTTATTTGGCTCTTGATTCTGTCTTTTTCTAGCAAATTTGGAAAAGGTCCTGACTTTGAGTATAACATGGCTGAGTGTAGAGAGAAAAGAAAGAGCTTATCCTGTCTTCCCTCTTTCTGCTGGTTCCCTTACAGGACGTTTCCAGCTCTGCGGGAGAGCAGACTCACCAATATTTGTAGTCCATGGGTAGAAACATTTGGGTTAAAAAAAAAAAGTAAGATGTAAAAGATGTTCACCCACTTTTTGAGACATAACAGCTTTGTAAGGGAGCACATCGTGTGTGTGTGTGTGTGTGGGGGGGGTGTTGTAGTTAGCTACTGTAGGGATGAAAAATAATTTTCATTCTACCTTTCTGAATTGTTAGGTGAGACTTCTGTAACAGGCAGATTAACAAGAGAAAAGCAGGAAGTTTATGAACATGTATACCTTGTGCATACACAGAGGAAAATGAGTAACTCCAGGAGGTGGCTTAGAATTCAGGATTAAAGGACATCTTAATAGGGAAATGGGAGGAGGATATGGGAGGGAGAGGAAATGATCTTGGGAAATATGAATGGGCCTTTAGAAGAACAAATGGAAGGTATGACAACTTGTGGCAGAGTTTCTCTGGGTATGGGGTCAACTTCTAGTGTCCTGACCTGTGATGAGTCCATCTGACCTGGTTGATAAAACTCTTGGTGATGGGATTTATCACCACTGAGTTCTTTTGTCTTTGAGCAGGAAGAGATGCTCAAGGAAGGGCTCTCTCTGCAGGTGTCTACAGCTCAAAACAACATATTTTGGGCTGGCACATTCTGCCAAAAAAAAAAAAAAACAGTGTGCTGCTGTTGAAATGGAAGACTTTTATAATTTTTAATTTATTTGAATTTATAAGCCATTGTACTCTTTCTAAGGAGAATAGTAATATAGGGGCACCTGAGTGGGTCAGCCAGTAAGGTGTCCGATTTTTGTTTTGGCTCAGGTCATGATCTTGGGGTTATGAGATCGAGCCCTGTGCCAGGCTCCATGCTACGCATGGAGCCTGCTTAAAACTCCCTCCTTCTCCCTCTGCCCCTACTCACCCAGTCTCTCTCTTTCTCTTTCAAAGAAAAATAAAAAAAAAAATAGTATCTATAGTTCTCTCAAAATAAAATAGCCCTCTGACTATAGAGTTATACTTAAACTGAGCTCTCTTCATGGTGCCTCTGTTGTTAGTTCTGGTGAACATGGATGAAATGCAACATCTGCTACCTTGTAGCATAAGGAGGTTCATACATTATCATTTCAATGTCACCTAGGAGGATAATATTTTGTCTCTTGAAATGTATGAATACACGAAGAATTGTTAAGTGGGGTGAATAAAATGCTTAAAAAATGGAATGACAGCTTTTTCAGGATGGGGGGAAATTTGTTAGCCATTCTTAGTATCAACACAACTCATAAGGGGATTGACATAAACTAAAATGTTCAAGGACATGTTCCAGAGTAGTTTAAGAGGAAAACAGAAGATTCAATGCTGGTATGATTTCAGCTGTGTAAAAGGAATGCTAGAAGTGGATTAATCCAGAAGACTGGAGAATTCCAGTAATGGATTTGGGGAATAAGTTGCCTGGGGGCAGAACCGCAGGGACAGGTGTGAGCTACCAAGAATGTGGAGCTTCCTTGATCTGGACCCACCTGAGATACCATTAGTGACAGAATGATGCTGTCTACTTTATAATTTGCAGCCTTATGGCTAAAAAGCTTCCTTGTATATTTTAACACTGAGGAATACAGACTGTGGTTTTCATATTACCTTTGGTGCGGAGCAGAGATCAACTGGAAAACTGGACAAGGGTGTGCTGGACTAGCTAGTGAGGGTGCTGGCAGATCTAGCCCTAGCCCCTGCCTTCCTCAGAGCCTGCTGTGAATCCTCAAAACCCCCTTCCCCTTAAGACAGGTGTCACCACCCCCTCAGACAGCTACGATGATGTGGCACTTAGAATTTTACCGCATGGGGATTTTGCTATGCTCCCATATGGTTACCAAGTACTGCACAGCAACCCATGCCTCCTGTCTGGTAGAAGAATCCCTTCCACTTACCCTCTGAGGAGACTACAGTGGCCCTTCCATGCAAGAGCTGCTCCATACACAGTGGGGTCATGGTGTGTTTCTGCTGAACACAGACAATTTCATCAAACACTGTGTCTGTGAAAGATCAAGCTAATAGGAGATCCCTCAGTTACCCTGTCTGAACACAGACAAAAACATGAACCTTATTCAACCCTGCTAAGAGATAAAATTTACTGAACCCCACCCTTAGAAGTGACCTAATGTCCTAATGTCATCTGCTCCAGAGAAAAGCCCTGGATCCTTGAACCCTCTCTCAAATCACCTCACACCACCTCAATCCTGTTAAGTTTCTCTGTGATGCCGCACAATCCCTAGGAGTATGTGCTCCCTCACTGCAGTGAGCATTCACCCAAGCTCGCCCCACTTCAAGAGTGCTCTTGCGGGTCTCTGTGGAGGGAATGAATGCACTTTCCCTACCTTCATGCATGCTTATGTCTTCCTACTCTGACAAATTAAGCCACTTCTTGAATCCCACCTGGTTTATTCTCCTCTTGCCACACTCCTCCCTAGCCAGGTGATTAGCACCCTGCCATCCTTTTAACAAATCTGTTGGAATCCGTTATGGGATGATTGGCTCTAAATTTACCTGTGCTAGAATTCCCCATTGCCTGTCTCCCTACGGGATACTTGGATGCTGAAAACACCCAAGTATCCCATAGGGTCCTCTGGAACTTAACATGCAGACACGTGCTTTGACACAATCTCCACCGCTGGGGTAGTTTTCTTAGGCACCCCCAGCCCAGTTGCTGAGCAAATGATAGGTTTTGTACCAACACCTCCCTGATGTATATGACACTTGTGAGCTCCCTAGAAATACTCACACACAGGCTGCACAGGATCCTTGTATGGGAGGGAGATTGAACGAGTAATTAGTGAGCACCCTTCTAAATCAAAATTTCTGTGATGTTATGATGCTCGGAAGTTAGGGAAGAGGAGTATTTTCTTGCTTCTTTATGATCAGTTATGGATTGCTTTTGCTGAAAGATAAGCCACAGTGACTTCTGGTTCATATATATCAAAATGTAATTTATTCCTTTCCAGACTTTGAACTCTTTAAAATATATTCAATCTATATATTTCATGGGTATTTTGGCTGCCTGAATAATTCTGAAATATAAATGTCCAAATCTTGACTTCTCTTGAGAATTTGTCCTTCCTGCACATTTCATCTCTCCCTTTTATAATTAACTTTGTTTTATGCATAGATCTTTTATTTCTTCAAATGACCAGTTGCAGGAGCCTGGACTGTCATATCAGAAAACCACCATTCACATTTCCTATATTAGTTTTCCATAGGAGTATTAGGCTTGTTTAATTCATTCCACAAAATTGAACAGAGTAATGAAATCAGGTCAAATCTACCCACCCCAATTTAACTAGAAGAAAGTCTGGATCTGATACGTGGTATAAGGGGCCTGACTCAGAGCTCATACTTGAGCTGTTTTCCTTCCTTCCTTCCTTCCTTCCTTCCTTCCTTCCTTCCTTCCTTCCTTCCTTCCTTCCTTCCTTCTTTCCTTCCCTCCTTCCCTCCTTTCCTCTTCTTTCTTTCTTTCTTTCTTTCTTTCTTTCTTTCTTTCTTTCTTTCTTTCTTTCTTTCTTCTTCCTTTCTTTCTTCCTTCCTTCCTTCCTTCCTTCCTTCCTTTCTTCCTTCCTTCTTCCTTCCTTCCTTCCTTCCTTCCTTCCTTCCTTCCTTCCTTCTTTCTTTCTTTTCTTTTTCTTTCTTTTCTTTCTTTCATCTTTTGTGAGTTCCCTCAAACACAGGTTTCAATATCCCACAAGATTATGTTCCCAAGTGATTCAACAAGCCTGCAGTTAAGGCGGTGACGTGCTTGTAGTGGAAGGCTAATCTGCCTCTGGTTATCCCAGCCACTGCTCACTGGACTCTGTTGCTGGGCTCTGGTCTCTCTAATCACTATGCGATCAAAGCCATGCTCCACCTGCTGGGGTGTTTTGACACAAAATGAGGACTTGGCCTTACACAGCCTCCCATCCCTCCAATAAATAAAACTGCCAATTGTCACACCTCCTCTTTCCTCCCCCGACTCCCTCCACTTCATTCTGGCTGGTACATTATACTGGTAAACCTTTAACTTTATTAATTGTATTGACTTTGGTGTCATCTGGCTGGCTTCTTGGAGTGTTTCTAGAGACAAAAAGTAGTACACAAGTCAGAGTTTGTTACAAATTCAAGTCTTTAGAGAGTTTTTTTTCCCCCCTTACCTTGAGCAGACTTAAGACTTCCCTTCTTGTTAATTAAAGATCTGTGCTGGAGTCACCAAAGAATAGTTGCCAAATGCTGTGGGGCTGAATGTGGGGCTGCCCTTAGGTCAACCTGAGTTTTTTTGTTTTCTAGGATGACTTTTTTAAAAAGTCAGGTTTTGACTTACTGGAATCCGCATCATTTGCCTGGGGGCTGGTGGGGGCAGAGGAGGGATGTGTGGACCAGAGCTGCAGGCAGAGACTAGAAATGCAGGGAAGGGATTTCCAAAGGTTGTATTTTTCCTTCTGGTTGGAGCCTCTCATCCACTCTGTGGTAAGTGGGTCAGCTCCAGTTCACTCTTCCTTTTGGGAGGAGGGAATACCCCATGCAGAATTAACCCTGCATTTCCCACCAGCTAATTTTAATTTTCTTATTTTAACCTTAGAATGTGTATGTTTCACTACGAGATTTTTTTCTTTGTTTTTGTTTTTGTTTTTGGTTCTGTTTCTGCTTTTGCTCTTTGAGAGATTCAACTCAGTTTAATGTAGTCATTCTCTTTCAATTCATAGTTCTAATTAAATCTAAAAATAAAATAAATTAAATTCTGAAAGTCTTCCTGAGGAAATCATAAATTAAACAAAGGAAATACTGGCAAAGTTCTGAAATATAAAAAAGGAAAGAAGGTGATATTCTCAGTTCTATATGCATTAGAAAATTCTTATGTGTAACTTAAAATTGAAGCTTGTAGTAGAAGAAAGATACTTTTCTTCGAGAGCACATAAACATTTTAAATGCCTCTATAATGTATATAATACATTTAAACTGCACACATTTTCCTTTGTTTTCACAAAACAGGATGTATTTTTTGTAGGATCATAGTATTTGATTATCTGAATTTCTCAACCTTGACAGTGGCTTTTAAAAGAAGTAATAGCCACCATTTATTAATGCTTCTTGTATGCCAGGCACTATGAGTCCTTTGTGTGCATTATCTCATTATATACTTACAGCAACTTATCAGTTAGACATTTTGTTACTCCCTTAAAATGTATTTAGATCAAAGTGGAACCTACCATAGTTAAAATAAACTAAATGATACTGCGGGCTTATGAGAAAAACCTGTCATCTCTCACCCATAATGGGTTTACCTACTATTGCACAACAGAAGTGCATTTATTTCTGTTATTAGTTCTTTGGGGAGATACCTCCAGATTCCTAACAATATGCCAGTTTAGACATAGTCCATAGTCTCCTGATGTCCTTCTCTAATGGGTGAGGAGTTAGCTCATCCTGAACCTTCATTTTTGTCATCCTCCATCAATCTGCTTCCCACCCACTCAGCTAAAAATACATGTCCCATTATTTTTAGTTTCCTTCCTGGTCAGTCACCTTTGTAACCTCAAACAACGTACTTAAACCTGTGTTTATTAGTCTATCCATACATATGCTATCTCTTAACTCCCCATTTTGCAAGAGGCAGTTATTGCTCTTGCATCTCTTCCTGCGCTTCTTTCTTTCCTGTGTTTTCCAGTCTCTATCAGCTGTGCCTAGATTTCGATCAGCTTGAAGTATATGAAGTGGCCAATATGCAATTGCTTTTAATCTACAAAAATGGCAGCTCCATATGTCATGTCCAAGGCGGATAAAATTACAGAACATTGCATTCCATAACCATTGTTAAGTCCTCCATATCTCTGGGATGGTTTTAAAATGGAAAATGGTTTAAAATGGAAAACTGTTAGAAACAGGAGTATACAATGAGGAAGATGAACTCTTCCTTCTTAATTGGCTGTTTCTGTGCTTTGCTTTAGTGTTGATTTTCCTTTTGAACAGCCACCATTTCCTTATTCAGAGACCCAGGTGCTCTACCTCAGAACATACTGGACATGTATTTGTACTGGCAAGGTTAGTCATTAACATTTTGAACATAGCTGCGTTAGGGAGATAAATGAGAAAGGTGGGCAGTGATCAGTATCAATGTTACTTTCATTTATTGATTCTGCAGATATTTTTTGAGCACCCACTGTGTGCCAGTCACTGTGTGATAGGGTGAAGAGTATATGAGACACTGGGGCCTGACTTAAAGGAGATGATAGTCTAGTGTTAGTATTTTATGGCACTCTACACAATAAATTGGAGTGTCTGGAAATATGTGTGTGTGTGTGTGTGTGCACCCGCACGTGCCACTCATATTAAATCTAGGCTAGGATTCTTCCCAAATTCACTGAGGTTTTAGAGCGTTTTAGATTTTCCTGTGAGTTATGACAGCTTTGTCTTTTTTTTTTTTTTTTACCGAATGCTGATAAAGTGCAGTCATTTTTTTACTCCAGTTTACACATAACTAGTTTTCTCATCTCTAACAAGGGTAGTAAAATTCTCATTTGTGTCAATTGTCCTGAAAAGATTCTGTTTCTATAATTTTTAAAATCAAATTCCAAATTTACATAACAAGTGGATTGTCTTTCTGTGGCTGAAAAAATAATTCTTGAAGGGGTGCAATTAAAGTGATAGTTTGAGGCTTTTTACATTTTATTAGTTTTTTTCTTTAAGTGTTCTGTCTTAGAAAGCATCAACTGTGTTGAAAGTATCCATTTCTTGTTGCTGTTTCATTAAATGGTTTTGATGGCAAAATAGAGAGGAATGGATCAGTAAATATTGATTTCTTATGTGATTACTCATTGGAATCTACAGCAGTATTGCTGGCCTGACATGGCTTCTGCCTTGAGAACAAAATCAGTGTGTATGACAATGGGAATATTGAACAGTTACCTAAGGTTTAACTGCTCCTCCTGTAGGCATTTCCTTTTTACGGATATCGTGGGAAAAAAAGCAAAGGTTGTGCTCACCGAGGCAGTGAATTTGTAACCCCGATGCCATCCTAGGCCACAAGGCACTTCTGTCTACGACAGAGATTCTTCACATGTATGGTCAGTACCCCATAATCACGTTTGGAATCAATGAGTGAAGTTAACTGACACCCCACTCAATGAGCTAAAGACTCAAAGGCCTTCCTTGAGATTTCTGTGAATTCCAGGGCGGGGGGCGGGGTGGGGGAGGTTTCCAATGTTATGGCTTCTTTTGGCTTATGACTGCACTTTATGCCAGTTAGGAGAATGTTTGGATTGTCTCACAAAACTGTCTGTGCTCTCCTGGCTTTGTGCTGAGTGAGTTCAGAAATGAAATGAGGGGGATCCCTAGGTGGCTCAGTGGCTTAGCGCCTGCCTTTGGCCTGGGGCACGATCCTGGAGTCCCGGGATCGAGTCCCACATCGGGCTCCCGGCATGGAGCCTGTTTCTCCCTCCTCCTGTGTCTCTGCCTCTCTCTCTCTCTCTCCCTCTCTCTCCCTCTCTCTCTGTGTCTATCATAAATAATAAATAAATAAATAAATAAATAAATAAATAAATCTTAAAAAAAAAAAGAAATGAAATGAGGCTCTATCTTTGATTTTTCTCCCTCACAATTGATGGAAGGACGAGTCAACAGAACATCCATTTGTGATCATATCAGACTTTATTCAACATTTGGGAAATGTTCTCAGTCTTTATGTGCAATGACTTGGCCATCCATCTGCAGAGTCTCCTCTATCTAGATGTACCCCCAAGACCTATTTCCAGAAACAAAATTATTCAGCTGAGCAAAGCCAGCACTTCTCTAATGACTGCTGTTCAGCCTAAGTCTTGACTTTTTAAAGCTATGTTTTCTAGTTCTTTGATTCTAATGCAAAACATTTGGCAGCATTGCCCAGAGACTGTGGAGAGTGTGTGTGTGGGGGGGTGTCGATGATGTCAGACAGAACTGTCTGCATTTCAGCTCTGATACCTACCAATCTCGGTTATCAGCTTATTTGCCAAACTACTCTAAGCTTCCATCTCCTCCCCTGCAGTGTGCGTGAGCGTAACATTTTACTGCTTCAGAGAGTTATAAGCATGATATGAGCAAGGTGCATAGAGCAGTACCCAGCACCTGGTAGGCAGCCAGGGGCGCTCTTGTGTTGCTACTGTGTGGGTAACACCTCTACTGTGGACCCTTCCACACCCAAAGGGCTTCATGTTGGTGGAAGCTCTGCCAATCATCATTAGAAATTTTTGCTACTATACAACTTAGTACATTTAGGGGCTCTGGGGTGGCTCAGTTAGTTAAACATCTGCATTTGGCCCAGGTCATGATCCCAGGGTCCTGGGATCAAGCCCTGTGCATTGGCTCCTTGCTCAGCAGGGTGTCTGCTTTCCCTCTCCCTCTGCCCCTAACCCACGCTCTCTCTGTCTTTCAAATAAATAAATAAAACATAAAAAAAACCCCACCTTAGTACATTTAAAAATAGTTTGCTACAAGGGAATCAAGCAGGAAAACTGCAAAACCACAAGAGAGGGTGGGGGAAAAAATGGGACATTAGACTTGCTGTCATGACGGGATCATTTGACTTTCTGTTAGAAAATTCTAGTACTTTGAAGTGAAAATACTTTGAAACTTAGCAACCGCTATATCAACTGGAGCACCTTTCCTTCTTTCATTTTACTGTTGCTTTGGGGCATTTAGTACAGGTAGCCCATGACAGGTCTCTGATGGTGAAATAAGTCCTGCCTCAGCTCGTGTCACTGTGGTTTTTATAAATAAATTAGTTTTCTCAACTTTATATTTTCCAGCAGCTCTTATTAAAAAGCAGGTATTTTTGACTACTGGGGAAATATCAGAGACACGTTTTTCACCATGAGGATTTTTTTTTTTTTTGCTTTAGATAAAGAAATATGGAGAGAGGGGAAAAAATGTAATTCGAGGTCCCTTTTACTTGAGCGGTTCTTAGATGACTTTGAACTCAGTGTGTAGAGTGTTTTGACCCATATAAAAACCTTACAATAAAAAAAAGGGACCGCTTTTCTGAGAGGTAGGTCAGAAATGATTGTGACTGTGTGCCTCCATTCAGCACACCTGTGTCCTTGGAGATGTGCATCCCGCGGAGCACTGAAATACAGCCTTTGAAACTAGTATTTGATGGACTTTGGTCTGTGTGGTGGACAAGTGGAAAATTAGAAAGCCTCCTAAAACCCACGTTAGAGAATTTTCTGCTATTTATTGTAGCTACACCCCATCATAAGAGTAAATCATTGAAACTTTCAATAGGTTCCATCCCAATAAACTGTTGTTGTTTGTTTTTTAAATTAGAAGGAACACATTTTTGGTCACATATATAGGAGACAAAAGGGGAAAAAGTAACTCTTCCCTGTTTAGAGAACTGGATACATACAGCCACCTAAAACTCCATTTGCAAACTAGTTGTATTGGTTTGTTAATAATGATAATAGAAGTAATTTTTTCAAGTTTCTTTTTTTTAAAGATTTTATTTATTTGACAGAGAGAGAGAGAGAGAGAGCAGAGGGAGAGAGCACAAACAGAAGGTGGGGCAGAGGCAGAGGCAGACTGCCTGCTGAGCAGGGAGCCCTACATGGGGCTCAATCCCAGTACCCTAGGATCATGACCTGAGCCGAAGACAGACACCTATCCAACTGAGCCACCCAGGTGCCCTTTTTCAAGTTTCAAGATGATTCTAAGCTCTCTTGTATAGTGTGTAATTGGAGATTGTGTATGGGGGAAATTATGAGATTATCCCAAAGATCCCACAGGCCTAGAGCACACCCTCCTGTACTGTGGACTGTAGCCTCACTCCCCTGGGCTTCCAGAATTTACCCTCTGTATTTCACACAACATTTAGAATAACCCAGTAAGGGGGCACCTGGGTGGCTTAGTCCGTTGAGTATCTTGACTCTTGATTTCAGCTCAGGTCATGATCTCAGGGTCATGATCTCAGGGTCATGATCTCAGGGTCAGACTCTGCACTAGGCACAAAGTCTGCTGGAGATTCTCTGCCTCCTTCTGCCTGCCCTTCTGCCTTCACACATTCTCTCTTTCCCTCAAATAAATAAATAAATAAATAAATCTTTAAAAAACAGAAAAAGGAAGAAAGAAAGAAAGAAAGAAAGAAAGAAAGAAAGAAAGAAGGAAAGAAAGAAAGAAAGAAGGAAGAAACCCAAGCAGGAACTAGGTTTACAGTGCTAAGTATTTGGTTACTTGACCTTTAAGTAATTTTAAGAAAGTGTGATCTTTTCATTCGCGGTCTTGACTTTTCCTAACCACACGGGCACACAACACTTTATTCGTGACTTTCTACTTGTTTGCACTTTTTGATCTTTCCAGTCTATATGTATGTGTTTAGACTCTCATCTCTTGGATATACTTTTTGGTAGTCATTTTATATATAGTTGCAATCCTGAAACACCACATTTAGATTTTAAGGTATTGGTAGGAGTTTTTGTGAATATCATGAAACATATTGCCTAAAAACTAGCTGAGGCACTTAGATGTGGTGTGTGTCATGACTCTGGAGAATAAGGGGATCAGTGAAACAGCAAGTTTTACTAATTGCAGAAAACCTTGGACATGTTTACATCATCCAAAAATGTTGTAATCAATCTCTGAAGCTTTAAATTGGCAACTTTTCCTAATAGGGATAGTGCATGTGTTCTGAATTGCTAATCAGCACTGAGATTAGTTATATCTTGCTCCTAAACTGAGCCAAAGGTGGCAAAAATTTATGGACTTAATCTAAAAATATCATTCTTTTATTCAATATAAAACTTTGTGGTTATTTGGTGATTTGAGATGTTGAACCTTTGATACGGATTATTTGAATTATTGACAGTAACTTCTAATGTTTAAATTGGTCAGTGTTTTTAAATTTAAATTTAAGTTAAAATTGTTTATTCTTTGCTTTTAAATTATGCTATTAATGTCTTCAGATTAATTTGTTAATTTTCTGCTTCTAAATTCATTTTAATGGCTTATTTTTCACAGCACTGAACTATATTTAGCTATATTTCTCTGTTCTGTGGCTATGATTGTACCAGATAAAAGGGACAAAAGCAATTAATCAACTAAATTCAGCATATGTTCTTATGCTATTTTCTTGATTTTTTTTTTTTTAAGAGAAAGAGAGCATGAGGGTGGTGAGGGGCAGAGGAAGATGGAGAGAGAGAATTTTAAACAGGCTCCAGGGAGCCGACGCAGGGCTGGATCTCATGACCCTGAGATCATGACCTGAGCCAAAATCAAGAGTTGGGCACTCAACCAACTGAGCCACCCAGAAGCTGCTGTTAACTTCATTTTTGAAGAACTTACTCATTGGCACAGTCTCGACTCCTGTGAAAGAATTATACCTGGAGCTAAATATGGCCATGAGTGCCAAGAATGGATGTTTCTAAGGAACTTGTCTTAGCAATGTGTCTAGGAATGTTTCCTTTTGTTTATCTAAGAGGAATACCCTTCATCTGGCTTACTCTATATGAAGAAAAAACATCCTTTCAAATGTTCTGATACCCCACAGTTTTCCAACACCTCACAATGTTCTAGTTTTCTATGATATCTGAATGCCCCACAAAATTCTAATACCCACACAGTGTTCCCATGCCCCATGGTATTCCCATGCCCCATCTGCTCTCAGGCCCCACCATGCTCTAATGCCTCACTATGTTTGCATGCTCCATCATGTTCTCCTGTTTCACCCTCTTTCCATGCCCCACCTGCTCTCATGCCCCACCCTGTTCTCATGCTTCATATGCTCCCATGTCCTACCATGTTCTAATGCCCCACCATGTTCTAATGCCCCACCATGCTCTAATGCCTCATGTTCTCATGCCCCACCATGTCCCAACATCTCTCTGATGAAAGACTTGTCCCACACTCCCAGATGGATGGTGTTGGTATGCAAAGAAGGAATCTGCTTGTCCTTACTGTCCTTAGTGTGGGACCCTTTGGGACTGAAGCCAGCACGCTGGAGTATCTCCAGCCCTGGTCAGTAATGCCGTGCTATTGTACACCTTGCTATGAGCTTGTTCCCATAGCTTGACAAACTTGAAGTCCTGGCCCTTTGCATGTGGATTTTACCTCCTCTCTCCACCGTTTCCCACAGTTCCTGATCCTACAGTGCTCTTCACACAGCTCAACTCCAGCTTGTCTAAAAATGGCCCATTTTAAATAGGCCATGTAAACATCATTAAGCTTTCCTAGATTTTTGTAGTTAGGACCGCTTTCCCACAGCACTTTGTGAATCTAACGATCAATAATTACCACTTTCAGCTGTGCAGATTTCTGGAAATTCTGATGTTAGCTTCCATTCCTGTTTCGGAAAGTTCACATTAATGTTTCCATCCTACAGAGCAGCCCAAGGCAGTGTTTAACTGTGACCTGTGTTTACTGAGATGCGTTAGATGCCCCTCATCATGTATTTACTGTTCTTCTTGTAACTCCCACACCCTCTCCCACTGCAGCCACGGTGCTTTTCTGGCTCATCGATTAATAATTTGCCGTTATGTTTCTTGCACCAGGGACGTGAGTAGCCTGGGCCTCACACACTGGCCAGGAACTCCTCACAAACACCTATTCATCACGCATGAACCACCTTAAATCCACCTGTCATCTGAACCCCCTAACGATGTCACACTTCTGTTTTTTTTTCTTTCATGCTACCCTATTCCTGACCTTCATCATATTCTTCACAAATTTTATCTACTTACATATGTATCTGTGCATAACCTGAATAAATTTTGAACCCATTTGTCCACTCTGTGCAAGGACTGACATTTAGAAACTTACATCCTCATACCCAAAATCAATGTGAGGGATGTGATCAGTGTAAGGAAGTCTTTATCTTCCTTTACTGAAGGACAGTGAAAGGGACCCGGGGCGTGATTCACAGTGACATTCCTTACCAGCTCTTTTCTTCATTGCTTGCTTTTTTCTGATTTTTGCATAAAGCAGGTTTGGGCCTTCTCACCTGCCAGACAGCTTGGCCCTGGCCCTGAGCTCGGCCTGTCCTCTTGCACATCTGCACCATTCAGGTGGACTCTGCTTCTCAGATTCTTAACTGTTTCTTCTTTGCAGAGTGCTGTGGAGCCACTCGGAAGATTCTTCCTCCCTGCCTATGTGTCCTTCAGGTGCTCTGTCCCCCCAGGGGCTGGCCATTTTTCTGATTCTGTGGCATAGACACAGAGGCCCTAGGGGTTTCACGGCGGGGGAGTGGGGGGTGGGCAGGTAGGAGGGGGAATGCTGGAGGTGATGCCAAGTCAGAGGGAGCTGCAGAGTTAGGAAAGAGGGTGAGAATGCTCTTGGGCCATGGGGTGACCCTCATGCCTGTCATGGTGTGAGAGCACGTCCCCAGGGCACGGGCCCCTTCTGTGTGGCTGGCATCCCGGATCGTGGCGCCGAGCCCACAGGAGGTGCTACAGTGGCAGTGCCCACTGAACACAGAAGCAAAGGAGCAATCCAGAAGAGTGTCATTGGGCTGCCCAGAATGTGCAGTAATAAGCCAGGGACACTAGAGGGAGAAGGACTGTAACACAACCGGTAGAACAGAAGTCGGTTCAGCTGTGTTTGCTAGGTTGGAAACTTCACTTCTCCCTCCTTGCCTTAAATTAAAAAAAAAAAAAAAAATATGGTGTGAAATCCTAACTGAATCGGATACAAATGCTTTCTCTTTTTAGTACAGGCCATGATGGCCCCTGCCATCTGTAGAAAAAAAATGTAGGGATGCTGATAGACATTCAGAGATACTCATCTGAGTAGAAGGCTCTTGAGATCACACTGTATCATTAAACAGATGGGCTAGAATTAACACTGCTAAGAGAAATCTGAAACAATACATACCGGACACAAGAAGGAGTGCTGCGGGGGCAAAACGTGCTTGAGCAGAAACTGCAGCTCCCCAGAAAGTTGTGTATGTTATGTGGAAGGATTCACTTGCATTCTCACAAACATTAGTAATGTAATTCGTCAAATATATGGATAAGCAGGAAATGACTTCTTCTGAGCATGGTCATGTGACCTTCTAGGGCAGACCGCTCTGCTGAAACCCAAGGCTTCCTCTCTGTTTGACCTTGAACAATAACCCCTGCAAGCATCATCTCTTCATCTATAAAATGGAGGTAACGATAGTCTGGGATTCGCAGGGATTCAGTGATGTTTAAAGGAAAGAATGCACATAAGGTGACAGGGAGAATGTGATGCACATGCTAACACTTGAGCGGTACCCCATAGAGACCTTTATGTTCATGTGCCAAATTTCTTAACATTTGCCTGCTTCATTTATCCTCTCCTTGGACTCTCTTTTATTTATTTATTTTTAAGATTTTATTTATTTATTTGAGAGAGAAAGTGCACAAGCAGAGTGGAGGAGCAGAGGCAGAGGAAGAAGCGGACTCCCCATTGAGCAGGGAGCCCAATACAGGGCTCAATTCCAGGACTCTGGGATTATGGCCTGAGCGGAAGGCAGACACTTCACTGACTGAGCCACCAGGTGCCCCTTGTTGGACTCCCTTTTAATGATTTTGCTGTGCTAGAATTTTTTTCTTCGACCGCACCTCAAAACGTTTGGGACCGTGAGTGTTTTGTGGAGAAGAGCACTCTTCTGTGATGTTTGAGATCCCTTTGCAAGTTGGTGCATCCAGTGCAATAGACAGATGAGGCCCTGGCAGTGGCTTAGGAGCAGTGGTGCTCTAAGCAAGATGTCTGACATGCTTGGGGAGATGCTGATGGAAGTGCTCTATGATGAAATTGTGTGAGTGTTTCCCCTTCTGCTGCATTCACACTGCAGTTCTAGTAAATCCTCCTCTTTGTATTTGCTTCCCTCTTGGCTTCTGTATTGTTGGCTCTGGCTGAAGCTCTGATAAGCAAATGGCTGAGCACTACCCGCAGGGGACAGGTGACTTTGAGGATGAGGAGGGAGGAAAGCTGACCTGGTGAAGGTTAACAAAGGAGCATTTGCCTTTTCTTTCACCTTGGGTATGTGAGAGTATTTTTTCCCTCTGGATAAATAAAAATCTGCTAGAAGTTCATTTCTAGATGCTCAGTAAAAAAAAAATTAAGTTTATTTTATTTATTTATTTTTATTTTTTTTAAAAAATTAAGTTTAATAAAAGTATGATAGGAAAGCCCTCAGTGGCACAAAAGCCGTATGTTGGAGTGATGAATTCTTACATGAACTTTAAAAATTAAAGATACCATTAGGTAGCACATATATCATTTTGAAAATAATGTCATATCTTCTGTCTAAATGGGAAAGAAGTATCACTTCAATGATCTAAAAGTCCATATCATTTAACCATCCATAAGGAAGAGAAAGTCAGCATAAAATGGAAGGAGATGCTGCCCTAGGAATATCTTAGAGTCTTTTAGTTTCAAAGACTGGCTGTTGAACCATGTCTTTTGTCTTTACCTGCATTAAATCACAGAAAAGAGAGCAAAAAAGAAAAAAAAGACCTTGAAAAAGCATCTATTCAATGAATCAAATTAATCATTTAAAAATTCCAAGTTAGAAGTCACATGGAAACAAATGAGAGAGGAATTAATTTGGAACCACCAGAAAAATGACATGGAGCCAGTATTGGATTCTGTTCAATTTAAAAGCAGAACAACTTTTATGTTTTACCATCTGCCTCACCAAAAGCCTGATAAAATTTGAATACTACAAACTTTAGAGATTCCCATATGAGGACAGCTTTTTTATGGCCTTTTAAAGAACACAAAATCAGAATAAATAATGTTGGTGTTTGTCCAGGGATCAAGTTAGTAATTAGTGATTACGAAAAAGATAAATTGCATCTGTGATTTAGGGATTCAGATATTGCATTAGAATGTCTGTCCTCTACAAAACCCCTCAGAAGCCCATCAAAGGGTCTTTTGTTCCATGTAATGAGTAAATGGAGTCCCAGGGAAGGCAAGCCCTTAGGTCATACTCACTTCACCTGCAAATGGCGCAGAGCTGGAATGGAGACCCTTGATTCTAAACTTTTGATTTTAGGCATAACAATTACTAAACAAAATAGGCAAAAGGCATGACAGAGAAATTATGTCTGCCTGAGAAATTTCCATGTTCCAGTTGTATGTTAAAGTGAGCTAGATAGAAAGAAAGCAGGTAATACAATATGCTTTACATACACACATGCATGTGTGTGCATCTTTGTAGAGATTTTGATCAATTGTAAGCTTTAGTTTATGGATAAGATATGAACATTATAATGTTTAAATTGCCCATGTAGTTGATTCTGGTGAAGCTACCCGTAGATACGGACTGCAGCTTACTTATCTTACAGTCCCATGTCTTAGACATTGCCTGTTAATGAGTGAATGAGCCCAGGGAGAGAGGAATCTTTAATCTGTTAAAAGAAAACAGAGCTAAAATGCTGATGCCAGGAAAAGAAGTGGTGATATGCTTGAATCAAGGTTTTACTGAGTATTATGAGAAAAGATTCTACACGAGTTGGCATATTTGGGCAGTAGACACGAATGAGAAAGATCTGGTTAATATCTGCACACTCTTGACAGATGAATACCTTTACTTTTAAGAAGTCAGATTCACTATTTACTGATTTAACATTTAACATATGCCATATGACTGAGTTAGAATGTCAAATAAGACATGGTCCTTGCTCATAAGGAGTGCACAGGAGACATCTGAGCAAATGGATAAGTGTGATACCAAGTAATAGATGCTAAGATCACACCTACATCATATACAGGGGAGCTCAGAGGAAGGAGCACTGTTGGGTGTGAGGCAGTGAGCATGAGTGAGGAGAACAGAGGTGGTGGGAACTGGGCAGAGATAGCTCTTTGTCTAATTGCACACTCACCTCCTCCTTTCAGACTCTGGGCAATGTAATGCAGGTTATCAGAACTGATACCTGTTTTATGTTCTTGCTTCTCTGTTTTGTAGACCATGCCTCTCCTGTCGAATGAGAATAGAAACCAAGAAAGGTTAACTCTTAAGTGAACTAGGACTTGAAATTAAACCAGGATGTAATGTGTGGAGAAGTAGCCCGGATGAGGATGGGGGATTATCCCAAGACAGATTTTGAAGCAAGAAATAGCACTGCCTGTCTGAAGGTGAGAAAGAATATAGGTCATGGAGCCCCATATGAGACACACAGGAGTGACCTTGCCTGAAGTTCTAAAGTCATAGCTCCAGCTTGGGAAAGTGGGATTGATTGTGGTCAGCTGTAAAAGTAAGAAAGCAATTTGGACACATTGTCTGAGGATGGCTAAATTCAATTAAATATGATGAAAATATGAAAATACTTCTTTTCAGATTTTTCTAGGTATAGCAGGACGCATTTCAATGTCTGGGAAAATCTGTGATCTTTCTGGATTTGACATTCTGTCTGTAAAAACATTGAGAATGTGTGAATGAGGGATAGAATCCAAATGTGCACTCATTTCTGATGTTCTTGAGACATTCTAAAATTCGTCTTCACTCCTTCTCTCTCTTTAATTCCTGACACCCAATTAGCACCCCTATTGATTATGCTCGTGTAAGTTAGCTTGACTGTGTAACTAAATATGCTCAAAATTTAGTGTCATGACAGAAGAGGAAGGAACATTTCCCAAATCATTCTATGCAGCCAGTGTTTTCCTGATAATAAAATTAGACAAAAGCATTCCAAGAAAAGATAAGCAAGTGTCATTTGTGAATATGAAAAGAAAAGGATTCAATAAAATATTAACAGACAAAATCCAAGTCCTTATAAAAGGACTATATAATATGACCAAGTGTAATTTATCCCAGGAATGCAAGGTTGGTTTAACATATGAAAATCAATTGATGTAACACATTGTATTAATAGAACAGAAGACAAAAACTGAATGATCCTCTCAATAGG
Organism: Vulpes lagopus; assembly: GCF_018345385.1. Lineage (NCBI taxonomy): Eukaryota > Metazoa > Chordata > Mammalia > Carnivora > Canidae > Vulpes > Vulpes lagopus. Next base: position 4,178,795 of record NC_054839.1, on the reverse strand, counting down.
TCCAGAAAAAACATCTGACAAAATCCAAAAACCTCTCAGGATAAGAGACATAATAAGCTAGGAATAGAAGGAATGTTCCTCAACCTGATAAACCTCATCTATGAAAAACTCACACCTAAAATGATGTATAATATTGAAAGAATGAAAGATTTATCCCTAGGTCAGGAACAAGGCAAGGATGTCTGCTTTTATCGGTTCAATTCAGTAACATACTGGAGATTCTAGCCAGGGCAATCAGGCAAGAAAATGAAAGAAAAAGGATTGAGATTGCAAAGGAAGAAATAATATGATCAGTTTGCAGATAATGTGATCTTGCATATGGAAAGTCTTAAGGAAACCCCTCCCTCACCACACAAATGTAAATAATAAATGAGTTCTTCAGTTTACAATATACAAGATCAGTAAAAAAAAAATAATTGTATTTCTATTAACTAGTAATGAGCAATGTAATACTTTAAGAAAACAGTTCCATTTACAGATAGCATCAAAACCAGTAAAATACGTAGGAATAAATTTAACAAAAGAAATAAGATTCATACATTTAAAACTACAAAGTACTGTTAAGAGAAGTGAAGGAAGTCCAAGGTAAATTGAAATACATCATGTTTTTATGGATTGAAGGCTTTCTTGGAAATATGACAGTGCTCCCCAAACTGGTATACAGGTTAAATGTAATTCTTACTAAAATTACAACTGGTCTTTTTGAATAAATTGACAATCTGAGCTTAAAATCAATGTATAAGTGTAAAGAACCCATACTAGCTTACACAGTCTTGATGAAGAACCAAATTATAGGATTGATGTTCCACAATTTCAAAATTATTACAAAACTACAGCAGTCAAGACAGTGCGATACTGGCATAAGGCTAGATATATAGACTAATGTAAGAGAATTAAGAGTCTAGATAAAAACTCTTATATTTGTGATCAATCAGTTTTTGACAAAGTTGTCAAGACCACCGAAGTGAGAATTAGTAGTCTTTTCAGCAAATGGTGCTAGGACAACTGATTATCTGAATATTCATTCAAAAGAATCGAGTAGGGCTCATACTTCATACCGTATACAAAAATGAACTTGAACTGGATTATAGACCTAAATGGAAATGCTAAAACTAAAATGTTAATTTTTAGCAGGAAGCACAGGGGTAAATCTTTTTTTTAAGGTACAGGAAAAGGAAAGTTTAGTTTCTTAAACTTTATGCTTTCCCCTTCAAGCTTTATTGATGTGTAATTAACTGATAAAATTGTGTATATTTAAGGTGTACAATGGGATGACTTGACATATGCATGTTATAGTGAGATGACTAACACAGTAAGCTCATTATTATATCCATCACCTCACTTAGGTACCTTATTTACTTATTTATTTTGGTGAGAATGGTGAGGACTTACTCTTAGGAAACTTCAGGTATACAATATAGTATTATTAACTACTGTAGTTGCTACACTGTGTATTAGATTCCCAGATCCTATTCATCTTACAATTTTAAGTGTGTACCCATTGACAAATATCTCTTCATTTCCTCCTCCCGTCTGGCAACCACCAATGTACTGTTTGCTTCTGTGAGTTGTACTTTTTAGATTCACATAGGAATGAGATTGTACAGTACTTAAATTTCTGTGCCTGGCTTTTATAGGAGTAAATATTTATGACCTTGGATTAGGCAATGAGTTCTTAGATAGGACACCAACATCACTAGTGAAAACAAAGGGTAAACTACATCAAAATTAATATTTATATGGTAGAGGGATACCATCAAGACAATGAAAATACAACCCATGGAATTCAAGACAGTATTTGGAAATATATGCCAAATATCTTTTCATCTGTAGATCTAATTGAGTTGTCAATTAATTACTTTATATACTCTGGGGAAAAAAAGCTTTCATTAGATATATAAAGATATTTGGCATCATTAATAATTAAGGCAATACAAATCAAAATGATGAGCTACACCTCATATCCACTAGGATAGTTAAAATAAAAATGTCAGACAGTCAGATGATATCCTGTTGTGCGAGTGTGAAGAATTAGAACTCTAATATGCTGCTGATAGGATTATAAAATGGTGCACGCACTCTGGAAAACAGTTTGGTGGCTATGCAAAATTGTAAATATAGAGTTCTCCTATGGTCCAGCAATTCCACTTCTAGGTACATAACAGAGAATTTAAGACATTTCCACACGAAAACCTATACATAAATATTCTTAGCAGCATAGTTTATAATAGCAAAAAAGTGACAACAACCCAAATATCCATCAATTGAAATAGGAAACAAAAGGTGGTATATCCATTCAATGTAATGTTATCCTACCATAAAAAAGAATGAAGTATTGACCTGTGCTACAAAATGCATGAACCTTGAAAACATTATGCTAAGGGACAGAAGCCGGAAACAAAAGGCCACATATGGTTTGATTTCATTTATGAAATGTCTAGAATTGGAAAATCCAGAGACAGGAAGTAGATGAGTGGTTGCCAGAGGCATTCTTATTATTGTAGGTTTAGTTTTCAAACAACCTAACTTATGATGATCTATCTTCATACTGAACAGTCTATTCTTATACAAATAGAGCACGCACTTGCCCTTTCCTGAGCCGACTATACCGTTCTGCAATCTGAACTTCCTTATCCATCTTCCTTGCTCAGCTCAAATGCAGCCCCTTATATCCCAAGCTAGAATGGGTCACTCTCTTTTCAGAGACCCCATAGCACTGCGTAAAGCCCCTGATTTGGCATAAAAAAATTTGGCCAAATTTAGCTAATGACTTTCATGTGCATCCTCTCTTCCCCACCAAACCGATGTCCCTCGAGGGCAGGACCCATGCATTTTTGTCAGTCATCTTGTCCACATTAGCCTTTAGATAAAGGCTTTTGCACATAGTAGTCTTTCAATAACTTATTAAATTGAACATTTGAAGAAGTTCAAATGAAAATTGAACATGTAATAGACATTAAGGAGAAAATCTGTTCCCTTGCTCAGTATTTTATGCCCAAATAAATAGAACCAGTTAGCAGGCATCCAGAACAAAAGGAAATCTTTTCAACTAACTGCGATCTCAATTTGTTCTGGGGATTCTTATATATATCTTCCCTGTTACAGTACGTGCTTCTGATATTTGAGAAAATAGTGGATAGCACCTCTGCCACTTTCTCCTGTAGTTCAGTCTTAGCCATTTGGTGGTAAGTCACAGGATGGTAATGACTCGAATCTGTCCATGGGCAGCTGGTTTGTTTTGCCTTCGTGTGTAAACCAATCTCTGAGTGAGTTAAAGGAGGATCTTCTGTCTGGCCCCGAAGCCATGTTCAATCCTAGGAACTAGGAAGGTCTTTGTGCACCATCCAGATTCCTTACTTAGTGCTCTATGTAGATTGCATGCCATATATTACTTTAGGAACTTTTTTTGGAGAAATGTGTCAGAATCTATCAGTAACTAGGTGCAAGAGACCAGATGTAGAGGAGAAAGTGCTATTAGAACCTGATCAGGTCTCTTCCTACAGTTGAATGTGGAAACCCAGGAAAGCATCAGAGCAAAGATAAAGAATTGCTTAAATAAACTTTTATTATTAATAAACGCACCACTATTATTGTATCCCAACTGTATACCATGTGGAGGCTTTTCTTATTAATGTGTTGAGTGAACAACTGTGTCCTGGGCATTGGGGATTCAAAGATAGATAAGGCTAGGTTTGTGTTCATTGTTTAGTGGAGGAAAAATAAGGAATATAAATCTTATAAGGCACAAAAGGTACTATCTAATAATATAAGTAAGCCAAACTAATCAAGCACAAGGGAGATATTTCTTTCTCTCTACATCTTTCTTGCTTGTATGTTATTTTCCTCCTGTTCATGTACATGTGGTATATCCAATTCTGGGATCAATGCTAGAGGATTTTTTTTCTCAGATTTTTCTCTCCCTGGTGATCTTCCCACACCCAGGGCTTCCATTTCTGTGATTTATAAGAAATACAGTTGACCCTTGTATGACCTGGGTGTGAAGGGAACCAATCCCCTACCCCTACAGGATTGAAATTCTGCATATAACTTTTGACTTCTCCAAACTTAATTACTAAGCCTACTGTTGACTGGAAGCCTTAATGATAATATAGTCGATTAGCACATATTTTGTATGTTGTATGTATTATATTCTGTATTTTTGCAATAAAGTAAGCGAGAGAAAAGAAAATGGTATTAAGAAAATAGTAAAGAAGAGAAAATATACTTTTAGAGCTGAGTTTTAAAAGTTTCACATGGACCAGCAGAGAGCAAGCCCACATTGTTCAGGGTCAACTCTATGTATTTGGTTTCTTTCTCTGTTTCTGGGATAGAGCTCCTAAAACCCTTGGAATTTCCTAAGTAGTGAGAGCTTTTAGAGGATGGGGCCTGGTTGCCAGGAGAACCAACCATAGGATTGGAAGGTTGTAACTCTGAGTCTCACCCCTGACCTTAGGGGAGGGGAGAGGGCCTGGAGGTTGAATTAGTCACCAATGGCCAGTGATTTAATTAATCATGCATAAAGAATGAAGCCTCCATAAAACCCCAAAAGGATAGATTCATAGAGTTTTTGAGTTGGTGAACATGTGAAGATTCAGGGACAGTGGTGTGCTCCATGGGAAAGGGCTTGGAAGCTCCTCTCCCCTTTCTTATGCCTTGTCCTACACATCTCTTCCATCCAGCTGCTTCTGAGTTCTATCCTTTCATGGATGAATTGGTGATCTAGTACATACAGTGTTTCTCTGAGCTCTCTGAGCCGCTCTAAAAAACTAAGGAGGGAGTCACTGGAAGCTCTGATTCTGTGTCAGTGGCTCAGAAGTACAGGCAACAGCCTGGACTTGGGACTGGCATCTGAAGTGGGGCAGGGGTGGGAGGGTGGGAGGAAGCAGTCCTGTGGGACTGAACCTTTAACCGTGGACTCTGCACTGTCTCCCAGTGGAGAATTTCAGAATTGAGCTGGCCTGAGTCAAATGGTAGGACATCAGCTGGTGTCCAGAGAGTTGCTCGGTGTTGTATGAGATGCATGCTCCCCACCATGTTGAAATGGTTCCAGGAACCTAAAGAATATCTATTTAACTATGGATTTCAAATCTCATTGACAACCCAATCCCTTCCTAAGAGCTATGTAGATCCCAATAATTCATTCTCTGCTGGAACATCTCCCTAAATTTCAAGAAGCAACCCTGACTCACTGTGTCTGAAACTGAGCTCATCTGGACCCCTAGTGTCCCCACGTTACTCCTTAGTGTGGTCGGCAGGCATGGTGATCTTGTCCTCTGCGGTCTCTCAAGCCCTGTCAATGAATTTACCCCCAAATTACTTAAAATCTACCTCATCAATAGATTTGAGACTGATTTCCTCTTTTTTATTTTATTTTTTGCAAATGAATTTCAAAAATCCAGAGAAGCATGTAGTTTAGTTTCCTCTGTCTGAGAGCTAGTCACAGGCAGAGGCTTTATCTGTGCCATGGTTTTACTTCAGGATCTGGTACCCAGCCTTGTAGTATAGATCCCATAAATACGGTTACGAAGGGATAAATAAAAGAAGAGATTAAAAGAGACTAGAGCCCATGTTTACTGCACCCTGTGTTCTCTCCAGCACCAGCTCAGGGCCTGTGTGCAGCAGAAGCACTGTAAATATTTGGTGAATTGACAAATTATGGTTTTATAGGGATTGAAGGTTGAGACATTTTGAACAGGTCCTACATGTACTTTTCATCCTATTGTGGACATTACTTTGGCTTTTCGTCTGCAAAAAATCTTGCCTTTTCCCAAACTACCCCTTCCTCCCCCTCCTCCTCCACCCCACCAAGGACCTCAGCAAACCCACAATCCCTGAGCGTTTGCTGAGGGGCCAGTCTTCTTTCCCTCCCACCTCTAGCACTGCATTTCACTTCCCACCCTGGCAGACTTAGAGTCCTTACTTCCTAAGAATTTATCCAGTCTTCTCTGTCCCCACCACCATGGCTCTGTTTCAAGGCCTCATTATGTCTGGTTTGGACCTCTAATTGACAATTCCTGCTGCCCATCTTACCTTCCTGTGATCTTTCCTTCCCAGAGTCTCACAATTTAACTCCTGTGCTTACAATCTGCCAACCACTCTCCCTCAACTTCAAGAAAGGTCTTAATTGAGTCAGGGATCCCTTTGAAAAGCTGTGGATGCTCTCACAAGAGTCTATGGAAGTCTGTGGAATCCAGATTAAATAAAGCTGACTGAGATGATGAAGCTCTTTGTGCCACATGCAATGTTCTTAGTGATTTGGTCCTGTCTTTCTCTTTAGGTTCGACTCCAACCACCTCTTAAAAAAAATCACTTATTTATTTGAAAGAGAGAGAGCAAGAGAGCACAAGTAGGGGGAGGGTCAAGGAGAGGGAGAAGCAGTCTCCCCACTGAGCAGGGAGGCCACACGGGACTCCATCCCTATGAGATCATGACCTGAGCCCAAGGCAGATGCTTAACTGACTGAATCACCCAGGCCCCCTGCACCCACTCCTTAATCCTCTCCGTGCCTGTGTCCCTGAAATCCAGCTGGCCTATAGCAGTTGTAACACACTCTGCCTTTGCTTGGTGCCCTTTCCTGGAAAGTCTTTTCTTACTTCTCATGAGCACCCTTCCTCCTGAAGGACACAGAGCGCTGTGCTTGCATGAGTGCCCTGTTTATAGTTGATCTCTGCATTGACCGTATTATATTATAATTGCCAGTTCACCGTGCTAGGAAATCATTCTAAGGGCAGTGACCCTTCAGTGTTGATAACTCTGCATCTGCATCATCTATGTAGCCTGTCAGCTAGTGGTTGTTGAAACAATAAATGTAAGATGAACTACCTTTGTTTTATATCCCTTGGAAATCTTTCTTTTGCTAGACCTCCTGCTGCTGTGTTTGGAACTGTGTTACTTTTTGTGACACTTAAAATTTTTTTTTGATATAATGTGGGTACAATAAAATGAAGGAATCTTACAGCTCAATAAAGCATTGTATGCCTTTATATCTGTATATATTTATATTTGTGTCAAAATATGCCCCAAATATGAAACATTTCTGTCCTTCTAGGATGTTTGCTATTGTTCCTTTCCCATCGATAGTCCACTTTTAAAACTTCTGTCATCATAAATTAGTTATTCCTGCTCTTGAACTTCATGTAAATGAAGAGTTATATATTCGACACCCTCAAAATATCCCATCAGGTTCATGTGAGACTTTTATTTTGGTGAAACTTCTTCGCACCCATCACATTACATCCTACCTTAAACCACTTAATTAACACCTCCATATTGGGGTCTAGAGATGTATATCAACATCCTCTGTGCTCTGAAAATAATCCTATAATATTAACAGCCTACTTATGATTGCTAGCAGCTATAATATGTTAAATTGAAAGAAGAGTCTATTAAAGTTGTTACAGCTTACCTACCTCATAAGAATCCAAAATTCCATTCCTCTCTACCTCTTAAATCCTGTGTATATAAAAATGTATCTTCCTTCTCTCAAATAAGTCCTACTTCTTATCTGTAGATCTTTTCTTAATACTTCCCTTCTCTTTGCATTTATGGTTGAGTGACCCTGTACATTGCAGTGCTGCCATGATGGATTTTCTAGGGTGTAAGAGTAAACATCATTGTATTAGCATCATATTAGCATTTTGAGAGAAAGCCCACATAGGACATAAATAATCCATAATAGGATGCAGAATCAGAAGGCATGGCAGCAATAAATAACTGTAGTCACCTAGTGAAAGAACAATGGGCTGGGGGACAAAGAAAAGAAGCGACTCCCTAACTTTGGATCCTCCATTGCTCATTTTCTACCTTAATTTACCCACCTTCTTACCTTTCATCTTTTCCTCTCTGTAGATCTATTCCATGTGCCACTTCCCCTTCTCTCTCCTCTCCGTCTATATATACATAGTATGTAGGGTTGAGTTAATCAGACAAAAGAAGTTGGGGTTAAGAAAGGCAGTAAGGAATGTTCCAGATGGAAGGAGAAGTATGTGCTTAGGGTTGAGAGTCCCTGGCATGTTCTAGAATCTAAAAGAAAGGCTTGATCCCCAGTCAAGGAAATGGTATGCAGTGAATCAGGATATGGTGAATGCTGTGGCCTGATTGTCTTGGTGAGCCAGTATGTGCTTCATTGTCATGGGATTTTCGACATCTTCTTTAGGCTTTGTGACTCAGTTTCCTCTTCTGTTAAAAATAAAGATGATAGCTCCTACTCTGGAGGTCTGTTATGAGAATTAGATGAGTCAGGACCATATAGTGATTAGAACAGTGTCTGATAAATGATAAGCACTTATCAATTGTTTGCTATACAAAATCAAGCCTTAAGAAGAATTTGAAGTCACTTCCTAAAACTGTTCCCTGAAAAGCTTATTCATGATTTACTTGTTCTGTACAACTGGTTTGAATATTTATTCTGGGAGTGTCAAAGGGAATGATACTACATGTATTTATTTATTTATTTTTTGATTACCTGAGTTTCAGGATGGTTCTGATATTCGAGACCTGAGCCACCCTAAAGATGAAAAAGGAGGGATCAAACACAGGGGGAGGATTAATACAAGTAGCTTTTGCCAGCATCGCAGACTCTCTTCTGAAGCCAGTTCTGTGAGCGGAACTTGCAGAGTTTGGGTTTCTAGAGAAGAGATGTTTGCAGGATTGGTGACACGACATGAGTAGAAATAGCATAGAAGGTCAAATTAAGTCTGTCCTTCTGAGGTTAGGGAGAAGGGCTGGATGGCAGGTCAGGAAAGAGGCACTTATAGAGAAGAAAGCGGACACAGGGAGGAGATTTTGATGTAGGTGGTGGAGGGTCTTACAGTTTGATTGGAGAAGGATGCACGCTCTGCTTTTTCCACTCACACGTCTTACCTCCACTCTGGCTTCCAGCATTTCTGCCTCACTTTCCCAGCATGGCTACCTATGGAGACAACCCTCCTGTGCTCCCCTGTGCATTCCCTCCCTGTAGTCGGAGTGATGGTCATGAATCCCACCTCTACTCATGTCCTTTCAGCATTCAAATCTCCTGCCTCTTTATGTTTCACGAAAAGGAATAGAATCACCTCACCACTTGTCCCCACCTTGGCCTCTGATGATTTCTCTGGGCTCTCCTCTCACCTGGCCATTCCACAAACTTCTCCTTTAGTCATACCTAAATGTTTGTTTTTTCACATATTTTATTTATTCATGAGAGACACACAGAGAGAGGCAGAGACACAGGCAGAGGGAGAAACAGGCTTCCTGTGGGGAGCCTGAGGCAGGACTCAATCCCACTATCCAAGCCAAAGGTGGTTGCTTAACTGCTGAGCCACCTAGGTGATCCTCCCTTTTTAAATCTGAGCAGGTGTTGAACATCCCCCATGTCACCCCCTCTGCTCACTTCTTTTACCAGATATTTTTCCTCTTATACTCAGGTGTTTACTCAGGTAGACAGGTTTCTTCAAGAATATCTCCAGACCCTCAAGCTTTGGTGAGCTGCTTCATAATGCATTCAAGGTATTGTGCAGAGTCTTTCAATAATTCCTACTTCCTGGTCTATAATTTTTGTAAAGCTTCAAAGGGCAGCAACTAGGTCTGATCTCTAACTGTCATGTGCACCATGCACACAGGTATTTCCAGGACTGACGGAATTCTATGAAGTAGTGGAGTATGTGTTTAATGCCTGGCTCATAACAAGCACGGAGTAAATGTTTACTGAGATTTGGTGTTACTAGTCACGGATGTCTGCAAGTCTGTCCCAAAGGGTATTGATGTGTTCAGGACAAATCACATAAATAGTTTCACTAATATAAAGATAGAACTAGGTCAGTGGAACATCAGGGGTGTACAAATTATTTTGACAATAATTATTGGGAATGCACTTGCCAAGTGCCTAACCTACCCGTGAGAATTATGTGTAGTATGTATCATTACCTCCATTTTTCATCTGAGGAACTGAAATCTCAAAGAAGTGGTCTGACCTTTAAGGAGTGGCAGAAACAGGGTCCATATGTAAGCATGATCACTGATGTGGAAGGACAGGTCACCCACCAGAGGAGCCATGGTGATGGAAAGGATGTGCCATCCTCCTGGGGCTTCATTAGCTTTATCCAGTGCCTATAGAGCTTACTAGTGTTTATAGCTTCACTCTGAGGAGTTCCTCCACTTATCCCTGTGGTACCCCCTTAGGCATATTAATCCTTAAACCAAGGTTTCTGGTGGGTGCTCTTTGCCCTGACAGCCCAGACTATAGGCATGTGAAGATCATTATGGAGAGCTGCCCCAATAATGAATGCTATTTCAACTTTTCCAAAAAGCTTTAGCTTTTGAGTTTGTGAAAGAATTTGATGCCATTTAGGAATTTGGGTATTTCACTGTACAATTTTTTTCCAAATCACTTTAATATGCTATTAAATTTTGTCCGTCAAATACAGAGGCCACACTTTAGCTTTTGTAGTCCAAAGGGGAATCTGCAATCAGGGAGTTCATTTATTTTTTTAACTTTGGGGGGAATTCGTTTAGAAAAAGGAAGTCATCAGTGTTTAAACTTGACCCCTTATCTTCCTATGTTCCATTTTAAATTCACAGGGAACATTGAAAAGGCAAATAAATGAAAGGCAAAGTTGACTTGTGCTTATATGCTCACTTATAGTAGGGCATGTCTTCCACCTCTCTGCTGTGCTCCTCTCTCAGGTCTAGTAAATTATGTTTTCCTGAGTGCTCAGTGATCCTGAATTTAATAAAATATTGCCCCAGACATTACGTGTCATGATCCAGAAGATGCTTTGTAGCAGTTCTAATTCTCGGGTTCTTTGGTGACCCTCGAATGTTCACTGATGTTTTGGACTTTGCAGGAAGCAAGCAAAAGTAGAAGGTCTGTACCTCAAATAACTAATTATAAAAGTAATTAAAGAAAAATACAGAGCATTGTATTACCACGTGCCGGATTGACTGGCACATAGAAAAGTGAATAGAGGGTCAGTTAAGGCTAGGACTAGCTTAGGCCAAGATACATCAAGAAGAGTTTGTAGGTTAAATGGGCTCAAAGTGAATTTCAGTGGATGCTGAGAAATTGACCAAGTAACTTAGTGTGTGTGGGGGGTGGGCAGGGAGAAGATTCAATTTAAGAGTCTTTTGTTTTTTAAAAGATTTCATTTGTTAATTTGACAGAGAGAGAGAGACAGAGATTGAGAGATCTCATGCATGAGTAGGGGAAAGGGCAGAAGCAGAGAGAGAATCCCAAACAAACTCCCCACTGAGTATGGAGCCCCAATGTTGGGCTCAATCTCACGACCCTGAGATCATGACCTGAGCTGAAACCAAGAGTCAGACCCTTAACCAACTGAGCCACCCAGGCACTCTGAGACTATTTTTTTTTCTTTTAAAAGGAATACATATCAATTGGGGAACTAGGAGGGAGAGTTCCAGATTTAATTACCTCCAAATTCTTTCTTTTTCAGGAAAATTAAGATGATCTTTTACATCATCAAAATACTTCACTGAACTATCTCCTTAGTGACAGTTGTTTAGAGATATGCCCACCTAGTTGAGCTTTGTTAGCCAGGCCATCACTAATCTCTACAGTTACCTTTGTCATCATTGAAAGTCCATTTGTATGGGACACCTGGGTGGCTCAGTTGTTTAGGTGTCTGCCTTCAGCTCAGGTCGTGATCTCAGGGTCCTGGGATGGAGCCCCATATCGGGCTCCCTGCTCAGCAGGATGTCTGTTTCTCCTTCTCCATCTGTCCCTCCCCCTGCCTGTGCTCTCTCTTTTTCTCTCTCTCAAATAAATAAATAATCTTTAAAAAAGAAAAAAGTCCGTTTGCCCCTCACTTACAGAAAGCCATGCACCCCCACAAATGGATTGAAGAACAAGGCAGAGAATACTTACTCTTTTGTTTACACGTACCTATGTACACACACATTCACACAAACCTAGGTGCAGCCGTACAGACACTAGCACTGTCCATGTCTCATTTACAGTTAAGATATGCAAACTTGTGTTCATTGTCAAATTTTGGTGAATTGGAGCAATATCTGAAAGTGGGGAGGTCATCTTAAATAGTTGTAACACGTATGCTAGAAAGATTTCAAAGTGGTGTTAACATTCAAGTAAATACATTTGCAAAAGTTTACAGATTTCCTTTCCTAGATAGCTACTTTAATTGATACTCATTAGAATTCAAAGCATTTCATTTTGATTAGGGAGAAAAAAATTGCAAAGGGAATATGGGTAACCAGATGCCTTTGTGGGACAGCTAGAGCCTCACATATAGCCTGTGTGTATGTGCATATATAAATAGATCTATATATATATCCATATCAACACATGTCTATGTATATGTATATGTTATATTGCTCTATATTGCATTACATAAAGAGCATCTTCAGCCTTCCATGGAGCAACTTTAAAATTGTATTCTTTTTTACTTTACATTGCTATTCTATGAAAATGTTAGTGCTGATGCTAATGAGTATTTTCAAGCCCATACATCACATGTTTCTATTTAGGCACTAAATGGTGCTCAGCTGGGTCAGCCTCCTCACTGGTCTGCTGCCACAGAAAGGTTGGTCCACGTTAACTTCTCCTTTCCTTCCAGCCATACAGATCTATGGTGTAAATTTCTTCCTCTGTTTGCCCCATAATTACCTACATCTATGTTAAATGGCCATTTATTCTGGAAGGAGATCTGTGTGGCTGCTTGAGGGTGGGGAAGCCTGAATCTGATGTAACACAGACTGACTGGAATTCAGATCAGTCCCAACAGGTGGCAGACTGTGGAAGGGGAGCTGGTTAGAGATGCAGGGGCTCTGATGAGTCATGCAAGGCAGACTTGATCCCGGTCCTGAGGCAGCTGTGGGATGACCAGTGAGACTGATTTTCTAGCAAGTACTGACTTCAGTGATGCCAATTTCTTTTGGACGACTGACATCTTTCCTTCTCTGCAGCCAAGAAAAGGGCCCCTGAAGTCTTATAGGGTGCCACAAACTAGAGTATTATTCTCAGGAGAGAAAATGGTAGCTCCATCTATGTAGAAGCATCCGTATTTGTGACAGGTGGTACTGTAAATTTAATTCACAGCCATTTTGTGTGGATTATGTGTAGATCAAAAACCTGTGTGTGATTTGTTTCATCAAAGTCTTCTATAAACCCCAGCCCATTCCCAGAGCAGAGGCAAAGGTGCCTATGTCATAGAGCTTGAATTTGAATTACGAACACTTTGTGCATGTGATTTATAGCTCACTTGGAATTTTTATAGTAACCTCCTCTATATGAACCCTACCTAAACTGACAGTGTTGGTACACTTGAATTCTAATCTCATGATTTAGTAAAGTGTGAAAAAATGCAGAATTATTAGATTTAGAAATTATATCTGAAAAGGCTGGCATAATATATCACTCCAAAACGAAGTATAAGGGAAGTAGTATCTCACCTGTGAGCTTTCACTGGAAAACCTATTTTGAAGCTATATATCACACATATCCCATTTAAAAAGATATTTAATAATAAGCAAGAGCATAATTTTAAAATGCTCGTCTGTCACTAGAATCATTCCAGTTTCTTTTTCTTTCTTTCTTTTTTTTTTTGGCCAGGAAATCATTTGAAACAAAACCTAGTGTATAATGATACTAACATTTGAAAGGAAGAAATTATGTGTTTTTTTAAATCAGAAATAGTGTGAATAGTGAGCAGCTGTTTGGCGTATAAAAGAGAGGAAGGAATTTCTTTATTGTTCCAAATTGCTTTTGAAATGCTGTGGGTGACATTCAAAGATAGCAGTTGGTCATTGTAATAATTATGAAAGGTAATAAAATAATAAGATACTTGTGCTTTATGAGTAAGTTTTGTTGTAGTGAAAAACAACTTCTTTTAAAGCATGATTGCATTTTAAAAAGATTTATTTATTGAGAGAGAGAGAGAAGAGATGAGCAGAAGGGACAGAGGGAGCGGGAGAGAGAATCCCAAGCTGACTCCACACTGAGCGCAGAGCCTCTCTCGGGACTTGATCTCACAACTCTGAGATCACGACTGGGGTCGAAACCAAGAGTCTGATGCCCAACCGACTGTGCCACCTGGGCAACCCTGAATGATTACATTTTGTACTTAATGATTACAGTCTGCAAAACAGATAGGTTACTAAGAATGTAGCTAATATAATCTAAATCTTCGCTACCTACTACCATAGCCAACTCTGATGTTATATTTACTATATCAGATTCACAGAATTCTGAAATGATCGATCTGATATCCTGACACTGAGCTTAGTTTCTTAGGGGTGGGTAGAGATCAAGAAATTTTAACCATTTGTAAGTTACCATTGTTTTTCTATTTTATAAAGGGAGTAAAGTTATAAAGCCAAAATTATTTTCCCTCTGTAATAATGCCTGCATAAATTTTTGGTTTGATAATGAAGAAAAACGTAAAGCTGTATTTCTTTGTAGTTAAACAAACTCCTATTAGTGTTTTGAGCACAAGTATGTGGTTGCCAGAGGGAAAAAAAGGATGTGAGAACTTTTTAATCTGGAAGAATTCTATGTATATACAGCTCATGCATAAAGGCAGACCCTGAGTATTATAATAAAGGTAGAATACATCTCTTCAGATAGCCTCCTTCAACTCTAAAGTGGGTTGGAGATTGCTCCTTTAGGTTGCTTCAGAGATCCACAGTTCCCATCCTATAATGTCTCCCACACTCCCCTGTGTGACTATCAGTATTTCACCAAACAGTAAGCACTTTGAGGGCAGGGACGACACTAGCCTTCCTTCTCATGTGTCTTAGGGTTTGCCAAATATCTATGGAATAAGTGAACCAGAGAATAATAAATGCATTTCCAAATATGGGAGAGGTGTTACAGTTTGTGGGGGACATTGTTCAGAATGCTTATATAGGGGAGTTTTGAGTTAATAACAGATTGTTTTGAGCCCAACTCAGTCTTATTTTCAATAATGTATTTTGTTTGCCAAGAGGATACCATGCTTTATCTGAATCTCATACTTTAATTTTTTTCCCTTCAAAGAGTAAATAGTGTCGTAGAGCTCAATTGTCTTAGATGTTTGTTGAGTATTATGTGGCAGCATGCAATTTTCAGAAAACTAAGAAATTTTCATATTTAAGGAAGGTATGGAGATGACACACCTTTGTGTTAAGAGGAGGGCAAGGGATATCCAGATGGGTAGTGCTTTCTCCAAAGAGACACTGAACAACATTCTCATAAACTCATGATATTGTATGTGCCTACAAAGACTTGTCATGCAGTGAGAAAGAGCCTTGCTCTCTGTCAGATAACAGACATACAGAGTTGTGTCTCACAGTTTTATTAGGAGACATTTGACACACACATAAGGAAATCTTTAAATAGTGGATTGTATATTCCTTGTATATAAAGGCAATTTTTTATTCCTGAAAAGCTCTTAAATGGTGATTGCATACCATAGGCGCTGAATAATTAATTGAGGAATGAATGAATTAATGAAGAATATTACTGATAACAGCTAACAATCCTCATTCTGGTTCTTGGGAAAACAAGTGGAAGTGTGCATTGCAGTTATTCAGCTTATAGCTAACTATTGTTTCCACATGAAGCTGATGACAACCTTTAGTGCATCCCAACAGTATAAACTAGAATGTGGATGGGTGTTTTTCTATCCTTCTAAACTAGTCCAAGTTGATACTCTGATAAGTGGTAGAATCTGGATTTGAACTCAGGCCATCCCGATCAAACCTTGAACTCGTTCTTCTACATCATACTACTAAAATGGTAGAAAACTTGAAAACTTAAGCCATGAGTCTTTGATGCACAGGTTTGAATTCCATAATCTTTGTGCTTAATAAAGGGGCTGCTTTTTAAGTTTGGCTCAGTAGGGGAACCTAGATGTGGGTTTCTACTGTAGAATGATGTACCTATTCAATGTACTGTGCATATTTGTCTTTCCAAGGCCCCAGAATCTAAAACACAAATTCTAGACTGTGCCAACTCACTTGCAGAGATCATGATAAAAAAAAGTATCAGTTTGCAAAAACAATTGGCTTGCATTTGTGAGAGACTTAAATGTGACCCTTTTCTTTGGCTAACATGGCTATTGCCTTATGAGCATGATATTTTTGATTGCAATAATCCTTGAAGACCATATATTTCTTTCTTTCCATTCAGACTTATTTCATTTGGTTGTACAGTGAAATCCATTTCAGTCTGCAGAGGTAGCAGAATCCTAAATTTGTAAAGCTATGCAAATCAGAAGCTTTTTGTGGATAATTTAAGTTTTTCATTTTGCATAGAAAACCAAAAAGATGTGTCGTGAAATGTAATTTCTTCATGACTAGAGGCAGATCAAACGACCTCTCGTCCTAAGAGCTGGTATTTTGAGGTCCTGCTCTGCATTTCCTCTTCACACACAGCAACTGGTGGCCGCTAAAAATAATCAGCTCTGCCACCGGCTAAGAATCTGGTCACATTTGGCTCCTGGACAACGTGAACAAATAAGATTTAGGATCCCTCCTTCAGTTTCTTCCCTCCAGCCCACTCATCAGCTAGTTTGCTGCCATTTGAAAGCTATTGAAAAGCCATTAACAGGCAGGACCGGGAGAGCCGCACTGCAGCACACCTCTATGTGGGCAGAATGTGGCTGCATGTGAGCACCAATTAGAGGACGATTCCCGGGCCTGTGGTACTAGGAGCTCTGTCAATCAACCGTGCTACGCTAGCACGTGCAGCGTGGTGACTCCAGATCCACCAAGAGGCTTAGCTGAACTCCAGCTGCTGAATGAGAATGAGTTTGAAGCTTTTTGCGTGATCATGGAACAGAGCCTCCGTTTAATAATGCGTCCTGAGGCAAACTGTTACCTGAGTCAGGGCTCTAAATAATGCATTTCCTGGGAACGACAGGTGTAGCAGAAGAGGATGCTGGAGCCCATAGCAAGATTGCTGTCTGAGATGGAAAGATGTCTCACTATCATTTCATCAAGTGCTGTAAGTAAGCTGGATATTTTGCTCATACAGTTGTCTTCTTGAAATATTGTATGCAGATGCCACCATTCAGGTGGGTCTTCTGGCCACCTCCAGATGAGTGACAGAGGATGGTGACTTTGAAAGACGTTTTACATGCTGAAATGTATTTCCTCTTCATTTCAGGTTCTGAAATTATTCCAGGGCGGTCCAAATGCAGATAGTGTTAGAAATCTTTAAAATTTGACCTTTTCAAGAAAAAGATACATACACGCAGTAATTAAAAAAAATAGTAATGTGTAGAAAGGAATGTGAGAAGTGTATTTCTGGGTATCAGCATATATTAATTAATACAGGGCTTGCATAAAAACTTAGCTTATGATTGTATGGCTGAGACTATTTAGTTACTGTTTTACTCTCAAGTTTGCCTGCTTCTCCTTGCATCCAGTCGTCAACTTAGAAGCTTGAGCTCTCTGATTATCCTTGACTATAAACTTTTGTCCTTGCATCATTTCACCTTGAAGTGCTCAGGGACTCGAGTGACATCTGTACCAAATGCTCTACACTGATGCTCATAAGGTGAAAAATAGTTTGTCACTGGCTTTTCCCATGAGTCCATAAAGGCTTCCTTCAATGCCTGATTTTTTAAACATTTTTCTAAGCTAGGTAAAAGCTGCCTCTGAACCTTCTCTGGATGCTAATCATGAGGAAGGAGACATTTATAGCAAAAATGGCTTGCTAGATATACATGTGGCACTTCTGAAAACTTCTGTACATGTATGTCATGGTCTTAAAGTGGCAGATGACATTAGTAGCAAATGCTTGTAATGCAAAGGACATTACAATGTTCCATTTAAAGGAACATTATTAAGGAACATGTTTGAATAGATTTTGAGTTTTGCACTAAAGGGGAGTGAAAAATAATGATAAATGAGAAGGAGAAAAATCTTTACCTTTCTTTTGTCTTTTGTGGAGGATGTATATAGGAATGAAAAATCTATGATGAATGAAAGTAAGAATGCCTTACTTGCTCTTCACCATACCCGTGAGAGGCAAGCATGGGGCTTGCAGGACAATTTTAATTCCAAAGGAAATTCACTGATCAGCTTGTAAGTTGGAAAATTAACTCTTTAATTAACAAAAATTGGGAATGTGCAGTATATTTAGGAATTATGAGAATGTTTTTTTTTTTGTTTTGTTTGTTTTAATCCTTGAAATCTTGGGATTATGATCTTGGTGAAATGTCTGTAGAAGAGCACTATTGGCAGGCTTTCATGCTGCCCCTCCTCTTTGACTGCACTAGCAGAATGTCATTATTTCTCCTTCTCGTGCCTCTGCAGAGGAGATTCCCAAAGTCCTCTGCACCATTTCTGCAAAGAACCTGGGTGCTCATTAGGTGGAGTGAACACACCTGCTGGAAGGAAGCCATGGAGCCTGAGCACACACACACACAGAGGGACAGAGTGACATGAACCAGGGACTCAGGGGACAAGTTGGTCACCAAAGAGAACACGAGGCTGCCCTTTCCTGCCTCATATTACTTTTGTTCCAGCTGAATGATTTCAGTTTAGAATTTCAGAAAATTAGAAGAAGTAAGGTGTCTGGTCAGTGGAAGCATTTGAGTTAATTCATGCAATCTGGCTGAAATATAAAATTAATGAATAGTGAAATATTTCAAATGCCTGGAAACAATGTTCCTGATGAATTTATCCAAGTAATTGTATACTGCTTACGAAAGATCCAACTATGTTCTTGGCTTTGTGTTTCATAGTATCTATAAAATGGAAAAAAGCATGAAAGGTCAAAAACCATCTTCCATGGTGGAATGGTACAATGTGCTAAAGGAGTTCAGAAATTATATTTTTTGTGTGCCACCAGTCAAGGGATGTTTCATAGTCCAGCTGGATCCTGGAAGATCCTTCTGTATTGTTGTAAACAATACAGAAGGAAGAGTGGGGGCATTTACAGAACCAGAGGGTTTGTTGAGAAGGATCATAATCCACAGCCTACTCATTCTTCATGCATCAGGTATTTCCATATTGTGTTCCCTTGCCCCTCCTATTGGGGTGATCTATTGGCAAGGCTAGTTGGCTCATCTTCTTCACACTATTTCTTCCTCACTTGAGCTTCTACATGCCTGTCTTCTCATTCTAGCCCTGCTCTATCCTCGCACCATGTCCACTTCTGAGCAAAAGCAGCAAAGCAGGAAGTGTTTGGATTCTAGGGTAGGGGCAAGAGCTCCTGAAAATCTGCTACAACAGAATCCTATAGTATCCTAAGGGAGCCTGATGACTGGATCTGGGGACACCAATAAGGAATGCTTACAAGGAACTTTATTTATTTATTTTTAAGGGGGGGAGGGAGGAGGAGGAGGGAGGGAAGAGGCCCCGCAGCCCGGACCTGCGGTGGGCGGGGGTGGGGGGGGGTGGGGGTTGGCGGGGCACTCGCTTACAAGGAACTTTAAATATCACCTAGGGAAATTCTCATTATTGACTCTGACTCTGGTTTGTGGAATAATTTGTTTTTGTGGTTCTATGTAGCATATATAATTCTGTTAGTTATAATTGTGATTAATTATTCATATACAAATATAAAATCTAAGTATTCATGTATTAAATTTGACTAAATTCAGAATATAATGATATAATTAATTTTAACTATGGGATTATCTGTTACTTTCATAAATTAGCCTATAGTTTCAAATTTGCCTGCAGTGGGCATGTTTTTCCTTTTACAGTCAGAAAAACAAAACTTTAAGACCATGTAAGAGAGAATATAAGGAGGAAGAAAATGCCTGAGACCCACATCTCCACCCACATTCCTTTCCGACTCCATGGGCTCTGGCCTAATTCTTATGTTCCATATATCTTATATAGAAAAGTTAAAAACCAGAATCTAAAAATGTATCGTGGAAGCAAGATGTATTAGGAAAGCTTAGAAATGTCACAGCAAAAAATGCTGACGTTTCCTGGACCTCTGTGGCCAAGAAGTGTCTTTGGTTGGATCTGTGGTGCGGTTCTGTCCAAGCTGCATGTGGCAGGTGGCAATGGGTGAAGCCGGCCAATGCCTGTGCTGAGGTGTGAGCAGGATCAGGAGGGAGGAGGGGCTCACAGAGCTTTAGGGCCATGTGAAACCATGGAACAATACATTTGGCTTCCTGCTAACAAGGGGCAGAAGCGTGAGGCCTGGCCTGCATTACATCCTCTTAGGTGCTTCGGGAATGGACCTCTGCCTGGCCCATATCTCTCCCAGTTTCCTTCTCTGAGTTTATGGGGTTGGATAGTACTGTTTGCAGTAGGAAGTGAGTTAGAGTTATTTAAAATAAATATACTCCAGGCCTGTTAGTTCATCCAGGGCAACCAGGGATGAATCATACCATAAAGACTGCTATTTTGCATGCTAAAAAAAATCTCACAGTGCCAAGGTCACCTTATTTTTCCTCTTATCACAGGTTTTCATAAATGCTACTTGCACTAACATGCCCTCCCTGGTCTTTCACTGATAGTACATGCTTTTCACTTGTTTAGAGCCTCGTGATGCTGTGAGCTCAATGAAACTCCAGCAGGCTGGTCCCAGGATCCCCTCCCAGCCCAGCATCACAGGTCAGGCCTGTGGTCTTTCACTGAGGCCATCCCACCCCCTCGTCCTGATCTCTGTCTTGTGTTCAATAAGAGGTGCCTAACCCAGCTTGAGCCCGACTTTGCAACCCGTCTGTCCTTACTATACCAGGGCAGCTAGACGGTCATTGAAGGCAAGGTTGGAGCAAAAGTGGACTAGTTCCATTTCCGTTTCAGACAGCAACCCTCTCCTCACTCCTGCCTTGCTTCCCCAGGAGGCGTGGCTGCTCATCCTTAGAGAATCCTTTTACGTTTCCTGCCCAGAGAGGATAGATGCCATCAGATGTAAATGGTGCATCTTCCTGCTTCCTACCGTTAAATGTGTGGAGGCGCTGGCATGTGATTTTCTCTTTGCCCACTCTGTTCTGTGATGATGAATTGTTCCTCCTTGTTTCCATAGCCAGTGTGTTCTAGACTCTGTCTCCTCTTGCCTCCCTTCTTCATGACCCCTGCCTTCCAGCACCCACAAACTCTTCTCCCCTGAACCGTGTCTGCTAGCATACATACTTGGTCCAACATGGTCATCTTTAGATGATCAAACAAGGCCCCCTTGACTTTCTGTTCCTTTCTGGCCACCAACCTATGTCTTTGTTTTCATGGCCACTCTTGGAAAAATTGCCTATACACACGGTCCCTGACCCTCGTCCCTTGTTCTCCTCTGCAGATGATGCCACTGACCACTGCACGGAATCCACCTTAGACCACCATTATGGGGAAAAATCCAATGGGCATTCATCCTTCCGCTTTTAGTTCATTTTTCATGTGATTTCCACCTCTTCTTTTACAATTTTTGGATTTTTCTCCTATGTTACTGGCAGCTCTTCCTTTGTGTCCTTGCTGGCTTTCCCGATTAGAGGTTGGCCATGAAACTTGGCAGCATCCCTGCTTGACCTCATTCCTTGTGGCTTTAAACCTCATCTATATTTTCCCAAATATGTACCTTTAACTCCAGTGTATCCTTTTCTCTCTTAACAATGTGGGCATCTTTTCTGGCCAATAAACATATATCTTCTGAGTATTCTTGTTTTGACTGCCAAGTAATATTTCATAGAATTTGTTAAATCATTTATTTATTAATAAACTTCCCTTTTTGGTAGGCATTAAAGCATTCTATTTTGGCATTTTGTCTTCTATTCCTAAAGTATTGATTCACAAAGTCAGTGTTGTTGAACCAAATGGCATGTGTAATTTTATGTGTGGTAGAAACTGCCAGATTTCTTTCTGCTAGGCTATATCACTTTGGTTCCCACCATCAGCAGAGCATGCCCATGCTTGCATTTCTGCCAGCCTGGGATGCTGTCCTTCAGATGTTGTCAGCGCCTTGGTTGAAATAAAGTTTCTCACAGAGGTCTAATTTTATTCTACTAATAATTAAGGAGATTCTCTCATTTCTTATTAGCCCCATCTCTTCATACCTGTTCTCATTTTTATATTGGACTGTTTTTTTTTTATCAAATTTATGTAACCTTTTATATTAAGAAATATCCATATTTCCCTAAATATGTGCTGAAGATAGCTCTCCTGTTTTGCTCTTTTGTTTTTGTTTTGAGTATTTGTTGGCATTTAAGTTTCTAATAATTTATGAAAAAAATGTCTTATGGACTTTGGTTTTATTTATTGCTTTGGGCTGTCTATTTTAGAATTGTTAGGTTTTATCTTATATAAGCTTTTATTATTTTATTTTATTTTATTTTATTTTATTTTATTTTTATTATATTTTAAATTCTGATCCTTATAAAATTAAGTGTATGTGTGTGATGTGAAATTAAGGTCACCCCATGTCTATTTCTACATGCACTGAATTATAATTCCATGTTTTTCACATTTTAATTTCAAAATGTACTTGTATTTATTGCTGGCTTCTCTTCAGTCACATGGATTGATTTGCCTTGTTCACAGCCATATTGTTTTAGTTACTGTGGTTTTATAGTACCTTTAATAAATTATAAGGCAAGTCTCTTCTGATTTCCAAAATATTTTTATTAGATAGTCTCAAATATTCATGTTTCCATTTAATAATAAGTTTTTCAATTAGTCTTAAAATAAAAAATTCTCAACCAGGTTTAGAATAAATTTACCTTGTAATTTAAATTTAATAATATTGGAATAAGATCTATGGATCAATAGTACCTATAATTCTACTAAAAATTAGTTTCAATACATCACAAACTATTCCAAACTGCTACTTATCTTTATAACAGCACATTGGTAATTATATTAATATTTTATCTGTTTATAAGAATTTTAAGAAAAAAGGAATGTAAGAATAACTTAATGTCTTATGAACACTGTTTTATTGAATATTATTAAAACAAAAGAAAAAATAATAAAACTCTCATACTGGTGATGAATCTAGGACTCATAAACCTAACCCAATTATGAAAAAGAAATCATTAAATGTGCTGCTGAAGAAAAATAAATCTTTAATGTCAGACTCCAAATCTAATCTGTATCTCTCCATATAAAATTGCATGTTGTGCTCGCTTCAGCAGCACATATACTAAAATTGCATGTTATGTATATTTATATACATATATATTTTTATATGTGTGTTTTCTGTGGCCTCAGCCCTGAAATGAAAAAACAGTTGAAGAATATATATAAAATGATAGAATCATTATAGTATAGTCTGTTAACATTTGACTGCATTGTTTGTACATTTCACTTTTATACAGACTCTTAGGAATGTCATGGCTACTTGTG
This sequence comes from Vulpes lagopus, assembly GCF_018345385.1. Lineage (NCBI taxonomy): Eukaryota > Metazoa > Chordata > Mammalia > Carnivora > Canidae > Vulpes > Vulpes lagopus. Next base: position 4,155,560 of record NC_054839.1, on the reverse strand, counting down.
TCCCAGTGGTCCATCCAATGATAGTATCTTTGTGTATCTCGACAGTGTCGACATTGCATTATTAAAGGCTTGTCATTATATATCCTGCATCCATGGCCTCACTTGACACCTGTTACTCTAATGTGATACGCTCTCTTTCTATAAGTTGTTTGGTGAATGAAATGGGGCTCTTTATGTTTCTAGTGGTTGGCTCACACTTAGTGTCACTTTAGAGATGGAGACATGCCATGGTAACTCAACTGAGCTGGCTATCCCATTCATTCATTTCTTCACTCATATATTCATTAATTCAGCAAATATTATCGAGTTCCTATTCTTTTCCAAGTACTGGTCTAAGGGCTAAGAGTACAAGGCTAGTCAGGCCAGCTCACATCACTCCCATCTTGAAATTCTGATAACCGTGGTGAGACAAGTAAACTAGTAAACAAACAGATGTAGATTAAAGTTTTTGGTAGCAGCAACTGATGTGAAGAAAATAAAGAAATTTAAAGTTTTAATAAATGACCTGGCAGCAGAATGCAGTGAAGGTCAATTCTGAATAGGTTGTGAAGAGATAACCTCGAAGTGATTGAATGAAGTGAGAGAACCAGGAGGTGGTTATCTGTCGGTGGGGTGAGCTTGGCAAAGTGGAGAGCAAGTGCAAAGGCTGTGAGGCAGGGATGGGCATGTTTCCTATGGCTAATTCAGAAAATCTAGACTGTCAGAAGTTAACTTCTTTTAAATACTTAATACTTCTTGAACTCATAAATAAATACCACTTTTTATTTCAGTGCTCTTAGCTGCTCAAGCTAATAGCCTATAGCTCCATTTACCTTTACTTCCAAACTTCTTGAAAGAGTTACTTATATATATGCCCCTCAAATGCCTTGCTACCCAGTGACTACATTTTAGCCCTTGCTTCATTATTGCACTGAAACATCACATTCTCTTTTTGTTCCTCATTTACTTCAGTATATTTACCTGCTTTGACTCAGTGATCATCTCTAATTTCTTAACCTTTTGCTTTCCTGAAAAAGTCTATGTGTAACTCGTTGACTTACTCTGCTCTCCCAGGTCCCTTGGTCTCTCCACTTATATCCACTCTTCTCAGATGTTTCCATCATTCTCTCATGATCAACATTATACAGTGCACTCAGCTTCTATGTATGGGTAGGCCTCTTTTCTGTAAGAAATTCAGTCTACAGAGGAGCCTGGGAAGTGAACAATGTCAACACATTTCTGTAAATGGGTGTTAGGAGAGAAGCGGAGCAGGGCACCTGGTTCTGCTATGGGGAAGATGTAAGCGAGCAGGCATTGAAAGGTGAGTAGGCATTTCCTGTTGATGGATGGGTGAGGGCCCTTGGTGGATGGGAAACCCTGTATAAAAGCCAGTGTTGTGAGCCATGGCATATTCAAAGAACAAACAAAAGGAGTCCCACATGGTGGAGGAAGAAGAACAAATGTGCAATGTTTGGACAAGTATGATGCATTTTCATGGTATTCATTGTGTAAGAGAGTTCGTGGGATAGTTTTGAGAGGAAGGGATATGGTAGGATTTGTCTTTAGAAATGTCATTCTGACCACAATATAGTGGATGAATTAAAGGACATGGGAAAGAGGAACAGACAAGAAAACAGAACAGATGGCAGCTTACATCAGAGTGGGGGCAACAACAGTGATGAGGCATGGTCTGATTTGAGGGGTATTTATAGTAAAGATTTAACAATTTACTGCTTGATTAGTGAAAATTTCTGTGCTTCGCTCTGCTCTTTCTTTTTCTTTATGTGTGTCCTGTTTAGGTCATAAGATCTCCAGCATTTCCATGGATAGCTTCCAGGGAACTCTCTTTGGCTGTGCTTTTGTCAGGCTATCTAGGCCCATGTGGTCAGAACTCAAGCATACCACTCTATTCTATCAGCTCTCCAAACATGAAATGTCCAAATTGAATCCATGCTCTTCCTTCCTGAACCTGAATGTCAAGATGGCAAAGGCCCTGTGTGCTGTGTAAACATATTTAGACTTTTCCTAAGAGTAATTGGAATCTATTAAAATCTTCTACCCATTAGAGTGAAGGACAACATTTGTGTTAGAGGGATCAACTATGGAGATCCATTGAAGGGAGCAGCAGTGGAGTCAGGTAGGCCAGTTGGGAGGCTTTTGTGGCAATCCGCACCTGGGTGGAGGGAAGTCCATCTTTGTGGGTGACTTGAGAATGGAAAAGAGTGGATGAATTTGAAAGACACTTGAGTACTAGGGAGTCTTAGGCTATTGGACTGATTTAGGAGTTGTAGAGGTTGAAAGAAAGGGAATATTCAACACTGGCACTTGAATGTATTTGCTTGAATTACTGTGTGTATAGTGTTTCTATTAAGCTTCAGATGTACACCAGGGAGAGAGAGACAGGCCAGAGCACATTGGGTCCCATGATGTGCAAAGGAGAGCGCCCAGTAGACGGTGCATATACAAATCTGACGTCAGGCAAGAGATGTCTACTTAGAGACACGGGGTCATTACCATACTGGTTCCATTCAAGCCATGGTACAGGGGGAATTAGCCAATGGAGAAATAGATGGCCTGGGTCAAACACTTCTGAGAAGCAGATAGAAGAAAAGACATTCACAAAGAAGGGAGGAAGTCTTCTGTCAAGAACACAAGCATCACATTTCCAGGAGGCAGGGTCTGTGAAACAACCTGGAATGGTGAGACAGACTTAGGGCACATGTTTGAGGAGGATCTGCTGGGACAACAGACAAGGAGCAGTGTCAGTGGAGAAGAATGAGTGGAATTCAAACTGTAATATCCTGGAGAGAAGTTGAAGAGCACTGTGTACTTTGGCCTTCTAAAATAAAGAGATAAAGGCCAGTGGGTGGGCAGAAATGTGGTTCTCAAAACAGTTTTTCTATTTTTAAGATAGAAAATACTTGAATTAAAAAAAAAAGATTTTATTTATTTATTCATGAGAGACACAGAGAGAGGCAGAGACAAAGGCAGAGGGAGAAGCAGGCTCCCTGTGAGGAGCCTGATGTGGGACTTGATCCCAGGACCCTGGGATCATGACCTGAGTCAAAGGCAGATGCTCAACCACTGAGCCACTAAGGTGCCCCAATACTTGAGTTTTTAATTCACTGTGTCTACTTCCTCATCTTTGAAAGCTCCATCCCACCTATGCCTCCACACATGCTGCCATGAAAGGCTAGGTGTTGGGACTTAAAAAAAAAAATCTTTGAGCATTGTCCAATCACTTGAGAAATTAAAATAATGATAAGACAAGGACAACAACAGTGATGCCAATGGAGATTCAGGAGAGCCTAGGCATAAAGGAAACTTTGGTTTTCACCAGTTGTCACAAATAAATTCATGTTAGTGTCATGTTTTAAGAGTTATCATTATATGGGAATGACCCTTTTGTGCCATGCGTTGAAAGCTTCTGTTCCACCCACAGCAGAATTATCTTTTCCTTTCCAAGGAGAAAGTATCCTACACCTGCAAAGTCTGTTTGGATAATTCTTTCACTGTTTGGTTTTAAATTAGAATGCAATCTTCAGAAAACTATGTAGAGGTCGTTGTGGACAGTTCAGTAAACATGTCATCTCCACGGATAGTTGTCCCTAAAAAAGCTGACTGGGAGCCCTTCTCCACTTATCGACAGAATGATGAGATGCAGGATGAAAACTGCAACATTGCATGAGTCAGTAGTGCATTCTAAATACCGCTTCCAGTTTTGTTTGGCTCAGCATAACTAGGTTTTCAGTTCATGGGAAGCGGTCAAGGGAGGAATAACTAAAAGGCAAAACTCTTCAGGGTCTTGTGAGGAAGGAAAGAGAGAAGAGGCTTGAATTATTTATTATCTGGAGAGGAGGAGGGACAGCAGAGACACACATAAATGAATGGATGGTTTTGTGGAAATCAATTGGCCATTCTTTTTTCATTCTGGCTTTTAGCAGAGAAAGAGGAAGACACTTGTCTCTGTGGCTGAAAACATATATGAGGTAGATGAGGGCTATGCCTCTCGCTGCCTCCTATTTAATCACAGAAAAGCCAATTCTGTGGAGTATCATTGAGAGAAGAAAACCATTTGAAGGTTGAATTGTTTCCTCAATTTCTGGTTCATTATGCTTTTCTCAGAGCAACGTTACCTATGAGGTTCAGCCCTAAGGACTGACCCAAACCCTTTCTGCTGGGCCTTCAGTGCAGGGCCACATGTTGCTTCACATTTTCTATTCTTGTAGGATCCTGGATACGTCTTTTTTTTAATATTAAAAAAAATTTCCAATATAATGATCATAGAGTGTTATACTGATCCTAGTCAAGTGTTGATCCATAGAGTACATCACCTATGGTGGGCCCAGTATGGTGTGTCATGACATTTGTTCTCTGTCAGGTGAACTGTCATCACAGGTGGGGCCGACATGGGTGATGGAGGCAGCACATGTCGTCCACAACCACCTGCTACACATGGGAACGCTTGGGCTAGTCCTAGGCTGTTTCAACTACTGTCTAATTTTTTCACTTAATTTTTAGTATTTCACTTAATTTCTTTAGGGCTTGGTTCTCGATGTCATCATTTGAAAAGTGTAGCTGGTAATATCATCCTTATTCACTTCATAAGCATCTGTGAAAGTCAACCAGTTCATTACTCATCCCTTCCCTCTTTCCCTCCCTTGACCTACCAGGCATTCATCCAACTCTGCAGTCAGCCCTGGGTCTTCCATGAATACCCTGCTTATGGTGGGGCTCACCTGTGCCAGATCTGGGCAGGTTCTGCAGGCCCTCAGGGAAAGAAAGATCATGCAATGAAGCTGGTTTGGTGTAAAACCAACTTAATGTTAATAATATCGGACACGTGTTAACATTATTGGATAATATTTGATAAATGAAAATGAGCCAACAACAGTAATTAGTTCACATAATGATGGTCATTAATATTCTTTAATGAAGCCATCTTTTAATGGTGTTTCTATTTCCGTGGTCTCTACAACAATTTCTGGGTTGAAAATGACCTCTCAATCTTATAGGGCTTAGTACAGACACTGTTTTTCTTTGTATCTTTATAAAGCCCCAGCATGTTTCTGTACATCCAGAGACATCACTCTTGTCTGGACCCCCTCACCTCACCATCCTCATCAGACATCCCACAGAGTAAGCAGCACTGTATCACTTGCTTACACGGACTCTGGGGTCAGTCCCTGGAGCAGTTATTACCAGTGGTAAGAACTATGGCACACACACACACACTCAGCTGCAAAAGACAAGACAGACCTGCATGGATGAGCTGCATGGGGACCAGATCAGGAGGCTAGGGTTAAATGGCTGTGGGGACCACCACCCCATCTCACCCTTTATCCTCTGAGCTTCCTTGCATGTCCCCACATGGACCTAGGCCAAGGACATGCAGCTTGGGCCATGGGAAGAGTAGAACTAGTGACTCCAGGTCGCTTTGCTCAGACTGATCAAGAAACCCTTGACAGGGCAGGAGGTGAGGATTCAAGAATTGGGCAGGAAGCCCTTTTCCAGAGTGTTCTCAAGGTCAAGCACTTACTCTCAGCCATGCCTCAGCTCTGCCCGAGATTCAAGCCGACTGTATGTGACATGTCTACCTGGGCTCCTGCATGAGGAGCCAGTGGTGGTTCTGTGAAAGGAAAGAACGAAGTCAGAAAGAAGAGGGACTTCTTCCATTTGTTTTTGGTAGCACATGATTCCTTAATGTATGCGCGCTATATCATCTATGCTTAGCAGAGCGTTTAGTACTCTTGTCTTTCTGTGTGATGCAGTTAATTTCACACACGTGTCCAAAGCCTTCAGAGGCATGTGGACAAGTCATATAACTAACTCCATTTCACATTTACAAGAGATTTTTTTCATTATGATTCAAAACCAGCCATGAAAGTGTTGTATTAAAGGATGACATTAGAGGCACCTGGGTAGCTCAGTGGTTGAGCATCTGCCTTTGGCTCAGGTCATGATCCCGGGGTCCTGGGATCAAGTCCCGAATCAGACTCCTCACAGGGAGCTTGCTTCTCCCTCTGCCTATGTCTCTGTCATTCTTTCTGTGTCTGTCATGAATAAATAAATTTTAAAAATCTTAAAAAAACATTAAAAGTAATGGAAATAAAATCTACTGTACATTAGGACAAGTCCTTATTCTTCCCCTAAATTATAGCATTTATAAACTTGCATGAAGATGTGATGGGCCATTGTCTTGTTAAAAAGTTCTGAGGTTGATATAATCTGTGAAAGAGACAATATTGGTAATTTTAATATTTAGAAATAACCAAATGTATGCCTTTCAAAATCATTTACATTTTTCACTCATTTTTATAAAGTTTAAAAATATATAGTAATTAAAGTGTGACTAGGGCAGCCCAGGTGGCTCAGCGGTTTAGCGCCTGCCTTTGGCCCAGGGCGTAATCCTGAGGACCGGGGATCGAGTCCCGCGTCAGGCTCCCAGCATGGAGCCTGCTCCTCCCTCTGCCTGTGTCTCTGCCTCTCTCTCTCTCTCTCTTTCTCTCTCTCTCTGTCTCTCAAGAATAAATAAATAAAATCTTAAAAAAATAAAAAATAAAAAAAAAAACATAAAGTGTGACTTGATGCTTACTCAGCATCTCAAGTCTTGTATATTCTATGAGTCATTTGGTTGCCATTGACAGAGAATCAACTCATAAGGGTTTAAGCAGAGAGTGGAATTTATTGGCTTTCATGTATGCAAAATGGCCCTTATACTGTGGAAGTCCAACAGTTGGCTTCAGATAATGCTGAATTTGGGATCTGGGGATTTAACTGATACTATTTTTTTCTGCCTGTTTCTCTCTTTTTCCTCTCTCTCTGCTCCTCTATTTCTCTCTTTCTCTGAGTCAGGAGATATAAGCCATGATAGTACATACCTACATCCTACTGGATTGATAATAAAAAAAATAAGACAGGGTTTTTGTTGTTGTGGTTGTTGTTGTTTAGCTCCTCATGTCCACCTATCAAATCTCATGGAAGGGTCTTGAATTGTCCCCACTAGGATCATATCTCTACACTATGATGAGTCATTGATCTTCAATGTGATGGGTTAACCTAAGTCATGTTTCCAGCTCTGCAAGAAGTTGAGTTGAGAAGCCTTTGTAATAACCACATTAGGACCACATGAAGGTCAGAGGAGTGGTGATTCCCAGAAGGACAATGCTCCTAGAAGAAACAATGGGGCTCACTAAGTAGGTAATGATAGTTTCAGATTCCAAATGATGGAGTAGCAAGAAGATAGGAATGAAGATAGAATGTATGTAAAAGGCTGGATGGTTTGTATGGTGTGCTAGTTAGTAATAATCTTCAGTGGCCCAGGTGGAGCCATGGATGATAGACTTGAAGGCTTTGACTAGTTTTCTTTCTTATACCATTATTTTAGGTTAGTATTAAGGCAAACTTTCTCTCTTTTTGAAAAGTCTTCCCAGCAGAGCAGAGTAGTAAGAGACTGAAGCCAAAGGTGTTCAATGCAATAAATAAAACGTGAGTGGTGCCTGCATGGCACAGTCAGTTGAACATGCAACTCTTGGTTTCAGCTCGGGACATGATCTCAGGGTCATGAGACCAAGCCCCGAGTCGGCCTTTGTGCTGAGCATGGAGTCTTCTTGAGATTCTCTCTCCCTCTCCCCTTGCCCCTTCTACTTGTACTCTCTCTTTAAAATAAATAAATAAATTTAAAAAACAGACTCGAGAGAAAGAGGGTCCTATTGTTGGATATGGGGATGTTTGTGAATCATACTCTATGTTTTGACATTGCATTTTAAATTGACCTTGAAGAATTTCTTTTATCTGAATGTATTTTATAAATTGATGCAAAGGACAATGGAAATCATTTAAAAAGACAAACTGAGCTTTATGCAGTGGCAATATTGTAGCCAATGAGGTTTAACTGAGGCGCGATTATAGCTAATTAAAAAGACAAACTGTAACCTAGAAATTATCTTAACTTAGAAGAGAAAATAGAAATTTTAGCATATGATTTTTCCCTAATTTTTTCCCTCTTTCAAAGAAAGAGGGAAAAAAACAGACTGTATAAAGCCAAAATTAAATATTAAATGTGAAATTCGGTTTTGCTTCAGCTCATTACAGGACTGAAAATATTTTATATCAAAAAACTGTCAAATATCAAATATTTTATATCAAAGTAACCGTTAAATACAAAAAAATCTTTGCAAGACTTAGGGAAATGATGGAATAAAAAGCATTATTTATAGCCATGAAATTACAGTTGTATCGACACATACAAGCTTTCAAGTAGAAAAAAGATATTTAGAGAGGAGCTGTTAATGTACAGCACGTGCTCATTGGTCTCGTACTTGCCATTTGCAGTGTTCATTTTATAATGTTGCTTCAGGACTCAGACTAAAGGCATGCAGGATGCTGTGATTGACTGGTGGGGTCATGGAGGGAGTCAGGGCTGTTTCCTAAAAAGGAACCAGTGTGTTGAAACTGGCAGGTATCCCATTCTGAGATAGCCTGGAACACCAGGGAATTTGTCTATTAAAAACACTGTCTGGCAGGAACAGAGTGAGCTGAGTCTCTCCTGCCCTGAATCGAAGATGTCGACTACAGGTGAATTGTACAGATGTGGATTACGAACAGAAGATTGCTTAACATTTGGGAGGCCCAAATGTGTGTATTTAGGGTAGAGGTTCTAAATCTGTTTTATTCTGAATGACCCAAAAGAGAGCTTCCCTTTTGAGCTACCTGAGAATTAGAGTTTGTCTGAGACTATTGAATTCCAGAGCATTGCCCTCTGTTGGAGTGGACTGGACAGCAATTACAGCAGTCTTGGAGACAGCCCCTAGTGGGACCATGGTGTTTAGAAAGGCAGGGCATTGGGGAAAAGTCTGGATTTGATTTTAGCGAGATGGCATACCTGAGGAAGTGTCTGAGAACAGCCATTAGTAGGCAGTTCTGATCTTAAGGGTCTGGACTTCCCCAGACAATCCCTCATTAAGTGTGTATCTTATAAGATAATAGCTAGTTGATATTTAGGGGTGCGGCTCCAAATAACCAGACTCTGTGGATCCTAAGAAGTGGATTGTCTTCTGAAAAGGAACCTGGTCATTCAGTACTCTCCATATCACGGTAAATCTTTGTGCTGGGCATTAGCACAAGGCATGATTCGTGTCATAACACAGAGCAGAGCATTGATAGCATGGTACCCTCCATCAACCATGGATTTGGTAAAACATGTGGGTTCACTTGAATAATGAGCCGGGGACATTACCTCAGGGTGACAATCTTTAGTTTTATTGTTACCCTGAAACAAATTCCACAAGGAATTATGACTATAAATCTATATCCAGTGAAAAACAATTTATCATAATCAAAACACTTGTTTTTAAGGAAATATGAAGGAAATATTAAATGTAGTAAACTGTAGGTTGGTGTGTAAAAACATAAAAAAAACATAAAAAACATATGCTCCAGAATATGCCATAATTTTTATGTCCTGTGTGTTTTGCTTTATTTGTTTTATTTTTTTAAAAGATTGTATATATTTATTCCTGAGAGACAGAGAAAGAGAGGCAGAGACACAGGCAGAGAGAGAAGCAGGCCCCATGCAGGGAGCCCGATGTAGGACTCGATCCCAGGTCTCCAGGATCACTCCCTGATCCAAAGGCAGACATGATTAACCACTGAGCCACCCAGGCATCCCCGTTTTATTCCTATTTTAACTTAGAGAGAGAACATTCTTCACATTCTCTCATTAGACAAGCATGCCATAATAATTAGATAGAAAACGAAGACATGATCACTTGATATATATATTTACAAATTTAAAGACAGTAAGTAGTGAGATGAAAAATATTGTTGACTTTCTTGAGCAGAATTTAAATTATTCAGGTTTATCCCCCCCTCATTAAAAGAAGTGTTTCAGGGCAAGATTTCATCAAACAGGGCATGGTGGACCTACATCCTGAGATACTTTAGGGAATAACATCTGTATCTTCTTCCCCAATGCAATTTCTTTTTGCTGTTTTGTAAAGAGGGATATGAACCTGCAGCTTGATTACAAAGATGTTAAAAATCTAGCACTTTTTAAAGACTCCAATGCTTCAGAAGAGGTTTTTTTTTTTTTTTTTTAAGGCTCTGGGGGAGTATGTTGAAATTGATTATACTCTTGTCTTTGAAAATCCTCACTGTTCTTTTGTTTCATTGTCATTGTATATGCAGTAAAAATAACCCTGGAAGCATGTTATAACAATAGATTCTGAGAATAAAGCTTCTGCTGGGGCAGTTGTTGGGTGCGTAGATACGAGCGCGTGTGTGCGTGCACCCACATGGGCGTGCTCAACACCTGTGTGTGAGCATGTTAATTACCTTCCTGGACAACTGCCTTCTGCCTCTCAGACTTTGTAGCAAACATTTTTATAAAGTGGGATAAGCAATAAAGTTTGAAAATACATTTTTATGAAGCCCTTAAACTGTGTATATATATTTTAAAAACTCTTGTGATCTAGCCCCTTGTGTCTTACTCTCTTTTTTCCTCACTTTTTTTTATGGTGGTAAAACACGTAAAATAACATTTAGCAGCTTAGCCATTTTTAAGTGTATAGTTCAGCGGTTAAATATATTCACCTTGTTGGGACACAGCGCTCTACAAGTTTTTCATCTTTAAAATCTGATACTCATCAAATAGCAACTCTTGCTTTCTCTCTCTTTCCATCCTTGGTACCCAACATTCTAATTTGTTTCTATTGAGTGGGATCATATAGTATTTGTCGTTTTGTGACTGGCTTATTTCATTCAGCCTGTCCTCAAGGTTCATCCATTGCATAGCATATGATAGGACTCCCTTCTTTTTTAAGGCTGAATAACATGCCGTTGTATGGATAGACCACATTTTGTTTATCCACTCATCATTGATGACATTAGCCTGCCTTTACCTCTTGGCCACTGTGAACTATGCTGCAGTGAATATAGGTGTGCAAATATCTTTTGAGATCTTTTTTTCAGGCTTTTGCATGTATACCCAGAAGTGGGATTGCTGAATCCTAGGGCAATTCTATTTTTAATTTACTATGGAAACTCCATACAATTTTCCAGAGTGGAAACCATTTTTCAGTCCCACCCACAGTGTACAGGGATTTCAATTTCTCCACATCCTTGCCAATTCTTCTTATTTTCTGGAGTTTTTTGGGGGGTCAGTAAAAGCCACCCCCTAATGGGCATGAGGTGATGGCTTATTGTGGTTTAATTTGCATTTCACTGAGAACTTTGAGCTTTTTAAAATGTGCCTATTGGGCATTTATATATCACCTTTGGAGAAATGTCAGATTCCTTTGCCTGTTTTTAAATTTGGTTATTTTTTTAATTGTTGAGTTGCAAGAATTTTTTAAATATTTAAATATTAATTCCTTATGATATATATATATATATCATATATATATATTTGCAGATACTTCCTTCTGTTTCTTAGGTTGCCTTTTTACTGTGTTGATTGTGTCCTTTGATGCACAGAAGTCTGTAGGTTAGTACAGATTGTCAGTGTTTGCTTCTATTGCCTGTGCTTGTGGTGTCTGATCCAAAAAATCATTGTTAGGTCCAGTGTCCTGAAACTTTTGTGTCCTTCTATGAGTTTTATACTTTCAGGTCTTATGTTGAAGGCTTTAATAAGTTTTCATTAATTTTTGTATATGGTAGAAGATAAGGGCCCAGCTTCCTTCTTTTGCATGTGTGCCTTATTATTTCTTGTGATGTTATTACTTTGTTTTTGAAAACCTATATCATTAGGTATGTGCAATCTGTGTAAATTTTGCATCTACAAAAAAAATCTTCCCTTTGGTGCAAATCATGAAAATTAACAGAAAATTAAAGTAAATATACATAATCTTACATGAATTTGACTGTGCTTCCTAGAAGCAGAGTCTTGAGAGAGGGCTTCTGAAGCATGTGACAATATATAGATATATAGAGGAAATGTCCATCAGGGAAATGCTGTTGGTGAGGGAAGCAAGGCTTTGAACAGAAAGAAGTGAAACAAAGTAGTCTTGGGTAAAGTCTAAACTTTCCAATTCACTTTGCTCTGCAGTGTAAATCACGCCAGAGAGTCGTCTCTTCATAAGGGACATGCTTTTTACTTCTGTGGGTAGAGACTTCCACTCCCTGGGGTACTGAGTCTGGCAGAGAATTCTTCAGGGGAGAGAACAGCTCTGAATCCTTACCAGCCAATACTCAGAGCAGCTGGAAGGGTGTGGCAGCCAGTAGGGGGATCTGAACAGGGGATTAAGATCACCTACCCTAATACAAAGACTATTTGAGGTCTTTGATATGAAGCATCCCCAAAATTGCAACTATAAGCTGATGCATTTTTTTAAAGATTTTATTTATTTATTCATGAGAGACACACACACACACACACATACACACACAGAGAGAGAGAGAGAGAGAGAGAGAGAGAGAGAGGCAGAGACACAGGCAGAGGGAGAAGCAGGCTCCATGCAGGGAGCCTGATGTGGGACTCAATCCCAGGACTTCAGGATCGCACCCTGGACCGAAGGCAGGTGCTAAACTGCTGAGCCATCCAGGGATCCCCAAGCTGATGGAATTGAAATATAATTCTTAGTTGTAAATTCAGTTAAATACACATTATTGCTTATAAATGATAAAATATGCTTTCTTTTCACAGGAAAAACTATGGCACTATTTTTAAAAGATTTTATTTATTAGAGCGAGTGTGTGTGCACATGAGTGGGGGGAGGAGTAGAGGGAAATAGAGAAGCAGACGCCTCACTGAGCAGGGAGCCCGACATAGTCCTCGATCTCATGACCCTGAGATCATGACCTGAGTCAAAACCAAGAGTTTGAGGCTTAACTGACTATGCCACACACTCACCCCACTAATGTTATTTTTATTTTAGCTCTTCTGATATGTGTGTAGTGATAAGTCATAGTGCTTTTAATGAGCATTTCCCTAATGGCTGGTGCTGTTTGTCATCCATCTGTGTCAGTGAAAAAAGTCTTTCACGTCTTCTCCCATTTTCCAGTTGGGACATTTGCCTTTTTGCTGCTGGATGTTAAGTTTTTTACATGTTCTCGATGTGATTCTGTGTCAGACAGGTGGTTATCAGTACTTTCCCCCATTCTGTAACATTTTTCTTTACCCTTTCAACATGGCTTTCACATAGCAATGTTTTCGGTTTTGGTGAAATCCAGTTCATTGGTTTGTTTTTCAATTATGGACTGTGTTTTGGTGTCAAGACTAGGAAAGCAAGGTCTCAGTGATTTCCTCCTACGATCTTCCAAATGGTTATAGTCTTATGTTTTACATTCAGCTGTTTGATTCCTTTTAGATTCATTTTTGTAGAAGGTGTGAGGTTTGGATAGAGGCTTGTTTATTCCCTACTAATTCCCACCCTCGCTTGTTGGGAAGACTCCCCACTAACTTGATTTGCATTTTGTCACAAGTGGTGGGCCTCCTGTATGTGGTAATCCTCCCAGGTTCTCTCTCTCCTTTTTTAAAGATTTTATTTATTTATTCATGAGAGACACAGAGACAGAGGCAGAGACATGGGCAGAGGGAGAAGCAGGGAGCCTGCTACAGGACTCCATCCCAGGACCCCGGGATCACATCCTGAGCCAAAGGCCAATGCTCAACCACTGAGCCACCCAGGTGTCCTTCCAGGTTTTCTTTTTCAGGTTGTGTTGATCTAGCTGTCTTTTCAACCAGTATCAATAACAGAAAATATTGATAGTTACAGGTGGCAAAATAGAGTTCTTTCCTCCAAAACTCAGGGAGGGGATTGTTTACAAAGTTGACTTTGGTTACTCCTAATCTTGTTCATTGCATACTAGATTATTTTGTGTTTATTTTTATCTGCAATGTATTTCAAAGGTTTCTAGAGTACTTATCATGGTTCTGGGAGAGATACATGCTCAGTTAGAGACATAACATCAGTTTTCTCTTTAATAGCAAGGGGACCACCTTGTCAATCACACGAGTGTGAAATGACATGTTTTAAAATTTTTCTAGACATTAGTAAGGCTGCACATCTATTATTAGGTTTGAAAATGTAACTTTCTTCTTGTGTGTGTATATTGACTTGTACAAAATTCTGGCTAATGGCTGAGTCATAGAATGTGTTTGGCTCCCTATGAGGATAACAGTGTTTATAACGATAATTGGTTTTTCCTCCTTTTACTCATGTTAGGGTCCTTGTTTTTTTCCTTTTATTTTCTATGCTGATGGAAACCTTCATTTTGAGATGTAATAAAAGCAATGATAGAGGGCCTTCCTTTTCTACATTTGCAACAGAATGGAAAGTTTGAATAGAACATTTATAGATATTCTAAAGTTAGCCGTCTTTTTATTCCACTGACAAACATATGCACTGAGACTGTTTACATGTGTATATGTACATAAAATTAATCTGTAACTCCTTTTTTTGTGATGTTTTCAGTTGGTTTTGGTATCAAGCTTATACTAGTCTCAGATAATGAGTTGAGGCAACTTTCATTTTTTCCTAATCTCTAGGAAAATTTTAGGAAAACAGGTTATCCATTTCTTCAAAGCCCGTGAAATCACTTGGGCCATGCTTTTGACGGTTTTATTTTTTTGTAATTAGATTTTTAACAATTAATTAATGTAATGATTGTAAGTCCATTCAAGTTTTCTCTTTCTTCTTGCATCATTTTTGGTAAGATATATTTTTTCTGGATATTGTCCATTTACCATGTCTTTCTTCATCTTTACTCATCCTTTACTTCCTTTCTACCTATTCGGACCCTCACTTTGTTAATTATCTTCTTTCCTTTTTGTTGGACTTTGCTTTATTCTTTCCTATGAAGATGCTGTGGTCACTGATTCTAAGACGAGATTCTTTTCTAACATGTATATTTAAAGCTGTAGATTTATTTCTATGCACTGTTTTAATTTCATCCATGAAATTTTGAGGTAGACTTTCCTCAGCGATTGGCTATAAAAGAGTATGGTTTCCATTATGTTTTCTTCCTTAGACCTGCTGTATTTAGGATCAGCGTTGTGAGTTTCTGAACATACTGGGAGATACAGCTATGCCTCTAGAGTTGATGTCCTGTTCTCAAGTGTGTTAAGAAAGTTCCTGTATAATTTCAGTTCTTCAGCATTTTTTGAAATTTGTTTTGTGGCCTAAGACATAGTCAGCTTCATAAATCATCCATGAATGTCTGTTCCCCTGAAAACTGGGTGCAAGTGTCTGTAAATGTCCTTAGGATCAAATTACCTGTACTTTTACCATTTTTTATTTCCCCTTTGATCTAGCAGTCATGGAGAGATATGCAAAAAACTTCCCACAGTGAGTGTGCCACAGCCTCCATGAAGAGTTTGGATCTCATTGAGGTGAAGGTATTTCTGATAGTTGTACAGCAGAATAATTTCAGGATTCATTTTCCCAGTTCCCTTTTCCTTAACTTTATTCTTTATATTTCTGCTTTGCTACTACACAACATCCTGAGATCTTGGTATCATGTATAGGACCAAAAGAGGAAAGCATGGGGCTCCTAAATTTTACCTAGATGTTCTATAATTACTTCTGAATATAGATCTTTGCTTTTTCTTTGATGTATTTTATTTCCTGGCTCTCACATTTTGTTATATAGAGATGCATATTTGTTGAGCAAGGATTTCTGGCTATAATAAATGTCTCTAATTTTTTATCTAGAATTGCAGCATAGACATATATATAGCCTCCCCCCACCAAGAAAAGCGAATGATACGGTAGATCAAGAAATCCAATACTATCATAAACTTAGCTACACTGTGTCAGTCCAGATAATTTTGTGAGGAAGAGCGATTAGGTTCAACTATGGCATTATTATGCATTTCTATAAGAGCAGAAGTAATAAGCATGTGTTATCTACTATATGTTGAGTGCTGGGTCAAGTGTTAGTAATATATACGATATGTCTGCCAGCAATTTAATTAAATAATTTCATTAACAACAAGAAGAAAAATATTTAACATCTACTATCCCAGATACTGAGAATACTCAGTGGGTAAATTAGTCCAAGTTCCTGCTTTTAGGAGGCTTCTAGATAGATAAGAAAATATATAGTGTAAGCATTTTAGTAAACAGCATTAGCATGAGTATAATATACATTCTAAGTATAATGCTTGATATTGTAGAAATATAATTCTGGGTGATAAATACGAAGGATAAAAATAAAGCAAGAAATAGGAATTGGAAGTATTGTCAGGAAACATTTGTAAATAGAGATAAAGAGGCCCGTGAAAGCCTCATGAAGAAGGAGATTTTGACAGAAGACCCTGAAGAATGGAGGATGCTAGCCGTATAGTCTCCTGCCATCAGAGGGATGAGTGTTCCAGGCAGTGGAAACAGCAGGTGCAAACACATTGTGCCTGGGGCATCTGTGGTGCATGGTAGAACCAGAAAGAACATGAAAGGGAGATCTCTGGTTCTCTTACCATATCCCATCTATACAATAGTTGGGACACACAGATCCTCATAATATATTCCTAATAAAAAGAATTACCATTCATTGAGCACTTAGTTTGTGTAAGACATGTTTTGCAAACTCTGTCCTATTTTTTGAATATCCCAGCAAATTTGAAATATTGGCTCCTTTTGACAGATTTCAAAAATCTTAGAAGTGTTGAATATTTCACCCCAGTCATAAATAGAAAATATGATATCTAAGATTGGAACTCAGTTTTAATTTTTCTATTTTTTTCTGTTAGTTAGCATTGCCTTCTGCAAGTGAATGATTTTGATGATTAAGAATTTTTTTATGATTAAGAAATTTAAAGTGAATGGTCTCTTGTCTTCCTGTAATGACTCAGACTACAAATTGGTTAAATTTGTAGTCTGAGTCCAGTTAAACCTTCTAGACAAAGACTGTGACATATACGTATATATTTATATATATATTTATATATATGCATATGTATATGTATGGGGATACATATATATATCATATATATGGATAAATAGATATATTAGATATATATATAGTTATGGTTATAGTTATTTTCTCTTGAGAAGTGGGTAATTCTTGATGCTATCTGCTTCACTCACACTTTGGAGATCTTACTGGAATATCTTTTCCTGTATATTTGTTGTTTCTGATGCAAATAAAGCCATGATTCTCCATGGTGGACTTGACGTAGTGATCGCTTTGAAGCCATCCTGTACTGTCTTTGGGAGAGTACCTCTTCCTATCTCTTTGTTCAGTGATGTGACATTGGTAGTTTGAAACTGACTATGAAATTTGCACTGTGGAAGTACGCAGACCCGACAAATCAAAGATTCCATTCCCACTGTATCAGGGCTGAGTGTTAAATATTTGCTAGAGCCTCACTTGGTAGGTAGTAATGATGTAGTCTTATCATCCAAATTTCTACAAAAATTTGAATGTTCCCTTGGTCACCATTCAACACTGGGGAAAAAAAAATTCTGAATGACAGCATACCTCTAGTTAGATGATGCTAATTATTTTTTAAGAATTAAAACCCAAAACATCAGTGCCTAAACACAGTAGAAGTTCATTTCTTCCTCAGATACAAAATTAAGGGAAGGGCTGGTTGGTGGGGGGTGCTCCAAACAGCAGTGGGGAGACTGAGGCTCTCTGACAAGTGGCCATCTTTGCTGTACGGCTTCATGGCCACCATGGTCAGAGGCAGCAAGCTGTAGGGGGGATAGACTATGATAAAATGCATGTGAGCATTTTTTTTTTTTTTTGTGAGCCAACCCTGGGAAGCTCAAAAATGACATCTACTCAGGTGTCAAAGGAGAAAAGAAAGCTGGTCTTCCCTAGTCAGTCTCTGCCACAATAATGCAAATATGTTCATTTACTATAAATGCATCCTGTGTACTAATGAACTCATATATTATTGTGAGAATGAGGTTCATATAATGCTGAAGTTCTGTTATTTAATGTATGGCTTTTTCTAGGCAAAGACAGCCAAAGCAGCAGGAAAGAATTACAGTTGTTACCAGGGAAGAGCCCTCAGTTCAGGAGCTGGGCAGGCAGGACCCTGTCAGCTCTACTATAAGACAGTTGAAAATGAGTGCCTGCCCAGGACTCCTGTCCCAGGAGTACAAACCAGCTGTGCCCAGCCCAGACTCATGTACTTCTTCTTCAGCCTTACCCACCTGCCTGCCTGGCCCGTCCATATTGTTACCTGAGGTTATTAGTACACTGGTGACAAAGTTCCATAGGTTTTGGGTAGACTGCCTCAAAACTACGTTTCCCAGAACTACATTATTTTTAGTGTGGTATCTTACAGATTGACAGCAGCACATAGACATGACATAGCTGGTCGACCTCTAATTACACAAAAAGAAATTCACAATGCCCATTGCATTTTTAGAATATAAACTAAATGAAAGTTTAAAGCATTTAGAATCAAAGCACGGGGAATTATTTAACAAGGAAATATGTTAAAAATTAATATTTTATACATGTGTAGATTGAATTTCAACAGCCTTGGCATCTGATTTTCCAAATCATAAAGGAATTAATTTATGAACATCCCTCAGTGCTCCTTTTTGACAAACCGAGAGGATTGCTTGATGAATCATGAGCTGTCACTGCAGACTCCTTAAAAGCTAATTGAAAATTTCACAATAAGGGAGCGCCTGGGTGGCTCCGTGGTTGAGCATCTGCCTTTCGTTCAGGTTGTGATCTTGGGTTCTGCTATGGAGTCCTACATTGGGCTCCCTGCGGGGAGCCTGCTTCTCCCTCTGCCTGTTGTCTCTGCCTCTCTCTGTGTGTCTCTCATGAACAAATAAATAAAATATTTAGAAAAATAAAGATTTCACAATAAGGCTTTGCTTACAAGCTCAACACTAGAGGACTGTTGTGTTTATCAGGTTATCCTCCACCTTTGATCGCACGCTGCTCATCAGCATGTGACACCCTGTGATGTCATTGGTTTTACCTGCTCAGGTTTTCCAACAATTCTGCTGATTCCCTGGGCACCTGCTGATAAGCTAGGAAACTCATGAAAGTCACAGTGTCTTGGGAATGGGAACCCAAGTGCAGTTTTCTGAACAGATTGGAAAGCAGAGGATATGGGCTGCCATTATTAATGAGTTCTCACAGATGATCTGCTTGTGATCATGGCTTTTATCACACAGACAGACTTCAGAGTGATTTGTTTATTTCACAACTGCTGCTATGTCTTTGTGTTTAGGCCACTGGAGAGCAAATGTGTTATTAGTAGTTATTTGATGCTTCTCATATCACTCTTAGAAAGATTTTTATGAACATATATGATTCTAAAATATTGTCAAATGCTAACAAACAATAAGAACAAAATTTCCCAGCTCTGCTTCCCTTCCTGCCACCCCCCCTCATATAGAAATATTAAATATCAGGCTGTAGAAAGTCACTGTCTCTTATTCTGAGTTTCTTTTGAGCCTCTATGGAACATTCATGATTGTCATATAATCATCTCTTTGGTCTTAGACAAGTCATAGCCTCTCTCAACTTCACTTTTTTTATTTGCAAAAGAGAAATGGTCTTGCCTGGTGATTGTGAGAATAACACTTTGCAGAGCATCAAGTGATACAGAAATGGAAACTGCCTTGTCACAACTTGGTGTCCTTTCAAAGGAGTTGGGCAGGGCACCTCTCCAGAGATGAAGCAGTGTGCCCTTTCTGAGTGATCTTTCCAGATATGACATATGATCAACCACATTTTGGAGCTTGTATAGTTACTTTTGCTTGCTTGAGACTTACATCATAAATATATGAAGAGAAGAATCTATAAACACTTCTCTGAATCTGTGAGTTAGATTCTAGAATTTTCAGTGTTTTAATGTTAATTTTCTGCTAATAGTAACATTTTAATCCAGTGGTAAATATATGAATTTGTATAATTCCATTAGGGTGTTTTGGGTAGTGTTTATAAGGAATATTATCTTGAAAGAAAGTGAAGATTTTCACCTTCAGGAGAGAGAACTCAGTTTGTTAATCACTATGTTAATAAGACAGAGACCACAAGAGCAGTACTATTATTCTATCCATGATTTTGAATTGCCGAAAGAAAAATCTGTTTCATTGTTCAACCATTATGGTCTCTTAGAAATGGATATTACCAATCCCTAGGGAAAGTATTTAGCAATATATTGGTGGAAATAATCACTGTGTCACACAAACAGTTGATAGCCTACATAGCTTCTATTAACATTAAATAAGCAGAGTCATTGGGATACACAAAACCGATTTTATTTGGGTGTGCCGAAAGACTCGGAATGGCTTTCTGCCAAAATTTAACACGCAAAGTTTAGTTGGCATTATTCAATGAAGAAACTTTAATGCATTGGTAGAACTTTTAGGCTTTTGCCTCAGATCTAAAAAAAAAATAAGAAAGGATGATTTGCTAATAATTAAGTTGCGTAAAACCACACATCTAGCTCTAATTTTATTAGTTTTTATCATGCGATCTTGAGTAAGACATCAGCTAACTTTGCTTCTGTGAGCTGGGCTCTGCCATTTGCATGTCAAGCAACAAAGACCAGTGAGTGAGTCTCTCACTTCTTCTGTGCTGGGCAGTAGGCAATCAACTACACTCTGTAATGCTCGTGTATTGATGTAATAGGTCTAGTGACATTCTCACTGTGTCTTTTGCAGGTTGCTTTCAGCTATGTAATGTTTTTCGAACCCATGAGATGGAAATTGACCAGTGTTTGCTGGAGTCCCTTCCCCTGGGCCAGAGGCAGCGGCTGGTGAAGCGCATGCGCTGTGAGCAGATCAAAGCCTACTATGAAAGAGAGAAGGCTTTTCAGAAGCAGGAAGGATTCCTGAAAAAGCTGAAGCATGGGAAGAATCAGAAAGTTCACTTTAACCTTGCTGACATGATACAGGATGCAATTATCCACCACGATGACAAAGAAGGTACATGACACAAAAGTTTTCTGATGCGGATTTTCATGGTTTTTGTTTGTTGTTTCCTGGTGGGGAGATGAAGGATAGTATTTCTTTTATTTTATTTTTATTTTTTTATATATTTATTTTTTATTGGTGTTCAATTTGCCAACATATAGAATAACACCCAGTGCTCATCCCATCAAGTGCCCCCCCCCCCAGTGCCTGTCACTCAGTCACCCCCACCCCCCTGCCCACCTCCTTTTCTACCACCCCTAGTTTGTTTCCTAGAGTTAGGAGTCTCTCAAAGGGGAAAGGAGAAAAAATGAGTAGGAAATATCAGAAAGGGAGATGGAACATGAGGATAGTATTTCTTTTAAATGTTAGGGTTTTTTAAAAAAAAGATCTGAAATTGTCAGGGAAAAATCTTCTTTCTAATGAACGTAGTTAAAACTTCCAAGTCTCCTTGTAAAGATAAACGAAATGCAAAATTTTGGTAAAGTTGTTATATATTTTTGAAAGAATCACCTACCTGGAAAGCATGTGATTTCCTTGTGAATTGCTCATTTAAATTTTTAATGAAACTTGTTCTCCTAATGAAATTGTTTCCTTTGATGATGAGATTGTATTGAAAAATTCATTATCTCATTCATGGATAGGAATACCATAGGAATAGGAATTAGTTCTCATTTTATTATTCTTGTCCTACTTGGAGCTCTTCTTTTAATGGTCATCCCCTCTGTGGAGCTGTAAGCACCTCCAGGCACTCTCAGCCAGGTTCACTGTACCCTCCTGCTCATCCCGGGACATCCCAGTGGTGTTGAGTGAAAGAGGGAAGCAATTTGTCCAAGTTCACCAGGGAGTAGTTGTAAGAGCAGGTCTAAATTAGAATGCAGGCAGATATATGCCCTATACTGATTTAAAAGTCATGCAACAACAAAGAGATTAATTTGCAAAGTTATAAAATCTCTTATGTAAAATATCTGCAGGACAAATAAGGCCCAAGTTTAGTGTTAAGAAAAATTAATAGTAGTAAAATAACAAACCCAGAGACCAAGAGGAACTATTTAAAATATGTAACATATAATATATTTAATAATATATATTCTCTATTGTAATATTTTGGGAAAACATTGAAGTCATAAAACCTGAATTAATAATGAGGTAGCCATGTCACTTGGGTGATGGACAGGAAGAGATAGGAGTCCTGTTTTCAGAAAACCTCTAAATTAAGTAGAGAAGAAAAAATCCTCATAATAAAGTAGAAAATAATTAGTAAAAATGAAGTCTGGTAGAATGGGAAGGGTTGGGCAGTAGAAGGTGATCTTTGAGGGACTCTGAAGGAAGGAAAGAAGAAACCACATGTAGGCTGTGTGGTGAATAGCCACCCAGCCTGGGTGCCCAACATGGAGATCTGTCTGAAAGGAGCAGGGGTGAGGAGGGTGGCTACTAAGGTGATTTGAGGGAGATAGGATGATTGTGGATACTTCAAGGCCTGCTCTTGAGGCAGAACACAATGGGAGCCATTGCATGTTCCTAAGAAGAAACTTTTACATGCTGCAAATAGTATTTAGCAAAGATTAATCATGGATGTAGATCTGTAGGATACAAGAACTGACCCAGCAGCTGTACTCCATTGGAAAATTGACTTAATTTATCAAATATTTAGTTAGTTTTTATTATGAGCTAGGCGGCTATGAATGGGAAGGAGACAAAAATATCTATTTCTGTGATGCCCCATTGTCTGGTCTGTGACAATAAACAATAAGATAAAGTTAGATGCATAGTAACGATAAATGGGGATGAAGACCTCTGGAGAGGGTGAGGAGGGAAGCATACAGGTATCTGAGGAGAAGCATTTCAGGTGAGTGCAGAGCAACCAGGGGGAGCATCCCAGCCTGTGGGAGGAGCCAGTGTGAATAAATGGGGAGCACAGAAGGCAAGAAGCCAACATGGCAGGCTAAAAAGGTCATGGGAAGGATTCCGGCTTTTGTGCTCCCTGAGTTCTGAAGCTCTTGCAGGGTCTTGAGCAGAAGAGAGACCTGGTATCACTTATGGGTTAACAGGACCAGCCTGGCTGATGCATTGTGACTTGAATGAAGAATTTTGAGGGCAGAAGCAGGGAAACCTTTGGGGAGCCTCTGTCAGTAAGCTGGGCATGAAATGATGGTAACTTGGACCAAAGCAGAGTGACAGCACAGTGAAAAACCATCAGTTTGGGCATATACTTCCAAGTTAGAGCTGACGGGAAATGCTGGTGAATGGGTGATAGGGAGTATTTCAGTTTATACTGCTGCTGTAATGAATTACTACTCCTTTAGTGTGTAATTGTAAAGGGCATGAATGTGTCCTCTTATAGTTCTGGTCAGAATTCCAGGGTGGGTCTCACTGGGCTGAAATCCAGGTATCATCAGGCTGTGATGCTTTTTGGAGGTTCCAGAGGAGGATTGCTTTCCTTGACTTGTCCAGTTTTGGCCATCACATTCCCTCAATCCTAGCATCTCCTCCATCTTCAGAGTCAGCAAGGGCAGATGGAATGTCCCTCTCATGCTTCCAGTTCCTCCAGATTCTTTTTCTGTCTTTGCATCTCTCTGACCAAATTTTTTGCCTTCTTCCGTCTCAAAGGCTCACATGGATCATGTTGGATAATCTCTCTATTTTAAGGTCAGATCATCAATTAGCCACCTTAATTCTTTTTCCCAGACACTGTGACATATTCACTGGCATGACACTAAGGGGAAAATTATGGAACTCAGATCCTACCTGCCACAGGGAGTAACAGACTTAAAGATACCACCAACTTTGTTTTGGCCCAAACAACTAGGCGGATGAGATGTTATTAACGGAGTTAGGAATGCAGCTAGGAGGTCAGAATAGGAGGGGGTGTCATGCTGGCTAGAGATGCAAATTGGAGAGAGATGAGCATATGGCATATGGGCATCAAAAGCCCAACTTGAAAAAAAAAAAAAAGCCCAACTTGATTTTGGCTCAGGTCATGATCTCGGTGTAGTGAGATTGAGCCTCATATTGGGCTCCACAGTCAGTGGGGTGTCTGCTTGAGATTCTTTCTCTCTCCACACCCCCAACTTGTGCAGTGCTCTCTCTCTCTCTCACTCTCTCTCTCAAATAAATAAATAAAGTCTTAAAAAAAAAAGCCCAAAGACTATATTTCACTTAGGAAATGAGTATAGATAAAAATGTAAGCAGCTCAAGAATTCCCAAATGAGGTAGAACCACCAGGAGCAACAAAAAAAAGGAAGGAGGAACATGAGGTGAGGGAGCTGTCCTGGGAGCTAGGCGATGTGAAATTTTCAAAGAAAGTGATTAGCTGCCAAAGATTGCTGCTCAGTGTTGGAGGGTGGGGACAGAATCGACGATTGCATTTAGAAATACAGAGTTTATCAGTTTTGGTGAATTGTTGGTAGCAAAAATTGAGTGGACAGCAATGGAGACAGAGTGGGCAAACAAAAATGGATGCAAAGAATAAGGAGACCTATTGATCGGAGTTTTATGTAGAGGGGAGAAATGATAAGGTAGCTACAGAAGGAAAAGAAATGAAGAGAGCTTTTTAATGATGGGAGAAACAATAGCATGTGTATATGTGGAAACAAATCATGTTTTTGGGAGGGAAAAACTGGTGACATGGAAGTAAGGGAAGAACATCTCTGGAGCAAGGGCTTTGTGCATGCATGCGCTGATGAGCTCTGGTCCTCTACTAGAGGGTTTGGTCTCGCTGATTTTATTTTTAATTCTAGTATGTCAGCTCTGACCATAGAGATTCTGATTCAACCAGGGTACTATTCCAGTGTGCCTCCAATGCTGTACTGTGCAGAGAGGGTCAAGGACTTCCCAACAAGGGCAATGGGAGAAGAGATGGAGCCAAATAGTGGATGTGGTGATGGGAACTTCATGGTGGCTCTCTTACTGCCTCCAACACTTACTGATGATGGAATCTTGATTGTCAGAGAAGAGGGAGGTTAGGGGGTAGGGCTGGCAGCTCCAGGAAAGAGGAGAACATGTACCTGTGGGAGGATCCATGGACCACGGATGTCTGGGATGAAAACAAAGGACTTACAGGTAGAATGATATATAAAAAACAAAAACAGAAGGATCACATGTGACTCAAAGTTTTCAGAAGTGAGTTGGCCTCTCCATTCCTGAGTTCTTATTCTTAGCTGTTTACTTTTCTACCTTAAAAATTACCTCTAGTTTTTAGAGTACAGTTTGTCCCCACTTTGCCTTCACACATTCTACGTGTATAGACAGATACTATTTTTTAAGGAATATAACATAACCTCATCAATAGGCACTCAGATGTCCTCCCTACTTGAAATCGTTTGTTAACTGTCAAGGCCTGGCCAGGACACATTAACATCTATTTTTAAGTGGAGTACATGACTGTGCAGTATGTATAGCATGTTGTTTGTATATGATCATTGATATAAAAGATGCTAAAATCTAAGCAAGCTGTCAGATTTGATTTTTCCACTCAGAAGAAGCAAGGAGTAATTTTTGGTTTGAATGATCCATGATCAACTTTGAGTTGGGTTTTATTTTTTTAATTTTTTATATTTTTAAAGATCTATTTATTTTTATTTAGAGAGAGTATGTGAGTGGACGGGGAGGGGCAGAGAAAGAGAGAGAGACAGAGAATCTTGAACAGACTTTACACTGAGCACAGAGTCCAAAGAGGGGCTCTATCTCACAACCCTGAGATTGTGACCTGAGCTGAAAAGTGAGAGTTGGACATTTAACCAACTGAGCCATCCAAGTGCCCTTTGTGTTGCATTTTATTGAAGAAATTGCTTTTGGAATTGCAAGGGGGATAATGAACTGGTCAGTAAAGTTTCCCATATTGCTTGGTATAATGACCAATAGAAGGCATTTAAAGTGACAGGGATAATAGAAAGCAGGAGAAAAAAATTGCACACACACACACACCCCCGCACAAAATGTTCTTTATACTGTTGCTATGCACAACAAACTCTAATAAACCCTTCCTATATACTATCTTGTTTATTCTTTATGACATAAATTACACAAAAAAATATTTCAAAAGATTCTAGAGAAGAATGTCTTCAGGAAGACAACTTCTATCACTTTTTTTACTTGTAGGAAATAGTTTCTATTACTAATGTAAACAAAGATGATGTTCAGTAACTAAGGTCAGCATTAACATCAAATGATGAAGAATAGTTCAATGACTTTTAGAACTCAACATGAAAGTTTGGCTTTCTAATCAATTGTTAAAATTTTAAGTACATTATTAAGTACATTATGATGTTAAATTAAGATATTTATCCACTTAGGGTTTTAGCTCGAGTAGCCTTACCAAAAACGACAGACATTGGGATGCCTGGGTGGCTTAGTGGTTGAGCATCTGCCTTCAGGTCAGAGCATGATCCTGGAGTCCTGGGATCTAGTCCCACATTGAGCCCCCTGCATGGAGCCTGCTTCTCCCTCTGCCTGTGTCTCTGCCTCTCTCTCTCTCTCTCTCTCTCTGTTCCTCTGTCTCTCTGTCTGTCTCTGTCTCTTATGAATAAATAAATAAAATCTTTAAAATAAATAAAATCTTAAAAAAATAGACATTTATTTCTCAGGGTTCTGGAATTTTTATCCAAGGTCAAGATGTCACCAGATTTGGTTCTCAGTGAGAGCACTCTTCCCCGCCACCTCCTGGTAGATGACCACCTTCTCCTTGTATCCTCACATGGTAGAGAGAGGAAGTACTGGTCTCTTCCTCTTCTTTTAAAGGTACTAATCCCATAATGGAGGCTACACTTTTGTGATTTCATCTAGCTTTCATTTCCTCCCAAAGCCCCTAACTCCTAATATCATCACCCTGAGGTTTAGAGCTTCAATACATGGATTTGGGAGGGGCACAAAAATTCAGTACATAGTAGATGACATACTACTTCTATATTTGGAGCTGACCTAAGTATGAATAAATGAAATGTGACTTTTTGAGTTTTTCATCTTCTTTGGGAACTCCCACATGAGTACCAATAGACCTCACTGTCTCCAAGGAAATGTTTTAATCTCTTGCAAATTTAAAGCATGTAATTGCGTTGAAAAGGTAAACATTATCCCCTCTTTAGCATATGTTTTACTTCTGGAAAAGTATCCAGAAAAAAATGTTTATTTCATTATGCTAATCCTATTTTCACTGATCTTTAAACTATTCAAATAGTGAAATGTACATGTTTGTAAAATTGAGACACTGAGGGGGGCACTTGACAGGATAAGCACTGGGTGATATGCTTTACGCTGGCAAATTGAACTCCAATAAAGAAAAATAATAAAAAAAATTTAGACAGTAAAACATATTGCCATAAGAACAACCTTTTTTCCATTTAAATTATTATTTCAAACTTTGTAGATTCTATCTTTGTGTAAATAATTTCATTTTCTCTCTTATTTCCAAGTGCCTTCTTTGGCTGAGTATAAAGAATCAATTATACTTTTTCAAAGGACAATATATTATTCATGCTAAGGTTTGGATTATATTATTGAGAAGCCATTCAGAATTTTTGTTTAATTTTATGAATGTTGTATTTTTGTAATTGCAAATTACAAAATTACAAAAATTTTGGTGCTTTGTTGTTCTCTTATGGGAGTTGGTGATATTTTAGTGTTAATGTGCCTTTCGAATATACTACATCTATCAAAAATGTGCTCAACGTTTTTTTTCACCTAAAAAAAAACTTGTTCTAAATTTTATTTTAGGGTTTTTAATTCATTTATTTAGCACCTCCCCAGATTTCTTCCACTCCTTTAATTAAAATAATAATAATAATAATAAATTGTTTTTTTTTCATTTGTGGTAAAAGCATTTAACACATCCCCTCCCAGCTTGGCCTTTGATGGTAAATGAGCTACACAACCAACCCCACAAGCTGTTTTGCCTCCCCTGCCATTTGTAATCCTTTCTTCCTCTTGTCTGGGTGAGTTCTGCTCACCAGGGTGTGGCTAGAGGTGGGGACAGATATTCTTTATGCTCTGAAGTTTGCCCAGTCTCTCTGCTCAGTCTCTCCCTCCCCTTTTTTGGTTACAGTTTAAGAGGGCTTATTTATTAACCTATAGGCCTAATATTTTCTAGGAGTCTGTTTTATTCCAGCCACACAAAGAACATCTATCTAAGTGTAGTCACAAGACCTTGCAATGTCCAACTTCACTTATATCAGAAGTTAATGCTAAGGAAAAAAAGGAAAAAAAATCAGGTGATAGTAGTGGGAGACTTGATTTCCTTCTCTTGCCTCTTGGACTGCTGGCCCCAGTTTCCTGGGCTAGCAGGTTGGAGGGCTAAGGTTGAGGGCCAAGGCCTAAGGCTCTGATCTTAACCCTTTCCCTTTCCACTTGTCCTCCCCAGAAGGCTTACCTTTTCCTCTTGCATTCCCTGTACCCCTGCTCTGGTGATTCCCAAATCTGTGTTCAGACTGCTCTCCTGAGCTCCAGACCCTACCTTTCTCCTTTCTGATGGCCTTACATTCCTAACTTGACATTCACAGTTGAATGCCCATCCACCTTTCTTTCCAAACCAAAATTTCTCCTTCTATACTCTACTTCTGAAAGGGTCCTTCCCATTGACTTGGCATTTGGGGGTACTTGGCCAAGCCTTTTCCTTGCCTTTACTGAACTGGCATAGAGGTTAAAATGGTGAAGTAGGTGGTTACAACATAAATACATTTATTTTTAAAATTTATTGTTTTATGTTCTAGTATCTAGAGTATAGATGTAAAAAAGGAGCCAATTATGATATGTTCCTGCTCTAATCTTATCTTTATGAAGATGACGTGTGTGCCATGGCACTGTTTCCTAGGGGTGGCTATGGATTTCTACTGAGTGTAGCTTCATCCTGTCTCCCTAGCCTCCCCGTAACCAGGTGCATAAGTAAGCAGTTTGAAGACTTGACAGCCAATAAACAGATTTAATTTGACCCCTAGAGAAATTGAACCAAGACTCTGACACCTTTAGAATGGTGGTCAGAACCACCAAGCAATTACCACCCAGTCCTGGTTCCCTACACACATTTATTATGAATGTAATGGAGTGTGACGTGTGTTAACTACTCTACAAGGATACATATTTCTAGGTCTCAAAATTAGGCATACATACTTGACATAGAATGTAGATAGACCCTTTCCAAAAGAGTTGGATTCAACCAATATGAATGTCTTATGTATTGTATACTTGGGGTTGGAAAGGAAATATAAAGCATCATCCTGTCGTTAAGAAAGAAATTAGAGAAAAGAACATTCCCAGTGAAAAAACAAGCATATATATATATTACTGTCTCCATGTTCCATGTTCTAGAATGGTACCAGACCTGGGCAGAGTGAGGGAAATGACCGCTTTATTAGAACCATTCCTATCTTGTTGGGTTTTCAACGACATGGGAATAGAAACTGAGTGAATCTGTTCTTGTTTGGCAGAGGGCGGTGAAGATTTGGGAAGCAGTAGCTCAGGTGAAATGCTATCTGGGGCAGACACAGATGAAAAGATTTTTCTAGATTTTTTAGAGAAAAATATGAGCTTTTGGGTGCCAGGCACAAGTTCATATCAGAAATCTGGAAGGCACAGCGACTGGGTAGCTCAGTCTGTTAAGCGTCTGCCTTTGGCTCAGGTCATGATCACGGAGTCCTGGGATTGAGCCCCACATAGGGTTCCCTGCTCCGTGGGGAGTCTGCTTCTCCCTCTCCCTGCCTCCCCACTTGTGCTGTCTCTCACTATCTCTTTCTCTTTCTCAAATGTATAAATAAAATCTTAAAAAAAAAGAAATCTGGAAGGTTAAGTGAATATTGCTTATAGACATGCTGAATCCAGCAGCCCAGGGGATTTTTGAATTTCACAGAGAATTTTACAGAGCTATCTTCACTGGACTATGGTGCTTTCAATTAGCAAGTAACAGTTGCTAGGTAATTAAAGGTGCCCATTTCAAAACCAGTTATAGAATCATAAAGAATTGGAAATTAAGTGCATTTAAGTTTTGAGGGATTCTGTATGAATTTAATGAGTAGCTTACTATTTCACCAACACCAAATTCATATTTCTGACAAGTTGTAATTATTTTAACTGCCTGCTATGTAGTCACGACTTTACCAGGTACTGTGAAAATAATAATAATTAAAAAAAGACAGAGAAAAGTATACTTTGTAAGGCATTAATAATCTCACAGAAACACTGTTCTTTAACAAAAGCAAACAGAGTAGAAATTGATCCGTTTAAAAGGAATCACACACACAAAAATAAAATAAAAAAAAATAAAAGGAATCACAGTGGGCATTGACTGGGGTGAGGTCGGGATGAGATGAATCTGAAACTGTGCTCTGTGGGAAATTTTCCTTGCGGTAGGAGGGGAGAGAGGGACTTTTTGGCTGTGAAAAACACTTTGAATGCAGGGAGAGAGGCAGAGACAAGCAGGTTTCTGATGGGACAGCAGTGTTGCTGGGAGTCAGCAGCAATGGTCCTAATCCTGCAGTTGGGAGGACAGGTCAGTTCTTTCCCTGATACATCTGAGCTGTGCCAGCCTGGCCAGGATGCCTTCTGTGCCTTACCTTCCTCTCCTGCAGATAAGACTGGGAGGCAGAGAGAACCTCTCTCAGAAGTGGCTGTGAGGATTAGGTCAGTAACACATGCAGAGAACTTCAGATGACATCTGTCATGTCTTACCATAAGCACCGTCAGTAGTCAGAAGGGAATCAGGAGATGGTGTTGGAACAGTCAAGAGTGGCTAGTAATGACCCTGACTGGTGTGGGGTCCACAGATAATGGCAGTGGGTGAGAATGTGTAGGAATGAAAGTGAAGTGTTAGGAATGTTGTGGGCAATTATATTATGAACTATGATGAAATAGAATAAAAGACAAGATAGACAGGTAAGCTCAAAGCATGGACATGAACATGAGATCCTGAGAAATAGCAGTTGGATCATACCTTTGGAAATGGATTAAAAGGAGAAAATTTACATTATTAAGCAGAGTGAACATTTTTTCACTCATTCTTCTCTGCTAAGGCAAAGCATGTTTTATATATATTAAATATGTATAATGTGTGTGTTCATATATACACACACATAATATATATATATGTATGTATATGTATATAGTTTGGTATACTTACCATAATATGTGACCATCAGCTCCCTAAACACTTCATATTCACTGTTTCAGTTGACCCCCAAAATACCCCTGTGAGGTACTGTGCAGAGTGAAATAGTGTCCTCTTTAATTCCTAGCCACCTGGTACCTGCAAATGTGACCTCATCTGAAAATAGTCTTTACAGATGCACTCAAGTGAAGATGGTGTCCTTCCTGATGAGGGTGGGTCTTTTTTTTTTTTTTTTTTTAAGATTTTGTTTATTTATTCATGAGAGACACACACAGAGAGAGGCAGAGACATAGGCAGATGGAGAAGCAGGCTCTCCTCAGGGAGCCTGATGTGGGACTTGATCCCAGGACTCAGGGATCATGCCCTGAGCTGAAGGCAGATGCTGAACCAAGGAGCCACCCAGGTGTCCTAAGGGTGGGTCTTAACCAAAGACTGGAGCCCCTAGAGAAGGAGGGAGTTTGGACACAGAGCACACACAGGGAAGGTGGCCACGAGAACATGAAGACAGATCAGACTCCAGAGATTGCTTTCAGCCTTGAGAAGCTAGGAGATGAGACAAGTGTGGAGGGCTTTCCTCTCAGGGTCTCAGAGGAAGGTGGGCTATCCTGAGCCCTGGACTTCAGACTTCAGCGTCCAGGGCTGCAAGAGAGTAAAACCCTGTTTTCTGGGACGTTGTATGGTGGTGTTTGGGAACTAATACAGGTACATACAAATACTGCCCAATTTTATGGATTAGATACTAGGGTTTAAGGACGTTGAACAAAGTGCTCAGGAGGAGAGCTGCTCATCAGGGACAAAGTGAGTTGCAGACCCAGCTCCATGGGAGCCAAGATCCATGCTGCCCACCACTGCCTTCTGCTGCCTCTGGTGTCACACTGTACCAGCCCCCAGGGGGACTCTGGGCTCATCCTGCGTCCCGGTGATAAGCCCTTCCACACTCGAGGTCCTGTGTCTCTGACCTGTTGGACCCGGTGCTCTAACCCGACTATCAGCGGTGTGGGGAGGAGGCCATTCCTGGAGCAGCGTGAGAATCTAGGCGCTCAGGCTCAGAACCTGCAGTGAGCCACAGAAAGTTCAGGGTGACCAGATAGCCTTTCCCTGCATCCATCTGACCCCCATTCTTGTGGGTGGGACTCCTGACACCTTGTGGGGTGTCCTTTGGGACACACATTGCCACTCAGCAATGGTTTCTGAGGCCATTGGCATTCTGCTCATGCTGCCAGGCTGCCCAGGGCGCACCACTGAGACCCCTGGCACCTTGTGCTGCCCGTCCCCAGGCCCCCAGACCACAGCTCCCCTCCTGCCACTCCCCCCACAACTCCCTTGACCTCTTCTGCAGCCCTAGGGTCCTCTATCCAGGCCTCAGGAGAAGGAGAGGACTGGATCATGTTGTGAGAAGACATCGGGTAAGCAGCTCGCCCCACATCTGGAGTTTGGAACCTCTCTTTCAGAATTTTTTAAGTGTTTTGAGAAGAATCAATTTCTTCTTTATCTATGCGGAGACTGTGTTCCTTCTCCAGTGACTGGGAGGAAAGTTGACTCCTTATTAATTCTGCCTTCCTGCTCCCTTTCCACCTCAGGCCATCTGCTTTCCATTGATCCCAGGAGGTGCTCAGAGGAGACAAAGAATTGATAGAAATGCATCTGGACTCTGCCTGGTTCGTGCTCTGCAATTCTAAGGATGGGAAACACTCTTACTGCTGCGTCCTTGGAGTCTTTGTTTAAGCTTTGTCCTCTGCCTAGACTGTTCTCCACCCCTTCTCTTTCAAATGAACCTCTCTTCTCCCCTGTAAAACTTCCTCTGACATCCTGAGGCAACACCAATCTCTTCCTCCTCTGTGCTGCCAGGCCTGATTCCTTGAGGTTATAGTCACTTGTTTACATGTTGGTATCTCCCACTGGAACAGGTATCTTGCAAGAAAAGGATCATTCCTTGTTCACCATCCATTCCATTTTTGGTAGACATTCATTGAACCCCTGCCATCTGCCTTGCACCGTTCTAGGCGCCGGAAAGATACAGCAAGGGGAGAGGGGGTTCTGGGCAGAAGAGATGGAGCAAAGGCATGATAAGAAAGCATGTTTTCTTTTCCTGTCCTAATAAACATCATGATATTTCTATCCCTGATCCTAGCACAGACACTGTGTGTTAGTCAAGGTTCTTGAGAGAAATAGGACCAATAGGACATACACACATGCACACACACACACACACACACACACACACACACACAGAGGGTTGGGGAGATTTATTTTAAAGAATTGGCCCTCCTGCATGTGGTGGCTGGCAAGTCGGAGATCTGTGGGCTGGTAGGCTGAAAATGCAAATAGGAGTCAGGGTTGCAGTCTCATGTCTGAAATCTGCAGGCTGGAGACTCATGCAGGGCTTCTGTGCTGCAGTCTTGAGTCAGAATTCCTTTTTCTCTTGGAAGCCTTGGACTTTGTTCTTAAGGTCTTCAAGTGATGGGGTGAGGCCCACCCATGTTGTGGAGAGCAATCTGCTTTCATCAGACTCAACGGAAGAATTAGTCATATCTTTAAAATACGTTCATAGAAACATACAGACTGGTGTTTGACCAAATAGCTGGGCACTGTAGCTTAGCTACATTAAGACATAAAATTAAGCAGTGCAGAGTTTCACGGGGCTAATAAAAGGTAGATCGATTATTTATGAAGGTCCAGGCACTGTTCTCAATGCTTCAGATGTCTTAGTTCCTTGACTCCTCATTTTGGCCCTGTGATCTCAGAATAGGCCTAAACCAGGCTTCGACTCATAAAGCAACTCATCATAGCCTGCACAGCTAGTTATGGGAGACTCGGAGACTCAGACTGAAGCCCAGGTGGGGTCCTCCAAAGCTTCCTGGCAAATAAAAGCAAATTTGGATTTAAGTAAGGAGTCTTTATTTGAAAAGGCTGTTGTGATAGGGGGAACACAGACCTTAGGATCTGCAGACATCTCAGAGTCAAGTAGAAAGAAGCTTTGCTTTTCTCGGGAGGATTGGCAGAGCCAGCAGGAGCTTTGGAGAGATGGGCTGGGAGGTGGGGGAGCCCACAGCATGATTGGGTGAGTTACCAGGGCATTTTTTTCTCTGCGGATGGCTTATTTTTGGAGTGAGCTCTTAAAGGAAGATCTTCATCCCCTTAGCTTGTGCTTCAACATGAAGCTGGCCAAGTCCTGGGGCCTGTGGGCCAGAGCTTGGTCAAGCCAAGTCAGCACCCAGCAGCTACCTGCTGGGCCGCTGTGAGTTCTCAGTCACAATGGTGCTCCTAAAATGTAAACTATCTGGGAGGTCGGTACAGTGTTGGGAATTAATTAGCAGAAGAGCAAAATACTCTTCGTGATGATATTGTATGATAGTATATGTGAAAAGTCAGGATATTTTTCATATTGCTGAAACTAGTATTTATTTACTTCAGCCTCTTCCTCTTCAGTGAATGCCATTCTACTTCTCTTAGTGTTTACAAATAGCTTCTGATAGTGAGTGGCAATGTCAGCAGACCAATGTTGAACGCATTCATTCATTCATTCATTCAGAATTAAGGGCTCATGTTTTCACATGTGCCCAACAGTGGGCTAGGTATTGAGAATACCAAGAGAAATAAAGCTTGCTCTCTGGAATTTGGCAGAAGGAGAGACAGCTACAACAAACAAAATCCAGCAGTATTTAACTTCTGTAGAAGAAGGTAGATGGGCAGTGGGGACAGTGAGTAAGAGCAGACTGGGAGGTGATGGTGACTACAAATGGTGTCTCTCAGCTCTTCTGAGTTAGGAAACTAAGCCAAAGCTAACACTGGTTAAAGGCCCAAGGTCCCTGAAGGATGTAATGTTCCAGAACTGCAGGTTCTGGGATGTGATTGGGATTGGGGGAGGTTGACATCAGTCTCTGGAGACCTTGTGTGCTATGCCAGGAGCGTGGGGGTTGGAACATAGGAGAGAAGGGTGTTGGTTTTGCCCAAATGTTTTCACTTGCAGGTGAGCATTCTAGACGGTTATGAATCTTTGCTTTCTCAACGTGGATGTTCCCACCCCTGACCTACCCAGGAGAGAGAATTAAGGCTTTTCTGGTTTTCTAAAGGAGTGATAACATGACAGCAAGAACTCAAAGGCAGAAACTCGTTCCTTACTTGCTCTCCGTTGTCTTACATGAATGTAAGAAAAAGTGTGGGAGGGAACGATTGGGTTTAACAAGTACTTTAAAATCTTGTAACCTACTAGTTTCCATATTTTAGGGAGGAGGAGGGCAGATGGTGGATTCTGGCACGTACAATAACATATTGTCTCATGGTTTTGTAGTCACACTCTGCTGTGTCGATTTCTTGCTCCAGAGGATGTTACTTCTTAGACCTGCTCTCTTCAAATATAAATGTCGAATGAGAATTCATGGCAGAACATGAAATCTATACGTTATAACTCTCTGCACTCAGGTTTTAACTAAGTTGAAACAGAAAAAAACCCAAGCATTTTAGTTCATTGAAATAATACTACAACGAAGGTCTCTGATCAAATTTTAGACAGTGTTGCTGCGGGTATAAACCAAGAATTTTCTGATTCATTGTGCTCAGAACAGCCTCTGAGGAAAAAAAAAAAAGGACTCATAATTTTCATAGGAAAGAGGCACAATCTGTCTGAGACCCAGACTGCTGCTTGGTCCACCAGTGCAGCCACACGACGATCTGCAGATTGTGTTTGCCTTTGACAATATGACTGCAGTACACTCCAACGGAAAGTGTTCTACAGGTAGAGTGTAGCTTTGCCACTTATAAAATCAAACAAGTCATTTGGTATGTGCAAGAATGGACAGAGCAGGAGATATATTATCAGAGCTTTTCTGAGGTTTTTCAATACACACACACACACACAATTTCTAGGAAATGGAAATTTATAAGGGCTGTTTTGTAAAGGAGCCTACTGGTACCAAGGTCAGACTCGCCCACTGGACCCCCTCCCCTCTGGCCTCCCCATAGACCACCACCCTTCCAGTTGCCCCATCATCATGCACCACACAGGGTCATTCCGAGGAAGAAAAATACCTAACGTCCAAAGTGGAAAGGAAAAAAAGCTAAACCAAATGAAATCACTGCCCCTTCATTTTACTGATCCTTTATGACAAGAAACCCTCAGAAGAGCTTGTACCCATGGTCCCCCATCTGTTGTCTCCTGCTTGGTGGCTTCTGGACCTGTCCTCTCTCCTTGGTCCCCTGTCTACCCCGTCTTCTAGCCAAGGTACTTCTCAGCCTTCCAACTTTGAACACCATAGTATATCAAAATTTTAGAGCTCTTCCCTATCTACCCTCCATCCTTTAGGAAATCACATTCCATGCCATGTGGATGCCATGGATCCCAGTTTTTACTCCCAGCCAAGACCTTTCCTTGGATGTCAGGCTCCCCTGCAGCATCACATGCAGACCTGCCCACTGTGTACTCTGGGCTTTCTCTGAGGAGCCCTGGCTCTTCCTCCATCTTTCCCACTCAGTGAACTCCTCCCTGCTACTAGTTGTTCATGCCAAATATCTTGGAGGCTTTCTTGACTCCCCAGTCTCTCTCCCACTGCTCTGATCTAGGAGCCCATTCTGTTCACTCTGTCTCTAAAGGGCATTCATAATCTGACCACCTCCAACCACTTTTGTGACCACTGCCTTGTACGCCATCTTGCTTATACCATGTCTTGCTTGGATTATTTCAGCAGCCTCTTATAGTACCACCCTGCGTCACTTCTCATGCCCCTCTCTGCTTACACATTTTCAGTGGCTTCTAGGCTCACCAAGAGTGGCATCTGAGTCCTTGCCAGGGGCAAGAAGATTCCACAATGTCTGTCCTCTGTCCTGCCCATTCCAGCCAATTTACTGATGTCATGTTCTCCTTTTTTCCCTCACACACACTCTTCTTCAGCTACTCTGGCCTTATTACCTCTCCTCAAATATGCCACAGCTTCTCCTGCCTCAGGGCCTTTGCACTTTTGGATCGAGATGCCACAGGGATATTCATTCACCAACTTGAGCTCTCTGCTGGAATGTCACCTGATCAGAGAGGCTTTCTCTGACTCTTAGGTGAGCCAGCTTCTCCTCAGCCCTATCCCCTCTCTACGCACCTTGCTTTCTTATTTTCATTGCACTCTCACCATGCAGCTGGGTCCTTGTTCCTGTGGGCATATGCCGCAAGATCTCCCAGGAGAATGCAGGTCTACAAGACCAAGAACTTTCTTTGTTTCATTCACTGCTCTTCCCTCAGCTTCTACAACAATGGCTTGCAGGACATAGGTAATGTAACGTAGGTAATGTTTGCTTACTGAATACGTGAGTGAGTGGAAGCAAGTGAGTGAATGTCTTCCTAAACATCTTTGGAATGTACCGCTCTTGTCAGTCCTCACTTGCCATTGCCTGCTTGTGGCCACCTTCACCTGCAGTCTGGGTTAGCTCCCATGTCCCTGAAGTGATCACCTTCCTTCTGTTTTGTCCTCCCCCAGCTCATTCTTTACATGCTAAACATTACAATCTATCCAAAGCACAAATAGAAACTTTTTCTCCTTTACTCAGAACTCCTACTCATAATGATACTAGTTTCCAAACTCCTTTTCCAGTTACTCACCATGTTGATCAGTCCAGAGTGATTCTTTGACACCCCCCACACAGCCTGTCTCCTCCTCCTGTGCCCCCAGCATCTTGTACCATCTTGTCCCTAGAATCTCATCCACATAGTCCTGCATCCCCAGCCCTTTTTGCCTGGATGGTCCCCTTCACTGTTACATCTCCATCTAGCTCAATGCTACCTGGGACACCTGTACAGAGAATCCAGTCCTGTTTCCCAAGGTTGGCTCCCAGAGTGCCATGAGATGTCCCTGTTACCATATGTGTCACCATATGGATGATGGCATGGCCCGTTTGCTTCTCTGCATCTGGAACTAACAGAGGGCTCCATGGGAGCAGGGCTTGCTCTCATTTCTTGCCACTGGATCCTAGCACCTAACACAGTGTAGGTGCTCAGACATTGCCTATTATGTTTTGCCTGTTTATCTTGCAAATTAACATAAAATATCTCCACGCAGCTATAAGTTGTTTCCACAATGCGAAGAGGTCGACAGCTCTTCACTTAATTGAGTATTACCTTGCCCTACGTCTAGTATTTATCCAAGTATCCAAGGTTAATGTATGGTGTCTGGGTTAATCTCTCCAATGCTCTAGAATGCAAGCTTTGCATAAACTTGCTCCTTTTTTTTTTTTTTTAAGATTTTGTTTATTTATTCACGAGAGACACAGAGAGAGGCAGAGACATAGGCAGAGGGAGAAGCAGGCTCCACGCAGGGAGCCCGATGCAGGACTTGATTCTGGGACTCCAGGATCACGCTGTGGGCCGAAGGCAGGTGCCAAACCACTGAGCCACCCAGGGATCCCAACTTGCTCTTTTTTTGCTGGTTTCTTCATGCAAGTAGAGAGAGCATAATTACTACTGTGAGTACAGTGAAAAAAAATTTTTTTATGCCTAGAAGTGCTTCTTAATCCAACTCTTAGGTTTCTAGTTATTACATACATATTTGGAATTGGACTTACTATGAGGACATGGGAGGGGAAGGCATAGTTTTGGGAAACCCTAAATCCTTTCATTATGTACACCTCCCACCATTGTGGACTGGATTTCACACTGTGCAGTGGGTTTGCCCAGCACATGGTAACCTGATTGATTGCTTGGGAGAAATTCATGTCTTCATTAAGGTCCTAGATTATGTATGAATGATGGTGTTGTTTATATTATACATTTGTCAGTGATTTTTTTTAATTTCATTTGTTTTGAACTTCTGTTTTTTTTTTTAATTAAAGATTTTATTTATTTATTAATGAGAGACATACAGAGAGAGGCAGAGACACAGGCAGAGGGAGAAGCAGGCTCTATGCAGGGAGCCCGATGTGGGTCTCCATCCCGGGACTCGGGGGTCATGCCCTAAGCCAAAGGCAGGCGCTAAACCACTGAGCCACCCAGGGATCCCTTGTCAGTGATTTCTTATACATTCCATAATAACAGTGATTTTATTAAAATCTCCATGGTCTTATAGGAAGACTATTTGTCAATGTGAGTTTTGAGTCAAAAATGTTCAGTGTCCTTTTCATGTCCTTGGTCTCATCCATAGGGTCATTTCCAAATTAGACTTTCCAAAGTCCAAGCACTACCCTGATTTTTACTCTTGTACTTTTAGTCAGAAATCACACAGGCATCTGGAACTATGCTTGAAGCTACTCTGTTTTTCTATACCCCTACTCACCTTTCTTCACAGGAATGTCCTTTCCCACTACATGCTCATTTGTCAATATATGGCGATTTCTTTTCCCTCAGAACTCTAGTTTGAAACTTAAGAGTTACTTTTGGTATTTTCTGTCTAAACTGAACATGGGCCTTTATCTTCTATATCACAGATCCCACTGGTGAGTCTTGGGAACAGGTCTGACTTCCACCCTGAATTATGCTCATTTTTGTTGCTGGGAAGGCTGTTTGATCCTTCTACATGGCTTGCCTCTTGTCTGTTGCATCCTCTTCTTCTTTTTCTTCTTCTGCTTCTTCTTAAGATTTATTCATTTGAGAGAGAATGAGAGAAAGAGATGAGTGGGAGGGGCAGAGGGAGAGGGAAAAATTCAAGCAAACTCTGCGCTGAGTTCAGAGCCAGTTGTGAGACATCATCTCATGACCCTGAGATCACGATCTGAGACAAAACCAAGAGTCGTCTCCTCTTCTGATGTTGTCCCAGCCCTCAGGCATTCCCTCCAGAACTCCCCAAATGTAGTTTCCAGGGCATATTTGTGTTACGTTCTAGGGAGGTGAATAGGGAGCAGAAGCAACTTCAGCCCCTGGCTGACACACCTTACTGCCCAGAATGAGGAGCCACCCCCTTGGTCTGGTTTGCTTGCTCCTCCTCAGCTCTCTCCTCTTGTCAGGGATGAGCTTCCTGGTGTGGCTCGGCTGGCACATGGAATGCTGCTCCAGAGGGATAAGAGATACACACATGTTTTGTTTTCTCATAAGACAGTCTCTAAAGCCATCCAGCTGCTTCCTCTCTCTCTCTCTTAGGTTCTGAATGGAATAGTAGGAATGTGATTATGCATTTGTCTTCAGAGACTCTTTCTTCCTGTAACGTAGTTGCCATTCATAGCCCTCCATACTTTTATCCCAGTATTACTTCCTGTGTCTCTGTTCTGTGCACCAGAGACTTACCACCTTAAGGAGCAGCATCACCCTCACCTGGGAGCTTCTTATAAATGTAGAGAGTGGGCTCCATCTGGGACCTGCTGAGTTGGAAATCGGGAATGTAGCAGGGATCTGTGTTTCAACAAGCCCTCCAGATGATTTGGAAGCTTCAGTTCGATTTTAGAGGTTCTCAAATAACCGTGTTTTATCATACTTACTCTTGGGATCTACTGAAATTCTCT
Source organism: Vulpes lagopus (assembly GCF_018345385.1). Lineage (NCBI taxonomy): Eukaryota > Metazoa > Chordata > Mammalia > Carnivora > Canidae > Vulpes > Vulpes lagopus. The sequence goes on along the minus strand of NC_054839.1, from coordinate 4,115,246 downwards.
GTCCAGGGGACAGAGATGCTGAATGTTGCATAACCTATGGGACAATGACAGACAAAAATAGCTGTCCTGTCTTGAATGGTCCAGTTATCCTTATGGGCAACATGACAAATCTGGTCTCGCAGAGTTGTTGCCTTGCTTTGCATGTAGGGGCTAATTTCCTGCCCTTGTGTGTTTCCTTATTCTGTTTCTTCCACTGATTTCTATCTCAAAGTGTCTGTGTTCCCTTCATTTGTCAAGGCCTGACTAAATAATACCTCCTTCAGGAATCTTTCCTGACTTTCTTAGCTGAAAGAATAAAACTTCTCTGTGCACCCACAGGCATTTTATCCCTGGATCTAGAATTTGCTTATTGGTATCTGCCTTCTAATAGGTTCTTGATAGAAATGTCTTCTCCTCCCTACTCTGCACAGCTCAGGACAGGACTGTGGCTTCTTTTTGATGTCAGCAGAGCTGCTGGTTTATGAGAGGCTCATAGCAGGAACCACTTTTTCCTTCTGTCCTCCTGGCGCTATAGTGGTTCTGAGGGCCGGAAACATAGAGCACTACTGACAGACTTTGTAATGTGCAGAAATATGGAAAAAAAACAAAAAACAAACAAAGGAACTACTCGCCCGTTACAGTCCATGACCACACACTCACAGGAAGCTCTACACACAAGAATCTGTGTCTGATAAATGAGCTGCTTCCTGCAGAATTGGTGTATGATATAAGAAGCTGTAATTCCAGCTCACTCCAGCTGTGTGATTCTAGAAGCCATTTTTTAATACCCTGGGGCAACGTAGAATTGACAGTTGCCTCCATTTCCTTCCCAATTGAAAATGATTCTGTAACAAAACAAGATTACTTTCTTGTTCTAATAAAATGAAGATAACAGTTTCCTGTCCAATTTGAATTCTAGGAAGATAAGGCTTGAGATAAAACCTGACAACACAGAGCCTCAGTGTTCTTCGTCTGAATTCCCTTTCCATGGGACACATGTTAGGGAGTAGCATGCTCATGTCTGGAACTCCAGAGGAAGTCAGCTTGGACTGTGTTCTTGAGAAACAGGTGTATGAACTGGAAGGGCTGCTGGGCATGACTTGCAGGGTACCCTGCTCTTTGCCTGTGGGATTACCTCAGGTAGGAAAGGTGTTGTATTTGGCCATTTGGACTGCCATAAAATAGCACCCCAGCCTAGGTGGCTTGGACACCAGAAATTAATGTTCTCACTGTTCTCAGGGCCAGAAGGCTCCCATCAAGGTATGGCAAGGAACTCTCTTGCTGGCTTGTCGGGGTCTGACTTCTCATGGCTTCACATGGCTTTTCCTCAGTAGGAGCAGACAAAGTGAATTCTCTGGAGACTCTTCTTATAAGAACATCAGTCCTGTTGGATCAGGACACCCTTAGTATGGCCTCACTTAACCTTAATTACAGCCTTAGAGGCCTCATCTCCAAATATAGGCACTGGGATGTTCAGGTTTCAACATGAATCTTACATGGACACGATTCAGTATGTAACAGGTGTGTCTTGGTTGATTTTTTGATTTCAAGAAGACTGTGTTAGTTTGATCCATTGAAAAGCAGACACCAAGATGGGATTAGATGTGCAGGAGATTTGGGGGAGAATGCTAGCAAAGGGGAGCAAGGGGAAGAAACTTCAGAACTCAATGCAGGTGTGACCCTGGTTGTGTTAGTTTGCTAGGGCTGCCGTCACAAAACACCACAGGCTTGGTGGCCTAAACAACACACACTTACTTTCTTACAGTTATGGCAGCTAGGAGACCAGGATCAAGGTGTTAGCAGGTTGGGTTGGGTTTCTTCTGATGCCTCTCTCCTTGGCCTGCAGATGGCCACCTCACTGTGTCTTCACATGGTCATCCCTTGGTCCAATGTGTGCCTGTGACCTAATCTCCTCTTCTCTTAAAGACACCAGTAAGATTGGATCAGGGACCCCTGTAAGGACCCCATTTAATCTTAATTACATCTTTCAAGACCCTTTATTCGAATGCAGTGATAATCTGTGGTGCTGGGGGGTCAGGACTTCAACATATGAACTTTGGGAGACACCATACAGCCCATAATATCAGTGAATAGAGAAGGAAGCAGAGGAGTGGGGAGGAGAAGTTTCAGTAGGCAGCACAGTTCTGAGAAGTTCTCTACTAGGCTGACAAGCAGTTCTCCAGAGTTGTCTCTTTCTCTGGAGATCCCACATCTCTCAGGAATGGACCTGTCATTAGTGCCCTTGCTGTGCCATCATTTTTAAAAGCAAGGCCATGGCAGGATTTGGGTACAGCATGTGGGGCTACCAGCCTGTCCTGCTTTTTGCTACAGGAGTTCTGAGTAGGCATTTTCATGGACACTGGATAGCCTTTTTGTCACATGGTCAAGAAAACAGAGATTTTACAGATAAGAGCCTGTAAAACTGGTATTGAGAATAGACATTCAGGTCGGACTATACAGATAGAAACTATAATCAATATATAATGCGAAGTAAAGTGAGATAGTATACACTGTCCCAAATATATGTCCCAACATGTAGACAGGGTCTGAATCAGAAGGTCTTAGATTCTGAATATTATAATTTAGATTCAGAAAGAAAGGATGGCAGTCATCATCAAAACTAGTGGGAGGTCTAAATCAAACAGAGACCAAGGTGAAGATACTATGAGATCTCCACGTCAAAATAATTCCCTTTTTTTTTTTTCACTTATGTAAAATTCTAACTTCCTGAAATAATATAAAGTCAATCTAGAAGTTATTAAGAAAACAATGGACAATTTGCCCTGGATGATTTGGATATTCATATGTCTGGCAACAGTGGTGTTAAGAGGTACAGTCATAACTGGGGCCTGGAATTGCTTCCAACACTGGAGTTGATCTGCTCAGAAGGAAATGGAGCCATATGTAGTGGGTGGTAGAATGGATGGGGCATCCAAGGCCACATGCTGTCCTGTCAAAGTGGCTCCTTCCCCCATCTGCCCATCCCACCCCAGTTTTCATGTTCTTCCTTATGGATCTCATGGCTGGCCACTGCTCTAGGTTGACCCTGTGACAGTCCAATACTCAGCCATTTTTGACCAAGAATAGTCACCAAGTTTATATGGTCCAATTTTGGTTGAGTTGTTTATTCTCAAATTTTATTGTATTTTTCTAATATTGTATTTAAATGTAGTTGGCATACATTATTATATTAGTTTCATGCATTCATCATGGTGATTCAGCATCTCTATATGTTATGCTATGCTCACCACCATGTGACTTCCATTTGTTACCATACATCACTATTACAGTATCATTGACTATATTCCCTATGCTGTGCATTTTATCCCCTTCATTTATTAATTCCATAACTGGAAGCCCATATCTCCTACCCCACTTTACCCATCTTGTTAATCCCTCCATTGGGCTCTTCCCTCTGGCAACCATCAGTTTGTTCTCTGTATTTATAGGTTGATTCTGCTTTTTTGTCTGTTTTTTCTTTTTTTATTTTTTAAGGACTTTATTTATTTATTCATGAGAGACACACAGAGAGAGGCAGAGACGTAGGCAAAGGGAGAAGCAGGCTCCATATGGGGAGCCCGATGTGGGACTCGATCCCCGGGATCATGTCCTGAGCCAAAGGCAGACACACAACCACTAAGCCACCTAGGTGTCCCTTTGTCTGTTTTTTTTTTTTTCATTTTTTTTTATTACACATATGAGCAAAATATATGGTCTTTATCTTTCTCAGTCCAACCTACTTCACTTAGCATAATACCCTCTAGGTCCATCCATGTTGTCGCAAATGGCAAGATCTCATCCTTTATTATGGCTGAGTAATCTTCCATTATATACATATCTATCACATCTTTATCTGTTCATCTGTTAATGGACATGAGTTGCTTCCACATCTTGGTTATTGTAGGTAACACTGCAATAAACACAGGGGTGCATATATCTTTTCAAATTAGTATTTTCATTTCTTTGAATATCCAGTAGTGGAATTACTGGATTATATGATATTTCTATCTTTAATTTTTTGAGGAACCTCCATCCTGCTGTCCACAGTGGCTGCACCAGTTTGCATCCCACCAACAGTGCATGAGGATTCCTTTTTCTTCACATCCTCTCCAACAGTTGTTGTTTCTTGTGTTGTTGATTTTAGCCATTCTGACAGATTTGAGGTGATAAGTCATTGTGATTTTGATTTGCATTTCCCTGATGGTTAGTGAGATTGAGCATCTTTGCATGTGTCTTTTGGCTATCTGTATGTCTTCTTTGGAGAAATGTCTTTTCAGATCCTCTGCCCATTTTATAATTGGATTGGTTAATTAATCAATCAATTAATTATTTTTGGTGTTGAGTTGTGTAAGTTCTTTATATATTTTGGATATTAAACTTTTATTGTCTATATCATTTGCAAATATCTTCTCCCAATCTTGGAGTTGCCTTGTAATTTTGTTGATAGTTTCTTCACTGTGCAAAAGCTTTTTATTTTGGGGTAGTGCCAGTCGTTTATTTTTTACTTTTATTTCCCTTGTCCGAGGAGACATATCTAAGAGAATGTTTCTGTGGCCAGTGTCAAAGAAATTACTGTTTCTGTTTACTTCTAAGAGTTTTATGGTTTCAGGTCTCATCTTTAGAACTTTAATCCATTTGAGTTTATTTCTGTTGTGACATGAAAGTGGTCCAGTTTCATTCTTTTCCATGTGGCTGCCCAGTTATCCCAACGTTGTTTGTTGAAGAAGAAATGATCTTTTCCCCCATTGTATATTCTTGCCCTTTTTGTCATAAATTGACCATGTAGGCATGGGCTTTTTTCTGGGTTTTCTGTTCTGTTCCATTGATCTGTGTCTCTGTTTTCATGCCAGTACCATACTGTTTTGATTGCTGCAACTTGGAACTATATCTTGAAACCTAAGACTGTGGTACCTCCAGCTTTGTTCTTTCTCAGTTCCTTTGGCCATTTAGGGTCTTCTGTGGTTCCATATGAATTTTAGGATTATTTTTCCTAGTTCTGTGAAAATTGCTGTTGGGGCTTGGATAGGAATTGCATTAAATTTGTAGATTGCTTTGGGTGGTATGGGCATTTTAGCAATTTAACAATATTTGTTCTTCTAGTCCATGAGCATGGAACGTCTTTCCATTCTTTTGTGTCATTTTCCATTTCTTCATAAATATTTTATATTTTTTCAGACTACAGGTCCTTTACTTCCTTGGTTAAGTTTATTCCTAGGTATTTTATTCTTTTTTTGGTGCAATTGTAAATGGAATTGTAAAAGGAGATATATCACTTTGGACTTTACCCCGTAATACAGATTCAATTTATAATGACCGATTCTACACTATGGCAGAACCCTAAGTAGTTAAGTAAGGAGTTACCTTGAGTGTAGATATATATACACAGCAAAGAGGAAGTAGAACATAAACCCACCTCCTCTGTGGATTAGTAGACTATCTGCAGTGTCCTATTCCTAGGAGTTTGGTAACGGTTATGGCAAAAGTAGTTATGGGCCTGGCTGCAGTGCCAAGTGTTTGGTGCCCTGAATAATTATAATCACACAGATTCTTCTGCGTGTTCCATGCTAACGTTTTCTTCACATTGAACCACACTAGACTGGCCCCTTCCCCACAGCTGATCTCCCAAATGCAGAAACCAGCAGTCCTTAGGTTCAGAATTCCTGTAGCCTCTGGGATTTTGCTTTTCGTCTATTTGAAAAACCAATTATGTGTGGGTGCACGTATTTCCTTAACTTGTAGCTTGGGGTGAGTTGAAAATACATTGAATGTGGAAAGAGAATCTAAAAAGAATGTTATGGATTCACATAGTGGGAGTAATCCACTGATAGAAAAATGAATAGGGGAAATGTAAATTCCAAAATATCAGTGACTTACTTTGGGAGATGTGGTTTGTTGTGGTGTTAGTGCTCTTTCTTCCCCAGTTAATTAAATCAAAGATTGCATTAATAGAAGTACAGCTTCTAAACCAAGAAAGGCAGAAGTCCGGAGGTAATATAAATTAATTTGGGGACCTTGGTACATTTAAATGTAGAGACTCTCATCAGGATCCTGAGAACAGTGAGAAGCCAAAAACCGTTTTATGGAGGAAGAGACAAAGGACCAAGGGTGTTTGGCTCAGAGAAGAGAAAACTCAAATGGGGAAGAACAGCTCTGAGCATGTTGTGTAGAACTTATTCCTGTAGATTGTTAATTTTTTTTCTTGGGACTTAAACTTGTTCTTGATGAGATCTAGTGGGTTAGAGAAAGCCAGGGCTTTGAAGTTGTGGGAAAACAGAAGGTAACTTTGTGTAAGGAAGCCATTTCATGTATTCAGAACAGTTGGCCTTGGGAAGTGGTGAAGAAGTTAGGCAGGTTAATAATGAAACTTTCAGTGCCCGGTTTACTCATCTAAAATAATAGTGTCCACTCCATAAATATATGAATATGAATTTGCAGTGTTGCCAGTATATGTTATGATTCCCAGTATTATTATTTTCTTATTATTTTGTACAGACTTGGATTGCTTGATTTTTATAATTTCTCTCCATGTTATCATAGTTCTTGATACCAAAATAATTGCATGCTCAAAACACAACTGTAGGCTGCCATAGAATTGCTCTAGAATTCTTGAAAATCTCAGGATCAAATTTCTCATGAGATTTAACCTCTAGTATAAATTATTTTCAATGCAGAAGGAGAAATTGATGTAGGCAGAGAACAGCCTCCTAACAAATTCTTCTCCTGTTTCCCAAATGTTCTGCACGGATTGGCACTTGAAGGGCCTGGGGGCAGGGGATATAAAATTGTATAACTTTATTACAGCACTTCATGAAAATATATTTTAGCAAAGATGGTAAGATTTGGAATCAGCGGCATGTGAGTTGGTAGTTTGATTTTTAAAATTTTATGTTATACCACAATTTTTTCACAAAGTACTTTTAAAATATATTGTGGATAATTGTAAATTTAGGTATCTTAATGTATATATATATACATATATACATATATAAGTGTCACAATCAGACACTTAAAAAAAGTCACAGTAGCTAATTCAATTGATAATTTCAAAGAGCTAAAAATTTTATCACGAGATAGTATTATAGTGGTCAAAATGACTTGTTTTACTTGAATGACCCATGAAGATCTCTCCATGAGCAGCAGACATTACAAGTATCCTTGTAATGATCATATTTGGTAGGAATTGACTACACTTTCATTGTCAAAACTTATCTAACTTAAATCCAGACAGATAACCTATTTTTTTGCCCATTTTGTTTATTAACTATTTCTTACAGTGAATGAATGTACAAGTATAGGGAGCCATTTTTTAAAATTTAAATTCAATTTGCCGGCATATAGTACATCATTATTTTCCGATGTAGTTTTCAATAATTTGTCAGTTTCATACAACACCCAGGGCTCATCCCATCATGTGCCCTCCTTAATGCCCATCACCCAGTTACCGCCCCCCCCACCTCCCCTTCTGGGACCCTCAGAGAGTTTTTCAGATGCAAAAGATAAAGCCATAATAGCAGCAAAGGAGCCAAAGCAGAATAGCTCATCCAATACCAAACTGGACTTTGAAACCACCGCAGCCAACATACTTCTAGTTACTTCATTTCTAGTGGAAAAGAACCAATTAACTGAGGAGCAGAGAGAATAGTATAATAAAGAAACAAGCTTCAAATTGAGATTCTGTGTTTAACACCCTGCAGTGGGATCTGAGGATGGCCCCTGTGTTCTGGGAGAATGTAGTGAATTATGTACCCCCTTCCGTCGTTTACCTGCTCTGTATATGAACCAGCTCTCAGCTTACCACCCACTTCTCTCTGCACGAATTGTTTACAACACTCACTTTTCAGCCTAGTAAGTCCAGTGCATTCAATAAGATACACTCAAATCCTTTTATTTTTTATTTTTAAAAGATTTTACTTATTTATTCATGAGAGACACAGAGAGAAGGTAGAGACATAGGCAGAGGGAGAAGCAGGCTCCCTGTGGGGATCCTGATGTGAGACTCCATCCCAGGACCCTGGGATCACGCCCTGAGCCAAAGGCAGATGCTCAACCACTGAGCCACCCAGGCATCCCCCACTCAAATCCTTTTAATGTTAAGGTAAACCTTGGCGCCACCTAAAGTGGAGACAAAGCAAAACAAAAGGAAAATACCCTTGGGGAGCCTCTGTGAGTACTTTGGGCTCCTGGGAAGACTTGGGAGATGGAGAGTGTCAGTTACCTCGCCCTCACTTCTTTTCTCTTCTTTCTGCTCTATTGCACAATGATTAAAATAAAAGCCCTGCTATTTCATTTTACAATGGAGTTATAAAAGAACATAAACACCAGAAAGTGAAGATTATGGGGGTCACCCTAGAGTCTGCCCACCGCCCATTCTGCTGTGCCTTTTTCATGATTAGGACCTGGTAATAAATCCTTATGTTCAGATTTCTCTCTCCATTTCTGGAATGTGCACGCACACACCCTTAGGCACACTGACCACTGTTGATCATTTGGATTCCATATCCTTAGGGAGATGAATTAATTCAGAATTTTTTTTGTTGATCTCAACTTTCTATTTAACATAAAGTTTTAAAAATTTGTTGTGTAATAAATGGTCTTAACCATGAAATACTTGTCAAGGACTTTGCAGAAGTAAGTGAATGAGATAAGATTCAAAGCACTTAAACTCTTTTTATAAAATGTTTACAGTGTCAACCTTGAAGGAAAGTTCTCCTGCCTATATATACCACCCCCAAAGTGCAAAATCATGCTCTTCACTGCATAATTTTTTTCTTATTTTAGTAGTGTATGTAATTTGAAAAATTAAAATTAGACAACTTAGCTCATCACAAAGGATTTACAAATATGCTTTTTTATTCATGCTTTGAGTTATATTCTTATTTCACAAATATAGTTTAGGTAAATAATTCTTTCAGTGTGGGTTCTCAATCACCTTTTTGCTTTTTTGCATCTTTATTACAAAACCAGAGGAAAAAGGTCTATTGAAAGTCACAAGAAGAAGATTCTGTTTGTATAACCTAGATTAAACAAAAGCTCCTTTGGGAGAAAAAAAGAAAACTAAAAAAAAAATATTTTAAAGGTTAAGCAAGTTAGACGAGACTAGAATATTACACATGTATGCCAAGTATCACCATAACATGAACAATACTGAGCCAATTAGTAAATCTCTATAATGGAAGATAGTCACCTTTTGTTGTACTGATCTACATATGTTGTTGTACTGATTTTCTACATATGTTCTATAAACTTTGTTCTACATAATTGCACTGATTTCTTAATTAAACTGCTTGAACTGATTGCTCTGATAATCAGGAGTGATTGTAATCAGTGAAATTAAGATAATCACATTAGCACAAAATACTGGGTTTTTTGCACATGCACACTCACACTCACTCTATTTCCAGAGTGTTCCTTCATTTCTGCCTATGGCCACCTGTGTTTGGACTTGCTGATGGGATGTCCGATTCTTCAACTTCCCCGCACTGTCATCAGGTGGTTCTCTGCCTGGCTCAACTGCTGTAACATTTTATATCCCTTCTATCTCTGTATCTCATTGCTTCCCTGATGTTGTCTAAGTCATTTATTTCTGTAGGGATGTCACTTGTTTGTTCTCTTTCAACTGCTTCTCTCATCCCTTAATCTTCTGGCTGGCTGCCTATCTTCACTGTCAGCCGTACCTTGGACTATGGCTCCCAGTGCATTAACGACTTCAAAGGGGCTAAGTCTTTTTGATCCAATGAAAATAAAAATCTATCTTTTTCTTAGTTTGGGTCTTCAGTGTTTTTTATTATTATACATAGCAGAATCTTACAGAAATGTTTATTATAAATCCTTTTTTTCATAACCTTGAGTATGTGATAGTCATCTAAATTTTTTTTTTTGATGATTAGAAAATACAAGATTCTAGTCTAGTACACAAATGAAACTTGTCAAAGCTTCAGCAGCTAACGTCTGAATGCAGCAGATAAACTTGGACGCCGTGATGAGCATTATGTGGGCCAGGCTGAAAGTATGAACATTATTTGAATAATTATTATAAAATGATGTTTGTTACAACTGACCATATGATAAAGAACTTACAATCTGACAAAAATGAGATAGGATTATCTAACAGATGGGCTAGATAATGTGTTAATTTGGAATCAGTAAATCAATCTGTAGCATTATTTTTTGGATAACTTGAGGTAGGGAAGGGGGACAGGTTTTATCAGACTTTCTCACAGGTCTTTTTCAAAGTGTGCGTTTCCTCCAGCTGTGGGTTTTTGTGTGTGTTGTTATGCAAGGCATGGCACCAGTGGTACTAGTCCTCTGTAGTAGGAAGAGCAGGAGGCCACAGGGCTTTCCTTTTCATGCCGTGGGCTCAATCAAGTGCCTGCCAGTTTTATAAGCTTAATGTAAAAACATACATTTGAATACAGTTAGGTGTGCAACTGATTTCCAGAAGGCCAAAGTCTTCCTAAGATAGATGAAGTACTTATGGTACGTAAGTTCCTATCTTAAAGTTGGCCGTGACCAGCCCTATGTTGGTGAACACAACAACATCACAGTGACCAGAGGTGAACTCACTGTACTTTTGTGTTAATAACAAATTAATGTTTGTAATATATAGCATTTATGAAAAGATTGAAAATATCTCTTAGAATTCTGTTGTTATTATTGTTGTTGTTAAAGGAAATGCTATATAAGAAATAACCTAGCCCCTAAAGACACATTCTTAGAAAGGTGTGACAGTGGCAGGCGGCGGGGGAGGGGGAGCATGGGAGGAGTTTCTGTTCCAGTATCTGCTCTTCACATTGCTAAGGATCAAAGCCCTGGTCACTGCTCATCTCTAACATAAATAAACATTTTTCCTTTTTCTTTTTTTTAAAGATTTTATTTATTTATTCGTAGGAGACATAGAGAGAGAGGCAGAGACATAGGCAGGGGGAGAAGCAGGCTCCCTGCAAGGAGCCTGGTGGAGGACTTGATCCCAGGACCCCAGGATCACCACCTGAGATGAGAGCAGGTACTCAACTACTGAGTCACCCAGGTGCCCCTATAATTAAACATTTTTCTCTGTCCTCAGTCCCCATTCTTTTGTTTGTAAAATTATGATCCTTACTGTAATTGCAGATTTTTACTAGTTTTAACGTGCCAAGGCATTTACAAATTACTATTTACATAAGCTTTTCAATGTGTTTTTTTTTATGTGTCCAAATCAGAGTCAAGCTCTAATGTTGACAACGTCTAACTTGCAAAGTGTTGGCATAATTTTGTTTCCCACATGTTTTCAGGTAACTGATGAGCAGTGTAGGTTTTTGTCACATAAATGACTGTGTGGCATGGGGAAGTGTTTGACTCTACTTCATTTATTCCTTTCAGAAAGGGTCCATTTTGGATGTGGTCTGCCAAATTTTTGCCTCTTGGGGTATGGTGTGAATAACAGAAGGAAAACCAGATAACAAGCATGATCTGGTTGGGTAGTGCAGAAAAGTACTGGGAGACAGAGAGAAAGAGAGGGAGAGGGAGAGAGAGAGAGGGAGAGAGAGAGGAAGAGAGATCATTTGGATTTTGAGGTTTGTTTTTTATAAGCATCATTTTTCATCTTGAGTCCTGAGTGATGGAGGATGTCTTTTTTGGTAATCCCTGTCATTTACATCATCATCATCCCAATTTCCTAGATAAACCGAAGTTTTGTTGTTATTTTGGGAAGGTTTGGATTGAAGACAGGTGACTTTTGTGGTCTACCCTAGTAGTTGGTTTTATTTTTATTTTTATTTTTTAAATTTTTTTAAAATTTATTTATGATAGTCACACACACACAGAGAGAGAGGCAGAGACACAGGCAGAGGGAGAAGCAGGCTCCATGCACCAGGAGCCCGACGTGGGATTCGATCCCGGGTCTCCAAGATTGCGCCCCGGGCCAAAGGCAGGCGCCAAACCGCTGCGCCACCCAGGGATCCCAATAGTTGGTTTTATATTTGATAAATATCAACTGGCTGGAAAGACCCAAGCCTAGCACCCCTGTCACATATGTGAACCTTCAGGAAAGCATGGCACAAGACCTCAGTTTAGAGGCTGACCAGGGGACACCTCAGTAAGTGCCACTTTCAGGACAGAAAGAGATTTATTTTTAGTGTCCCTCAGCTGATTGAAAGGCACCGCTTCCCACGACAATATTTTGAAATATCCCTGAAGCTGAACTCATTTTATCCTTGATTCTGACTTGTTGGGGCTTCTCTTCACATTTAATAATGACTTTTTAAAATGATTGATTGATTGATTTGGGAGAGAGAGAGGTAGATATTAAGGGCAGGGAGGAGGACAGAGAGAGAGAGGAAGAAACAGACTCCTTGCTGAGTGTGAAACCCAACTCTGGGCTTGATTTCATGACCCTGAGCTCAGGACCTGAGCCAAAATCAAGAGTTGGATGCTCAACTGGCCTGAGCCACCTAGTCACCCTGACATGTAATCATGAATTTTTAAACAAAGAACATCATGAATCAGGTATAAATTTTCAATGTAGGATTAAGCTGAGTCAGACATGGACACCAGGAAAAGTTTCCTCTTTAGTGCCTGCTCTTTGAAGAATGATTTCCATCACGCATGCCTTCTATTTCGTTGCTTTTCCATGAGACAGAAATGTCCTCGGCACCTCTGAGACTAACTGAGGTACTTGCTATTCATCAATGTAACTTAGCCAGTGGGCATAATATTGGATTTCTAAAAATGTTTAAGACACAAACTGAAAATTGGTTAATCAAAAATAAAGTATTCCCCACACAGGGACATTAAATACTGATTTAGTGCGGGTAGGGCAATTCTTCCGTGTGAAAACCTAGCACCAACAGATAGATTTGTCTGGCGGCTTTTGTGGTCATGAGCATTCTGGAAAGGGGTGGGCTTGCTCGATTTTGCTGAATGCTGAAGCATCTGGCAAGTACTGAAATTGGAATTGATAATTTCCTAAGGGGCAGCATTAATCTCTCTTCCTTAATGTGTCACACGGTACATATTTTTCTACATGAGCTCCTCTGGGGACAACAGTTATAAATGCTTAATGGGGCATATGTCTGAGTATAAAAAAGAAAAAAAAATGTAGTGATTAATGAGACTCAAAAGGAAAGTAAGTGGTTGAAGTAGGACCAGGAAATCGTAGGGTTGGTCTAGGCACAAAAGGCTGTGGTGTATTTGAGGCCCCTTGAAAACAATGAGAACTGGTGTCCATGTTCTCATTGGACTTGGACTAGCTCTATGGGACCAGAAACGAAATCTATGAATTCAAAACTATTCTCCAGATTGTTATTGGTGCGAAATGTGCATAAGTTTAGTGCATTGGTGAAAAAAAAAAATCTAAATAAACATTATGCAGGTAAGAAGGCTTAACTAATCCCCTAAAGTTGTTCCCTTTCTATCTCATATTTACTGAACAACACAAACAGGATTTATATAAATAAAATTCCTTGACATTAGATTCTCTGTAAATATAGTTTTATAAAACATAATTATAAGAAAATGTGTGGGGTGGTCTCCCAGGTGGCTCAATAGGTTATGTGTGAGACTCTGGACATTGTTTCAGTTCATATTGTGATCTCAGGGTTGTGAGATCGAGCTCCGTTGGGGGCTCCATGCTCAGCACAGAGTCTGCTTGGGATTCTCTGCCTCTGCCCCTCAGCTCTGCTCATGTACACTCACTTAGTCTTTTGCTGTTTCTTACTCAAATAAATTAAATCTTTAAAAAAATGTATGTGGCTTAAGTTTATAACATTCAAGACACCACAATAGGGGGGTTATGGCTTTTTTTTTAATATTTAAAAATTTTATTTATTTATTTATTTATGATAGTCACACAGAGAGAGAGAGAGAGAGAGAGAGAGAGAGAGAGGCAGAGACACAGGCAGAGGGAGAGAGAGAAGCAGGCTCCATGCACCGGGAGCCCGACGTGGGATTCGATCCCGGGTCTCCAGGATCGCGCCCTGGGACAAAGGCAGGCGCCAAACCGCTGCGCCACCCAGGGATCCCTGGCTTTTTAATTATAGTAAAATACATCCAAAATAAAACTTACCATTTTAATTATTTTAAAGTATATAATTCAGTGGCAGTTAACACATTCATAACACTGTGCATCCATTACCACCATCTAGTTCAGGATATTTTCTTTCTTTTCTTTTCCTTTTTTTTTTCTTTTTGTTTAAGGTTTCATTTATTTATGAGAGAGAGGAAGAGAGAAAGAGAGCAAGTGCACAAGCAAGGGGAAGGGCAGAGGGAGAAGGAGAAGCAGAGTCCCTGCTAAGCCCGGGGCACCATGGGGGAGCCCAACACAAGGCTCAGTCCCACAACCCTGGGATCATGACCTGAGCTGAAGTCAGATGCTTAACCAACTGAACCACCCAGGCACCCCTTGTTCCAGGACGTTTTCATCCCCCAAATGGAAACCATAACCATTAACAGCCACTCACCCATAACCCCTTCTCCACTCTGACAACCACTGTCTGCTCTCTGTCTCCGTTTCTACCCCTGATATTTCAATTAAGTGAAATCACACAATATACGGGCTGTTATCTGGTTTCTTTCACTTAACATAATGTTTTTAATGTTCATTCATGTTGTAGCATATAGTACTTCATTCCTTTTAATGACTGAATAATATTCCATTGTATAAATATAACATGCATGGTTTATCTGTCAGTCCATTTAGGAACACTTGAGTTGTTTTCATCTTTTGGCTGTTGTGAATAACTCTGCTATGAACCTCATGAACAAGTATTTGTTTGAGTACCTCCTTTTAGTTCTTTTGGATTTATATTAGGAGCAGGATTGTTAGCGTGGTAGACTGTGTGTCACATTTTAAAGAACCATTAAACTGTTTCCAGAGTCACTGAACCATTTTACTTTTCCACTTGCAATATAAGTGGGTTCCAGTTTCTCTACCTCCTTGCCAGTACTTATTTTGATTTGTAAAATTTATTGTAGTCATATTAGTGAGCATGAAGTAGTACCATTGTGGTTTTATTTGATTTGTATTTCCCTAATGATTATGATAGTTAGCATTTTTCATGTGCTTGGTGGTCATTTGTATATCTTCTTTGGAGAAATGTCTATTCCAGTCTTTTAAAGTTTGTCCTCTGTATTTATGGGCCTGTTGGATTAATGTTTTTTATGTGTTATGAAGTTCAACTGTATTCTTTTGCATGTGGATAACCAGTTGTCCCAGTGAACATATTTGCTGAAGAGACTATTCCTTCCCCCATTGAATGATCAGGAACTCTCACTGAAAATCTGTTGAACAGGGGTGACTTGGTGGCTCAGTCGGCTTCTCTCTTCTCTGTCTCCCGAAGAAGCCGTACTTGTATGCTCTCTCTCTCAAATAAAAAAAATAAAATAAATAGATAAAGTAAATCTGTTGAACATAGATGTGGAGGTTACAGGTTCTGGATTCTCAATTCCATTTCACTGGTCCATACATTTATGCCAGGACCGCACCTTTTTTTTTTAAAAAATCTATTTATTTGAGAGAGAGAAAAAGAGCACAAGCACAGGAGCTGGGGCAGAGAGAGAGAGAGAGAGAAGCATACTCCCTGCTGAGCAGGAGCCAGACACAGGCCTCTGTCCCAGGACCCTGAGATCATGACCTGAACCAAAGTCAGAGGTTTATCTGACTGAGCCACCCGGATGCCCCTGTTTTGATTACTGTAGCTTTGCAATAAGAAAAACAAAAAAAAAAAAAAAAAAAGAAAGAAAGAAAAAGAAAAACAAACAAACAAACAACTTTGCAATAAGATTTTAAGTCAGAAAGTGTGAGGCATCCAACTTTCTTTTCTTTTTTTCTGTTTCAGTTTGTTTTGGCTACTCAGAATCTCCTGTAATTCCATGCAAATTTTAGGATCAGCTTTTCCATTTTTACAAAAAAGGGCATTGGGGTTCTGATAGGGATATATTACAGCTTTTTGATATACAAAATGTCCTGTCTCTTGTCTCCTTTGCTCCCTTGGACAAGCATTTTTATTCTATCTGCCAAAGAGTCATTATTACTTAATAACCAGCGTTTCAAAATGTTAGTACTCATTTTTTACAATAATATAGCACATTTTTTATTTTATAATATTTCAGAATGAAATAAAACACATAATAAAATTGGCAATAAATGTGCAACTATGATTTATTGAAAGTGAACTTCATGTAATCACCACTTAACAAAGTAGACCATTGCCTGTACCCCAAGAAAGCATGGTTGTTTTATCATTTGAAAAGTACAGTGATTTTCTGCATTGACCAAAGGGGCAGTAACCATGTCCAATAGATACAGAACTTCTATAGACCAATAAGAACAAAATACTGAAATATACCATAAAATATTGGGTAAAAGAGTGAGATTAGGACCCACAGAAGAGAATATCCCAATGACTAATAAATTTACCTAAAAATTCTCAACATTGTAACTCATCAGCATGCTGCAAATTAAAACCTGTTGCCAAAAATAAATAAATAAATAAATAAAATAAAATAAAATAAAATAAAATAAAACCTGTTGCCCATAAGTATGGCTCCATTAAATAGCCAATATTGATGAGAATGTGGAATAATGTGAAGACTAGTTATATTGCTGGTGGGAGTATAAAATGGTACAACTGCTTTTGAAAACTCTGACAATTTCTAAGAAATTCACATTTATACATACTCTGTGTCCCAGCAATTCCATGTCTAGGTATGTGCCTTATAAAAATGAATGCATTATTTTATAAAAAGACTTGTGCAAGAATTTTGTTAATAGCTGTATTCATGATTGACAATAACTGGAAACAAATCCCGTGGTAGATATTTTGTTCTTACATCTATTATCTATTCTTGGACCAATGCTCAAGAGTTTTAATTGTGATCGATTTAATGTATGTGATACCTCTCCGTGTAATAATTCACTCTATTTTTAGCTCACTGAAGAATTAAAGCATTAAAAAAAATTGTTCAACCTTTCTGGTTGTCTCCAGGGAATCAGTTGCTCCAAAATGTCTAGTCTGGCACAGAAAACTTTATTTCTATGAAATTTCACTCCCCCGCCCCAGTTTTTTAAAGTAGGGCATGGAGCCCAACATGGGGCTTGAACTTACAACCCTGAGATCCAAGACCTGAGCTCAGATCAAGAGTTTGATGCTTAACTGACTGAAGCCATCCAGGTGCCTCTGAAATTTCACTTTTTTTTTTTTTTAAATTTTTATTTATTTATGATAGTCACAGAGAGAGAGAGAGAGGCAGAGACACAGGCAGAGGGAGAAACAGGCTCCATGCACCGGGAGCCTGACGTGGGATTCGATCCCGGGTCTCCAGGATCTCGCCCTGGGTCAAAGGCAGGCGCCAAACCGCTGCGCCACCCAGGGATCCCTGAAATTTCACTTTTAAAATGAGTTAAAAATAATGAATATCTGTGATACAGTTGGAATTCACAAAATATCCTGCACTCAGTGTTTTGTCTGTCAGTTTACCTGGCAAAGAAGGCTGGAGGGGAAATAATGAAAGAATAAAAGACTACATCTACACAACCACCAATACATCAATGAATATTCTACGATGCTCTCTACATCTGTCTTCTGAGTTTATCTTTAGGTAGTGGTCAATGACAGATATACTCAGCTAGTTCTCTCCCCTTTGCTTTACTTTTTTTTTTTTTTTTAAGATGAAATTGAAAAAAACTGGCTTGTGATGATTTATTATTATTATTAAAGTAAAATTAACATAACAATTCTATTCATTGCTCATTGCTCATCGAGGTAAGGGAATATTGATCCCCTTCACCTGTTTCGCTCATGTCTCCATCCCCCTTTGCCTTACTTTTAAAAAAGGGTAAATATTTGTTTTACCTTTTATTTCAAGTACACTGCATTTTATTAACTTTGAGAAATATTTGTATTATTCTGTTTCTGTTTTTACCATCCTCACACATAAACAGTATTCTAGATTAGCAGTAATATCAATGCTGTACCTCATTTTATTTATCACTTTTTGAAAATGAATCAATTTTTTTGAAAATGAATCAATTTTTGAACCTAAGGCTACTTCTAAAATTTGAAATATAAGAAAAAAAAACCATTTTAAAGTTATGTAAGATAAATTGACGGTGGATTAGAGAGAGAGAGTAAAAAATGAAGCATGTGTTTATATTGTGTGCATTCTGGATTTACTGTTCCTACATCTAGGTGTGAAGAAATACGATGCAGTTAAATATGTGTTGTTTAAAACTGTCACTTTGGGTCTGTTGTGGACTATTTAGAGAGTTAATGATTTAGGATTGGTTTAGGAACACTGGCCACACCTGATCCCTCTGGGGCATATACATCACAATAATACATGTTAAAAATTCTGTAGAACAGGTGAGTTTGTAGAAGCCCTTTTTTGAATATCTTTTCAGCTCTGGGCCAGTGATGGCCTTGAACTGGGGAGGGAGGGAATGAGTTACAAGCAACATTTAAAGAGAGAAACAGCAAATAATTTTCTGAGAGATTCAGGATATCCAGGCAGTGATTCAAGAAGAACTATAGATCCCTCTACTGTGTAATACCTTCTTGTCTGTGTTCTGTCTTCACCTATGGGTACCTGTGAGATTGTAAACTGTACGAAGGCAGGATTTTTTTCTATTTTTTTCTCTGCTACAGCTCCAACTCCTAAAGCAGTGCGTAGCACAGAAAAGGCACTCACTGGATATTGCATTTGCAGCTGCTCCAGTGGGCGGGGTGGGGATCCGCATCAACCTGGCCATGGGAGTCCTGGAGCTCAGTCTCACAACTTCCAGGTTTTAGGTAGATCCAGTTTTAACCAAGCTGAGTAGGAAAGCCAAACTCTTTAGCTAATTGCAAACTAAAAAAGGCAAACAAAACAAAACAAAACAAAAAACAAAAAACTCATTGCAAAGTGATATGATATTGGCCTTCGCTCCCTGAAGCCTAGTAGGTCAGCGGGACTTGGGTGGGTCTCAGCACACATGATGACATGGTACCCCTAGCTGATGGGTCTGTAGTTCTCTTACGAAGTATGGAACCCTGATGGGGCCTTGACCCTGGGGCTCTCCTGTTCTAGGAGGGTGGCTGATAGCATCCCTGAATGGCCTGTTGATGCATATGGACCTGATCCAAATCTGAAAGCATCCATTTAAAGTGTTGACTGAGCAGCCCCCCTGAATACAGATCCCAGGCAGATCCTCACTGCAAGCTCCAACGCCAACAGGGATGGAAACAAGCTAACCAGTTCTTTGGATACTGATGTCCACTGCTTCTCACCCTTCCCAGTATTATAATCATCTAGGTGCTTTGACCTTAGAAACATATGGACAGTTGGGCATGTTCTTGACTGACTCATTTTAAGACCAGTGACAGGACAGGGTAGGTATATATTTCTAAGTTGTAGTAGCTGTTCTAAGCATCCTGAACCAAGATTCACCTTGGGTGGGCTTGGCTAAATATGTATTTTTTGAGAATAAGTTGTGTGTTCCGAGTGATACAGCATTAGAGGCCAAATTCTCAATGCCAAATTAATGGTAAAGGATCTGACATGAGTTCTTAACTTTGCCACTAATTCTCTTGCTCAAAGCGAGATGTTTGAAGGTAATTTTCTGAGATGGTAAAATCCTAGCAGCTTTTCTCAAAATGAATTTTGGTGGCCATCTGCACCAGAATTTCCTTTGTTTAATGTTTGTTTCAAATGCATGGTTTCTGATCCCATACCAGAGCACTTGCATTGGAGTATCCGG
The DNA here is from genome assembly GCF_018345385.1 of Vulpes lagopus. NCBI lineage: Eukaryota > Metazoa > Chordata > Mammalia > Carnivora > Canidae > Vulpes > Vulpes lagopus. The sequence continues at coordinate 4,095,556 of NC_054839.1, read as the reverse complement.
AGGTGGCTAGGGCTTGATTCTTAAGGGAGGAGAAATAGCCCTCAAGGGTGCAAAGTTTTTCTTGGGGAAGACAAACATTAGCTTTACCATGGTTTGTTGCCCTTCATAGGGCCACTGCATCTGAGGAGATGGACAGAATGTCTGTGGTATTACAGGTTTATGGTGGAGGTTGATGGGGAAGGGGTGATAATGAAAAGAAGTTTGAGAATCACTGAACTAGAAAAACCTGTTTTAGGGGCACCTGGGTGGCTCAGCTGGTGAAGCATCTGCCCTTGGCTCAGGTCATGGTCTCAGAGTCCTGGGACTGAGTTCTGTGTTGGGTTCCCTGCCCAGCTGGGAGTCTGCTTCTCTCTCTGCTGCTCCCCCTGCTTGTGCTCACACTCTCTCACGTAAATAAATATTATCTTTAGAAAAGAAACCAAAGAAAATCTGTTTTTAAAAAATCTTCATGTTGTTCTTAGACATCCTAAAATTTGGGTGCTACTTAGGGCAGGAAATCTGTATGGTAAGTGGCACTGCAGTGCAGATAGACATTTCTGTGGTGTTAATAACATAATCTGTCTGTTCCTTCTTGCTGCTTCCCTTCTTTATTGCCATAATGATAAGATAAGCCTTTTAAAGCATCTCTTAGAAGATCATCAATTGTTATGGAAATTATCCCATCTACATTTTTAGAAGTCTTTGCATTGAGGTTTCTGTTATCTTTTCAGGGAGAAAGGAGCCCACCTTGAGTTTTTTGTTGTTATTTGTTGTAACTTTTTTTTTTTTTTTGAAATTAAATCAAATTTACAGGAAAGGTGAGCAAACAAAACAAAGTACTCCCATACACCCTTCAACCAGGTGTACCACTTGCTGACATTTTGCCACCTATCCTTTTATCCTTTCCTCTCTCTGGAAAATGCCTTTGCAGGGCTTAAAACAGGGCCAAGATTTAGAACCCCTGGTTATGCTGTGTTTCGCTTGTCCTTCCCTGTATTGATCTTAACTGTGAAATCTTTCTGAATATAGACCCACAATCATCATGAGAAACACATGAGCATCATCGGTGGCTGTGTAGCCAGATATCCATGTGGGTTCCTAGGGTCCCCAAAGCAGTTACTGTCACCAAGTTGCTCAGTGTGCTGTATGATATCATCACAGACAAATCATGGTTATGTCCAGAGACTCCATATGAGGACCAATTACCTGCTGGACTCTTGGGGTTGGTTATTGTTGGTGATGGTCGGGACTTTCAGTGGAGACAGCTGCATATTCTATGAAAGCTCTTTAGCAAGTTTTCTGGCGTATTTTCATCCATTTTCTAACCCCAATAGCTGAAGATTTAGAGACTGTTTCTTTTTAAATATCAAATCATGCCCCCTACACAGACTTCTCAGTGGAGCTCTGTGGCAGCTTGATGATGAAGCCACAAATATACAAGAAATGCTGAATCAGTTCCAAGCAGTGACACTATAAAAGGAAGCCTCAGCTTCATTACTCTGGTTTCCAGATGGCTGTTTTTCTTTTCCTGCGGATTTTATTGTCACTGAAAGACTTGGAGTAGCACTGACATTTTACTCGACTGGCAATTCACATCTTGTTATTCCAAGGTTGCTACAAACCTGGAACTTTTAGGGGAAAGTATTTTAACCTATATTTGGGCAGTTTTAATCAGAAGGCATTAAAATGGATTTTCATTCCTCTTGTGATTTTTTTTTTTTTCCTTTTGTGATTTTGAAGTTTCTCTACCCCAGTGCTTATCTTGAGAATCCTTGGAGTCTTGCTGACCACACTGAGTTCTACATCTACCAGCTTACCGTGGCTTGGGGGCATCACAAAAATCTATCAGTCTCAGTATCTTTCTTTTGGAAACAATGATAAGATCTGCATCATGGTGTTGGGAGAATTAAAGTAATTCTTATAAATCTAATTTACAGCCCAAGCACTTAGCAAAGTGCTCAGTGTGTGTTAGTTAGCATTGGAAAAATGTGCCTGATACAGGAAATGTTGAGATATGGAGCCAATGGCCAAGAAAGAATTTTTGAGATGTCTTAGGTGCAAAGAGCTGGTTTTATTACAGCAGGGGGACAGGAGCCATGGGCAAAAGAGCTGCCTTGGAGCCATGAGGGGTGACTGATTGTATACTTTCAAGTTGGGAAGAGGTTAGGGGGAGCATAAGACTCTAAGGGATTTTGGAAGCAAGGTTTCCAGGAACCTGAGGGGGCTAGCTGTTGTTAGGAAAAAGCCATTTATTACTGTCTAATAAAACCTTAGTCATGAGATCCTTCAGATGTTTATCAGTAGACCGTATGGGGGATCATTGCTGACATATATCTTAGAAGATATAGGTGTAGAGATAAAAGAAATTTCCAAAGGACTTTTACATGTTAGAGTAGATTTACAGAATCCTGGAGGTTGGGATAATGTTAAGCTAAGGTTGCTGTTTGCCCTGAGCAAAGTGTCAACATGAGGCAGCCGAGCTCCTAGAGTAAGGTCACTGCCTGTAGCAAGGACCTGTCAGTGGTCTGGAAGTAGTAAGGAAGTTTAATGTTTCTTTTGACTTTGCTTCCCACATCATACTGTCTTCTTTTTTCAAAATTCTCTGTTATGAATGAATTATTATGCAAATGGCATTTGCATTATGTCTTTACATCTAGCTACTTCACAATGTCCAGTTTTAACCCTCAGTAGAGACATAGAATTTAATTTAGCTCACTCTACAGCTTGTGTGTGTGTTTATATGAAAAACATTTCTTGATTTTTGTCAAAAGCTGATTTTGTCTGCTTCTTGAGTGCCCACCATGGTGTCCAGTGGCTACCCCTTTAGCATGTAGTCTGTGGTTCTGACTTAGTTCTATCTGATAATGTAAACAGCCCTTGGGGAAAACAGCCCTTTTATCTAGGGAAAAAAAAATATGCTCAAATTGTCACCACTTCTTTCCTTCTTGGGTTGATGGGTGGCCCAATTAAGAGGAGTAGGACTTACTTGTCTATCACTATGGTAAGTTCTGGAGTTCTTGGGGGTAGTGTCCTTCTCAGTCCTAAACATTCTTGGACATGTTCCTTATCGACCTCAGGCTACTCCCTGTAGAGTGTTGACCTTGCCCTTCCAGCCCCTGAGAGCCAATTGTTAAAATTTCAGGAATTTGTCAGTTGGTTGTGAAACAGTTAAATAAATTCTATGGTAAAAATTAAAGTACAATTCGGTAGATTGTAATAAAGAGTAGTACTCACAGTGCACCTGGGTGGCTTAGTCAGTAAAGTGTCTGCCTTGAACTTGGGTTATGATCTCAGGGCTCTGGGATCAGGCCCCACATCAGGTTCCCTGCTCTATGGGGAGTCTGCTTCTCCCTCTCCCCTATCCCACCACTCATTCTCTGTCTTGCATGCACTCTCTCTCTCTCTCTCAAATAAATCAAATAAAGCATTTTAAAAAAGAATACTCAAGACTTATCACTTCCTAATTAGTTTACTGCATTTTTCTCTCATGCCCTTGAAGGTCACATGCATGTCTTCTTTTCTCAACCCTGGGTTCAGTGACATCACATTGGTAGCTTGAGATGGGAGAATCACACCATGAAAGTTGGCTTGATTTATTGTCTTATGCCTTGTCTAGAGTTAAGTTTTGGAGGACACGTTCATTCAGGCCTAAACTTAACAAACGTGTTATATTGGAACCAAAAATGTGATATAAATGTAATATGATACATTGTTCAAAAACCATTACCTTACTTCCACAGATGTCCCTCCGGTCCTTGATAAATGGGCAATATCTGACATACTTCATTGTTTCATTTTCATCTTACTCAGGAGCCAGCAAACTTTCTGTAAAGGGCCAGATGATAGCTATGTTAAGCTTCTTGGGCCACATAAAGTCCATGTTGCTCATTCTTCTTAGATTTTTGGTTGTTCTTTATTGTTTCTTTTTCTTACACACCCTTTACAAATGTAAAAATCATTTTTAGTTCAGACGCTATATAAATTCCACAGCTTGATTTGGCCTGCCAGTCAGAGTTTGCTCACCTCTGGCTCTACTCATTAATGTGTGAAAATATCTACCAAAATGCCAAGGTCACATGCACTGATTGTAACCACAGATTGGCTGTGGATATAAGAGTTTAACAAAAATCATCAATAGTATTCTGTGAGAATCAGTTGGCTATATGGCACTTACAAGACTGAGTATTATATATTTATTTGTAAATTGTGGGCTATACAGCCTTTGTATCAATAAAATGTGTAATAAACTCATCAGGGCATATCTATTTATCCATCTATCCATCCCTCTGTCCATCCATCCTTCCATCCATCCATCTAAGACATCTAGATCTCCATCATCCTGGAGCATTCACCAGCATACCACTGTGGCTCCCCCTCCTCCTGTAATCACCCATCCATGTTTTGCATCTTACAAACTGGTTTCCCTAGACATGGGGCTGGTCCTCCATAGACCCCTCTCTTTGCCGTGTGGCACCCACTCTGCCCCAGCCTGCTTAGTCTGTCCTGTACCCTCAACAACAAAGCTCTGCACCTGCACTGCAGTGGTTCCTACACCCCACTGCCTGATCCTGAGACTGTATTCATAATTTAAACAGGTGGTGGGAGCAAGAGACTCCTTCTAGGCTTTGTGTTGCCCCCTCCCTTGTCTTAGCTCAGCTGCTATAACAAAGATGCTACAGATTGGGGTTTAAGCAACAGACACTTATTTTCTCACTGTTCTGGAGGCTAGAAGTCTAAGATCAAGGTGCCGGTGGATTTGGTCCCTGATGAGGGTCTGCTTCCTGGTTTACAGATGGCCTCCTTCCCATGTCTTCATGGGACAGACAGAGTGAGCTGTGGTCTCTTCATCCCCATACAAGGCAGCCAATCCCACCAGAAGGTCTCTATTCATATTACGTACCTCATTCTATCTAATTATCCCTCCAAGGGTCCCACTCCTGATACCATCGCCTTGGAGATTAGGCTTCAACACAGGAATTTAGGAAGGACACAAATATTCAGTCCATAACAGTCAGGTAATGAGTCTTTTCCTCCTTTGTTGGAAACCCTGGGATCCACTTTGTTGCCCCCAACACGGTGTCCACATCCTGTAGTGTGATGTACCGTCCTCTCCATGACCCAGTCCTCTGAACCATAATCAGTGTTCCATCCTCGCACTCATCATTCTTCATTGCCTTCTGCATTGAAGGCAATGCCTTCTCCACCTCTTTTGTGTTTGATTTATTACACACTCCTCCTCCTAGTGAATTCTGCTAAATCTGTGTTGTTTATATCTTACACTTATATTCAGCTTTTAGAAATCAGAGGGTTGGAAAAAAAAAATCAGAGGGTTGAGATGCCTGCCTGGCTCAGTACTTGAGCATCTGCCTTTGGTTCAGGGTGTGATCCTGGGGTCCTGGGACTGATTCCTGCATCAGGCTCCCCAAAGGGAGCCTGCTTCTCCTTCTGCCTATATCTCTGCCTCTCTGTGTGTCTCTCATGAATAAATAAATAAAATCTTAAAAAATCAGGATCAGTAGTTGAGCATCTGCCTTTGGCTCAGGTTGTGATCCTGGGGTCCTGGGATTGAGTCCCACATTGGGCTCCTTGCCGGGAGCCTGCTTTTCCCTTCCCTCTGTGTGTCTCTCATGAGAAAATGGGTAAAATCTTTAAAAAAAAATTTAAAAATCAGAGTTTTGAGAAAATTTAGAATAAACCTTAAGTTACAGATTCTAGGATATATTATTACAGGGTTTTGTGACAGAGTAATTATACTAGTAGAAATTGTTTGGAGCACCAGGAAGCATGACCTACATCTGCACTGTTGGCTCATTCACTCCTGTGAAGTCCCCATGACAGGAGTCCAACGATTGTCTGTTATTCCACTGGCAGGAAACTGAGGTGCAGAGAAATCAGTAGCTCTTCCAGTGTAGCCAGGCCTTGTGGCCAAATCTGTGGAAGCCCAAGACAAGTGTATCATGACTCCTATTATGTATAATTCACTACACATGTGCATGGTGTATTGTACAAAAATCTGACAGCAGGGGCACCTGGTTGGTGCATTTGGTTGAATGTCTTAACTCCTTATTTCCGTTTAGGTCATGATCTCAGGGTTGTGAGATTGTGCCCCACCTTGGGCTCTGCCCCTTCCCACTGCTCTCTCTGTTTTTCAAATAAATGAATACATCTTTTTTAAAAATTTGAGCATTTTATGAATTTGTGCTAATAAAATCTGCCTCATATTCTATTTGTAGTGCAGGTGTTTTTCTATAAAAAAAAAAAAACTCCAAAGCCCTGTATTGATATTAGTTAACTCAAGATGAATAATTTCACTTGCTAATAAAATAAACATTTGGGTCAAAGTGCTATTTATCTTCTGAGGAAACCATCGGTAAATATATTTAATTAACTTTCTGTTGTTGACAATGGACTTTTCAAGATTAAGGGCGAAAAGTATGTGAGGGAGCAGAAGTGGGTCCGTTTATTATACGTGTGCACGGAGAGAGCCAGGAATGGGAGGGAGAAGGGGCATCTGCAAACCACACAGCAGGACAGCTCCTAGAAATACAGCAAGGTCAAGAAAGAAAGAAGGACTTACCTTCCTGGAAGTTCTCCTGATGGCCGAGGGGTGAGATGCCCAAGTAAGCAAATGGAGGCACCACAACACACCAGGTTACCCTCGATCCTGTAAGATTACTGTCTTTGAGGGGATCCCTGGGTGGCTCAGTGGTTTGGCGCCTGCCTTTGGCCCAGGGCGCGATCCTGGAGTCCTGGGATTGAGTCCCACGTCGGGCTCCCGGCATGGAGCCTGCTTCTCCCTCTGCCTGTGTCTCTGCCTTTCTCTCTCTATGTCTATCATAAATCAATCAATCAATCAATCAATCTAAAAAAAAAAAAGATTACTGTCTTTGAGAATTTTTTTTTTTTTAAGATTTCATTTATTTATTCATAGAGACAAATTAGACTCCTTCAGTGAGGCAGGAGTTTGAGCCATTCCATACAGGTCTGTGTTTTAATGGCAAAAAGAGTCACTGTTGCTTTAATTATAGTTTTTGTGGAAAATGCATTAATGGCTTTTTATTGAGACTCTGATACTGCTATTAACTGCAGAAACCACGATGGTGCTCTGGGGAATTGATGAGCATTTCTTTGAGGCCTGTCCTGGAGCTAGTGGTGAGGAGCATAGAATATAACAATCTCTTCCTGCTGGTGGCATTCCTTGTTCTAATGAATTCACCTTTGCTGTCCAAATGGAAACATAGGTCATCTTCCAACTGTGCATTTATTCTGATAATTGGCATGTATTTTGACCTATTGGGCCTTATTAATTTAGATTGAAATGGCTTTGTCCCACTGCCTTTCTTGAGAATGGTGGACACATTGCCTAGAGGCCATTGTATAATGGGATGTTTAATGTCCAAAGAATAAACTTTGTTTTAAGTCGGTGGGTCTTAGTGAAATTTAAAAAAATGAAAGCTAAGTGAACCAATGCCTCCATGAACCTCTGAAGTATTTTTTTTTTTTTTTTACTATTTTGCCCTACAAAGGATAGACAAACTAGACACTTTGAAACAATAAACGGTAAGAATGTGCTCCCCTTTCTGAATGCTTTGCGCAGCTGTAATAGGAAATTACATGGACAGACCGAGTTACAAGTGTGGGTATGAAGACAAACGCCACTGATCACACATACAGCAAGAAAAGTTCGAGGGTGGTTAATGTGTCCCCATTGGCTTTGATGGCAGTTTGCATTTGAGATATTAATGAAAGGCTCGGGTTTGGGTTCACGGGGTGGGCGAAGCACATACTCTAATTGCTTTCCCTTTTGATCTTTCAGCACTCCGGCTCCTGAAGGAGGGCGCGGATCCGCACACCCCTGTCTCCTCAGGAGGGTCCCTGCTGCATCTGGTGAGAACCCTTGACCGGGGCCGGCCGGAGAGGAGAATCAGTTCTGGGTTCAAAACTCAAGAGCTAAATGATCATCAAAACATGATGCTTTCAAATGATCAGGCTTGGATAACGAGCTGCAGTATTTACTAGTTGCTATGCTGGAGTTTGTAATTAATCTTTAACAAATGGAGTTAGAACTTCTGCCCTAAAGAAGAATCTTTTGAAAATGAAGCAAGTGAATTAAAAAATAAATAATTGCATAAGCGAGAAAATACTGTATTAGGCTCATGTGCCAGAAATTTTTACTGGTAAAAGCCTTCTATTAAATTTTTAACTGAACCAGTAAAAGATGATCAGGAGAGAATTAGATCACATGACAGCTGCTTTTGGTCTTTTCTTCTCACATGTAACTTCATGTACACTTACTACTTTTGTGAAGTTTGAGGAGATGTTTAAGCTCCCTGGGGTTCATTTTTCCCATCTGTGAAATGGGAATATGATCCTGGCTATTGTACTCAGAGTATTTATTGTGATGTATATACCTCACAGCATGCATTGTGATGATCAGATAGATATGAAAATAACTTCTAAGCTGTAAAGTGTCTTTGGTATGTTAGATATTGATCAATATATATGTTATAGTGTATGATTTATGATGCATTTTTTAAAAGGTGTTTTTTTTTTTAAATTTTTTATTTACTTATGATAGTCACACACACACAGAGAGAGAGAGGCAGAGACATAGGCAGAGGGAGAAGCAGGCTCCATGCACCGGGAGCCTGACGTGGGATTCAATCCCGGGTTTCCAGGATCGCGCCCTGGGCCAAAGGCAGGCGCCAAACCGCTGCGCCACCCAGGGATCCCATGATGCATTTTTATATAATTTTTTATTCACCATAGCTCTGTGTGGTTAGGAATATGCCTGTGTGACTCTCCTAGTTAGAAACTGAGAAACAGAAGTATTGAAACAATTTGGCCAGGTTCACATAGTAACAGACTGTATACAGAGAGCTTTAGCTCTGGCCTCCGAGGACACATACAGTGTTCTTGCCACATATATTCCCCAGTGATACCTGCAAGGTGCTCGTTGAAGTTTTCAGGGAACACACTGTCATTCTAATCTGACTAACTGGAAGACTGACCTTTTCTGTAAAAAAAAAAAAAAAAAAAATCATGTGAATTCATTGTTAATATTGCCAAAAATGTGTTATTATTGAGCATGTGTGTGTTTGAGAAAGAGAGAGACACACACATCCCCACTGCTTTGTATATAAAATGCGTTTGCCTGTAATGAGCACATAAAAGTGCATCTTAGCAGTCGACAAGTCAGTGCTTGCTTTCTGGACCTCTGATGTAAATGCCACTGTGTCCCTTCATCTAGACCACTGCCATCCGCTCCTAATGCATCATCCCTTTCCCAGGATTAGCAGCATCCTCTCTCATCTCCTCGCCCATCCTTGCCTCCCCTGCAGGCTGTTCCCACACAGAAACCAGATCAACATCTCTTCTCCATCAGAATACCCTAGAAGCTTTCCTTCCACTCAAAGAAAAGGACCCAAAGTCCTACATAGAGCCATGCCATGACCTGCCCCCACCATGGCAGGCTGTTCCCACACAGAAACCAGATCAACATCTCTTCTCCATCAGAATACCCTAGAAGCTTTCCTTCCACTCAAAGAAAAGGACCCAAAGTCCTACATAGAGCCATGCCATGACCTGCCCCCACCATGGCCCCTGCCTCGGTTCCTTTGCTTTTGTTCTCACGCCTCCTTATGGTCCCACCATATTCCCACCATGTACACTCTCCCCATCTTTTCCACTTGGAAAATTGCTCTGCAGGTCTCTGCTCAAGTCATCCAGCAAAACAGGCTTTCCTGGCTTGCCTTATATCATATTGCAGCCTATCACCACTACTCTACAATCAACTTGATTTTCATCTGGCTTCATTATAGTATGTGGGTGCCACCAGATTACAGACCCATGTGATTATGTTCTGCTTATTAGACTGTCTGCTCCCTGATAGCAATAACTGTGCATATTCTCAGCAGCCTGTTGTATCTGCAATGCCTGGGGAAGTGCCCAGGACTTGGTAGATGCTCAGTAGATTGATTGAGTAAGGAAGTTAATGCATCAACTTACTTAATTAATTAATATCTGATGCTATGATTGCCCTTAGGGGTGCAGAGGTTCAGAATGCATTCTGTGACCATATGGAGTTTAGTTTTCTAAGGGAGAGAAAAAAGAAACCACTGATTACAGCAGACCTAGAAGAGGAGTAAACTGGAGGTAGTGGCAGAGGACCGTACTGAGGCCACTCCTGCCTTGAGAAAACAGTTCTGACATCATCTACAGCCCTCTTGATCAGACATAATTACTCTTTTTTCCAAGATTTCCTAGTACATGACCCTTGCTTCTGCTACAGATTGTGTCATGATGGGTCATAATTAATGGATAATGTGCCTTTTCTCTCTGATAGATTGAATTTTCAAAAACTGTGACTGTCTTAGATACTCTTATATCTTTAGTGTGTGATGGTGTGATGTGTAGGAAATACTCGATATGTCATCCATGAATGAACGGATGAATGAATGGGATCCAAGAACATAAGGACCCCTTTGGCTAATGAGAAGTCTGTTATTTGAGGCCCAGGTCATAGAGTATAAAGACTCAGAAATGGTGGAAGCAGAAGGAAAATGAAATGAGAGGATTAAAATGATAAGGCAGAGGGAAACACTTATTAACTCTCTGTTCACTGCAGATATGTTGCATTTTCATACCATTAGGCATGGGCTGCGAGCCTCAGATAAAGGGATGGTGGAGCTCGAGTGCATGCGAGAAAGCCCGGGGATGGCCAAGAGACCCCAGGCTCAGCGCCGAGTCTCCTCCTTCCTGGTGTGCCTGAGTAAATAAAAGCAAATGAAAAATTGTGAGTTGCCAGAGAAACAAAATTACAGGGTTTCAACATGCCTTAGGTACTGAAAAAGGCAATTTCGCCATCTGAAATGTCAAGTGTGAGCATCTCTACTATTGGCCCCACTTATGGGGCACCCAGTGTTATGAAGCCTGATGTGTTATCAGCATTGAAGCTCTAATTATAGATGCTTAGATCAACGCCTTTGGGAAAAAGGCAGCGCATGTTTGTGTGGGCCATCGAGAAAAAGCTGTGGAATTTGGTGAGCTTTCCAGACTTTTGTTTATTTAACTCAATTATCCTTCATTGGGTTCCTGATTTGAAGTGTAGATTTTGGTACATTTCTCTTAGAAGTGCCAGGAGAACTTTGATATTGGAGATTAGCAATTTTCATCCTGTGCAGGTAGATATCTGAAAAGCAGGTTTTAGTATATTTTGTAATATAAAATCTTTAATTTTATCTTCTTTTAAAATTTTCAACAAATACCTCTGGATTGGCTTGTTTGCCTACCCTTCAGCAAATAATTTATGTATCAAACAGATAGCAGGTGCTAAGTCTTATGATGGATGGAAGGGAAGTAATGACAGCAGGTGACAGTATCTGCACCCCAGGAGGGCAATATAGATGAACACTCAGATTGAAATCTGTGGAAGAAGTATGATATTTGTGGATTTGGCAACAGAATCACATAGGTTTTGCTAAACTACTGCCTAGGGTTTTATATTATGATATCTAATAAATGAGCTCTCGAGAAGGAGCTCCTGAGGGTGGCCAAACCCTCTCGAATGAAACATGAAATGCAAATGCTTTTAGTCTTGTCCTGTGACAGCAGCAGACCACAGTGAAGCTTAAGTGGAATATGTTAGAAGTAGGAACTGCTCTTTCTTTGACCTGGCAAATTCTTGTTTAACATAAAGACAGGCCTTTTCCCAGTGGAGACCCATGTAGGTGTCAGAAGTATTGAACTACTGCAGATATGCAAATACGTTCACGACATAGTGGTAAATATCACATGCAGGTTAGAGAATGATATATAAAGTACAGACAGGTAGATGAGATGAGAGAGAAGAGGGGGCATCTTTTTCAAAAGCGGAGAAAATCTTGGAAGCCTAGACAAATTTTTAACAATGACTCAGGTTGGGGAAAGGAGACAAAGTCCTTGTTTTTACATGTCTGCTTCTTTTTTAAAAGTTATTTATTTATTTATCCATGAGAAGACACAGAGAAAGATTGGGGTAGAGACACAGGCAGAGGGAGAAGGAGGCTCCATGCAGGAAGCCTAATGTGGGACTCAATCTTGGACCCAAGGATCACTCCCTGAGCCAAAGGCAGACGCTGAGCCACCCAGGGGTCCCTACATGTATGTTTCATATAATAAAAGAAATTAATAAAAAGTAGTGATGAGTGCATTTTTATTAGAGGCTTAAATTCTGTTTTGATCACTTTCTGCTCTTACAAGAAAGTCTGGTGTCTGAATTGGCTGCTCATTGGGCTTCACTGTACACATCTTTCAAGTTTCAGGCACTGGAGGAAGTGGAGAAAATTAGCAAATTAATGCAGTTGCAGCTGTTCCACATCTTAGTATCTTTCAGAGGGAGTCAGAATATTAGGACTGTGGAGGAAATGTTTAAAGAAAGATTTTATTTTATTTTATTTTATTTTATTTTATTTTATTTTATTTTATTTTATTTTATTTATTTATTATTTATTTATTTATTTATTTATTTATTTATTTATTTATTTTTAGAAAGATTTTATTTTAAAACTGGTCTAGATGTTAAAGAGTAAAAATGGGGCAGCCCGGGTGGCTCAGCGGTTTAGCACCACCTTCAGTCCAGGTCGAGATCCTAGAGACCTGGGATCGAGTCCCATGTCGGGCTTCCTGCATGAAGCCTGCTTCTCTCTCTTCCTGCGTCTCTGCCTCTCTCTCTCTCTCTGTGTCTCTCATGAATAAATAAATAAAATCTTAAAAAAAAAATAAAAATAAAAAAATAAAGAACAAAAATGGTCAATAGATGTGTGGAAGTTGTCCAGAGTAGTGGTGGGTGACCATGTAACTCCACCCTCCTTTGCTCTTGAAAGCAAAGGGAAAAAGCTGTGAGTGTAAGTGTTGGTGAGAAAATGAATCATAACAGAAGAAAATATGCCCTTTCCAGGGGCCTTTCCTGGAAGTTTCTTGGGTGATGAGGAATGGGGGACATCCATACAGGATGGTGCAACAGGAAGCAGAGAGATAATTGAAGGAACAAGATGGACACAAAAGGATAATGTCAATGAGTAGGAGATCCCAACCATTGTTATGTCTGAGGATGATGCTGGAAAGTGTAGGAAAACCAGAAGCAGAGTTTCCATGGATTGGAAATAGTGACTCCTTTAGATTTTTCCAAGGATGTGATTAGGGCTCAAATTTCTGGCTGGACTTTACTTTTTAAAATCCAACGTCTCTTTGGTCTTTGGAAATCATGGCATCCATAACTGTAAGGCCCAAATCCAGAATTTTGGTCATGAATACAGTACCCATCTGAATCTGGAATGAAAGTGATAACCTTGTTCTGCATGATGGTTATATATATATATATATATTTTTTTTTTTGGATTGCCTGTGCTCATGACTTGGGGAGTGAGAAGGCAACAAAAGTGTAAATTCTGGCACTCAGAATGCCACCCGGAACTGAGGGGAGTGAATTTTCAACTTTTGAGTAAATAATAACACAAGACTAGTCATTCAACAGCAAATTCTAAAAAATTCCCTAGCAAAGATACCAGTGAGATTTGTGTTTTGTGTTCTTTTTATCTCTGCGACAGTAGAGCACTATTGAAATCAGAATCCTTCACGACAGGGTAAAGGCAGAAAGGCAAAAATTTTTTTACAGATGTCTTTGAACTGGGAGCCCTTCTGAGAAAAATCCTAGTCGGCCAGCATTTAGAGCACTGGTACAGAGCCTTTCCTACGGGAACCTGGAAGTTGCACCAACAAAGGTTTTCCCTGAGGTTGCAGTCTGAAATTCACCCTCTCAGAAAGTCTTTCCATGCCAAATGACAAATAATTCCCCAAAGAGCTATTTTCATTCCTCCTCCAGATTGTTCATGCTGTTTCCCACTTTGGGATGCTCCTCAGAGATCACTTCTCTTTTGACTGCATTGCCTTCTTGAATTTGGCTATTAACTGGGGACAATATATAGACCATATTACCAACTCTCTGGCTTGGCACAGTCTTGGGTACGTGGTAGGTCTTCAATGTATAGTTAATGGATTATGAATGTCTCAGTCCCTATGTCCCCCACCAAATCCTTCAAGACTTGTGCTGAGAGTGTCCCATACTGTAGTGTCCAATTCTCTTCAGGCTATGGGTACCCTCCACTGTTAATCTAGAATGTTCTGAACACCCCCAATTTCATTCAACTGGATTGTCATTTTCCCCAGAGCAGTTACTATGTCATTGAACATTACATGTACATTGCCAAGCACTGTGCCTGGAATAGACTGTTGCCTATTAAAATCTTGGTGATTCAAAGTGAGGCAAACCAATGTTGTAGCTGAAGAAGCAGAGCCTATATTCACTTAAAAGGATAAAAGATTTTTTTTTAGGATAAAAGTTTTATTAGGATTTTAAAATTCCTGGATGTGCATCAGTGGTACATCTGAATCTCTTTAGTAATAGCCTGTTTTATAATTAGGTTTTGGTTGAATCGGCTGGAAGATATGTATGTTTGGAATGCAGGTGGAAAACAGTAACTATGATCCAGCTCAGAGGGTTCTGGTGAGGTACTCTGGAGAGTTAATCAGTATGGCAAGGTAATCTGTAGTACAATGATTTGCCAGGGAGAAGAAACGCCATCTTCTCTGATTTATAATGGGATTATGTCTGGATGAGCCACGTAAGTTGAATTAAAAATGCATTTGCTACTGCACACTGTAGCATAGCCTACCCTACCTTCAATGTGCTCAGAATACTGACATTAGCCTACAGTTGGGCAAAATCATTGAGCACAAACCCGATTTTCTAATCAAGTGTTGAATATCTCATGTAATTTTATTGAATTCTCTACTGAAAGTGACACCACAGAAGGGTCGCATGGATGCAGAGTGATTGTCAGTGTATGAGTTGTCTTCGCTCACGACGACATGGCTGCCTGGGAGCTGCGGCTGCTGCCCAGCATCGTGAAAGGGGCTTGAACTGCATGTCGCCAGCCCCGGACATGATCCAAATTCAGAATGCTTTCACACCTTCGTAACGTCAAAAACTCATAAGTCGAGCCATTGTAAGTCTGAGACCATCTGTACATGAAAAGCGAAAATGAGAAGTATGTTCAAGATGACTTTATAATGAGCACGCGCCTTCAGTGTGAGATGATGGCAGAGAAGTAGAAGTGATTTTGTACAGATCTAGGCACTGGCTGAAAGGAGTGGCCAGTGGGATTGATGTTCAGTACAAGGGGCCATATGGAAGTTCTAGAGAGATTTCAAAAATTTTAAAAATTGAAACAAATTCAAATTCATGTTCCTACTGATACAGATCTGTGTGTGTGTGTGTGTGTGTGTGTGTGTGTGTGTCTGTCTGTCTTATCTTCTCTGTTTCTGGGTGTAAAAAAGTTTTTGAACTACTGAGAACCCATAAATACAGGTCAAGAAAAATGGACAATGATTAATACAAATTGATTGTATAAGGCATATTGCTTCCCCTTCCCTCACAGCTTCCAGAGAGTTCAGAGATAATTTCTGTTTGTTTAATAGTAGAACTGTGCTTAGCATCTGATATCCACCCAATAACTGATATATAGATCAAATTAGATGTCCTGGTAACACTTTGCTAGTCTCTTCTACCCTAGTGATTTTGAAATCAACATAGAGGAATAAAAAGGGAAGTGTGCCCTGAAAATGTATAGACATCGGGAAAACTAATGTGAAGAGGTCTGACCCATGTTTCAAAAAGAAAACCAAAAACTTGCAAAAGATAAAGTTCATGTATGAACCAGGGAATTTACTGTGTGAATTCAGTGTTCATATAAAGCTTTTGGTTTTCTGAGTGATAATTTCAAAATTATTCAGGACATGCTCGTTAGACAACCAGAACTAAAATACAGGGGCACCTGGGTGACTGAGTAGGTTAAGTGTCTGCCTTTGGCTCAGGTCATGATCCCAGGGTCCTGGGCTCCCTGCTCAGTGGGAAGTCTGCTTCTCCCTCTCCGTCTGCCCCTCCCCGTACTCCTGCTCTCTCTTGCTATCTTTCTCTCTCAAATAAATAAATAAAAATCTAAGAAAAAAGGAACTAAAATACATAAAATATCCTTTATGACAAGATGTAGGGAAAAGACAGGACATTTTAAATTTAAGATTGTCTGTATTTGTTATTTGGTTTCTATGGTTTTTAGGGTCTTTTCAGCTGAATTAGTAACACATACTGTGTTTGGGTTTGTGCACTGAGGCACGTTACCTTTGTTTTTGTTTTTTGTTTGTTTTTTTTCAAGAATGTTTTTTTAATAATAAATTTATTTTTTATTGGTGTTAAATTTGCCAACATACAGAATAACACCCAGTGCTCATCCCATCAAGTGCCCCCCTCAGCGCCCATCACCCATTCACCCCGACCCACCGCCCTCCTCCCCTTCCACCACCCCTAGTTCGTTTCCCAGAGTTAGGAGTCTTTATGTTCTGTCTCCTTTTCTGATATTTCCTACCCATTTCTTCTTCCTTCCCTTCTATTCCCTTTCACTATTATTGTGAAAATGTCAATGTTACCCAGGGCAATTTACACGTTTAATGCAATCCCTATCAAAATACCATAGACTTTCTTCAGAGAGTTAGAACAAATTATTTTAAGATTTGTGTGGAATCAGAAAAGACCCCGAATAGCCAGGGGAATTTTAAAAAAGAAAACCATAGCTGGGGGCATCACAATGCCAGATTTCAGGTTGTACTACAAAGCTGTGGTCATCAAGACAGTGTGGTACTGGCACAAAAACAGACACACAGATCAATGGAACAGAATAGAGAACCCAGAAGTGGACCCTGAAATGTACGGTCATCTAATATTCGATAAAGGAGGAAAGACTATCCATTGGAAGAAAGACAGTCTCTTCAATAAATGGTGCTGGGAAAATTGGACATCCACATGCAGAAGAATGAAACTGGACCACTCTCTTTCACCATACACAAAGATAAACTCAAAATGGGTGAGAGATCTGAGACAAGATCTAAGACAAGAGTCCATCAAAATCATAGAAGAGAACACAGGCAACACCCTCTTTGAACTCGGCCACAGTAACTTCTTGCAAGATACATCCACAAAGGCAAAAGAAACAAAAGCAAAAATGAACTATTGGGACTTCATCAAGATAAGAAGCTTTTGCACAGCAAAGGATACAGTCGACAAAACTAAAAGACAACCTACAGAATGGGAGAAGATATTTGCAAATGACATATCAGATAAAGGGCTAGTTTCCAAAATCTATAAAGAACTTATTAAACTCAACACCAAAGAAACAAACAATCCAATCATGAAATGGGCAAAAGACATGAACAGAAATCTCACAGATGAGGCACGTTACCTTTGTTTAGAAACAATTCCAGTGAAAGAATGCACTCCCTGAGAAGGTGTGGACGGCCGAGTTAGTGCGAAGAGTGTCCTTGTCACTAATCCTTGGCAACTCAACAAACAATCTTGGAGGAAGGCACTATCTGTGGTGTTGCTCTCTAAGCATGCTTTAGGAGGCAGAATGCAATGTTTTGATAATGGACTGGGATATTGGGATTTAGTACTTTAGCTGTCTTGGTGGCAGCAAGCCCAAGGGGAGCGGTAATTAAAGTAAAATGTAGTGGAGGTTTCTGGAGTCCTGGAGGGAAGACACTTTACACTTTCAGAGAAAGTGAGTAACCACTGTTGCTGATGCACTTGGACTGTGGGGATGACTGTGATTGTAGTCTCTAACTTTGATAAAAGAGGAGAGTGACCCTTTCGGGAGAAGAAGGGTAGTATGCAAGGATAGAATGATTCTTAGAAAGAAGCAGAGTAAGGAGTGGGTGGTGACTCTAAAAGAATCAGTAAGTAAGAATCAGTAATCAGGAGCCTGGCTGGCTCAGTTGATGGAGCACGGGACACTTGATCTTGCAGTCATGAGTTCAAGCCCTACATTGACTGTAAAGCTTACTTAAAAAAAATAATAATAATTTCAGAAAATGGCCAAGCTTTTTCAGGGCCCAATGGGAGAAGAATTGTGTCTAGCATGGAGAAGGCTGCAGGAGAGCCTGTGTTTCCAGAGAGATAGATTTAGGTTCTGTAGACATTTCTAGGTGAGGAGAATTTCTTCGAAATGGACTAGGTTCCAGAGGTTCACTAGAAGGAAATGCAGTGTGTGGACTTGAGGGCCCTGGGAACAGGGCAGGTTAAGAGGCTCAATAATTCATGGTGGGCTTCATGGGCACGTGGTCCACATGGTCACTCTGGCTTTGTGCTCTGCAGAGCCCATGCTTGGTTTCATGCTCTGCTGTCACCATCTTAAAATTCTTAGTCATTTTTAAAAAAGATGTATTTATCAGAGAGAGAGAGAGAGAGAGAGACCATAGAGGAAGGACAGAGGGAGAATCTTAAGCATACTGTGCACTCAGCACAGAGCCTGACATGGGGATTGATCTCATGACCCTAAGATCATGGCTTGAGCTAAAATCAGGAGTTGGATGCTTAACCAACTGAGCCAGATGTCCCAACATTCTTAATCATTTTAAAATTTTTTAATATTTTTTAATTTTTAAAAAAATATTTATTTATTTATGAGAGAGAGAGGCAGAGAAACAGGCAGAGGGAGAAGCAGGCTCCCTGCAGGGAGCCTGATGTGGGACTCGATCCCAGAACCACAGGACCATGACCCAAGCCAAAGGTAGACACTCAACTGCTGAGCCACCCAGGCGTCCCCCTAGTCATTTTTTAAAAATATTTTATTTATTTATTCGTGAGAGACACACACACACACACACAGAGGCAGGGACATAGGTAGAGGGAGTAGGAGGCTTCCCCATGGCGGGAACCTGATGCAGGACTCGATCCCAAGACCCCGGGATCATGCCCTGAGCTGAAGGCAGATGCTCAACCGCTGAGCTACCCAGGGCCCCTCTTTGTCATGTTTGAATAAGAGGCTCCACTTTTTCATTTTGCACTGGGCCCCACAGATTATGTAGCTTGTCCTGACTGGACCATAGAAGCAGAGGAAGGTGATGGGGGGAGCCAGGAGCCTTGGCCCCAGGAGGCCAGGGGAGACAACTGGTAGAGTCAGAGCTTTCTGAAGGGGACTTAGTGGTGGTTCAACCACCTTCTTGGTGCTCTGAACTGTTGCCAGAAGTTGGTTGAAATGATGAAGAACAACCTGAATCAGGAGGAAGATTTGCTAGCTGGAAGAACATTCTTTCTAGTGAGAATGAGGTTTACTATCTAACAATAATGTTGTAAGAACATTGTAACAGGAATGTTTAACCATCATAATCTTTTCAGACAAGTGTGATTAGAAGGTATTTATTGCTGTCAAATTATTATTCATGATCCTCTGAAATGTGAATCTCAAAATTACATTACTTGAGAGAAGCTCATATCATTTTCCACACTGTATCTAATTAACTCTTTTGGTAAAAGACACCAAAAAGCCAAACTGTAGGTATCTTTGAATTGTAAATGTGGATTCCTGAGGTGCAGGTTGAGAGTATCTTGACAGGTCACATCACTGTTGATTTTGCAGTGAGTTATCAAAAAGATAAAGAGAGCAGAATAGGAATTGCCTGCACGTGAATTGCCTGAAAGAAATTGGATCCAGGCCCCAATTCTAAAACCTATTTATTGATCCTTTATACTCTGATCCTCATCTTATTAGTCATTTTACCCAAACCTGCAGCTACTGTGGATGGGGCCATGGGTCATAGTGTCCTCATTACTGTTACACATGATGCACTACATCACATATGCAAAGATCTTAGTTCAAAACTGAAACTAATCCCTCAGAGTTCATGTGTGCCATTGCCCTGGTGCTTCGTGTATCCCAAACCTGATGCCTGTGTATATCTTCCTTCATGTGGTACCTGCACGGTGATTTTGCACTGCACTGACTGTACGTGCTTAAGACTGCCAGGTACTGAAGGAAGATAGGAATGTTCTTTCATGACTGTATTATGATTGTGAACCACAACTCATAGGTCTGTTTTTTTTTTTTTCTTTTTTTCATGAAATGTCAGTTCAAATATACTTTTTAAAGATTTTATTTATTTATTCATGAGAGACACACAGAGAGAAGCAGAGATATAGGCAGAGGGAGAAGCAGGCTCCTCACAGGGAGCCCAATGTGGGACTTAATCCCAGGACCCCGGGATCACGCCCTGAGCCACAAGCAGACCTTCAACTGCTGAGCCACCCAGACGTCCCTATCAGTTCAAATCTTGTCCCTAATTTTAAAAATTGGACTCTCTTCTAATTACTAATTTTAGTGCAAATTAAAGAATAAGAAAAATATAAATCAATCCATGTAGTCCCCATTTCCAGTGCTATCAGTCTGTTGGGTTATTATCTGGAGATTGCCCATGGCTCATCAATGCTCTGGTCACTTAAACTCATTTTGTGCTCTGTCTCACTTTGTGTAATCCACATTACTGTCTTCAGGTTCACCAGTCTTGTCTTCTGTGACATCCAGTCCATTGTTGATCCCATCTGTTGGTACGTTTTTTATCTCAGCCATGGTAGTTCTCATCTCCAGGCATTAAATTTGAGTCTTTTGGCTGTCTTCCATGTCTCTGCTTACCATGTTCAACAGTTTCCCAGTTTTTTGAACATGTGGAATGTGGTTATCATAACCTTTTTAACACAGAGATTCTAACACCTCATTCTAACAGGTGTGTCACTTCTAGGTTGATTCCCATTGATCACTCTCTCTCCTCCTTGTGGGTCCTATTTGTTTGGTTTCTTGTATATCTGGTCATTTTTTCTTGGATGCTAAATGTAGTGGATTTTGCCTTGTTGGGTACTGAATATTTTTAGACTTTTTTTTTGACAATTTTATTTATTTACTTGAGAGAGAGAGAGAGAACACAGAGAGGGAGAAGCAGGCTCCCTGTTGAGCAGGGAGCCTGACGAGGGGCTGGACCCTAGGACCCTGAGATCATGACCTGAGCCAGAGTCAGATGCTTAACTGACTGAACCACCCAGGTGCCCCTGAATATTTTTATATTTCTGTAAATACTCTTGAGCTCTGTTTGGGGGGGCATTGAAGTTATTTGGAAGCAGTTTGATTTTGAGTTTAATGTTTCTAGGTGGGAGTAAAGCAACATTCAGCTCAGGGCTCATATCCCCCTCTGGGCCCCTGCACAGTACCGCATTGATTAGGGGAAGGGAACTTATTTTATGCATCTAAATCCTATAAAAAGCATATATGTTTCAACCCAGAAATTTTACTAATAAATATTTAGCTTATTTACCTTAGATCCTTTAAAAAAACTAGTTTATCAAATATGCATTTGACACTAATGTATGCCTATAGATATAAATATTTAAAAATTAGACTTACACTGGGACTGGATAATTAATAAGATCCAGGGCAAAATGAATATGTGGGATTCTTCAATAATTATTAAAAATTCATGATGGTGACAGTAGAGCATTCAACCACATGCAGGATCCATTTAAGCATGACTACAGAGATCATGCACCCTCGGAATCAGCTCTGAGTTATAATATTTGTATGAGTTTTACCTAGAAATAGTAAATCAAAAAATAAAAGTAAAACAATTTCCTGGAGAGTTTGATTTAGTAGACCATGAAATTTCTATAAAATATAATGATTCAAATTTATGTTAGAAGATTTTTGAATTATAGTAGGTAACTGTTACAAGCTAGCACTGTGGAGTTTTTAGTTGTCGTATGCAACCACGCTGAAGGTAGCATTTATAGGATGGGAGATGAGTTTGGTAGGACCATGAAGGCTCTTCTCTATCTTGGATGCAATAAAGTGATAAAAGTTTATTCTTTGACAAAATTCAATGACAAATTATGTCTGTTTTAAAGCAGAAGTATCATGTGATCAAATCTGTATTTCAGAGAGATAATTGTGGTAAATGATTGAAGATTTTCTAGTAATCCTGTCTACAAATGAGGAAGACCGAAATAGTGAAATTTTTCCCTGTTCTTAATGTCTGTCCTTAGTTTTATTTCCACTGTCTGTGGACACCACTTCCCTTGAGTCATCCATCCTTTATATGTTCCTTACTTATAGGTTAGTTGGAGAACATTTAGCCCCATTTAGCCTCGTTTCTCAGCCTCTAAATTGGCATTGACGTTTTTATCCATGGACATTTGCAGTAAACCTTATGATAGTTCAAAATATTTTCTTTTTTTTCCCCCCTTTCTTTCAGTGTGCTCGGTATGATAATGCCTTCATCGCAGAGATCCTGATTGACAGAGGTGTCAATGTCAACCACCAGGATGAAGACTTTTGGACACCAATGCACATTGCCTGTGCTTGTGACAACCCTGATATTGTCCTGCTGCTTGTATTAGTAAGTAAAGCAACTCAGTTTATTACCATCTGAATGTTTGATGGTGTATAAAGTGCTTTATACTTTATTAATATTTCACAGTATGTAATACTTTAGTTGATAATATATATATATATACATATATATATGTCATCCTTAATTTTATTGGAGTTACAAGATAATTAGATACTAATGTTGTGGGTCAGAGTTCATCAAACAGATTGAGTGGATGTCATATGAAGCTCTACTCCTCTGACTTTTTTTCTGGGGAATTATATGCCTTAATACTGTGCAAGTGAGTCCTAACTAAAGTGGTTTCATAAGTGTTATTTCTTTCAATCCATTCTCTTAATTTTGAGCCAGTTAGGCATACAGTAATGAGATATGTCATCTTTTGAATCTTATTCTCTTGCTTACATCTAGTAAGTCCCTGTCTACAACATTTCTTTACAAGAAAGTGAAAACATGGGGCACCTGGGTGGCTCAGTGGTTGAGTGTGTGCCTTTGGCTCAGGTCATGATCTTGGGGTCCTGGAATTGAGTCCTGCATTGGGCTCCCCCTCTGCCTGTGTCTCTGCCTCTCTGTGTGTCTCTCATGAATAAATAAATAAAAGCTTAAAAAAAAAGAAAATGAAAACACTAGAGCTATTTGATGCTATTGCTTTCGATTATAGCTTAGACCTTGACATTGATCCTCACAACATATCTTAATTATTTTGGAACTGAGATTTGGGATTTTTTTTTCCAGAGGGTTTATCTCTGGTTTCTCAAACAAAGATTTTGAGAAATTATTTTTTAAAACATGCGCATCTCAGTGTCTGGTGATGGGGCTTTTCTTTGCCAGACAGGGTTGAGAAATAGAAACTGGTTTTATTTGAATGATCATGGAGTTAAATCTTTAGTTTTCAAATTAGCATGTTCATGATTCTGTAGTGCCTCTTTTCTCACATCATGTACAAAGTTGTATTTCTGATAGTTATGTTCTGTAATTACCTTCATTTACTAATCATTTTTTTTTATTTACTAATCATTTAATTTATATTTATTGATTACTATTTTTTATTACTATTTTTGACATAATTCCTGCCCTTGAGGAAATTAAAACTTATTCATTCATTCAAATATTTGTTGAATAACCACTCTGTTCTAGGTGCTATGCAGTGCAAAAAGACATTTATATTATAGAATATGGCAAAAACAAACAGGAGCAAGCCAAGTAAGGATACCACTGAGGCATTTGATTAGTGGATTAAGCAAGTCTGACTAGTCTCCTTGCCAATGTGTAATAGCCAGTCCAGCCATCTATCCACAGAATATCTTACTTTTAAATAAATATAGATGAAACACATTGTTATAAAAATTGTAATTCCTATAGGAATGTGTTCCTGTCAATAATATCAAAAGAAATACTTGTCTTATTTCCAGAATTAAATACCATTGTATTTGATTCAGTGCTGCATGCCCAATATTCTTTCCATTTTCCAAAGATTATTGATGAATGAGAAACTGGGTAGATACTTGAGTGCCTTCTTTCCTCTACTAAGAGAATCTGAGTGAACAAAAATAGCAAAAATCCCTGCCTCTTGGAGCTTACATTCTACTGGGGAGAAGCAGGAGAAAACAAATATGTAAATGAGTGAAATATACAGTATGTATATAGAGAGAACTATTAGAAGGACAGGAAGAGAGCAGTAGAGACTATTAAGGGGTGGCCACAAGTAGAAGGGGACACGTGAATCATAAACCACATGAAAATGTGGTCAAAACTGGAACAGGGCAGAGGGAAGAGCAGGGGCAAACTCTGTGGAGGCGTCTTGTGTTTGTGGGACAGCAAGGAGATCAGAGCAGCTGGAGGGTGACGAGAGGCAGGCAGTGGTGCTGAGCTAATCCCACCCTGGGGCAGGGTGTCAGAATTTTCTTTCACCCCAGGTGAATCAGGGATCCTTTGGAGGGTTTCGGGTGGAGAAGTGACATGATCTGACTTGTGTTTGAGAAGATCACTCTGACTGCTCTGTTGAGACCAGACAAAAGGAGGGAGGAGCGGCATGAGGGAGCATGTAGCAGTCTGTTTTCACCCCTCAGGTTAGACGTGGTGGAGGTGTGGGAGGTGACTGGCATTTGGATACTTTGAAGGTCAAGTTGTCTGTGTTTGGCATAGAATTGGATTTAGGGCTTGGCAGGAAGGACATGAATCACAGATAACTTCCACTTTTTGGTCTGAGGACCAGAGGGTTGGAATTTGTGTTAAAAGCATTTGAATCATCTTTTTCAAGTTTCTCAGGAAATCATTTTCTATAAGAACAATTTTCAGTGAGTTGAGAGATAATGATGTGTTTTAGCTTTCATTAAGTAGAGATGTGTGTGCATGTGTGTGTTGCCATTATAGAATGCACAGCGTTAGAACACTGCTATTGTAATTGTATCACAATGGTTTGTGTTTATGGAGTAGGCTTAGGCACTGTGAATGTTGTCAGTACTCTTTCCAAATGATCTCCAAACTCTAGGAGATACTAATAATTGACTTTTGTACAGCTTTTTCTATGTGTCTGATATCTTTCTACATGCTTTATAGAGATTAATTTACTTAGTCTTTATGAAACCCTATTACATATATGCTAGCTTTCTCTGCCTTGTGTAGGTGAGGGACAGATGCTCAGAGATGCCAGCCTATGTGCTGAGGACCAGAGAGTATTGGCAGAGACAGATTTAGTGTCATAACCTGAACTGCCAACCCCTCTGATCTGCTGTCATATTACTAATGATAGAATTTATATGAGCTAGAAGTCTCTAGAGCAGACTAGTAAAATCGTGATTCCCATGCAATATCTTACATTCCCCTTTAAAAGCACAGCTTGCAAACTGATTATTTAGAATTTGCAAGGAAAGTCAAGAAATATTACACATGCACTTGATTCTTGCTATTCACAGGAGGTAGGTTCTGTTACGCCACCGCAGACACTGAGTTAGTGAATGTTGAACCACGGCTCCTGGGGAAGTTCAGCATTCACTTCCTGCAAGGCCTCTGGTCACAACATATTTGTCAACAGATCTGTACGAACCTTGTTTTATATGTCTTTCTCTTTAAAGAGACCTTTAGAAACATATGCTGTTGATTCATAAACATTGACCTTGTGGCCAATAACCCTGTAACTCATGCCTGCAGAAAGCCTCACCACACACGGGTTTTTCTCCATAAAGTGCATCAATAGCCTTCTTGTACTTAGAAGCGGTAGGAAGCACTTCAGCATCATGCTTGGGGCTCATTTTAAACAACCAAATAGCCAACAAAAGGACAAAAATGTGAAAAATGTGACACTAAATAGACGATGATGAAGTCTTTATTTTCACTATGAAGGTGAAATAAGAAGGCATGGCATTGTCTTGTGGGACCTCCCTTGCAAACGTGTGCACTGGATGGCCAGAATTTTCACCACCCTGTGCACGTGCATGAATGATCCTGGAAGTGTAGCCCTAGTATTCATTTTGGTATTACAAAAAATTCAGGAAACAGACAAATTCGCAAGTGTGGAATCTGTGAATAATGAGGATCCATTGTTTTTATTACTAAGGATCCATTGCATTTACTACCAAGCAAAACAATTGATACTTTTTAGAATTTTAAGTGCAAAATAGAAATCATCTAAATCCAGTATATTTTAGGAGTTGAGTGGATCAAAAAATGATGAATTTCTGTGATAAATTTTCAAAATTTCAAACTTATTTTTTTCAAAAAAAGTCTCATTATTTTTAGTTTCCAGCACATAGTTGGATAGGGTTTTAGTGTTTCCTAGAAGTTTTACAGATATTTCACTGGACATGTAGAGCATTTTTATGATGTGAGCAATACACTTAGTATATAATACTTATTTTTATATAAAGAAATCTGTTATCAGAGAAGTTACATAAAAGAATAACATCTCAAATCTAAATGTTTGGGTTCTCCCCAAAATAAAATTTCAAGATGCTATTTTTTATATTTATATATAATTATGCGTGTATTTAATTATATATAATATACAGTATAATTATACACTTTGTCCCCTGAGAATTTTCTTCTACTTACTTTATTGTTGAGCATCTCACATATATACATTTTTAGTTTTCATTCTACATTATCTAGTCTTTAAAATAATTTCTAATTTGCTCCACATTCAAACACTGATATTCTATAACTCAAAATTATATCTAGTTTTTAAAAAAATAATTTCCAGGTAATTTGTGTTTCTCAGATTTTAAGAAACTTTTCTATTACTCAAGAATAAATCACAAAGCCTGATAAATGATTAACTCAAATTATGTCAGGTTTTATTCTCTCTAAAATCTTGATCTCATATTTATCCTGACATGTTTATGTATGTTTATTTCCAGCCTGTTGTATCAGTGCATATATACCATGACTAAGTGCTTACAAGATGTGCTCCAAATCTGCTCAATGCCTTGCTTGTGGAGGGGGGAGTGTAGGCTTGTCTTTGCTATATCTCTGCCATGGGACTGCTTAGGGAACGGTCTCTGAGTACACTTGCTCAGTTCTCCCATCTTTTCTTATTAGACTTTGGATAAAAGATTTGCATTTATTTCAGTTTTCTGATTTTCCACATCTGATTTTGCAGTGTGGCCACAGTTTCTACATTACTCTGCCCTGTGAGTGATTTCAAACCCGGCGCACATCTGCATGTTTTAACAGTCCATTGCATTTGGAACCATGGGAAACACATCCTTTTAATTTGATACTAATTATTTTGAAAGGAAAATAATCTGATTGAGTAAAACACTGTAGGATGCTTCTACTTGAGAAAATAATTTACCTGTCTTAGTGATAAATCAATCCTCTTAGACAGAATTTCTCTTTCTTACTGAAAAACTTTGGGAGGATATAATTTGATATTCCACATGTCCTGGAATTATTTAATAAGCCTTACTCCATAAAGAGTATCTATTCAATGTGGTTACAAGAGATGAGTAATGGATAACAGAAGGATAAAATGTCATTTTAATTAGTTTTATTTTTCAAATGGTGAATTAATTCTGTTCCATAGTACCAGGAGACCTTTCACGGTATTTTTACTCCTTGAAATCAGAAGGTGTAGGGAAAATTTTAGCAGATAGATAGTCATTTACCAAGTGAGGCTCAGCAATATCTTTATCATTGTTTCACTCCAGTAACAATGGAATGATTACTGGAAATTGCTCTGAATGTTTTCTCAATCCTTGGCCTTTTGCGAATGAACATCTGATGTTCATAATTTTTGTGCCTATTGGATGAAGTGCGTCATGGACTGTGTCTAATGTGCAGCATGGAACCAGATCATTTTAATGGGTGCTGCAGGTAACCACCAGAAGTGAATAATTCTGTCATAACCGAGATAGTAAATGATATTTCAAAAACATACTGCTTACTTTGTGTTAGGTAGCTTAGATTGATAGATCAAAACGAACTCCTTGCCAAACATTACTCATTAGTTGCTTAGACTATTCTTGGGTTAAACACTAGTATAAAAATTTCATATTGTTCAGTTATAATTTATCCTTTTTATCGCTTTGATTTGTTAAATACTAGGACATGAGATATGCCCTGCTATACACAACTGATGAATTTTTGAACCCTACATCTGAAACTAATGATATGTTTACTAACTGAATTTAAATTAAAAAATTAAATAAAAGTTAAATGACAAACCACAAAGAAAAGAAAAGGTGATATCCCTCCCTAGCAAATGAGCTATAAATCCAGATGGTTTAAGCCAAGTCTGATTTTCTAATAGGAGCTGTGGCAGAGGACGTGGCGTCATTATCAACATTTTATGTAAATGACCCCACGTGCAGAATTTAATCTCTTTCTTAGCAGATTCTCTTGCCTTCAGCTTCACTAACAAAGTAAGTTTTCAGGCTTGAATGCCTTCAGCTTCTACCTAACAAACTGTTGATTTTTTTTTTCCTATTTATTCACAGCCTTTGTTCTATTCTGAAAACTCATTTGTTTGCGTGCCTAAACTGAATTCTCCTTCATTCCCTCCAGACTCTACTAACTGCCACCTGTTGAAGGATTTCTCCATCACTTTTCCATCTCCCATTTCCATGGTTTTTCTATTGGACTTCTATAAATTCATAGTTATGTCGCAGGATCTTCCATCAATTAAAGAGCTAGGGAAAAACCCAATTAAATGTCTTTCCTGTAATTGCCGGGATATGTAAGTGCCCCACCCCATCATTTTTATAGTCAAGCTTCTCTGAAGAGCAGTATGCTTTTGCGGACCTACTTACCACCCCCCGGGCCACACTTCAGTGTGGTCAGGCTGCCTGCTGCCCATGCAAGGATCCCTTCGTGGTCCTTGCCAAGAACATTTTTGACATCGCTGTGATAGATATCATTGTTTATTCTACTTAAACTGTCTCACTAGATCTAAAGGCAAATGGGTCAAAGAAGAAAATTGGGCAAATATCTGTTTTTTTACTCAAGGTTATATTTTGGGGGCTGATCAAAGTAAGAAGTTCAAAGAAGCTACTCTGGCTTCTAAGCCCTGTTCATGGCCATTAAACTTAAGAGCCTCTTTGCTTTATTGAGGTATACTTGAAAAATTAGATTGCATATATCTTAAGTGTACAACATGATGCTTTGATAGAAGCATACTTTATGAAATGATGACAACAGTCAGGCTATTAACACATCCAGCACTTCACGTGGTGACTGGTAAATCTTTTTCTATTGTGATAAGAATGCTGAAGATCTACTGTCTTAGTGAAACTCAAGTGTACAGAACAATAGTATTGCTTACAGTCACCATGCTGGCCCTGGGCTCCTCAGAGCCTAATTATCTGTGACTGGAGGCTGGTACTCTGACCAGCAGCTCCCATCTCTGCCACCCCAGACCCGGGTAGCCACCTTTCTCCTGTCTGTTTCTATGAGTTTGACTTTTGTTGTTGTTCTTATATTGTGTTTTTGTAAACCTATCATTTCCTAAACCTTCCCATCACTAAAATCTATGGTAAAAATTCATCCTCACCTATGGTGGAAATTCTCACTCAATAGTCACAGTGATTAAGACCATAAAAGTATTTCAGAAAAGAGGCAATAATGGGTGCTTCATGATAAGTCTATAACTTGGCATAAAATTTGAAGAGTGGAGAACTAAATTACATACCTTTCATAGACATCTGGCAGAAATGAACCTTGAGTTTTCTCTCAGGCTTGGTAAGTTTGAGAAACACAAATTTCCACATCCAACATCTAAGGAAAACTTCCCTAGGCTTCCCTATTCATTTGTTTAAGCTCCCATTTTTAGTAAATTATATTGGCTCTTCAAAAGTTCTTTTCATGATAAATAACATTTTTATCTATATTTAAGACAATTGAAAAGATTTAACAATTTACATTAATATTGTAAAGCATTTAGATTTACTTACTTTCTGAATATTCTTTTAGTAAGATGTTTTATTTTTCTAGTTACAGAAGCAAATACGGAAAAACCAAAAGAATGTAAAAGTCATCCACAATCTTGCTGGTTAGATAGTCAGTGTTTCTGTTTTAGTACATGTCCTCCTATGTGGGTGAGCGTAGCACACATGTAATACTTGGATTTGTTTTATATGTATATATTGTCTTTTTTTTTACTTTTAAAGATATTTATTTATTTGAGAGAGAGAGAGTGTGAGCAGGGGCAGGGACAGAGGGAGAGAGTCCCTATTTAGCCAGGATCCAGACATGGGGCTCAATCCCAGGACCCTGAGATCATGACCTGAGCAGAAATCAAGAATCAGGCACCTAACTGACTGAGCCACCCAGGCATCCCACATACTGTCTCTTTTAAATGTCACAAAATTATTCCATGCTTTTAAATATTTTGTCCAAACATATATTTAGCAGCTGCATAGTGTTCCAGAGTTCAGATGCTGTAATACTTCTGGATAACCTTAGCTCTTTCCAGTTTCTCACACTTAGAAACCATGAGTAGTTTGTAACTTAAGAGAGCTGTTATTTTCAGTGGAACGTAGTTATCAGTTGTATTTCCTCCAGGAGTGAAGTGGAATGTGTTGAACTAAGAGACCTCTGAGGATGTATATGGATGTCTATATGTCTGGCTCTTTCTAAACTAGGTGCACTCAGCTGAAGGATTTTTCTAGCTACTACCAGCTGGAGTTCAGCAAATGAATTACACCATGATGCTCTGCTCTAGGATGCTCCTCTATGAGATAATGGGCCAATACTTCTGGAATGTTCCTAATAATGCAGAAGTTGGAAGACTGACAAAACAGTTACATCCAGAGCCCTAGCTGAGAAATGTTGTGCCATCATGGCCCTACTGTGATCTCACATGGGGCCTGGGCTACTGCTGTCTGGTCAGAGACACCTGGTAGGGTTTACTTAGTGAGAAGCACCACATAGCATTTCTGCTATGCTCCATTTCCTCCTCTGACCTTGTGTTCACTGCCACAGCTCAAGAGAGGCTTTGCCATGATGCAGTAGTGCCCCTTTGTGTACTGTAGCATGGGAGTCATTATACAACATGATTGACTTTCAATTTGAAATGCACCTGCCATGTAGATGGAAAAGGAAAAGAAAGTAAAAACCAGAAGCAGGACCTCTGTGTTAGTGGGTGCAGATGGAGGTGAAGGACATGTAAGAGAGATACATGGGGCTGGATGAAAAAGATGTAATGATAAAATAGTAAAAGATGGACTGAGTCTCATTTTCAGGTAGGTAGAGTTAACAATTTTAATGCAAAAAATAAGTCAGTCTATCAAATGTTGTGGAATTCAGAGGAAGAGGATTCTGATTGGAACCTGGCACAGTCCATTTTGGACAAGGGGGCAGGTAGAAAGTCAACTTCACGATATTGATGAGGGGACCCATATATTCTTTATTTGGTGACAACATGAATAAGGCTCAGAGTTCAGGATGGTGAGTTGTTGACAGTTTTGGGTTTTTCTTGGCTAAATGACTGTGATACATGGAGTCCCAGTAAAAGAGCTATCAGTCTCTAAATCAGTAGTATCTTGAGTAGCGGGAAATACCATGAAATTGCTATCTGTGAAATTGTCTCTTTCGAATATACGCTAAAGTGGAAGAAGAGTTACAAGCATTAGCCAGCCCATGGTGTGGAGAAACAAGGGCATGTGTTAGACAGGAGGCTTAAAACGACTCCCCCCAGGAGCTGATCACCAAGGTGAGATCTGAAGGAGGAGCCAGGTGTGTTAATCAGATGCAAGGGGAGGACAGAACATCCCAGACTGTTGAACAGCCTGTGTACAGACTCCTTGATGAGATGAGAAAGGGCAGGTCTAGAGGAGGCAAGGGCTCAACTGGAGAGAGTAGAAGGAGCATGACAAGGAGGAAGAGGTGGTTGGGACCCAGTCAGACACAAGGGGAACCTGGAATGGAACCAGCGATGAGCTATACATGAGGATGGGTAGGTATGTGATCAGATTGTCATGTGGAAATTATCTCCCTTAGCATAGTGACGTTAGCATTGCAGCTTCAGTGAGGGGAGATGAACGTTTGGACCAGGGTGGTAAAGGGCATGAGCAAGTATGGCAGATGGTTATAGAACAGTATAGATAATATAGTTCTGTTTTATAAGACATAACAATATATTCATATGATCATATATATATAGTTATATATATATATAGATATATATAGTTGTATATAAGTACAATGTAGATATTTTTGTAAAACTGATCTCATGGGACACCTGGATGGCTCAGTAGTTGAGCGTCTGCCTTTGGCTCATATTGTGATCCCGGGGTCCTGGGATCTAATCCCATGTTGGGCTTCCCACAGGGAACCTACTTCTTCTGCCTATGTCTCTGCCTCTCTGTGTGTTTGTCTCATGAATAAATAAATAAAATCTTAAAAAAAAACTGATCTCATAATATCCATTCCACTGTACAACCCATCATATTTATGTATTAACATGACAACTTACAAGGGTATATTAAAATTTATCTACTAGATGGTTGCTAATTTATCCTTTATATTACAATGAGAAAATTGAATACAGTGCCATCACAATTGCCTTAGAGATTTTTGTAAAATCTCTAAAATATTGGTTCCCATGAATATAATAAATTTAACCTTTAAAAGTAACTTCAAATGCTTTTAGAAACTTGTAATTTAAAATGGAAATTCTACCTATTGGAAAAAATAGCACATTTTAGCATGGCCCAGAATATAAAAGCATTTTAATGGGCTATTTATTACACTACAAGAAAATTCTGGAGGAAATATAGTTCATTAAACCAATATCAATTAAGTATTTACCCACTTTTAAGCACATTACATCTGTGATAAATTTAGTATGAGAGCAGTGTTTTGAAATTTTTATCTTTGTCTTTAGAATATTCCATTTCTAATGCTGGAAAATAGTTTATAATAGAAGTTCCCAACTATTTATTTATTTATTTATTTATTTATTTATTTATTTATTATTTTTTTCCAACACATCTTTTATAATTGGAAGATATGGATAGATAAGAAATATCTGTCATCCAAGTTCCTACAGTCACACTTAGAGACGATTTCATGATAACGTTGGTGTTAGAGTATGATTATTTCAATAGTAACTTAGTGCTGCTACATCTAGGCACTGCCCCATCAGACCACATACAGCCACTTACTGGAAGGTAGATACCTTGATTTTTGGTTCAAATTGTATTTTTCTCAGTTTTTATTCCTTGTAGATTGATGACTGGTGTCCGATGCAGATTTGTCCCATCTATGTGTCCTCTAGGTAGAGCTTGCTTAGGAGTTTATATTTTACTAGTGATGACTTGCATTGAACTCCTTCTGTAAAAGATCACTGTTACGACGACCTCTTAGTTCTGAGGCGCTTAGATTTCCCTACAGTCTTTTCAGCTAAAGAGAAGAGAAAATGTTGAAGTCATTTCCATGAGCATGAGCGGATGGAGAAATGTGGTCTTTTGAATCTAGTCATTAGGGCTCCCTGGAAGAACAGACCTGGCTGTCACACTAGCTGCTAGATGTGGGTGACAGAGTATTTTTTTTTTTACTTAATTCAGAACTCATCCCAGGTACTTGGGTGCAGTGTTTATTAATAAATCAAGCTCCACAAAGTCAGAAATTCCTTCACAGTCAAATATAAAGAAATATTCAATCTTTAAACCATGTTTGAAAAGCACGTTATAATACCAGGATGGTGCAAACTACTCATTTATTTTGAGGAGGTTCATAAACATCAGACCTCGAACAGTGAATATTTCTGACCAATGCTTTAATGTAATATCTTTGCTGTCATTCGTGATTCTTGACACCCCTATTTCTTTAAATGTTATCTCTTTTACAGCAACCAGATCTGGGTATTTTAATATTACTAAATATATGATGTCAGGTAATTTATACTTTGGATTTTTTCATATTCAATGAAGATATTATGAGATCTACACTTTTATGTATATATGTAATTTAATTCAGAAAGCGTGAGCGAGGACATGCCAAATGAAAATCACTCTGGCAGATTTTGTAGGCTATGTTCTCTTCAGGATGAGTCCATTAAAAAAAAATATCTAAACTTTCTGAAGATTTTTACTTTAAGATCTATATAACTTACAGATACTATAACAGCATTTAAAGCTTCTCTGTTGAAGTGTGAATAGCCATCAGTTGTTTTTGTGCAGATGGGGCAGGAAGGACTGTTTCATAAAACGCACACATTATTCCCCTGTATCTACAATCATTCATATATTTTTGACATTTTGTCTGGTGGGCACATGTTCTGTTCTGCTGTTTATTAAGTCACTGGCCTGTTGAGACTCAGGAGAATTTCAGCGACTTATACTACTAGAGAAACTGAGGAGAGAAGATGAGGGAGTATCATACAGTAGATGTGATGTAGGAAAAGTACAGTCAAACTAAGATGCATGTGAATTTAGCTCCATCTGACCGTACCCCCCCCCCCTGCCCCCCCGCCCCAGCGCATGTAGCATATGCAGGAAAACAGCATGGGAACCAGGTGGCAGACAAAAGTGGTTCTACTCTTTTCTGTAGTAATTGAAGACTTTTAGTAAAATCATTGGGTTAAAAGTTTGAAAACTAGAAATCGGGTAGGAGTTACATAGGAGTCAAGAATATATCTAGTAAAAGATGACATAACATTTTTGGCTTGAAAAAGTAAATTAAAAAAAAAAAAAAAAAGGCCCCACCAAAATGATGCCATAGGAAACCTAGTTACCATTCAGTATTTTCTGTTGGCCTGGAAGTAAAAGTAGGATAAATCTGAAAGTTAATTTCTATATTAATAGAAGCAAGAGAGTCATTTGATGGTGGCATCTGCATGACTGTAAGGCTGGGGATAGAACAATAACTCTGCCAGGAAGCACAAGACTGCACAGCTGTGACAGCTGGGAGGTTGTGCAGCCGAGCCTCCTCTTAGGGGCTGTGAGAAGAGGTCCAGCTTAAAATGCTGCTTATCACACCAACTGATTTTCATATTCAGCAAGTATCGATTTATCGATCCAATAAATCACATTATTGGATCTAACTCTTGCTTGTCCCGCTGCCCTCAGCCATGGGGACACAGTTACCACCTGCCTCCATTCTCAAATAAATGAAAGTGATAAATAAAAGAAGGACCATAGAAAAGGGTCTGTGCATCCCCCATCCAGGCACATCCTGATGAGGTCTTTACAGACCATGCCTGGAATGCAGGTGTCTAGCTCAGCATTGCCCAGAGCCCTTGGACCAGGAGGCCCCAGCCCACTTTGGCCAATCCAGCGTATGGAGGCTTTACAGTGCCCTGAGACAGGGTGGGATTCTAAGAGGGATAGTCTACAGGGACCCCAAACACCTTAGAAAAATGGTCTTACAACCATGCTTGCCTTGAAATGCAGGTAAAAGTTGAGGAAACTTTTCAGTGGAGTCGGAGAGAAGAAAGGACACCCTGCTGCATGGGCATTTGGCTCTACCACAATGCAGTGTCCCCATCTCTATTACTCCTCTGTGTAGAGGTTAGTTGGCAGTGTAAATCCTTGAGGGCAGAGTGTTTGAGATCGGGGAGAGTTCATTGGAAGGTCCCTGATAATGAGAAAATCTCAACAATGGAATATTTAAGAGAACTCACTTCTGTTTCATCTCCAGATGAGATGACACCTGATCTTAATGATGATGTTGCCCAGGTTTATACAGTCAGTGACATAGCCAAGTGGGGATTCACCTGGGGTTTGTTTGTTTCTAGAGTTCACGTCCATCCCCATCTCTGCCACCCTTCTGTACCTACTGTCTTTCTTGTGCTTTAATGCCAATGGGGATTATTTTGTAAATTTAATTGGACTCTTTAAATAAACTGTAAACATCTTGAAGGTAGCTTCTTTGTCTCATGGTTTTTATACCACTTCTGTATCCTCATCTGAGAACTGCAGATACTAAAATGCAAAAGGAGACCTCAAAACCTGGAATAGAATTATGGGTTTTCAGAGTTTGGCAGGGACCATGTCCCATCACCTTATTGAAAGAGGTACTTGAATGGTTCCAGGTGTAAGGATGGTCCGGGACTGAGTTTAGAGAGGAAGCCACCTCTCCACCCTGCAGAACATCATTGATGGATCTGCTTAGCAGTCCTTGAATCCTGATGGATGTAACCTTTTCCTGTTGAAGTCAGATTTATCTGCTTCTCACAAGTACTATTCCCTGAATTAGTATAAATTCTAATGACTATTTTAGAATAAGAAAGCCATCCTCAGTAAGCTATAAGCTGTCAATCTTCCTCTCAAACTCAGAATAAAAATAGAAATACTGGGGATCCCTGGGTGGCGCAGCGGTTTGGCGCCTGCCTTTGGCCCAGGGCGCGATCCTGGAGACCCGGGATCGAATCCCACGTCGGGCTCCCGGTGCATGGAGCCTGCTTCTCCCTCCGCCTGTGTCTCTGCCTCTCTCTCTCTCTGACTATCATAAATAAATAAAAAAACAAAAAAAAAAACTAAAAAAAAAAAAAAATACTATTTTCAAAAGTATCTCTGGTTAACTTATAATGTGAATTAATTCATTCATTCATTCATCAAGTCCATTTTTTATTGAGAATCTGCTGTGTGCCTGGTGCTATACTTGTTCCCAAGAATATATGAGTAACAAGAAAAACAGGGTCTTTGGCCTTAAACAGTGATACTCTTGTGTAGTACAGAAAGTAAAAAGTGAATATAAACACTAATTTGTTTATCAGTATATGATCATTAATATATTTATATCAATGATTTTATGTATGCTGTGTATCAAATCTCAGCTTTGGGTAGGGCTGTGATGGGGTAAGTATGTGGACCAGGTCCTTGAGTCCCTGGGCACACATGAACTAAGATAGAAGGGGCTTCTCATAAGAGGCAGTGCCTTTGAAGAATATCACCTGAAATACTCATAAGTCACTGTGGATTTAGGGTGTAGTGATAAGAGTGAAGGAAATATTGTTGATATATTATGAAAGTGAAGTCAATAGTAATGCAGGTTTTTCTTTTCTTTTAATGTTAAAGGAGAGGGAATTTAAAAATGACTCCAAGCCTTCCATGTTTTGGAAATTGTAAGGGATGGTGCAAACACCAGTGGAGGAATGCTCTTCAGTGGGAGGGCCATGTGGCCTTGTTGAATGTGTCAAGTTCAGGATCCATGAAAAATGCACCTAGAGAAGACCAGGAGGCAGGTGATCTGGGACAAGAGAGAGATAGAGAGAGAATGGAAATCTTTGCACACACATCAAAACAGAGACCCTGGAGTAAGTCAGGTCAACCTGTCAAATATCAAGTCCATAAAAATAAGCATTTAATTAAAAGAGGGTCTGAAGCAAACCAGTTAAAGGACTGTTAGAGAAACACAAATTGCAGAGAAGACTGGAAATGAGAAGCCAGATTTGGAAGGCCAGCCAGAAGCAGGGACTGTTGTGAAATCCAGGGAAAGCATGCCTCGAGAATTTCTTTGTGGATGGGGGAGCTAGAATTAACAGGAGAATATAGCCATTCAAACATAGTAAAGCAAACGCTAAGGAAGTTGCAAACTGCATCCACAGCTGAAATGTAAGGACATATAAACTCTGCATGGTTTCCCCTTATGTATATGGATATTGCAGTGTGGAGCATTAAAACTGTAATAGAATATGCTAGACTAAAGGAAAAAAGAGAAAGAGAGAGAGAGAGAGAGAGAGAGAGAGAGAGAGATATTTAGGGATGGAACTGTTAACTGCCCATATTCACAATTTGCTGGTAAACAGATTGAAAAAGGCCGTATTTTCTCAGAGTAAAGAACGGAGTTTTCAGATTACCAAAATATGATTTTGTTGAAGATGTATTTATTTATTTGAGAGCAAGCGAGAGCCTGTGCACAAGTGGGGGAAGAGATGGAAGGAAAAAATTTTCAAGCCCATGCCCTGTTGACCTTGGAGCCCACCTCAGCTCAGGGCTGGGTCCCAAGACCCTGAGATTGTGACCTGACCTGAAAACAAGAGCTCGACACTTAACAGGGTGAGCCACTCGGGCGCCCTCAAAATATGCTTTTGAGAAAGTAGAGTACACTGGCTGGTATTGGAGAATAATTACATGAATAATCAATGAAGTGGGAAGACACTGGCTCATTTCATGCAAGGTCTTAGTAAATAAATATTGTGTGGTTCACACAAAACCATGATATGAAGGGAAATGAGAGGCTTAGTAGGTCACGTAATGTAAGCGACTTGCACAAAACCTTAAAATTATGTTCAATTTACCCTAACCATAGAGGACTCTACTAACGTGGAACCCATGATTTCTTTCTTAGCTTTTTCTCAGAAACACTTACTCAATATACTTGCTTACAAAATTGTATCTTTTAATTGGATGGTTGGCCTTTAATTATATCATGGCCATTCATTGATTCAAATGTTACTCAGGCTCGCTCACCAGATAATCTTCGACTTGTCTAAAAGTTTTACTCCTCACTTTGACTTTAGTAGATTTGAAACTTGCCATGGACCCAAGGGAATGGTCATATGTTTTCATCTCCTTTCATAGTTTTGTTCATTGCTTATTCTGAAGAATATTATTCTCAATATAAATATCACATTTATTGTAGAAAAAAGAAATCCATAAATGTAAAGAAAAAAATTAAGTCACCAATAATTCTATCACATAAAGATAGTCACCGAACATGTTTTGATGTGTTCTGTAACCCATCTTTCCTCTTCCCCACATTATTAGAATTTATACATTTATCTGATATTGTGTGTACATATTGGTAGCCTGTCTTCTTATTATACACACTTTCTGGACATCTCCAGGTCTTAGAGTTTTCTTCTACAACGTGGTTTAGTGATATGCCATTGGATCATACAAATGTCCTTAGTTAAATAGTCTGTTATTTTAGGCATCTTATACAAATTGTCATTACTTTTTTTTTTATTTTTACGACACTGTTATTACATAATTTCATGATTATGGCAATAAATGTTTCATGACATAAATAATTTTATGTGCGCCATTGCTTTCACTTTAGGTTTGTATTTGTTATATAAACTGATATTTAGAAAGCCAGAGAGTTCTACAGGAAACTTGTCAGATTAGCCAGGTCTTTCCCATCAGCTCTTCCCTTCACATTTTCCTTTCCAGATACAATCACTTTGAACTCCTTTAGATGGTTCCTTTGGTTTTTATATCTATTTCATATTAAATAACTATGTTTCTCGCTGCACTTTGACTTTCATCTTTAGTCTGGGAGATGAGGATTAAACTCTTAGGTCCCCCAATCCCAGGCCCCATCAGGTCCATCTACTGCTATGTGCCCATCTTCTCCTTGTGTCCCAACAAACTTCTGTTATATGAAGAAATATGTACCAGCTTTGTCAGTAGGGCTGTAAATGCTATCCACAGCAATTCACCTGGAATTCATTAATTACCCTTTCTTTCTTACATATTTTGTAAACACACGTGGAATCATTCTGCAGTCGTCCTTTCTCTCCTACCACATGGCCATCAGGAAATCCCAGTGGATCTTCTTTTCATGCAGACAGAAGTTAGCCACTTCCCACTCTCCCAAAGAACTGCAGCAGTGCTACCCATAAATATTTACATGCTCCCAAAGTAATAATTATTGACATCAGGATGTTTATAGAGGGAGCTATAAAAATGTTTTCCAATATAATTTCGACTCATAAAATTTTAAATGGTTGTAATACAGATTTAAACATTTTTATTACCATCAGAATTTACAATCATTAAAATCTCAAAGTACATTTTAATTATAATGGCTTAATACATAGTTCTTAATGAATGAACAGATTCCCCAATAGTATCGCCTACTACATTATCTGCCAACATTATAGAATCAGGAGGAAAGTTGTGTGCTTTTAGTTTTCTGTGCTTAAACAATGGAAACCTATGGGGAAGTCTCTGCCTGAGACCAGAGATGAATGAACACTCTGCCTCAGTTTCTTAAGTTTTCGTGATAGTGGACAGGTAGAAGGCCATTGGTCTTCTGGTTGGTCTGACTCGAGTCCGTGAGAGACAGCCTGCTGAGAAAATGGGTTCTTCCTTCTCAGCCCCATTCACTGGTGGTCATCAGGGGTAGTTCACTCTGTTTCTGCGGGCGCACACCCTACCTGACCCCCTTTCTCCCTAACTGCTGCAGGGCTTTCAACTGAGATGTTCAGCTGAGCCTTGGGGAAAGAGGTGGCGATTCAGTGTCTTGGGTTTTGAGGTCTAACAGTTTGTTTCTTCACCTGTTCCTTTGGGTGGCATGATACTTCAGAATGAGAGGGCTTGCTTTCTGAATGTACCTTATAAAGTAGCATTTCTGCCAATTGCCTAATTCAACAGTCATAACAAGTGTAAAATGATGCAGGGAACAGAGAGTACGTACTTTCGAAGAACACGAGCCCCTGTTTTTCCTGATTGCATTTGGTGGCCCTTTGGGTCTTTTGTTCAGTGATTTTAGGTTTCATTTTTGGGAGAGTCTTATGGTTTTGCTTGTCTTTTTATAAAAACAATTTGCTGTCTTTGTTCTAATTTGTTTGAAGCTTTGGCAGTTCTTTGGAGTTTGTTCTTGAAGATGAGCAGAATTGTGAGAAAGTTTTCTTTTCATTCTCAAATAATTGGTTGTAAGCAATAGTGAAGGGTCTGTAGTGTTTTCTTTGGTCAATGGCTGGAAGACAGACTTTCAAAAAACTAAGTAGTAAGTTACCTACAAATAAATGAATTGGACAATTTTTTTGAGATCTCTTTCAGAAAGACTTGTAAATTTCTACTTCATCTTTCATTAAAGTGTTTTGTTAGGGACACCTGGGTGGCTCAGTGGTTGAGCATCTGCCTTTGGCTCAGGTCATGATCTCAGGGTCTTGGGATCAAATCCCGCATCAGGTTCCCCGCAGGGAGCCTGCTTCTCCCTCTGTCTCTGCATCTGTCTGTATCTCTCATGAATAAATAAAATCTTAAAAAAATAAAGTATTTTATTACACTTGGATTCTTTTTAAGGAACAGATTTACAAAGAGTTCCCTTATACATCTCAGAGCACATTGCACTTTTTTCAATAACAGTGATAATAGAAGACATTCTGGTATTTTTTCTGGTTTGCATTAGATGCTGCCCTTGGAGCTTTTAACCTTGTTGGACCTGCATATTCTGGGCATGACATTTTATAAGT
The DNA here is from genome assembly GCF_018345385.1 of Vulpes lagopus. NCBI lineage: Eukaryota > Metazoa > Chordata > Mammalia > Carnivora > Canidae > Vulpes > Vulpes lagopus. The sequence goes on along the minus strand of NC_054839.1, from coordinate 4,054,695 downwards.
ATTCCTTGCCATTGACTGAAATTATTTTTACTTCCTCATTGCTGGTTTTGTTAAATATATGGTATAGTAAGAGTGAGGGGATGAAGAGAAGTAATCAAACCAAATCTACCATCCTCAGCGTTTTGAGGAGCTGGGGCTGAACTTCCCTCCCTCTCTCTTCCCAGCTGTTTCATTCTGCCCATGCTATTTGGAACTTGAATTCAGGACCCAGCCAAAAACTATGTGCAGAGAAGGATGGTTGATTTAATAGAGTATAGCTTATGGTTATCTTTACAAATAACATATTTAACAAGCTACTCTTTCTTTTTCCAATTAATTTTATTAGTAGAGCTATAATTTCTTGAATGGCCTACTGCATGTCAACACTGTGCAGTATAGGCTTACACTGAGGTGAATTGGCATCTTCATCAACTGGTAATAATTGGCTCCACTTTGCAAACTGAGGGGCAGAATTGGGTGTGTTGCCCTTGGTCATGAACACCCCAACACTCAGAGCATGCTCTGATGCCAAGCCTCATTTTGTTGTACCAAGAAAAATTCTCTCCTCTTTTCAAACACTCCTTAACTATCATGTGCCTGTTTTTCAGCTCCTTGAGTTCTTTTTTTTTTTTTTAAGACTTTTAAAATTTCTTTGACAAAGAGAGAGAGCACATAGGCAGGGGGTAGGCAGAGGGAGAGAGAAGCAGGCTTCCCACTGAGCAAGGAGCCTGATGTGGGGCTTGATCCCAGGACCCTGGGATCATGACCTGAGCCAAAGGCAGATGCTTAACTGACTGAGCCACCCAGGCACCCTGCTCTTTAAGTTTTTATGTTCCGTCTTCCATTTCTGAATAGTGTCACCAAACTTACCACCTCAGTGAATGCAAGATACTGGAAATACACCCTTAAATTTTTATGGACTTCAGAAACTCCATTTAGACTTCTTGTTCTTATCTCAATACGTGTTTCTTTCTTTTGAATATGCATTTCTTGTAGGATCGCAAATTTTATTGTTTATTTAATACGAGACTCCATGAATAGTGAATGTTGTTGCACTTCCCAAAACAGTATTTTTGGTCAAATGAATTAAAAAAAAATTGGAGACAATCTTTAACTGATGGGAATCTGGATGACACAGGCACTTGTCAGGTGATCCCTCTAATCTCATGGTACAATTCCTGATATCTTAAAACAAAAAGCTTGCAGAATGCTATTAGAATGGGCTCTGATCTAAAATAATTGCTCGTGCATTATACATTCGTTTGGGACAACCTTCATTTTTTTCCTGCTAGCACATAATGCAAAATTTTCTACAGAAAGAAGTGAAACCATCTGCAATTCAAAAGCACAAAACATCCGCTTCCAGAATTTTCTATTTTTCCTATCATGTTGGATGCCAACATTTTTATATTTAAGTAGAATATTTTGTGGCAGGATATTTGAGGACTGTGTAAATATTCTATTCCTCATCAAAGTTTCGCTCAAACTTCCGCCTTTCCAGCAGCACTCAGGAAACAGAGCGTTAGCATCCCATGACTGTCCTCTGAATCAATTATTATGAGAGCGAATGCCAGGTTCTAATCTTGCCATGCCTCCTGCATGCATTTGTCAGTATTCTGTTGTAAGGAAGAGCTTTTTCTTCTCTCCTGTATTCAGGTAGTTCTGTGTTGCTTAGTATCACCGTGGACTGCTGGCTTCCTAGCTATAGTTCCATCCTGCAAAAACCTGGCACACCTCACCTCTGCCAGTGATCAAGGTTAACTTCATCAGTGGTTGGGACCAAGAGACATCGTGTGCCATCTGATAGGGTACGATGTGACGCACGTGCCATCCCCTCTGTGATTTGTCTGCTGAAAACATTCCTGTAAGGACAAATGAAAGAAGATCTTGAAAAGACAGAGGGATGGTTCCACATTGGAGGGAATTAAAGAGAAAGCACGACTACACACATTGGGGTGGTGGATTACTCCCTGAGTCAAGAGAAATAGCTATCAACAACACAAATGGAAAAATTAATGAAATTTGAGTATGCATGGTGGCTAATAGTATTTAATAATGCTGAATTTTCTGTGTGAGAATTACCCTTATTCTTATGAAATACATACTAAAATATTAGAGATAAAGGGACATGGTACCAGTACCTGGGTGGCTCAGTCAGTTAAACATCTAACTTTTGATTTCAGTTCAGGTTATGATCTCAGGGTGGTGGGATCGAGCCCCACGTTGGGCTCTATGCTCAGCACCGAGTCTACTTGGGGTTCTCTCTCTCCCTCTCTCTCTGCCCCTCCCCCTGCTCTTGCATGTGCATGTGCATGCTTTCTCTCTCTCTCTCAAATAAATCTTTTTTAAAAAAGAGAGATTCAGGAGAAATAAAGAGAGAGTGCAAAAATAGAGGGCAAGTATAAATTGGCAAATTTGGATAAAGGGCAGAGTATAAGTTTCTTAAAGTAGCTATAATAAAGTACCACAAGCTAAGTGGCTTAAGGCAACAGAAATTTATTGTCTCATAGTTCTGGCAGTCAGGAGTCTGAACAAGAAGTCAGCAGTACTGCACCCTACTGCGACCTCTGGGAGAGGCTCTTTCTTTGTCTCATCCAGCTCCTAGCGGGACCCGGTGTTCCTGGCTGGTTGGTGGCAAGGCCCCCAGCTCTGCCTCTTTGTTCATGTGGCCGCCTTCACCGTGTGTGTGTGTGTGTTTGTGTGTGTTTGCGCGTGTCCCTGGGGCCCCTCATCTGGACCCACCTAATTGCATCTGCACCCACCCTGTTTCCCAAGATGTCCATATTCACAGCTACTAGGGATTAGGACTTCATTGTTTCCTTTTGAGAGAGGAGATGCAATTCAAGTCATAACAGGTACACAGGAGCTCTTTGGGCTACCCTTGTGACATTAACTGAACTTGCACTTATATCAAAATAGAGTTACCAGTAAATGTTAGCATGTGGAAAGTGGTAAAATTCCAGTATTAATGTGTTAAGAGAATTATTACTAAATGACAAGATTGGCAAGGATATTCACTGACATTAAATTGTTACATAAAGCAGCCAGAAAAAAAAAAAAAGCAGCCAGTAAAATGTTTATTTATAAGATTGTGAGTTCATATGTCATCTGATAGGCAGTAGATACGAATCCCATCTGGGGGCTGGGAGGTGATATATTTGAGTTCCATTTCCAACACCAAGGGACATAAGTTAGGACAAGCTGGTGTTTGGGTGGTGTGCCTTAGGGAAAATGTGTGCAGGGTTCCCCATAGGAACCATCCAACCCTCAACTGAAGAAAATATTTGAGGAGTGGGATTTTGCATAGATAACAATGATTATTTTCATTTCCCTGATGAAAACCAGTCACAATGTGATTGATTGACTTGAAGCCAAACTGAAGAACTTGCCTCACAGGCTATATGGTACAAAGATAACATTTTGGTTGAGCTCTTCTCACTAATGCAAGTTTGTCCTAATTAGAAATTTCTTCTTTCGGGATCCCTGGGTGGCGCAGCGGTTTGGCGCCTGCCTTTGGCCCAGGGCGCGATCCTGGAAACCCGGGATCGAATCCCACGTCGGGCTCCCGGTGCATGGAGCCTGCTTCTCCCTCTGCCTGTGTCTCTGCCTCTCTCTCTCTCTCTCTCTCTGTGTGACTATCATAAATAAATAAAAAATAAAAAAAAAAAGAAATTTCTTCTTTCAATAAGACAAAGGATAATGAGTATTGTCAGTGTAAGAAATTTGACATCTGGTGATTATGTGTGGGATATAGATGTAGGAAGACGTTTTGCACAAACACATGCATGTGTGCACGTGCACACACACCTCCCAGGGCTTAGAGTACTCACAGGCACCAAATATAAATGAAAAAGTATGTGTGTCCACACTCTATTTTCACTCTTGCTATCCTTTTCACACAGCCAGTTCCTAAGCCATCTGTTTTTATAAAGTGTAGTGTTCAGCTATTTTAAAATAATATTTGAGCTTTAGAAAATGTATAGTGATTGCTTAGACAGTTTTCCTTGTACCATAGAGTAAGTGCAACCTTGGACATGCTTTGTCCTGTGTTTGAAAATCTCATCTAAAGCCCTCACCTCATCCACCTTCTCATACTCTGAAACAGCAAAGGGGAGTAGACACCCGAGCTGGCCAGGCACAGTGAAATGTACCCACCAGCACATGGGGGAAATGAAAGTTTATGGTTACTATTGGCACCCACATTCTGCACTGAAAATAGGGAGTCCTGTATCCACGAAAACACTGTAATTAATATGTGTACCAGCTCAGGAGCACTTTTTGCCAGCTTTTATACTCCGTGCTTTAGAAAACCATTTAGTTGATTCAGCATTAGTGGAATGAAATTTGAAATGTAAAAAGAATGTTGGTTTTTTTTTTTAAGTATTTAAGAATATCATGTTTGGAAGAGAAAAAATAGTTTTGAATACTATTTGAATATTCTTTTTCAAATTTCCATATTAAAAATGGAAAATGTCAAGGTGAGATTTTTATTGAATGATTTATTGGCTCTCACTTTGCAAAATTTAGAAAATCATTTTGTACTACTGAGTAGCTCAAAGTATTAAAAAAAAGTAAGTACCAGCACAATGCATTATAAATGTTACTAATTCCCAACCCCACGGGCCATTTCCTTTCCCTATGCTAGAAATTAGACTCTCCTGATGTTATTAAGGCAGGTCTCTGACATTTTGAAGAGAAATCTTACTTTGCACATCCTCAGCCCCTCAGTTCCAGTGGGATCCATTAACAACCAAAATTGCACATTAATACTTGAGCTAGTCACGTGGAGAATGGTAATCAGTCATGATTCTTATCAATGGTGGTTTTTCCCATTTTTGTATTCTTAATAGATGTACAATTTCAGAAGTGTATACAGCTTCTCAGGGGATCTTTGAAGACGAATGATCTTATTGCACGTGGCTCCGTCTGTCTAGGGACCTTTCCCAAGACCAGATGGTCAGGCACCGGAACCACTGTAGGTGGGGTACTCCTACCCTGTCCAGTGGTGGAAGAAAGAAGAGATGGAGAGGGAGGAGAGGGTGAGAGGAGAAAGGAGAGAGAGGGGAAGGAAGGAAGGAAGGAAAGAAGGAAGGAAGGAAGATGGAAGGAAGGAAAGGTGAGTCACAGATGTCTACTTGTAAAAACAAAGGCAGGAACCATAAGTATGCATATAGTGATTTTGTAATTTTATTCATGCACCTTTGAAAATAAAGGTCAGGCAATTTAGTTAAAAGTTATGAAACTTATAGTTCTCTGCCTTAATTTTTAATAATTAGCCTAAGTTTAGTTTTTGGCTCCTATTTTTTTTTTTCGGTAAATCTTTTTTAGTGCCTAACATGTGCCAGGCACTGTAACAGGTGGGGGTAGGGGAGAGTGTCACAGGGAGTAGGAATAAGCTGTGTCTTTGATGAGGGAAGTTTCAACCCCCAGGGAAGACTGGCTTCTGTACAGGGGAGAATGCCTGGTAATTGAGTAGCACAGACTGGTGAGTGATGTATGCGTTGGAATTACAATGAATGAGCCCACCTAAAATACTGAGCATCAAGTATCAGCTTCAGACTTACTTTGAAAGAGCCTCATTGCTTCTTCTACAATAGAAAGTGTTCTCTCCAAGTATCCCATCTCCATCAGCACCAAGTTGTTCTCCTGTTTATTTTTGTTGTTATTGACAAAACATGTTTCTCGGTGATTTTCACTGTTGCCTTATCTCCAGATGTTTGGCATAGATGAGATTCCAGCTGAAGCATTTATGCACTGGGGAGAAGGAGAACACCTTGATTTACTTCTACTTATTGGTATTGAAATCAGTAATGACACCCTGTGGTTCTCTCTCTTAATTGGTCTTTAACAATTGATACATAAATAGTTATGCAAAATCTTACCTTCCTGGTTGGACCCCAAAGGATAGGACTCCTTAGTCAAGTCTACTTAACAATATTGCCTGGAGTGCTTTCTTTTCAAACTTGGAATAAGTAAAAAAAAAAAAATTAAATGTACTAAGAAGACAGTTTAAAGTCTTAAGGACCTTAAATTTATGTGCTTCCATAGCTAAGTGAAAATCTGAAATATAAGAACCTAATTTGTTCAAATACAGGAGTATCTCGATATGATTATAGAAAATAAAATGTGGTGCACTCTGAGTGGTGAGGTGAGCAATATAGTTCTCTGCAGGGCACAGAGTAAGATATGGACTAGTTTGCCACCTTGATGTACTTTTAGTTCTGTCTTCACAGAATACCCAGAGCAGTCCTTTGGAAACCCTGTGTGGAATCGGTAAGGTATAGGAAAGCTGCTTAATACAGATATAGAATAACAGAAGCAAAACCCCATATATTAGTATGTCAGATTATGAATGTTACACACTGTTTTATGTAACGATAGGAATTCAGCAAGGATATGAACTTCAGTAACGTTGCAGCCCAGAATTGTGTTCAGTAAAAGGAATGGTGTAAGACTTGCATTTCTCTGGCCTGAGATCAGTGACTTGTCATTGGGAGGTGAACCCTGAAGAATATCGGTCAGTGGGGAGATGTTCACACCATGTCCTTGGAGAAAAGATGCAAACCATGCCTGATAAATTTTATGGATAAATATGGAGCTCATTGAAGATTTATGTGATCAAATTTTTCTCAAAAGGAAAGGATATCTGTCATTGTATTTCAGCTGGGATGAGTGGTGGCGGGTGGGGGGACATGCATCATCAAAGGTGCTTGATGAAGGGTGCTTTGAAGCTAAAAGATGTGTAATGGCCATACTTAATATACTTCATCTACTAATATCTACAGATTGTGCTTTTTTCAGAAAATCGTTACTGGAAAGAGGAAAACACACACACACACACACACACAACTGGAAGCCGTTAGCCCAAGCCTTTATTAGAACATGGTAGTGTGAAAATAACTTTCAGATGACCTTCTGAAGAGAGCAGGATGCTTGAAGAGCTTATAAGGTAGTTTGGGGAAGATTGGTCAAAGTTCATAGAAAAGTTCTCCACAGAGACTCTCCGAAGATGTGGAGAACTTCTGCTGCATTGGAAACAAAGCAACCAACACAGAGATGTAGTTGGCTCTGCAGCCATGGATTGGATGTTTGGGGTTTAGCAAGAGGGATGGGGAGAAAGATTTGGGGATGAGGCCTAGCAAAGGTCAGTTGAACGTTTTTAACCATTGGAATTTCTGGGACCCCTGAGTAGCTCAGTGGTTGAGCGTCTGCCTTTGGCTCAGGGCGTGATCCTGGGACCCTGGGATCGAGTCCCACATCGGGCTCCCCGTAGGGAACCTGCTTCTCCCTCTGCCTGTGTCTCTGCCTCTGTCTCTGTGTCTCTCATAAATAGATGAATAAATAAAATTCTTTAAATAACCCATTGGAGTTTCTCAGAAAGTATTGACTGCATTGTATTTGTCTTAAAAAAAAAAAGTAATTAGTTTCCTACATGATTCTACAGGGTTGTATCTAATACAGACTTTTCCAGACCTGTTTTCTGACCAACATAGAATGGAGAGTTTTGGTCTGCTTTCTTTGTTAACAGTATCTATGTTATAACTGCTCTTTTTTTCTTACAGGCTGGAGCCAACGTCCTCCTGCAGGATGTTAATGGAAATATCCCATTGGATTATGCCTTAGAAGGGACAGAATCCAGCTCTATCCTGTTGACCTATCTCGACGAAAATGGTAGGCGGATGCTCTGAAAACTGTAGCGAGAGAGATTTAAAGACAGCACGGTAGTTACAGGATCTCAGGTTACAAGATCTCAGACTGATGTGCTTTACCAGATTACGTAACAGGAAGTATTTTTTCCTGTATAGCCTTTCATTGTTCCCACCACGATGCATTGTTGGTTTAGCCCATGCAGTCTTGCAAGGCAGCAGAAATCTCGAGACCAGCAGGGAAGGAACATTTCAACAAGCATGTGAAGTCCATAATTAGTGGCCATGAGTTTGTGATTATAATCTGCTCTCCACTGGGAGGGCATGGGAATTGAATCAGGACAACTGAATTTTGAGTTAATGAGAGCAAGGTCATCCGAAGTGTGTTCTCCTGGGAGCGGGTGGTCCTTGCAAGAATGACACGCCAGTAAGTGAGGGTTTCAGCCAAGGGCAGTGTGCACAGCATCCCAGCACCCACCGTTGGTGATGCTTGGAAACCCAAATGTTGGGAGAAAGCGCCTTGGTCACGGTGCTGGCCTGAAAGGACGAGCCTGAGCTCCCAGATATATTCCCTGACAAAGAATGTTTAATTGCACAGACTAAACGTATAATTTCATGAGTAAGTTCGGCATTGACAAAGTGGGAGGTATTTGAGATCCTGAGCCCAACAGAGTATTAAGCCGAAGAAGTCTGCCACTGTTTTTTCCTCTTTCTGTTTAGGTATAAATAACAACGAAGAAATTCTCATCCCTTCAAGCATGTTCTTTTGTCAGAGAAAAGGCTTAAAAATTTTAAGAGCCACACAGTGCTTCTGACTCTGTCTTTGCTTCTAAGAAAAGCCCTCACATCTGCCTCTTTGTTCTCTCTGCTCTTTGCCTCCTCCAGATTGCTTGTATCCAAAGGTTTATTCTGAGGATGGTGTAGAATAATAATAACAGTACTTAGCAGCCACAGGTTCTTTAAAAAATTATCTCATTAATTCTAAAAGTGGGGTAAGTACCATTGTCTTCGTTAGGGACCGTGGGAGCCAGGCTGTCCCGCTGAAGGTCACTGGGTGGCAGAGATGGCACGGCGTGTGCGATGTGGCTTTCCCCCCTCCCCGCTCATGTCTCGGGCCTGCTCCTTACTTGAGGGTCACACTCAGATCTCTTAACTTCTTGTCAGCGGTGACTTGTTGGGGACAGATTTGATCACTTCTAAAGGGAGCGAAGCTTGAAGTGATGCACATCCCACTGCTGTGAAGTGTATTATTTGGACCTTTGCAAAATGTGGACGTGCAGGGCCCAGTTCTGAATTCGCATGAAGAACTCAGTCGTGTATTATTAGATGAGCCAGTTCTATTTTACAGTTTGCTGCTCTTCTTATTGTGGGTTTCTGATAGCCACCATGGTGAATATTTCTTTTGGAAAATTGAAATTAAGTATCTTGATTTGCAAAAGACCTAACTTGACTTTCCAATTCATCCAAGGATTTTGTTTGATAAGAAATTTTAGTATTTGCAAAAGCAGTACTATCTATTCTCTATAAAGAAAAATAAGTGTATTCCTTTGAGAGGTTGTTTTTATTGTTTATTTTTCCTTTTCTTGGAGTGTGAGAGAGGGCATGAGCAGGGGTTAGGGGAGAAGAGGGAGAGGGAGAGAGAGAGTCTCAAGCAGGCTCTACACCCAGCGCAGAGCCTGATTCAAGGCTCGATCCCACAGCCCCGAGATCATGACCTGAGCTGAAACCAAAAGCCAGATGCCCAACAGACTGAATCACTCAGGCTCCCCAAGACGTTGACTTTAACAACGATTAAGGGGAAAAAAAGAGGAGGAGGCATTGACTCTGAATGGTTAGAAGAAAATCTGTCACGATGGTGGCTATCACAATGAGTTTGTAAAATACATGTTTGCTGAAACAAATTCAATTTAATGTCTCTTCATTTTTTAATTCTGTTTTCGTTTGTCACTGCTGTTGCCCTGGCCTGTGCCTCCCACCCATCTGCCCCTCCCTCATGTCATTCATTCTTCTCCCCTTCCTGCCAAGGTCCCTCCTTGCCTATCTGTATCAGCTGCCGTGCTTGCAGGGAATACTGTCTCATTCAATTTATTTTCTGGCCTCTTTGTTGATGCACATTTTAGAGTTATCTGCAATGACAGCGTGGGCTGATAACCACAGAAATTTCTAATACTCCACGACAAGATTTTCATTATTATTTGGCACTCGGTGTTTTTGGACTGCATTCTTAATAACTTGGTGGTTGCAAATCCTTGAATTTCACGGTGCGGCCCACAGGTTCCAGGCGGAGTAGTTATCACGCCCTCACATCAGGACGCATGTGGCAGGAGGCAGGGCGAGGTCGCGTGCAAGTTGATTACATGGAAAATCGCTGGTCACAAGTTCTAATTGTACTGTCACCACCGACATACACAGTACACCCAAGCACAACAATTAACCTCGGCTCAACGCCTGAGCTTCCCGGGCTGGAAAACGAGACAGCCGCAGAGGGCTGATGGAGTGCTTGATGCATATTGGATCTGCAGTACGGGGCAAACCAACTGGCTCCTGCAGAAGACAATTGATTATAAAATTATCCAGCAGGCAGCCTGGGTGGCACAGTGGTTTAGCGCCACCTTCGGCCCTTGGGGTGTGATCCTGGAGACCTGGGATTGAGTCCCGCGTCGGGCTCTCTGCGTGGAGCCTGCTTCTCTCTCTGCCTCTCTCTCTCTCTCTGAATAAATAAATAAATAATCTTAAAAAAAATTATCCAGCAAGGAAAGGAAACACCGTGGGGGTAGCCCAGGGTGGTCCAAGACACATGCATGGCTTGGGGAAGGAAATTTCCTTTTCACTCCACTCCACATGGGTCATCAACCTCCCCCCTCCTGGGAAAGCCATCCTTTTAGAAAAAGTAGCTCCCATTTGTTCCCTGGAGCTCCTGATCTCCCCTGGTTAGTCCACTGATGTTCAGCTTCTGCCTCAGCTGGAAATGTCCCTACAAAGAGTGCCACTGCATCCTTGGCCCTCTGTTGGCTGGTCACCTGTTCTCCTCCTCTTGCATCTCACTGTGACATTCAGTGACCTCCATCACACTGTTCAGTGAAACGTTGCTCCCCTGCCATTGCTCCCATGCCATGTCCATACCCTTCTCCATTCTCTCTCTCTCTCTCTCTCTCTCTTTTTTTTTTTTTTGGATGTGCCCTTTGCACATGCAGATGCCAAAATGTTTGTGGTTGCCAGAGCTTTGTCTTTGAGTCTCTTCTTCCGTCACTCCATATGCTGTTTCTGGCTTATCTCACCCCCCATTCCTTGTGTTGTGACCACCTGCCTGCTCCCAGGAATACTCCTGAAGCTCAGATATCTTTGAGGACCTTCTGCTGGGCAATGAGCAATTTTATCAAGTATCAGACAATTGGAAGTAACATGCCCAAAATAGAAGTTACTGGTCTCCAAGCATGTCTTATCAATATTCCATTTTACCCTTATAGGCAGGAATCCAGGTATCCTAGGGTCACTTTTCTTTTCCTAAATCTCTCACATCGAATTGTAACCAAATTTTATAGATTCTACTTCCCTGACATCCCTCTAATATGTCTGCATCCCTCACCAATCATGCTATTGCTGCTTTAGTTAAAAAAAACCCTGGGCTTTCTATTTTGGAACAGCCTCAGAAACTGGTTTAGCTCTCCCTGATTATTCTTCAGAAGACTCCCAGATTAATCAGTTCACAGTGACCTTGTATGTTTCTTCTGCCTAATAAGCTTCATTCCAAATGCTGTCCCTGCACCACCCTCTTGAGCATCACCAAGTGTTATGGTGGCAGTGCGTTCCAGTTTGCCGGGGACAGTCTCTCATTAATGCCTCTGGTTAGAATTGAGGGGTAGGGATTGGGTGGAGGGTTATAACACCCTTTGGGCTTGAACATGTTTACTTTTTTTTGCTAGAAGCATCTGCCTTTACCTGCCTGTTCAGAGTGTCCTTAACTTTTGGATTTCTCAGGAAGCTTACTATGGAGACAAAACTTAGAGTGAAGAATTCTAGGAGGTGAGGGAAGGCCATGCTACCATCACAGGGTGGCGGATCGTATCTTAGCACAGTGGTACAATTAGTGACATACCCCTGGCACAGAAGGGATAAGAGAAAAGGAAAGTAGAACTGTTACAAAGACAGTGTCATCTTAGGAGGGACAGTTAAGGAGAGTTAAGGTAGGGTTTGGGCTGACTTGAGGTGTTGGTGTGATTTCAGCACAAGCACCTCTCAATGGTATCAAATGGAATCAGGCAATAGTAATTAGTGTCACATGTAACAACTTGCATATTTCAGGCAGATTATTTTGTTTCTTATTTCCTAGAAGAAAATATTTCTTAATTCCTGTCAAAGTAATAAATCTAACCAGGACTTGTATTAAGGTGTTTCAGAAAACAGGATGGAAATAAAGCTTAATGTTTTTTTAAAAACACACATTTGGCTGGTTGCCCATTACAAAATAGACTTATGATGTCCAAAGTAAGCGTTGGTTGTTTATTTCCTGGAGCCACTTAAGAACCTTGCTTGGCTAAGAAAAGAAGGCATTTCTGTTCTTTTGTCTAACTGAAAATAGACTTCTGCTTTTTGCCTGAACATAAAACGAACATCTGAAATCACAGTTTACTTGACATCATATTTGATTTGAAATTAAGTTTCAAAATAATAAGACAGAATATCATACTATTCCCCTTCTGATATCTTCACTATGGCTGAAGTAGATCCCTTTCTCATGACAGGTCATAAGTGAGCTGAAATGAGTGATCTCTAATCTGTTTTTAATTTGTCTTTTATCTTTGAGTCCTATTCTTCTATCAGTCGTTCAGCTTTAACGATGTGTTTAAATAATTCTCTAAAAGATACATACCACTCCAGAAAACCTGGCCACATTATAAAGTTAGAATAACGTAACCATCAGATTCTTCTGCTATTTCCAACTGTGCAAAATTGAACACTGACATTTGAGAAATAATATTTTCCAAAATTAACTCACATGTCACATTGCATCATCCTAAAAAGAACAGAGTGATAGTTTCATTAGTTGGTTCTTAACAAACCTCAAAGCAACTCCTAAGAAAAATCTGTTAGATCTTCCAAAATGGCATATGGAGATTCCAGAGCAGGTCATCAGTGCCCCCTTTGTGTCTCTTACTAACATACGTTTGCTTTGGACAGAGTACTTGAAACAAACTACATTAGCCAAATAGTGTATTTTGCTTTATTTTGTTTGATTCTTGCCTCCTTTTTATTTTTTTTATTATTTTTTTTAGTAATGTATTCTTTATTTTTTTATTTTTTTTATTTATTCAAATTAGTGTTTTCATTTTCTTTTTTTAAATAATAAATTTATTTTTTATTGGTGTTCAATTTACCAACATACAGAATAACACCCAGTGCTCATCCCATCAAGTGCCCCCCTCAGTGCCCGTCACCCATTGACCCCCACCGCCCGCCCTCCTCCCCTTCCATCACCCCTAGTACGTTTCCCAGAGTTAGGAGTCTTTATGTTCTGTCTCCCTTTCTGATATTTCCCACACATTTCTTCTCCCTTCTCTTATATTCCCTTTCACTATTATTTATATTCCCCAAATGAATGAGAACATAAAATGTTTGTCCTTCTCCGATTGACTTACTTCACTCAGCATAATACCTTCCAGTTCCATCCACGTTGAAGCAAATGGTGGGTATTTGTCGTTTCTAATGGCTGAGGAATATTCCATTGTATACATAAACCACATCTTCTTTATCCATTCATCTTTCGATGGACACCGAGGCTCCTTCCACAGTGTGGCTATTGTGGACATTGCTCCTAGAAACATCGGGGTGCAGGTGTCCTGGCGTTTCACTGCATCTGAATCTTTGGGGTGCAATTGCTGGGTCATAGGGAAGGTCTATTTTTAACTCTTTGAGGAACCTCCACACAGTTTTCCAGAGTGGCTGCACCAGTTCACATTCCCACCAACAGTGTAAGAGGGTTCCCTTTTCTCTGCATCCTCTCCAACATTTGTGGTTTCCTGCCTTGTTAAGGTTCCCCATTCTCACTAGTGTGAGGTGGGATCTCATTGTGGTTTTGATTTGTATTTCCTTGATTTGCCTCCTTTTTATTACAAAGAAAAACACTCCTAAATGAAAGGCATGGAATCCAGGTAGCAGGAAGCTGAGTAAAAATGACAGCTCATGTCCATTGAGTGCTGGCCACAAGCTGGATACTGTGCCCGGTGCTTTCTGTGTTGTAACTCATCCTCATAATAACTAGTGAAACAAAAATTATTAGCTCCATTTTGGAGATGGAGAAACTGAGGCAGGGGATAGGTTACCTTCTCCCATTGGCCGTAGAAGTGAGTACAAGTCACAGCACTAAAACCCAGGCAACCTGACCCCTGAGGCCTGTGCTCTGATGTTTATCTGGGCTCTAAGAGAGACAAATTTGCCACGAGGCAGAGGTGCTGGGCTCTGAGGGGAAGATGGCAGCAGATGTAAACAGACTGAGTGCTCTCTGGCTATTGGTCAGATCCTATAAGTAGTGCCTATAGCTTCACTCCTTTGGGATATATATTATTATCTGAGTGACTGTGTATGCAGAAGACCAGACAGGTTAAGTTCCTTTCCTAGAGTTGCCCCAGGGAGGTCAGCCACAGACCTGCATGGCCAGGGGATCCACCCCCGTGTTGGAGCTCTGGTCCCCTGCACCCTGCCCTCCTCCTCGTTTGTGGCACAGACCCAGTCAGATGAGACAGGGAGAGAGAGTATGTGCTCAGAAGAGAAGCTGGTTCATAGCAGCCACTGGCTGAGAGACAGATGTTGATCATCATCACCATCATCATTGTGATTACTTTCGCTGAGAATAAGGTGGATTGTTTCCCCTTAGTCAACACCTGTGATGTCTAGGAACCAAAACGGGGAACAGGATGTATAAATGTGAAGATATGAGCTACTGTGGAGATTCATGATCACGAAAGCTCAGGTTAAAATAAATTCTGAACAGGGGTGAGCAGACCTGAGCTTCCCGTGGCCACACCTTCCTCAGTCAAGTCAGATGGCCAGTTCTTCACTCCGCTTTAGTTTACTTCTCTTTATTAACATGAATAGTCATGAAATGCTTGATTGGAGTATCTCTTTAAATGTATTTTGAAAGCTTTTGAGGTCTGTGGGAGAGTTGTGAGAATAACATACACTTCATCCAGTTCCCCCACATCAACAATTTACACGGCTGTGCTAGGTTTGTCCAAACTACGGAGTCAGCATGGCTACAATACTATTCACTAAACTATAGGTTTATTCGGATCTTTCCAATTTTCTCACCATAGGTAGTTTTCTGCTCCAGGATACTACATTGCTTTTAGAAGCAACTATTTTGGCCAGGAAATTAAAGAGAACAAAAACTGTATTTTATCACTCAATTCAGTTCAGTTCAAATACTTCGAGCAGTGCACCTTGATGATTTCTACTGAACCAGATATGCAGTGAGAGTCTGCCAGGTATAAGGCATCACATCACATCTTTGGGATATAATAAGAGGAAAATTATTCAAGACTATATTCTAGCTGAAAATAGAATGCATGCCGAGAAAAACAATTAAACAGACTTTGAGAATTCAAAATAGAAGAGGGACTTTAAAGAAGAACGTGTTGAAAGAACAGTAAGATAAAACTAAGGGTTGACCCCCAGCAGCTGAGAAGCATCTCTGCCTTCTGTTTGAAAGGCTGTTTTTCCCCTAGGAGTGGATCTGACCTCACTGCGCCAGATGAAGCTTCAGAGACCAATGAGCATGCTAACGGATGTCAAACACTTCTTATCTGGTGGCGGAAATGTTGATGAGAAAAATGATGAAGGGGTAACGCTGGTAAGTCTATGTAACTGACTCTGAAATATTGCTTACATAGAGAATTTCAGTTGATTTCTACTACATAGAATTAGATACCATTAACTTGTAAAACTATCTTTTTTTCTGATTTAAAAGTACTACATATTTATTGTAAAAATCTTGAAAACACCTGAGTACCCAAAGAGCAAAACAAATCATGTATGTCACTGCTCAGAGAAATCCAGGGTTTCCAGGTTGGTGTATTTTCTTCAAGCCTTCCTTCAATGTATGTTTAAAATTTTAGAATAATTTTTGTGCATTACTTAGTGTGATTTTTGAAATAGAGCTTATAGGAGAATGTTTTCATTTTAATTTTAAAAGAAAAAATTATGGGTTACTCCAGTGAATGAATTTCTGAATCCAAGCAAAATCATGTCATTACTTTTTTTAAATATATAGCTGAAAGGCACAGTTGTGGTAATGTAAAAGAGAGTACAATTAAATTTGGATTAATTCTAATATAAGCATAATGTCTAATCATGAAAATAAAAATAATCATTTGGACTATAGACCCATAAAATGTACTTGAGCTGGGCATGCTGGTGTTAAAGTTAATTGTGGTGTATATAACGTATTGTGGCTCAGGGAAAAGATTGAGAAAAATTAAACTAGCAGATGGGAGTATGACCCTTGAAGCATGGGATATGTAGAAGTGTCTGGAACCAGAGATACTATTTTTACCATGGAAAAAATAAGATGTGAGGTTGAACACAGTGATGAGAGAAGTCACTAGTCTAAATGGGTAAAAGTGGTGTGAGACCTAGTACAATTTTAGATTTGTTAAATGCAAATCAATCACCTTGAGACATCCAATAGAATAATCTTCCTAGATATTGATTTTGGACTTTGAAATATAAATTTCAAAAGTCTATCAAAAACATAATGCAAAGTTATAATCAAAGAAAACAAAGCATGTTTAGAATTTATTGAAAAATCACACATTCAAATGGAAAAATATTGTAATTAACCTATTAAAGAGATATTTATTAATCACATCCTGTGAACAAAATAATAATGAACACCACAAAAGTCCTGTGTGGGCTCACATTTTGTTGTGGAGATACATAATATACAATATAAATGAGCTAAATATATAACAAAGGAGAAATAGTAAAGACAAAGACAATGACATGCTGAGTGTATTGTTGACATTTTAGAGACATACAGTTAAGATGTCACTGACAAAGAAATTCAAGTAATGACCTGAAAGAGGTCTGCACTCATTGCAGGTGTGCATGGGAGCATCCTAGGCTGAACATTGGTAGGTGCAAAGGCCCTGAGGCAGGTGTGTTGTAACTTGGAAATAGTACAGAGCTAAGCAGAATAAAGGAAAGGAGGGAGGTAGCTGGCCCAGATTGCACAGGGTCTGTGTACCTGTGTGAGGACTCTGTAGTTACTCTGTGATGGGAACACATCAGAGGGCTCTCAAGAGAGCCAGATATGGTCCTACTTCAGTTCTAAAAGCATCACTTTCTCTGACTGCTTTGTTAAGGATGGACTATCAAGGGGCAGGGCTGAAGCTGAGAGTTCAGTTAAGAGACTTTTCCGGTAATCCAATGGTTGGTGGTGTGGACCAGACAAAGCTGCAGGAAGCTGAGAAAGTGAGAAGTGGCTAACTTCTGTCTGCATGAAAAGAAGATCCACTGGGATTTCCTGATGGCCATGTGGTAGGAGAGAAAGGACGACTGCAGAATGATTCCACGTGTGTTTAAGCTTGAACAACTGGAGTGATAGAGTTGAGATTCAATGAGGAGAAGGCAGAGGACAAGGACAAAACGAGGTTAGAGCAGGAACAGCTTTGGAAACATAGAGCTACAGGTGCCCCTGAACCATCTTCTTGGAGATGTTGAGTTTGTGGTTGGATCCTGGAGTCTGGAACTCAGGAGCTGTCTGGACGGCAGAATCAATTTCGCAAACACTGACATCTATGTGACATTGAAAGCCTTGACCCTGGATGAAATCACAGATTTGATACAGAAGGAAGAAGAATTTTGGACCAAGCCATAGAGCTTAGGAAGAAGAGAACGATCCAGAAATGAGACTGGAGGGAGGAACTCCCAAGATGGGAGGAAAAGCAGAAGAATGAGATGTTTCAGGAGCCAAGGAACGCAAGTATGATGAGGAGGAAGATGAGGATAAGGAGGAAGTGGTTGACTATCAGATACCACTGAGGGGTCAAGTGATTGGAGATGGCGAATTGGCCATTGGATTTCATAATGTGGAGGTCACTGGTCTTCTCATCAGTGAGAAGAGAGAGGTGGGAGGCTCAAAATCTAGACTAGAGTGGGTAACGGTTCTTTTAACACTAATGTCTAACACAGAGCAGAAACCCAGTAGAACTTTGTTTCTCTGTTTGCCATCAAATATTACAACTTTATATTTCTTTTAAAAATACACTGCCAAATAAAAATAGTATGTTTCAAATACCACTAAACAAAAGGATCCACCTACTTCATTTGTGAAACTGTTGAATCAATAGAGAGCAATAAATTGCTATTGTGTTCAATCATCTTCAATTTTGACATTCTTTGTGACCTTTTTTTTATTGACCAGAGAGCATAAACGTTGCAAATAATTGTTTTGTAATAAATGATCATCTTTGAACTTTTTATAAGGAAAGTAACAGTGATCGGAAGTCAAGGAAGCTGTCCCTGGAAGATCACAGCATGTAGCAAGTGGCAGTTTAGATCAATTCTTGTGTCTGAATTGGTTAGACTATCATGTTAAGGACTGCCAACCCAGAGGTGTCCTCTGGATTGTGTGTTTCTGTCTCTTGTTGGTGGGAACAGTTGAGAAGACATTTGTTCACAAATTTCTAATCCTCAGTTGGAATATCATTGTGGTTCAAATTTAGGCATAATTTCCCACAAATTTAAGTTGTACAAAAAAGATAAAGCTACAATTAAAAAAAAAAAAGGCCTGTTACAGAGCATATGAAAATGGGTTCCTGAGTTCCAGCCCATATATGCTCTTCGAAGTTCTTCTTCGAGTTCCAACCCATACAGCTCAATCCTGCTGTAATGACTTTCAGATACATTATTAAGGTGCTAGTTCTTTACTCTTTTGTCACAGAATTTGATATATAATATCTGGCCTTGGGACACATTTACTTGGTTTGTTAGAAAAGAATTATTCATGATGTGCAAACATTAAGCAATTTTATTTTGTCTCCATTTGTTATTTCGGTGGTGCCAATTCATTCCTTACTTCTGGATTAAGGCTTAGCCAATGCCATCAGCTTTCTAGCCATTTTTAGGGAATAGACCCTTTATGGTTTTACTTTATGTCACAACACATAGCCTCAGTTTAGAGATCAGAGTGCCTGGTCCTATATAACCATGAAAAGTCCCAGCATGTATGAAGTCAGGGTTCACTGATCTTTTTTATGCCTTATTACCTTCTAAACCTCTGGTGTAGCCATGGATTCCATGTCAGAATTGTGTTTTTAATGTGACAAAGATGGTGCCTCGAATTACAAAGAAAGCCAGTTATATGGAAACATCATAATCCTAATATTAAAATTAAATTTGTGATATGTAATGCATGTGCTTCTTTATTAAGGCACTAAGTAACAGATATAACATTACCATGATTTTAAGAGTAGATTTGAAGGTGGGTGATATTTGGAGGTGTATGCTATGACAGCAATGTTATAGGAGCATATTTCTTTTGATGATAGCAACATAGGTGTGTAGCCTAGGTTCACTATTGAAGAATTTGCTAAATTTCAGTTGGAGCTAGAAAAAAAACTAATCATTTTTTAGTTAAAACCCAACCAAGTTTGCAAATCCCCTGAATCTCTCCATAGATCCTGCAGGGGCTGGTGGGCTCAGGTGTTGAGGACCCTGATTTTGTGAAATCTTGAACCTGCTGTGGCAGAGTGTTGCATCAGACTAGGGAGTCCATGGAAGGGAGGGCAGCCACGGACATCTGTTCCCCTCCAGCTGCTGCCTCTTCAGTGTCACCGAAGTTGAGAGAGAGGAGGGGAGGAGACAGATGGACAGGCAGAGACACAATGAAAGCTGGAAGGTTTTGACTTGACCTTCCTTGGGAGAGTGTCCTGCTCTCTGGGCAAGAAGCTGACCCCTTCGCTTGTGAGGATGTGGATGTTCTTCAGATGTCACCTCTCCACCGCCCATCGCTGGGAACCTCCAGATGGTCCTTGACACCTGCCTCAGCTCTGGGGAATCAGGGGCACCCCAGCCTGTCTCTGCTGAGCCAAGCTTGCTCTTCAGGCATCCACCTGAAATAGAACTGAAAATGAACATGGCTTGTCCCTGGAAAAACCTCCCTGTGTTTGCTTTTTGCCCATGAAAACTCATGAGTGCAGATGGATGCCAGTGTACCAGTGACTCCCCATCCCTGCACACTGAAGCAGAGAACCACACTACTTCTTGCCCTATGCTCTTTCTAATCAGGAATCAAAACCGGTAACAGTGTCTCTGCCAAACTCCCAGGGACACGTGACTTCTGTCAGTGGTCACCAAAGCCAAGCTCTCTTGACTTGGATTAGGGAGAAATCCAGCCCCCCCCCCACACACACACAAAAATTTCCCACATGTTCAGTCAGTCAGTCTTATCTCTCATTATGCCCTCAGTTTAGAGGTAGAGCTCGCAAGAAATCTAGGCAGGGATGCCTGGCTGGCTCAGTAGGTAGAGCATGCAGCTCTTGATTCTAGGGTTGTAAGTTCCAGCCCCATGTTGGGCGTGGGTGTAGACTCCTTAAAAAAATAAAACATTTTAAAAAAGTAAGTCAGCTTTTGGACAGCTGTTTTCAAATGTCCATATGTGGTCTCACTTTTAGATATGTACTATCTTCATAGTGAAAACTGTGGTGAGAAAAATCCTCTGTTAATCTATTATAAGACTAGAATTGGAGAAAATTTGAAGTTATTGGTTCAAAATTGGGACTAATTCCTATAGGCATTTGAAGAGCTATTCCTCAAGATTGATTTTCATTTACTCCCCACATAATTTTCATCAGTATTTGACATGAACCTCAGAGTGACCTTCCAGCGGTAGAGTGGCAGGGGTCACACATCGTAAATAAGACCGCATTCAATGGAAATATATTTTAAATTTTACACATAGATTCTTTGTAAAAATTAGATTCACAAGAATAAGACTGAGTGAGTGACTTAACAATGAAGACCCAGGTTCCATGTTACACAATCAAAAGGGGTTAAATCTGGGTGGTGAAAGCTCTTCCAACATACAAATGGGGGAAAAAACAGAAAGGGAAATACTGAGATCATTGACTACAACAAAAATTAAAATGAACATTTATGCCTCAAATAATGAGCCCAATGAAGAGGCAGTTAATAAACCAGGAATAATACTTGCAACAGGTCTTTCGAAGTGTTAATAGTTTTAAAATATTACGTAGATTCATATGAACGAAAAAGATCATCTGTCAATAGAAAACTAATACAATCAATTCACCAAAGAAAATACAACTACCCTATAAATACATCAAAGAGACCCACTGGTAGGACTTAAGCACATT
This sequence comes from Vulpes lagopus, assembly GCF_018345385.1. NCBI lineage: Eukaryota > Metazoa > Chordata > Mammalia > Carnivora > Canidae > Vulpes > Vulpes lagopus. The sequence continues at coordinate 4,033,697 of NC_054839.1, read as the reverse complement.
GAAATTATTTGCAGTCATTTTAAAAATAAGCAGTGCTGAAGACCAGAAAGCTTAGTGTCTGTGAGGGACAGTCCCTCCACACACTGCTGGATGGGGTGTGAATTGGCACCAACATCCTGGAACTCGGTGCGGCAGGGTATGTAAATATGTTGAAAGAATGTTCATTATTTTAGAATAACTGTTCTATTTCTGGGAATTTATTAGAAGAAAATACCAGAGAAGCAGATATAGGGATTATCCACACAAAAATACAGCAAATACATAAAAGCCCAATAATTAGGAACTGGTCAGGTAGGATGATCCTCAGTCTGAGCTCCATCACTTCACAGATGTGACTTCTGCTGGTTGATCATTCTCTCTGTCTTGACCCTAGCCCCTCCCACCACCTATATGAGGAAAACGCTGTTTCCATGAGGAACGCACTACCGCAGACTTCTAACTGGGGTCTGGGACTCTTGTGTGTTTTCACATCTGAAAGGTTCTGGGACCTGAGGATGGTTTTGATGAGTAGAAGGAGGCTACACGCCATGCTTAATACACACCACTGTGCCTTCACGGCTAGTGTGCCCGGGGAACGCTGAAGCAAGTGTGTAAATGGTGTGCATCTTCCAGAGTCGGATGTTCTAATACAAGATAAGGAAACTGTTGGGGAGGGGGTGGTTTACAGGAAGAAGAAAGATGCTGTATTTAAACCAATAAATAACATACCAATAAATAACATACCAATAAATAACAAACCAAGGTTTGTTAGAAGCACTAGTATTGTGCTCTTACCCTGGTGGCCTGGCCAGCTCGGGTGTCCACTGCCCTTTGCTGTTTCAGAGTATCAGTGCTGGAGAATGCAGAAGAACATAGCTTCAGCCCATGGGGCCAGGCTCCCCTGGGCCAGTTGCCTACATTAACTCATCCCAGCTTTTGCAGCTGCAAAACCAGGACAGTGATAACTGATCCCAGGCTGTATAGGCTAGGGGGAATAATGATAACTTTTAGGGGCGGTGTTTGCGAAGCTGCTCTGAAACCTTGTCCTGCCTTGTAACTAGATAGGTGATTTCCAACTTGCCGTAATTTTCCAGAACTGTCCTTTTGCAATTGTCCTTCCAAGAAGCTGCTAATTGTCTACAGAAACAACAGCTGCCTCTGTGTTTCTCATAAGACCCCATAAAATAGCAGGAGAGGAGTAATCTAAGACACCACAGTGATAAGCACTTTCACGCTTTGGTGCCTAACATCTTCCAGCAAATGTCAGGACAGGGCAGGGATATAACTTCATTTCAGAAAACAGACATTTTTTAAGCTCTAACTTAGTGATGAGAAATGTCCCCTGGGGTGTCTGGAGGCTTGTTTATGGATTCAGAAGTTGAATGCCTGTAGAATCAAGGTAAAGGCTCTAAGCTCTTAATATTTTACTCTGATGAATTTTTAAAATTCTGTTATCTCTTGTAAAGAAGTAGAAAGACTCAAAGTCAGGGGTTTTTGCTGTCCTTTTGAGATTACCTAGGATTGAATTTGTCTGCCTCCAGAGGTGTCACTGGGAGCTCATGCTTTGGATTGCTTTTCTACCCAGTGAGCCAAGACTTTCCTTCTAGTCTTTTCCTTGAAAACAGTGCCTGAGATGGCGGGACCCGGAGTTAGGCTGAATTTGAAATGGTAGAACCCAATTTTTGCCCCGTGGAAAGCAAGTCTTCTCATTGAGGAATTTATCCTTAATGACAAGTGAACTTGCCTTTGTGACTATCAGGTGCTAAGCAACAAATGGACAGCTCTTGGTGCAGTTTTGTATTAAAAGTGGAAACCTTCCCAGATACAGATGTTACTGCACACAGATCAGAGTAACCTTTGAATCATTATCTGATCATTCAAGTAATGTAGACTAAATTTAGGAGCAAGTGAAAGTTTGGTTTTCTAGGAGAACAGATGTATAAAGTTATATTTTTCTAAGAAACTTGTGGGTATTTTATTCTTGGGACTGTTGGCGAGACTATTAACAAGGTAAATTCTTTGTTTAACGAGGTATGAGAAGATTGATATGAAACAATCTCTTAATGTTTATGCCTTAAATTAGACAAATATATTTGTTCTTTCGGTGCAATGAAGTATCAGAAATAAGCATGGAAGTACACGCTATATATTTAAAGAGCATGATTAAGTCCAAAGGTGGAAAAGCAAATGTTTTTGCTGAATGTTATTAATATATATGTACACGTATTTAATAAGTCCTTTGACTTTATTGTAATTTTATCTTTGTAATAAAAACAGACAGAAAGCTACAAAAATCCAATGCTACAAAACCAAGAAGAAATCATTGGTTTTACTACTTTTGTATTCTTTTTTCTTTTTCCTTCTTCATAGCTTCATATTAAGATGTTCATGAAATCAATTAAGTAGTTACTAAATAACATAATTAAATTGGGTATGATGATCATTTACTTACAAATCAAGGCTGCTGTGTTAGAAACAGGAATTATCTCATCTGAAAGTCCAAATCATTCTCCAAACCCAGATCTCCTCATTACAATGAGCATGCTCCTAGGGCTTCATGCTTGAACCTCAGGTTGCATTTGCAAACTAAACTGGGAGCGTGTTCAAGTGACAGGTGCATGATCATTTTAGGTCCAGCAGGATTAACTTATCTGGTGTGCCTGCCCCATTACCTGTTCCAGAGCATCAAAATGTTCACATTTCCTGCTGTCATTTATGTCCTCGAATCTCCTCCAGTCACATCAAATACAGGGCTAGAATTTCAGAGCCACTCACTACATGTTTGACTTTTGGGCAAGACATGGTAAAGCGATCAATTATTGTATTTTGTATTTAAAAGTATTCAGATTATAGTAGAAAGGATGCCACAGAGGGAAATTGAAATTATATGAAAAAGTGTTCAAAGTCAGAAGGAAAATAATAATGAAGCCATAAACTTTTGTTTAAAGAACAATGATGTCCACTTATATTAAAAAAACAAAAATGCAAAGAACAATGATGTCCACTTATATTAAAAAATAAAATGCATGTATGTTCTTTTTTAAAAGTTATTTTTAGATTTAATATTTTATTAGCTCTCTTTAAACCACTGAATAAATTGTTTCGATGTTCCTGATTTTTTAAAGTTACATAAGAAAATATTTCTTTATTGCAGTTACATATGGCATGTGCAAGTGGCTACAAGGAGGTGGTGTCTCTTCTCCTCGAACATGGCGGAGACCTCAATATAGCAGATAATCAATACTGGACACCACTCCATTTGGCAGCAAAGTATGGCCAGGTAAAGTGATCTCCTAAATTATTTTTAAAAAATAATTATACAATTAATGCATCATTTCATATTTAATTTTTTTATTTCAAATTTATGTACTGGTCAGTATGAAATTTAACTTTTAATGGCATTCTATTAGTCAACAAATATTTTTTATGGTTGAAAGAAAACATGTTTTAGAAGAATACATAAAACATACATTCCTTGGGAATCTGCATATTAGTCAAAATTGTTGGAGAAATAATACAAATTCATAAATATTTTTCATATAATGGACTTATTATTTCTTAAGGTTCTATAGTCCTCATTTAGTTTATAATTTAATGAATTGTTAATAATTCTATTTGTTCTCTATAGTTAGTAGAAGTAAAGCAAAATTACATTTTATGTTTTAGTCTTTCATTCTAAATTATATTTCATCTTAATGAATGAGGAATTAATAGCAGATTTTTTTCCCTCTGAATTGATTTTTGGCCATAGCTAATACAACTTGAGTTAGTATCGTGCAAATTACTCTCTCACCAGGTACCATTATATTATAAGGAGGAAGCAAACTGACTTTTAAACAATTTTATGTGGCTGAATGTGACAGCAGTGTTTATAATAACTGATTAATATTGAAATCTATTTATTCAACACACAGTATTCTGTGCTGGAGAAAGCCTGAGTAATTCTATTTTAGAAGAGAATTCATTGTTACATAAATATGGAGTCTTGGGTTAAACTTGTTGATTCTCAAACCTTGGCCTGGGGATAACAATCATACCCATTAAGTTCATAGTAAGTTAAGTCTCTTAAGTACTAACTGGTATGCAAAATACCGATCATAAAATCTGAGTACTGTAGTTGAAATAATTGAAACCATTTGCATTTCACACTACTTTTTAAGACTTTTAAAATTTATTTATTTGGGAGAGAGAGAGAAAGAGAGAGAGTGTGAGCATGAGCAGGGAGGGAGGGCCAGAGGAAGAGAGAGAAGCAGGCTTTCTGCTGAGTAGGGACCCCGATTCCAGGGCTTGATCCCACAACCCTAGGATCATGACCTGAGCTGAAGGCAGCTGCTTAACAAATTGAGCCACCTAAGTGCCCTGCATTTTATGCATTTTAGAAAAAAACCATTGTTTAGGAAAAGTCTTTCAAAATAATAAAAGCATTATTTGCTTTGACAACATTTGCTGTGTGAAAAGGTTCATTCCTTCAATCAGTGTTTCTAACAAGTTCTTTATTAAGTTCCCCAAACTGTGTTTTAATCAAGTGAATGTGTGAGTAAATGGATAGGTTAAGGGCACGAGGCTGTAGGTGGCTGAAGTTGTTGGTCCCAGGAGTCCAGGAGCCCCAGGTCCTCCCAGTAGATCATAGGAGTATTGGGGAATCAGTAACCTTGGTACACACATTGGTGCTGCATTTCTAGCCCCCTACTGCACTGGAGGATGCTGGGTGTGAGGTTTTGTCTTTAGTAAAAAGTAGAGAAGCACACATAGAACAAGTATGGTTTTCTAGAACACAACCTGTTAGTCTGTGCTGAAGAAATGGTAATCAGTGAATTATCAGAACGTGCTCATCATAGTCAGGGCTCCCTCTGGAAGGAGCTAAATCTGCAAGGGAGCAAGAGCTTGGTAAATGCGACAGAATGCTACTTATTACAACTCAATTAAGGGTTTCATTTTACCCAATTTTTCTGACTGGACTTTTAGATTTTGGATCAAGAATCCTTTCAAAGAATACAAATTGGTTCCATTTAACCACTTTCATAAGATAATGTTCTCTGGGGGAATTGGGCTAGATTTAACAGGTTTTATTTAAAGACATGCCTTGGACAAAATATATCACTATTTCTGTTATTAGAAATTTAAATAATTTTTATCAGAAGCTGGTGTGTGGTTTTTGTTTTATTTGATTGCACGACAAATGAAATATTTGGTATGAGGTGGTGTATTTTATTTGTTGCTGTATTTTTTGGTTCTGTGGTTTCTATTTTTTTAAAATTGAAACTTCTGTGTCTTTGATGGAATTTCCTATTTTTTTCATTTGTTTTGGAAGGATTTGTAGTTGTTTGTTGAAGCATTCTTATGAGAGCTGCTTTACCATCATCATCAGATGATTCTGGCATGATTCATCTTGTTGTCATCATCCTTTCTCAATCAAGCTGTGACTTCCTGATCTTGGTGTGACAAGTGATTTTTTAATTGCATTTTGGAAACTTCAGCTATTGTGTTAGGAGAGTCTTGGTCTTCTATAAATCTATTTTAGTCAGCCTGTGTAAGTTTGGCAAGCAGGACCTGGTCTAGTCCAATGGGTTGTGGTTCCAATGAGAGGTTAATTTTCAGACACTTTGAGGTGCCATTTTGGTCCACTTGGCTTATCTGGTGTCCCTGGGGTTCTCACTGCTTTCTTCTAGTGCCCCCAAAGGGGTGGAAGAGGTTTTCCCATGCGAGACTACTTCTTGTCTCGGGGTGAGGTGAGGGATTTCCACAGAGGCAAAAGAATTTTATGGCTGGGGGCCTGTTGTGGTCGTATGCTCCCTCTTGTACCTGCCTCCTCCCAGCTACTTTTGCCTCTCATCGGGGAGAGGAGTCTCAGCTCCATGGAAGAAGAGTGCTTGCCATGGCACTTCATATTAGCAGATCCTGGTGCTGGACTCACCTGAAGTTGTCTGAGGGACACAGTTGGAATGTGGGAGGGATGCATCAACCAAGCCCTCTTCTGCCACTAAGTTGGGCTGGGAAATACCAGTCTGGGCCAAACTTTGATTGGGTGAGGTTCCTGTCTGTGGTTCCTCCCATTTTCAGGTCCTGAGCCAGTTTACCTTACTCCTTCCCTCTTCAGAGTCCTTGGGTTTACTGTAATTAGCAGGGAAGATCAAGAAAGAGCCATTCTAAGTTGGAATGTTTTAAAACAGCTGCTCTGTTCCAAAAGAACTCCTTACTTCTGAAAGCATCCTGAAGCTTAATAAAGAGTGACAAAAGAAAGTTAATTTATGATTATTTTCACATGAAACCCATCTGTGGGCAGAAGAGAAATGGAGATGCATTTATGCAACTTCTATTCTAAAATGTCTCCTGGGATTTTTGATTCTGTGTGTTGAACATGTCTCAATGTGACTGAATATTACTGACTCATATTTTGAAAGAATATCTAGATGTTTCTGTTCCACTTCCTGGAAGCTATATTGCTAAGGCAGCAAGAATTAGCACTGTCAGAAATTACATCCATTAGGCAATAGGATGGAGCTCCAGATCCTTTTTCCAGTAGTGTGCCTGTGATGTTAGAGGACAGGATTTCTGTGTGAAAATAAGGAATTGACTTTTCAGGGGTACACAGGAAACTCTACAGAAATGGGAAGTTTTACCCAAGAACCTACATTTTTAAAATAAGATTTTATTTATTTATTCATAAGAGACACACAGAGAGAGGCAGAGACAGAGGCAGAGGGAGAAGCTGACTCCTTGTGGGGAGCCTGATGTGGGACTCGATCCTAGGACCCCAGGATGACATTCTGAGCCGAAGGCAGATGCTCAACCACTGAGCCACCCAAGTACCCCAAGAAACTACATTTTTAAAGTGCCTACCATTGAGCTTTATTATAGGATCCTGTTAAAAAACAGGATCAGAGTCTGATAAAATTTGTATCATGGAAAGAGACATTTTATATAACCATGACACAAGACTAATGAATATATTAAACTAATAAGATGGGTTGGCTATATGGTTTAAAAATATGGCATTTGGTTTTAGTAATGAAAGTAGATTTTTTAAAATTTATTTATTTATTTATTTATGATAGTCACAGAGAGAGAGAGAGAGGCAGAGATACAGGCAGAGGGAGAAGCAGGCTCCATGCACGTGGAGCCTGATGTGGGATTCGATCCCGGGTCTCCAGGATCGCGCCCTGGGCCAAAGGCAGGCGCCAAACCGCTGCGCCACCCAGGGATCCCTGAAAGTAGATTTTTTAAAAGGATTTTATTTATTTATTTGAGAGAGAGAGACAACAAGAGAGCACAAGTGGAGGGAGGGACACAGGGAGAAGGATAAGCAGACTCCCTGCTGAGTGGGGAACCTGATGTGGAGCTTGATCCCAGGCAGAATCTTAACCAACTGAGCCACCCAGGCACCACATGAAAGTAGATTTTTAACGTGTTTCATTTACACAGTTATATTTAACAAAAAAAAAATGTTTCGATATATACCAAGCATGATACCTGCCATGCCTTGATAATGTATGACTATATGGACTATAAGCCCAATATAATGGCCACTTCGTTCCTAAGGCTTCCTGGAGATTCCCATCTCACACAAGTTGTAAGATAGAGGAATGATTAATGAATAAAGCAGGGAGAATTCATGGATAGCAGTGCTCTCACCCCATTACTTGCCATTTTTGAACAATTTTTCAAACTTTGGGTTTTCTAAATTTATGTGTTCAGTATAGAGAGTTACAGACTTATATGGGAAATGTGACCCAGAGCTATGTTTACTTTGCAAGATGCAGACTGATCAAGATTGATGTTTTTATTACCACTTCTTCAGTGCACCAGTTATATTTCTAACGCTGATCATTTATTAATGATAAGTGAATTAAGAAACACTTTCCAATTGCTCCATTTATTTTTTCAAAACCAGCTGAAAACCATTTGACCCCAACTTTTTAAAAAGTGACTTTTTAAAAAATTATTTCTTGTATTTCCCAGACACTTCCCTACACAAACACTGTATTTCATTCTGCCTATCCAAGTGATTACGCCAGCTTTGTTCTGAGGAACATGGCCTTCTCGCTGGCTCTGAGCATAGCTCTACCACTGGCTGGCTGTGTGAACCTAACAAGCCTCACTGATTCTTCTTCCATACAGTCTGGCCCCAGGGTCTTCAATCAATGAGAACTATCAACCTCTGGTAAAAGGGGGATTTTTACACAGCTCAGGAGATTCTGGGGAATGATGAAGGCAGATGCATTAGACATGTGTTAACATCAGTTGGTGTGTGTCCTGGTTAATTGATCCAGTTGTTACATTTGTACAGACAAATGTCTGACACAAAGGTTTCCAGAAATGGCCATTTATCATGTTCAAATGAGGCAGATTTAAAAGCTAATGTCACCTTTATCCTCTGCTTCTCTATGAAATGACTAGCCATTAGTTCCGTATTTTCTAAATCCTTACACATTTTAGTACCAAGAATAGATCTGAAGATCACATGTGTCTATTCCATTTTGCTCCACTAGGCCTGTTCAGGTGGAGTCTCCATCAAAATGTAAGCTTTGAGCAGTGAGGGCTGTTTGCTTGCCCTCTGTGCTCAGTGTCCAGCCAAGTAACCAAAGGAATTGAAAGTATCAACCAAAGTATCAGAGGCAGAGGGGTTTTTTTTTCTGTTAGAATATATGATACCAAACCCAAAATAGTATTCTTCAATTCAGACTAAAAAGACAACTAGGAAATCTATATTAATAGATTTTGAGTAAATTGTATCTCAATTATTTTGTCAGGAAAATCCCATCTGATATATAGAATTATATTTAAAAACTATTAACTGTGAAGATGCCATTTAATATTCAATTTGGAAATAACTAAGAAATAGGTTTCATCTGAATATCAATTTATATGGATGGAAGATTTATAACTCTCTAAAGAAATTTACTGTAGATAAAAATATCTCAGTTTAGAAAAAAAGCTTTAGAAATGCTAACATTTTAAAAGATTAATGGCATTTTTAGAGACATTCATAGCAATTTCACTTTCTTACAAATACCTTACAATTATAAATACCTTTATGGAGAAGGTAGTTCGTAATTTATAGCAGTTTTTCTTACTGACATTTATACTGGGATGGCATATATTTTTTTAACACTTCCTTTTATAAATATGTTGACTTTCCAGTGAGAAAAAGGAGATTCTTGTTCTTGTCTACAACTGGGACCTGAATAATTTATGTGACCAGTGTCTTTGGTTCCACAGTTCTTTCATGAGTCGTATGTACAATAAAATTTGATTCTAGCCTTGGACATATTTTTGGTGTTTCTAATAGGATTGGTCAACACTACAACAAAAGACAAGAAAGTAACTTCACTGATGCTAAAACCAAAGTATCCTTCCTTTCAAAAGTATTTTGTATCACACAACCTGCATCTCCTGATGTTCAAAAGAATCTTTTGTATTCTCAAAAAATATTTTTACCCAAGTTCATAAGTATTGAGAGATACTGAGAGGGTTTATTAATTATTATTAATATTATTTATTTATTTATTTATTTATTTATTTACTTACTTACTTTGGGCAAACATAAAGTCACTCCCTGGTTTTCCTCCCATTGCTCTGAGCACTCAGCATTGACAGCTCTGTGCTCTGTGCAGGGTCCCTCTCTCAGTGTTTACACATCTTTAGGGAATCTCCAACCCTGCAGCTTCGAGACTTCCATGCCCATGTCTCCCAGAGCTGCCTCTGTTTCCCTCTCACTTTGCAGACCCCTGAGGACCACTGCCCAGTGGGTGATCTCTACCAGCCTTCCCTCCAACTGGACTCCTGTACAAAGGGAATGATCAGTTCCTTTCTTGACCCCAGCTGTTGTCCTTTCTAGGTGTCATCATTTACTCACCACAAAACTGGGTATCATCCTTCCTCCTACCTCTCCATCTTCCAGTATCTAATAACTGCCCCCTACCTAGGAATGGCTTGGGGCTAAGGTGAGGTGTAATTACAGCTCCTACCCTATCCAGGGCAACACCATCCCTACCTGGGGATTGACCCACCACCAGCCTGTTGCATCACAACTCCTTTTGCACATGTAAGCTTTGTCAACACAGGTGTCCTCACAGTGTCTCCCCACAACATCTTCTGCACTGCTGGGGATAGGAAACACACACTCCATAACACAGTTTGGGAGTCTGTGTGCCTGGGCTTCATTCCCTAACCTCTCCCCCACCAGATTGGAGCATGTAGCCACACTCGACCACTTCCAATTTCTGGACGGTGCCATTGTGTACCTCCTTTCATGCTCTTCCTGAAATTGTCAAGTGGCTCAATCTTACATGGGGGACCACATGGAGATGCCACTTCAGTGACTGCCTCTCCCAGTTACCCGAATTCCAGTGAGGAGGCTCCCTCATATATCCAATGTGGCCCCTGTGTCTCTTGAACACATCAGTCATCACATCACAGAGCCTGCAATTGCCCCTTCATTTGTCCCCACTGCCCTCCAGTCTTGTGGCAAATGAGTGTGTGGACAGAGCCCTTTCTTATCAGCACAGGGACCGACCTAGGACTGGCAGTTCTGTTCATTCACGAATGAGGGAGCCCGAATCTACCCTGGAGTGGCAGGTGCCTGTCTGTCCAGCCGACAGTGACTGCATCTACTCAGTGGGGTCTCGAGCCCATGAGCCTACATGCATGCTGGCTGGCCAATGGGAGGGATGGTCCCCAGATGCACGTGTCTGTCACCAGTGCCCCAGAAGAATGGCATGCAGGCAGAGAGAGTCCAGCCAAGGGTGGGCAGCATGGACAACATCTGTTGGGTAGCATAAGAGGTCATCAAGGAGTCTGACCGGGAGGAGATGCAGGAGAAGGAGGCTGCCACGTAGGAGGGAAGAGGGATCATCCCTGGAAGGATAATCAGATACAGGCAGGATTGGAGAGCCTGTGTTCTCAGGGATGGAGGCAGAACTCGTGTGTCTAATGTGAAATCACAGTTGGATCACAAACTGGGTAACAATTTATTAAATGGTTTTGTATTTTATGCCTGAAATCCTTCAGGGGTTTCTGAGTTGGAGGCATTTACCCATTATAATGTAGAGCTTGCACCAGTGAGGTAGGAGATGCATGCTGGGAGTTCTGGGACCTTTAACACTCCAGTTTCTTATTATTTCATTAAGTGAAATATCGTCTCAACTGGAAACCAGCTATGTCCAAACACTCATTGCTTATTGTTCAACTTTTTAAAGAGGTCATTTAAATGACCATCATGGAATTAATTTTGCTAAATTCATCCAAACTGAAGGACAGCTCTCTAAAGAATGAAGTCCATATGCAGCGAAACTTGCATGGATTTAAATTTCAGCTTAAGTACATTTTCTATTAGCCACACAGGGTCTCCTTTTACACACTCATCACCCCCCTACACACACACACATACACACACACACAGTCACCATATCCTCTGGAGCCTTCGGTGATTATAAACATTCTTGTCCTACTGGTGACAGATTCTTACTGGATTACACACTCGACTTAGTCACATTTGAAGCAGTTTACCTGAAGGTGTTTTGCGAGGGTAAAGCAAATGTTCCAGAGGAGAGAAATTGCAATTAGCACAGGCCTGTTTAATTTAGTTCTATGCCATGCCTCCCTGATTTCTGATGGGAGGCACATGGGAAATACTCTAAAAAAAGAAAGGAATTCTCCAAATGAGAGAAGTTTCCTTCTTCCACACATGAGTGCTTTATTTTTATGGGCCTGAAATAATATGAAGTGGCTTTTATTGCTAAAGATTTTTCTGTAGGAAACATTTTGCTTTTATTCCTTCGGTGCTGTCTGTCTGCACTTCTGGTTGAGAGAAGTGGTTCGCTAAGAGATTGCACAGGTTTCTCTTTGGAGTCTGGACGCACTGAATTGAATTTGGAAATGCAAAGCAATTGTTAGACGCTGATACCTGACATTTTTTGCAGAGATATGAAAGCGTTTAGGTTTATGACTAGTCTTTCAAATCTGTGAAAACTGAAGGCAATCTTAGCTAATTTGGGGCATTTTCCCCTTTTCTTCTTCCTTTACTTCCTTTGTCCTTCTCTCTCTCCTGCTCTTCATCTCTCTTCTTCTTCTCTTTCGTGTGGTTTCAATGCAAGCACATCACTCTCATCTTTAATATAAAACGAAACTCCTTCCTATGCCAATTTTAATGTCCTAGGAATATGCCCTCTATATTTTATCTTTCATACTTCAAGAGTATCTCTTTCTTTAGTAAACTATTTGGAAATAAAAATAAACTACATATAAGCACTCTGCTGTAACATAATTTAAATGTTATTGATATAATTTGTGTTCTATGAAACCAACACTCTGGGAAAGCTAACAATGAGCAGACTATTTAAAATCTAATTAAATTTTTAATGAGAATACTAATAAGAACAGTCATTGGTGGGTGGGGAGATGCCTCTGTGTGCAGGATGCAAAGCTTCGTGTGTGGGGAGAATACCATAGCACATGTTACAAGACCAAAACCCAAGATTGGAAAAACCAGTCTCGTTCTCATTACTATAATAAAGCAAAAAAATGGAAACAAAGACAAAATTGAGAAAGGAGACAGAAGGTTAAGAATAACAAAGGAGGGCAGCCCGGTGGCTCAGCGGTTTAGCGCCGCCTTCAGCTCAGGGTGTGATCCTAGAGACCCGGGATCAAGTTCCATGTCAGGCACCCTGCATAAGAACAATTCCAATTAAAAGTCTAAACACTTTCTTTTAGAAATTGAAAAGTTCATTCTAAAACTTTTTTAAAGATTTTATTTATTTGTTGATGAAAGACAGAGAGGCAGAGACACAGCTGGTGTCTATCCAACTCGATTTAAGAATTTGAATGAGAATATTCAGTTTCTTTACTCAGCAGAACATTAGTAGAGTGCTACTCAGGTTCTGTAGAAAAACAAACAGTAATTAAATAATAAGATGTTATTTTAATGTCCTTCTTTCAATAATATTGGCTTCTTTTTAAAAAAAAAAGATTTTATTTATTCATCATGAGAGACACAGAGGAGAGGCAAAGACATAGGCAAAGGGAGAAGCAGGCTTCCTGTGGGAGCCCAATGCAGGCCTCAATCCTGGACCCCGAGATCATGCACTGAGCCTAAGTAAGGGAGACACTCAACCACTGAGCCACCCAGGTGCCCCCACTCTAAAATTTGTATGGAGATACAAACTATCTATATAGACAAAATTATCTTAAAAAATAAGAAAATTACAGGCTTTTTTCAAGACTTACTATAAGTGTTTTACTTAAAAGATTTCAATATTGGCTATAAAGCTACACTAATCAAGATAGTTGGGGAATGCAATAAGGATAGACAAATACATCAATGAAACATAGAATAGTCTAGAAACAGGCAGGGACATATAAAGTCAATTAATATTCTACAAAAGTACCAAAGCAATTCAGTAAGAGAAAAAAGTCTTCAAGAAATATTGATAAAAAACGGGTGGGTACTGGACCAAAATAAATTTGAGCCTTTTTATGCCATTTGCAAAAACTCGCTTGAGAGAGACTGCAAGTATAAAAGTTAAAATTATAAAGCATTTGGGAGAAAATATAGTATGATATTGTCATGACCTTTGAGCTGACAGAGTTATTTGAACATAAAGAGGCTAACTGCTAGTAGAAAAAAAATACAGATGTTGTACTCTGACAAAAGCAAAAGTTAAAGTATTCTTCTGTTCTTAGAAAAACATTTTCAAGAATATGAGTAGGCAAGCCATAGAACAGGAGGAAATATTTGTAATACACATATCTATCTGACAAATATCTCTGGAACACATAAAGAGCACAGATCACTTATACAAAGATAAACACTCCAGTGATAAATGGGTGAAGAAGTCTTGAATAGACAGTTCACCAGAGAAAATCTAGGAGGGGCCGCTAAACAGAGGGAAAGGTGTTCAGTATCCTTTGTCATCTCAGAAATAAGTTAAACTAGACTGAGCTATTACTTCATGTCCAGTATGATAGCTAAATTTTTAAAAATGTCAATATCAAATGTTGGAGAGAATGTGAATCTAGGCATATGTAAAAGCACAATAACAATTTTTTAAAAGATTTTATTTATTCATGACAGACATAGAGAGAGAGAGGCAGAGACACAGGCAGAGGGAGAGGTAGAGAAGCAGGTTCCATGCAGGGAGCCCAATGCGGGACTCGATCCTGGGTCTCCAGGATCACACCCCAGGCCGAAGTTGGCACCACCCCCCCAGGCCACCGGGGCTGCCCACAAAATTATTCAATAGGATGTGGAGTAACAGGAACTCTTGTTGGGAATAGGAGTGTAGATCTGAGCTTTCTGTAAAAACAACTGGAGCTATCTAAGCCATTTTGATGATGTCCTAATCCTGGCAATTTCAGTCCTATATGCATGTGTCCTGAAGAGACCCTTGCACATGTGCACCAAGAAAGCCAGATGAGAGAGAATATCTGTAGCAATGTTATTTGTAAAAATAAGTGTCTGAAAATGGCCTGAATGTACACTGAAGAGGGCAGGTAAATTGTGATATATTTGTATGGTACAGTTATGTGCAGCCAGGAAAATGAATAAATCTTATTTATATCCATCACCTCTGATGATTCTGGAAAATGCAGTGTCAAGTCATGAAAGCAAGGCATCAAAAAATATATACCCTGGGATTTCACTTCTATAAATGTTATAAACAGATAAAACTGAGCAATATGTTGTTTGGGAAGTACTTCTGTACAGAAGGCTTAAACAGATCAGGAAATCATAGCGATAGCCCCAAATTCATGAGAGTGGTCAACTCTGGGAAATTTGGGGAAAGGAATAATGTTGGGAAGAAACATAGAAAAATACCATGAATGGCCTATTGTTTTTTTTTAATTTTTATTTATGATAGTCACAGAGAGAGAGAGAGAGAGAGAGAGAGGCAGAGACATAGGCAGAGGGAGAAGCAGGCTCCATGCACCGGGAGCCCGATGTGGGATTCGATCCCGGGTCTCCAGGATCTTGCCCTGGGCCAAAGGCAGGCGCCAAACCGCTGCGCCACCCAGGGATCCCGAATGGCCTATTTTTTTTTTTAAGTTGGGTGGCCGAGCCCATTGAGTGTCCGACTCTTGATTTCTGCTCAGGTCATGATCTCAGGGTCCTGGAATCGAGCCTCAGGTTGAGCTCTGCGCTCAGCAGGGAATCTGCTTGGGTCTCTCCCTCTCCTGCTCCTCTCCTCCATGCTCTCCATCTCTAAAATAAATAAATCTTTAAAAAACTAGGTTGGACACACCGGAAATTATTTCATTATTGTTCTTTCAGTGGTTCAAGTACATTATATGTACTCTTTGAATTTATATTTTATAATAAGGTTTAAGGAATATATCAACCTCTCATCAAGTGGCTTTCTTCTTATAGCTCAAGATTTAAGTTTTTCTGACTTCCACGTGACTTTAGTTCATATCGCCTGTGGGGCTGTGGAGACTGTGGACGGTACCAGTGAGACTTGAATGAGTCGCTAAATTAAAACAAAAAACATATAACATGTAATTCCTCCCACAAGATGCCCTAAAATAAAGCTGAAAAGTGTTAAGTGAGCCTTTTCAAATCCTCAGCAATTTATTCCTCATCTGATAAGTAATTTTTGGTTTGAATGTCTGTCTATTTTGTTAAAAGGAACTGGAAAGAGTGGAAGCAGAGAGAGTAAGAAACATTTAGGGTGGGATATACTAATGCTCACTGCAGCAGGGCTCTAAGTGCCCTGGAGACCACCCCTGTGTGCTACTCGCTGATGAATCTTCAGTCTCCAGTGCACTGGTTCTTATTTCAGCATATGTTTGTTTCAGACAAACCTGGTGAAGCTGCTTCTGATGCATCAGGCAAATCCAAACCTTCTGAACTGCAATGAAGAGAAGCCTTCAGGTAGGTTATGAGCATCCTGGGAGGCTGTGCACTCACTGATTCCTTCCTGTCCTTCCAAACTTGTTCATCCATCATAGACATAGCTACAGAACAGTCAGCCTCCCCTGAGAAACTCTGTGCAGATGCTCCAGTTCAAGCACTGTTCTTGAGCTCACCTGCCGTACAAGAGGGTGTTAAACAGTGGTTCCTTCCATTCATTGGATGCCCTTGTATTTCACTGCAATTTGCTTTTGGGACTTTAAACTTCCCGGGCCGTGATTCTTTCAATGTCCATTACTTTAAAATATATTTTTGCTGTTACTTATCTAGTTTCTTCTCATATCAAATACATACTTGTTCATCAGGGTAATTTTAGATAATGATAATTTTTTTTCTGCACCAGTCGGTATACTGCAAGAAATCGAGACTGATATTCTCAAGCTAATTTAAAACTTTCAAAATCTAAATTTAATGAGACTTTTTAATAAGTATCTTTTGAAAATTTCTAGAGTTCTTTTTCCCACTGTTCTTTCATATATTCATATTCTAATTTTAAAAAAGAGTGCTTTATCCATTTTCTAGCTTTTAAAATTTGAAAACAAATTTATTGTAAGTTTTTATTAAAAATAAAAATTCTAAATAACAAAGAGAAAGGTGTAGTCTAAATAATAAAATGATATAAAATCCTGAAGGTAATGATTGAGCTAAATAACTTAATTCTACTTATTCTTGTTAATATACCTCTAATAACCTAAAAGCACTTTGTGCCTAAGATTTCTCATAGGAGTATGATTACATGATAAGCCTCTAACTTAAGACAGGATGAGTGATTTGCTCTCTTATTTTATTGGAGTTAAATGTTGTTTCATGTTTATTCATCTTATCTGTGAAAATAAACTGAATATTTATTAACAAACAAAACTCTGTGATGGCATTATAGTTTCAAACTTTAGAATCAGGCTAATGTTAATGATAGTGTAGTACTCTCGGTATTAATGACAAAAGTATGTCTAATGGTAAATATTAAAAGAGCAAATAGAAATGTGTGGATTTTAAAATATTTTTAATGTATTTATTGTGGAATATGTCACATCCTCTGCTTGTTGTAGTTCTTACAGATCACATTTGTCAAGTTCATATCCCCAGCTTCTTTTCCAGAGAAGGGAATATATGATCGACTCTTGGCTGCATGGACTCCCATGTGTCACACTTCTACCTTTTAGGTCTAGTGTGCTAGACTTAAATGTGCCCAAATGGACACCCTAGGTGGCCCACAGTCCTAGAGCCCCGGGTATGACTAAATGTCTAGTCTAGCCTCAGCCCTGGCCACCTCAGGATAGGATGGCTGTCTTAGACAGTTTGCTCATGATGGTCATGCCAACTCTACCATCAATGTAATCCATTCTCCATGCCTTGTTGGTCAAGAGAGACACAGTGATGGGCTGGTAGAGGACTCTCAATAATCATTTGTTGATTGATGGAAAATACTTTCACACACGAGACAAAGACCAA
Organism: Vulpes lagopus; assembly: GCF_018345385.1. Classification (NCBI taxonomy): domain Eukaryota; kingdom Metazoa; phylum Chordata; class Mammalia; order Carnivora; family Canidae; genus Vulpes; species Vulpes lagopus. The sequence goes on along the minus strand of NC_054839.1, from coordinate 4,016,359 downwards.
TAATGTGGTGAGAATTTTGAGTAAATGCAGGATGTAAAAACATCTAATCGAACAGCAAGAAGAATGAACCAGATAAAATAATAACACAGGGAACAGGAAAGTACACACCCATATTATGACTGAGTAAATTAAAATCATCATCAGTATTATATTATATTCCTGCTATTTTATGTTCCTTGAATTTGGAGTGTATACATAATATTATCTTCAGGACAAGAGCAGTTTGAGGTGAGGTGTGGTTATTAGGTGGGATAGAAATAATCACCCAAGGGGAGGAAGTTGAGCTGCTCCTACTCCTTACATAGATATGATTTAACCTAGACCAAATGCTGATAAATTCTTGGCATAAACATCTTATCGTGGTGGCTGAATTAACTCATCCAGCCCATCAAGCAACACAATTTAAATTTGTAGACACAGGAGGTCATGAGCTTTAATCACAAGGATTGAAAAGGATCAGTTGTGTCCATTAGGTTCCTAGTTGTTATTAATGTGAATTTTTCTTCAGGGTTTTTGACTTCCAGTTTCAGTTGTTAGTAAGTGTTAATTTGATTAATACACATCTATATTGTGCCGAAATATATTCAGATGTCAATGTTAACATATAATTCATAAGGAAATATAATTATATTTTAGATAGAAAAAACAGATCACAGAGGCTGCACTCACCATTTTCATAATGCAACTATTTATTTGTAAATCTGCCCATTTAGTAGAATATTTGTAGAATGCCTACAAAACAAGTTTTACAGTAACCAAGTCTTTGGGAATGTGCAACTGTTTTCATCATTTTGACTCTTATTCATCAAGATGAAGGAAGAGTTACACTGACAATAAAATGACATCAAGCTCAAGCTTAGCTTCTCTGTGATTTTACATTTTACACATCACCACTCAATGAATTTTTTTAATATTTTTTCATTTGTAATTAAATATGCCATGGATAGAAAACAAGATTGTCTTTTAAAATGGCAGTACTGTGATTTTATTCCTACTATAAACTTTTAATGCTTTTGGTTTTGCTCTAGGTGTTGATCAATTTTAGCATTTTAAGCACATCAGAATTATTGAAAATGAACAGTTTTTTGTGGACTCATCACCCACTTTTGCTGATTTTTGCATTGTTTCTTATAGATATTGCTGCATCTGAGTTTATTGAAGAAATGCTGCTGAAAGCCGAAGTTGCCTGGGAAGAAAGGGTAAAAGAGCATTTATCTGTCCCTGCCTTGGCCTCTGAGGAGCCATATGAAGAGATCCTCCATGACCTTCCAACTGTCTCCAGCAAGCTGTGAGTGCTCACGTCATAGATCATGCTCACTGAGCAGTTGATTATTTTATTTACCATCCCTGCTAACCACCATTTTACAGTCAGTATTAAGACAGACTTGTAACTAAATTGAAGCTGGATGTCAACATACTTACCAAAAAATACTTGTTGACAATGATGAGTTTAGCATAATTTTATGAAAATCCTCTTATTCTTTAAAACATTATTATTTTAGTTATTAGATCAGGTTTGTCACCAGGAGACCAAACATGATATTTTAAACATACTTCATGTTTTGGCTAAACAGAATGGTAAGATTTCCAGTGATGATGATGGTGACTACATTCCTAAAGTAGAAAATACAAATATTCACTTTTTTTCTCTGTGAAGTACAAATCTCAATGATTTCTGGTTGTCTAAAATATCTCTTAAATACTGATACATACTGCAACAAAGATGAATGTCAAAACGTCATGCTAAGTGAGTGAAGGCAGATACCAGAGGCCACATGTCGTATGACCCCATTTGCATGAGATCTCCAGAATTGGCAAATCCATAGAAATAGAAAGTATATTAGTGGTTGCTAGGAGTGGAGACAGAGGGCAATGGAAATGACTCTTATTCAGTAAGAGTCTTTTGGGGATAATGGAAATGTTCTAGAAGTAAATGTGCTGCTTACACAAATTTGTGAATATGTAGAAAAACACTGAATTGTACACTTTAAAAGTGTGGATTTTGTGCTGTGTGAATCCTATCTCAACAAAAGAAGGAAATACATAAGCAAAAAATATTTCGGGGTGAAACAAAATCTGCTCTAAACAAGCAGTGGAAGCTTGGTGAAGTTACTTTCTATGAAAAGGTTTCTTTTCTGGCAATGGAGAGTCCTTCTAATACTGAAACATTTGAGGGTCCCCTGAATAAATAACAGCATCTAGGTTCAGACAATTTGAAAAATAATCAAATAGTAGTGATAGAGGTTATATTGGAGGGACATAACTCAATATGGTGGCTGGAGGGGTTTATGATGTACCCCATTAGCAGGCAACTTTAACCAACAAGGTCCAAGGCACCTGAGAACCAGATCAGGTCTCCCAGTGAGGAACCCAGACAAAGCTCACAACAGGAGGAGCAAGCAGGCTCGCTCCAGGAATGAGGAGCAAGGAGCTAAGGAGATGCTCTTGGGATTCATCCATCAGAATCAGTTCCACTGGCCGGATTTAGCGTGACCTGATTTCCTTTGCCAGGAAGTAGAAAAGATGCTTCCAACGGACACCTCAGAAGGCGGTCGTGCAGAGTACAGGAGCTCAGAGGGAAACTTGTTTCAGTGCTGGTGCCATCACTCACATTCAAACATACTTTTAATTACAAATTACTCTTGATAATTCAAGAGGCTGAAGCTGTGTGTAAATGCATACATTTACTCTACTTATTACTCTACTTACTACTGACACACATTCATTAATGGATTGAACTTTTCAGCTGTGTTGGAAAGAAGCTTGGTTTTTAACATGTAACACATTATGCTAAGTATTTCATGGATTATCATCTGCTATCCTCAAAGCCCTATTAAGCTTCTTTTATTTTCTCAAGATCACAGAGCAGGGTAATGACAGATCAAGATTCATAGCCCAGCAATCTTACCCAGATCGCCTGCTCCTGCAACACATTCGCTCTCCTGTTTTCACAGGTGGAAGAAAAATACTGTCACATTGTTGTGGGAGATAGAGGAAAAAAGCCATAGAAATAAAAGCTAGAGTCCAGTCAGGAATGGTTAACAAAATAAATACCAAATGACCCCAAACCAATGGTTAAAATAGGTTGATATTCTGTTTATATTATTATATTGACTGAACTGATACCCCCAGAATGAAAGGAGTAATACACACATTTGCTGTGGAAAAGTTTTATTTTTCAAGTGTTGATATTAAAGTCAATACCCAGTATGTTCCATTTTAGTTTCCAAATTACCTGTGGGCTTTCCAGGTAAAGAGTTGTTAAAATATAGACAGATTTCAAGTTTGAGTTAAAGCCAAATTCTTTCCTAATAAGTTATTTTGGATAAATACTAACTTATCCATGTATCTATAGTTTTGTCTATGTCTTCTGCTTTTAAAAATGTAAAAAAAAAAACTACCAATTTTCTCAAAAAAGTATTTTTATGTGTATTTTTTATATTGTTGATTCAACAATATGTTTTGAACAGATTAATCAGCGGCCTATTTGTTCTACATGATTAAATATAATTGGTTTGATTACATTCTCTTTTATTGACTTTGAGCAAAGCTTAGAAACTTTGCAGTGAGTTTTTGTTGAATTTCGACCTGCTTTTTCATTGTAGTCCACTGTTATCTTTCTTCAGAGATAGAATTGAAAATTAAATCAGGGCACCTGGGTGGCTGTCAGTTAAGCATCTGCCTTTGACTCAGGTCATGATCCCAGGGTCCTGGGATCGAGTCCCACATCAAGCTCCCTGCTCTGTGGGGAGTTGGCTTCTCCCTCTGTTCCTTCCATCTACTTGTGCTCTCTCTCTCTAATAACTAAATAAAATCTTTTTTAAAAAAGGAAATTTAATCAAAGAATCATATTTTTAACTATTTTTTAACTCTGAAAAAAATTGCACGTAGACCTGGCTAGTTCAAAGTTAACAACTAAGTACATTTGTCAAATGTGTTTTATAATTTATAATTTTGGTAGACTTTCTGTTTTTCATTGTCCTTAGAGTGTTATAAAGTAAATATGAAGGAGGGCACAAGATAAAATAACAAGAAATTATACTCTGTATAATTGCTCTTCTGAACTGTGCTTTTGTACCAGGAGGACAAATATGGACATTCAATTTTCTCCATAAACAAACTCATAAACATTGTAACGGTCAAAATTTTTTTCTAAAGCTGGTAAATGTGTGTATTGCTAAGAAAAAAAAAAGAGCACTACTTCCTTTGAGTGTATCTGATACCACAATGTGATTGGTTTGGACGACAAACTTACGGAAACATGTAGGAGATTTTTCACATGCCACTTTTTTAAAAAAAAATATTTATTAAAAAAAATATTTATTTATCTGTTTGAGAGAAGGTGGAGAGAGCACAAGAGAGCAGGGAGGGGGTGGGGGAGGGCGAGGGGGGATAATCTCAAGCAGATTCCTTGATGAGCAGAGAGCCTGAGGCAGGACTCGATCTCAGGACCCTGAGATCAGGACTTGAACTAAAACCAAGAATCAAATAATACATAAATAAACAGACGCTCAGCTGACTGAGACACCCTGGCACTCCTAACATGCTATTCTTTTGATAGAGAACATAGATGAAATGAATCTGAGCACTGGCTTGACTAACAGAAAACATAAATGTATTTCTTCCTCAGATCTCTTGTGCATGATTTATAAACAGGATTTCTTCACACACCAGTTGTTGCAGCCAGTGGTTCAGCCCTGGTGTTCCGGAGGGTTTGGTCCTGTGTCTCTCGTCACCTCAGTAGGGCTGAGTTTCCCCCAAACTGTTTCTATTTGTTCCCTCCATTAAAATAAATGCTATTCTGTGAAAATCCAGGTTGCCCTCATTTAAACCCAGTGCCTTCTTGAATGCTTTGATAATCTGAATTTTTGAATGTGAAGCCTGCTCTTCAGCTGTTTCTAGAAGTTCCTCAGCTTTAGGGGGGGGTGAAGAAGGAATTAGAACAAAATAAAACTCCAGGAAGAAGGGGAAAGAGCAAGCAGGAGTTGCCACATTGGTTGGTTTTTCTTCAGGTGGGAGAAGCGTAACAAGAAGCTCACTGCTCCTTTCAGCTCATTACTTTGCCCAAGAAAGAATAGTGCAAACTATTATAAGAGATGTGGGATTGGAAAAAAACTTACTGGCCTTCCCTTCTTCTCCATATAGTCTGATGTTTTTCTTCAGAAAGGCTCTTTTCCCACCGTTTATAGGCAGCCCTCATTCTGAGGACTTAACTCGCATTACCACATCGGAATTATCATTGCCAATATCAGTGTTAAATCCAACTTCCTCTTTCTTGCTAGAATAACTCATTCCTTTTACATTATCCTAAGATATATTTTACTGAAATTTTAAGAAATAATTGAATAGTTTCTGATACCTCAGCATACAAGTCAAATTCCCTTTCCAATATCAACTCCTACGAATTGTCCTGTAAGGATTTGTGTGCTAGATTACACACTAGTTAGTTAGAATAAGCACGTCACTCATGCTATGGCCCACTGTGAGCAGCAACCCTTTCTTTAATCAACAGGAAATTCCTATATTATTGAATTGTTCCATATTCCATGTTTCTTTTCTTTTTTTTTATATTCCATGTTTCTTAAAAAAATATTTTATTTATGTATTTGACAGAGAGCGAGAGCCCAAGTGGGAAGGGGTGGGGGAGAGGAGAGAGAAAATCCAAAGCAGACCAAGTGCTGAGTGCAAAGCTGGACACGGGTCTCGATCCCAAAACCTCAATATCACAACCTCAGCTGAAACCAGTAGTCAAATGCTTAATGGACTGAGCCACCCAGGCACCCCATATTCCATGTTCCTAAGATATCTTCTATTACATGAGCATTATTAAGGTGTCTGTTGCCTCACTTTCAAGTTTGTGTCTCAAAATGAGCAGATTAGATTTAACCAGAGTCCTCTCAGCTCCTACCTTCCCTGTCTGTAAAGCTTTGAGGCTTCCCCGCTCTGCTTTAAATTTGCAGCAACTCTTGTCATACTTGACCGCTGTCCCCCCATCTGTTCTTTCTTGCCTTCTTGCCTTCTCTCTATGCAGTTTTTCGTGTCCTGACGTAGATCTCAGGGTCAAGTGTACGGTGACTACCACTGATGAGACAGCTTTGACAGAATGTTCCCTGTGGTGTTTCAACATGGACATGCACTCCTAGGGTCTGTCATCACTGAAAAGTCTGATATGTCCCAACGTTTTCTTTGAATACTCTTTTTCACGGGGTCCTCGAGTTGAATCTGCAGCAATTCTGCATAGTACCTGGTGGGGAGGAGTTGCTCACTGAACAGTTGGTGGGGGTTCACTGATTCATGGGTCCTGTGTCGTGACCGGACATTAAGACTTGTGCAGAGTGTTTACATGGATCATCGCATTTAATCTGCAGAACAACACAAGTACGCTCTTTCTTTCATTTTGTGGTTGTTGTTGTGAATTTTTAAAATATGGGTATCATTGACATACAATGTTACATTAGTTCCTGGTATACAACACAGTGATTCAACATCCTATATGCTGTGCTCACCCCAAGTGTGTAGTTTCCATGCGTCGCCGTACAACACAATTATGGTATCATCCACCATATTCTGTGTGCTGAATCTTTTATTCCCATGACATTTTTTATCTTTGTATGTTTTTCAGTTTAAACATATTGACACATACAACACAAATGCTTTTTAAAAAATATTTATTTAAATCTAATTTAGTTAACATACAGTATGAGTTCCAGAGGTAACACAAATACTTTGGATTCTATCCCTATGTTATACATCCCTGTCTGAGAGTCAGAACTTAAGTAACTTGACTCATGTCACACGTACCCACTCTCATATTGTTTCAGTGAGGTGGTCATTTTTATTTGCAATTTGAGAACTTCTAATTTGGCTTGAAAGAGGAGATTGCTGATTTGAGTTTCCCTGTTATAGCCAGTCAGTTTTAGGTGCAGAATAGTGTCAGTTTAGCATAAGTGTATAACAACCTAAGAAGACAGTCTGTTATTAGGAAAACATTTCCTTTCTACAGAAATGAGAACCATGAAGGCTCCTTGCAATATAGTTGACCGCTGTTCTGCTTTTAAGCTAAAAGCTCAAGTCAAATGGAACAACATGGAGCCATTATTTCCCATCTTTCCATCATATTATTTATCAAACCCTTGGTCTTGTTCTGAATGTCTACATGACTCCCAGAAGCGACCTGTGAGGCCACATACTGTAGTCACTATGGACAGGGACCCCAGAGCCACACATCCTGGTTTGGATGCTGGCTCTGCACCTGCTGGCTCTGTGACTTAGGCAATTTAGCAACGTCTTTGCCACATGTCCCCTCAAGTGTAAAATGTGGGTGCTGTAAAGCATTTATTTGGTCCTTTCTCCTTGCTTCCTGGGAAGGGAGATGCTCAATCCTTGCCATAGGACTGCCTCTGTTCTGGGGGATCCCAAGATCCCTGGGATCACACTTGAATTTATGCTAACAAGGTGCCCCAGGGTGGGAGCTGGTCATGGCAGAAAATCCAATGTTGTGATTAAATGACTGAGCTGTGAGCAGCCCGGCCTCTAGGAGGGGAGGAGGACAGGAAGCCGAGTTCAGTGATGGAGTCCATCATACTTAGAAACCCAACCTCAAGGAAGACTGTGCCAACAGAGGTTGGTGAACACCTTTGTATACCTGGAGGGTGATGTGCCCTGATTCCCACACCTCACCTTGAGTGTCTGTGTGTATGGTTGACCCCGATTCGGACCCTCCCTAAGAAAGCTGTCATAGTAAGTATAGTGCATTCCTGAGCTCTGTGAGTTGTTCTAGAGAATTATCAAATCTGAGGGAGATGTGGGAGCCCCAGAACTGATAGCTAGTTGGTCAGAAGTGTGAGTGAGCATGGAGACTCCCAAACTTGTGGCTGTGTCTGAAGTGAGTGGGGGGTGGCAACCCTGCCCTTAACTTGCGGGGTCCGTGCTATAGGTAGTCAGGGTCAGAACTGTGCTGTGGTACACCACAGGGTGACAATGATGGTGGTAAGATGTGGTTATTCTTGATGACTCAGTGACTTAATATTTCTGAAACACTTAGAGCAGTATCTGGCTCACTGTGATACTACATAAGTGCTTGAGAAATGACAAAAAGAAAAGCAGATGTTTTTCATTAATCTGTGAACTGTCAGCATAAAGACCTAAAGAATAAAAACCTTCTAGCTATAAGCTAAGACAATAGAATTAAGCTTTCATTTGGTGTTTTCAAACTGAATGTGACCATACAGAGAAAACCTTATTTTCTAAGCAACTGGAAAGAAAAATCCAATCCCAGAGAAGACCAGCTTTGAGGGGGAGCATCCTTTGATTAGGTTGCCTGGGGCTGGCTCTCCAGGGCTTGAGTCATGTGGCATTGGGGATGGAGACAAGATGTGACTGGGAAAAGTCTAGAATGAGGCAGAACTGAGCAGGGCTGGGGATACAAGGACAGGTGCTGGAGGTAGGTGGGTCCCAAGGCATATAGGCCAAGTGGCCATCAATAAGGAGAAATAACCTGTGGGGCTTTGTAAGAGGCAAAGTATGAGTTTGCAATGTGTTCTTGATCTCAGTAAAACCTGAGACTCACGACAGTCTGGGAATAGACGATATGGAAAGCCTTACATTTTTTGAAACAAGCCCAATGTGCATTTATTTAGAAGCAAAGCAGCTGTGGCTACACAAGGATTTCTACTATGGCCTTTGTTGCTCAATGAGAATAAACACGATTTGCTTATCAGTGAAATTTCAGTAATCATTTCCGTTGATCTTCATTTAAATTCCATGACTTAGGGTGAAATGACATAATTATCTATCTTCATTTTATGGAAAAACAGAAACTGAGAGGTGTGACAGACTTATGGGGATAGTGGGTTAGTAGCTGCGATTAGAACCACAGTCTTTGCATTCTTTGTTCATGCTCCCCAACCTAAGGTGGGAACAGGCTCCAGAAGATTGTCTTGAGTGTCTTCCTAGACTCATGGTGTGCACAGTCTTGGCATACAAATCTATATAAAAAAATGGAGTTGCAAATGAGGGACATAGCCTTTGACCCATGCCTCAACATCGTACCTGGGGGCTTTCTTTATAGAAATGCCTCCTAGTAATTATTCTGCCAGGACGCTTGGATAAGCAATACTGAAAAGTGCATTTTTACTCTTAGACCTGAAGGGACAATTGTGCTATAGGCATTAATTTCCTTGCTCCTGATGGTTGAACACCACATCTCTGGTTATTCCTGTGAGGCGATTGTTCTCATACATTTACTACTGACCTTGAATGACCTGAACATTTTCAAAATCAGCACAAGCTTCAGTGACTATTTTCAGTAAAATAACATCACCCAAGATAAAGTCAGACCAGACTCCCAGCCCTTGATCTTCAGAGTCTTTGGAAGCTTTGTATTACAAAGTCTTGATAAAGCCGTCAATCACTTCCATGTGAATTTGCAGGTAAAAATGGATTCTGTGGTCCAGAGAAGGACAGAGAGAAATGTCACACAATACAGGGACATAATGAGACCTTGAGAATTATTTAATCTGATTTCCAATTTTAAACCATTTATGCTATCCCTCAAACACGGTTGGATAACTAGTTGGTCTTCCCAAGTTGGTTGAAAATTAAACTTGGGTTAAGGTGAAGGTAGAGGGAGGGTGAAGGTAGAGGGAGATGTTTCCATTTCTTTTTTTTTGTTTTGTTTCCATTTCTATTCATATTCTTTTCCTACAGTTGAAGCTGCTCCAGAGATGGGAACTCACTACCTTTCAAAGCAGCATATTCCACTTACCACCATTTTCTTCTCTTTTTATATTATATGCTGAGAGTGTACACATACACTTTGCACACACTGTGTGCGCACATGTGCATATGTTCTGCTGCTTGCTCTGATAAATGAAGTAAGTTTTACCAAATCCTATCAAATTGACTTAATAAAAATGTCTGAAATGCAGATTATTATTTACTCAAATGAATGATGATAATGTTTCACATAAATTCATCAGATACCTATTCAGAAAAATAAATTATGCTAGACAGTCACTTCTCACAGTATAACATGACATATTCACAGAGTTGCTATATTCAACTCATTTTAAGTTAGATTTTTAAAATTTCTTTGCAAATACCTGTTGAGAACTACTAGATAAATATAGAATGTCTTAAAATAGTGTCATTTCCCGCTTAACCATAAGAGAGACACATTGACTTTTTTTTTAAAGTAGGCTTTGTAAAAAAAAAAAAAGTAGGCTTTGTGCCTAAGATGGAGCCCAGTGTGGGGTTTGAACTCATGACCCTGAGATCAAGACCTGAGTAGAGATCAAGAGACAGAGGCTTAACCTACTGAGTTACCCAGGCACCTGACATTTTGTTTTTTAAACACAAGTAATATTTTACCAAAGTTTTTTTTAATGTTTTTTTTTTTTTTACTTTAAAAAATAAAGTCATTTTTTGAGGGGGGGGGGAGATATTAATTAACTCAAAGCTCTCCAAGAACTATTTCATTCAAAATTAAACTGGATCATTATTTTTTAGATTCAGAAAAGCCCAAATTCCCTATAGTAAATAATTTATGTAGCTGTGTTCTTAGGATTAAAATTGAGAACTATCTATTCAGTACATTACTTTACCACCAAAATAACTGGGTCACATATGCCATTCTTCACATTTGAATCAATGAGAGTTTTTTCTTTGTTGGCTTGATATATCCCTATATAGTCAATTTGCTTGTTTTCTATAGTTTTCTAAAATTGCCATAGTCATACTGGGCAATAATTGTCGCTTTTGATAGTTATATTTTATTACATTCCTGTTTCCATTTTCAGAAATAAAATCTCAGTTCCTACAGGAATATTTTCTCTGCATGAAATGCCTTTTATGTTTATAGAAAAAGTACATCTTGAATAAATCCAGTAGAGTTCACAAATTGATTGCCTGCTGGTATAGTCCCATGCAGTTTTATACACGGTCAGGTTAAAGCAGTCTATCCCCAGTTTTACCTAAACTGTCCTTGGATGGTTGCTTTTCATTTTCTTTATGATTGTGGAATTTGCTTTACCAAAGCCTTTTTCTTAGAAAATATACTTTTTCAATCCTATTTTTTATTCTTTTTCATTGATGAATTTTTATTCCTAATACCTTTTTTATAAAATCAAAATAAAATTTTCTCATGGAGGAAAATTTGGAAAATGCAGAAAAACATATAGAAGCATGAGAAACCTCACTCATGTCCAAGAAAAGTTATACCAGAGAAATTAAAGATGAAACGAAGACTTTATTCAAGACTATTGCAATGGGGGAGAAAGAGCAAACTTAACTCTGGATACAAAAGGCCAGGGAGCTGTTAAATGCTGGGATGAGCTTGTGGAAAAGCCTGGGGAGATGTTAGCAGGAAGGCTGATCCTAGTGAGGAGGCCATCCATAGTTTGCTAGCTGGTGCTTAAGGAAGTGAGGCTCCTTTCTTCCCACAGAGACCAGGAGACTGGGGCTCCTTCTGTCAATCTTGATGGTTACATTCCAACAGAATGGTTCTCAGGTCCTTGAGAAGGACTTTGCAGGATTGTAGAATATTGGGCAGCCCAGATGGCTTAGCGGTTTAGCGCCGCCTTCAGCCCAGGGCCTGATCCTGGAGATCCGGGATCGAGTCCCACGTCAGGCTCCCTGCTTGGAGCCTGCTTCTCCCTCTGCCTGTGTCTCTGCCTCTCTCTCTCTCTCTCTCTCTCTCTCTCTCTCTCTGTGTGTGTGTGTCTCATCAATCAATAAATAAAATCTTAAAAAAAAAAAAGGATTGTAGACTATTTACATCTCAGAAGGATAAAGAAAGAATTTACAATGGAAAGTTCTCTAAAATAAGCACTCTAGCTCTAACAGTCTAGAGTTAGGGAGGAGCCTGTCCAAAGTTGAGCTAAGGTGAGGGGTCTGTGAAATCCATCTTCATCAGTAGTCCATGTTTTTTATGAAACTACTCAATTTGGTTTATTTCTTCTTATCCTTTATGTGTTTCTTTTTCTTTATTGAATTCTCTCTTTTTTTAAGTTTTTTTTTTATTCGTGAGAGACACAAAGAGAGAGGCAGAGACATAGGCAGAGGGAGAAGCAGGCTCCCTGAGGGGAGCCCAATGTGGGAATCGATCCAAGGACTCTGGAATCATGCCCTTAGAGGAATGAAGGCAGACGCTCAACCACTGAGCCACCCAGTCATCCCTCTTTATTGAGTTCTTATTCTCTCTATATAACTGCATCTTATTTTTAAAAAAATCTCATATAATAAATATTTTGTTATGGTTGATAAACACTTAATGAGTATTGAAATAAAGAGCAATGGTTACTTAAAAAGTATTGCCTTTTGTAGAAAAAATAGCATTTTAATACATATTCATAGGATACAAGTGGATAATTGGTGAAAATTTACATAGAAGTTATCTTATATGAATGCTGTTAACCGCAGTGATTATGGATGCAATGTATTTCATTTCAAAAGTGGGAAAGAAATCTAAAGAACAGTTGTCCCATAGACCTTTAAAACATTATCACATGCCATCAGCCAAGGTATCTGTTTTGTATTTTCTTATAGAAAGTATGTGTAGGACAAATATGTTGCCATTTGATTCAGTTACATTACTTAAAATCATTTTTCTTATATGAATAAGAGTATTTTTAACTAGTTACAATTATTGTTAGTAATAGATTTATGGTATTATATATTATCTTACTGAGTGTGTAAGTGATTTTTAAAGATGTAGGTGAGAAAGTGTGTGAACTTCTTCTATGTAGTAGCATCATAGATCTGTAGGGTTTGGTATACGCTTAGATACTGTCTCCCCTAACCCCTGCATTTCCAAAGGTGAAATGTGGCCCAGAGATGTCGAAGGCTTATAAGGTCGAGTGGTTGCCAACTTGAGGTAAAAATTGACTTAGGGGTGCCTGAGTGGCTCAGTCAGTTAAGTATCTGACTCTTGATTTTGGCTTAGGTCATGGTCTCAGAGTCTTGAGATCAAGCCCCACATTGGGCTTCATGCTGGGTGTTCTCGCTCCCTCTCCCTCTGCCCCTCCTCACCCTCTCTGTCTCCCCACTCTTAAAATAAAACAAAACCTGATTTAGGATGAGGTCGCTGTTTTCCTGGATCAATCTTCTTTCCAAGTGCACCTCTGGGTTGGAAATAAAATAGAACCTGCTATTAACCCTGTGATTAGATTTGAGATAGGAAAGGAGTATTTTAGCTATTTTAGTAAACTCACTGTTTTTTTCCTTTTAGAAACCCTTTATAATTGGTGATTTTATGTAATTTCTACCTGAGTAGTCATGTCACTGCTTTCTTCATTGCTTTACACTCAAAACACCTGATATAGTATATGCAGAACCTCTCTTTAGTTTTTCTTTAAGGCTTCCTGACAAAGCAGAAAAAAAAAAAAACCTGGTGATTGATATACAAGGATAGATAAGTAAAGAAATATTTCAGTAGGCATGAGGGTGGATTCTGGAGGCAGGCAGTGTGACCCATGGTTAAGAACACAAGCTCTGCATCTCAAGGGGCACCTCCACTCCTGCCTCACTGTGTGTCCACAGCCAGTTCTTCTAGTCTTTGTCTCCCCAGTGTGCTCATCTATAAAACAGGCAAAAAAGTACATATTCCTTATAGTGCTGGTAATATAAGTTAATATGTATAGAATTAATATATATAGAGTACTTAGAATGGAGATTATCATGCCTTAAATTCTGTATAATAATTACAATGTTTTATAGGTGGTCCACTCAGATTATAGAAAATATAGGGCAACTGCAATAGTATTCAAATATTTGAAGGGTTCTCATGTCAGAGAAGCATAGGACACACCTTGGGAGCTCCAAGGAATGGTGAATACAAGTTGGAGCAGCAGACATTATTTCACAGTTGCTCATAGAAGAAATAAGGCCTCTTTGAAGTTATGAATGCCTTATCACTCAGTGGTATTCAAGCCCTGGATACGAAATTTTTATAAGCATTAAAGCATTCTCATTTTATAGTGAATTTTTAAAATTAATAACTATGTTATTGGGAAAGACAGTCTGCCATGGGCCTTGGGCGCCCTCTGAATTGTTGCTCAGTGTGTTAGACCACAAGGCATATGTAGTTAGTCACACAGGCCATCAGGTAGCTCAAGGAGACCAACGAACAAACTCCAGGAGAGGAGCACTGGCTTATCTGCTGCTAGCTCCCCAAAATAATTGACTCCTGACCAGGTCTCTCTCCTCC